>NC_043745.1:11814375-12561875 GCF_902148845.1 Salarias fasciatus | reverse complement strand
ATGCGTTAAACAAAGTTATCATCATTGATAAATGAGAAAAGGTTTATAAAAAATCTTACACATAAGAAAAATTAATATATTTTCTATTGTGTGCAAACTCGTGTTGCACTGTGCACTCGTCTCCAACTTGGAAACTTGTGTCCGAAGTATCAACACTCGCTTTACTCAAATCATGCTACATTTTTGTTTCCGCTCTAGTGGTTGCGAACAATTTATTCCAGCAACTCAGCCACCATTTAGCATTAACACAGCTGGGGCTACAAAACGGAGCACAATCGATGTTGGATCAATGCAGAAGGCGAATCAATCACAGGGTTTTCTTCTCCAAATATTTAATTAAACATGGTGGCAAATAACTTGAGGATTTATTGTTTGATGCTAAGAGCATTAGTGATTTTCCTCTTCCGCCCTGCCACACGGGGCCTGAATGCTTTGCTGGTCAGGAGGCTTAAAGGGACCTGGGGAATAGCATGCAGACACTTTTCCGATATATAATCATGCGTATATATACATGAATATATACTCTCTTGCCTGTGTTCCTAATCCACTGCTGCTCTGGGGCACTCATTTCATTAGACATGGGCAGGCGAGGCTGACAGGCTATGAGGCCTCTTTAATATATGCTCTAATGGCTGCCCAATCCCACCAAATGATGCTGATGAGCGATGTGCATATCGTTTAAGTCTGCTAATGGGGCTGCTTGAGCTGTTTTGAAAGGACTCGTACTGTGTGCGCTGAACTCGGTGTCCTTTTTAATAAAAAATAAAAATAAATAAAGAAGTGAGTGCAAAGTTGAAAGAAACTTGATGATTTATGTCATCTCAGCTGTGATGGAGCATCACTTGAAGAAAAAAAAAAATCTGCGCTCCATATGTATCGATTGGTGTATAATCTAACAGCGCCAGAAGGGTTTGGAGTCATTCTGGGTCTGAGGAGAGAATGTCGGGCCAGTGGTGCTCATTGGAAAAAAAAAAAAAAATCTGACAGATACACAAAGATTAGCAGATATCCACACAAACACACACACACAGAGATGGGGTCTGGCTGGCCCTCAGAGGGCTGATAAGAGGAGGCGTGGGCGATGATGAGGCCCACTCATGGATGCATTGTTCTCCTAAAAGGGGCGTATCTCCCCAGCGTTGGTGGTTATGAAGCAGCAATTGAGGAGCCGGGAGAGGGTAATCGTTATTGGTTGTGACAGCAGTGACCTGACAGCTGGGTCCAGTCTTGCTCCAGTGCTTGTTGTACAACAGATAGGCTCAGGCACTCACAGTTGCATGCACACACATACACATATCTTCAATTTGTGCACACACATGGGCCTCCACACATCCTGGGCCCAAACAAGACTAAAAGACATGTTTGTTTGGGGTTGTTGATCCTGTTTCTTGGGCGAACCCTGGAGAATATAGTGTTCATTACACCTTAAAATATGAAACTGTTGCACTGAGTGAACAACATCATGACAATATACAGGTATTTTTACAGTCTTCTACCCCGAAGATGGGTAATAACAGAAAATACAGCTGGAGGAAAAGTTGAGATGTTGGTAAAATGGGGAAAAAAAGGCTGAAAAAATGGTATTTATATTCTTTAATGTTTCTTTAAAATATATAATGCAACTGTTAAAACATTAAACATTGTTCTCTGAAATATTAGGAGACATTTTCACCATGCTAGTCAACCCAAACACTCACATGAGGCTGGTGGGCCAAATGTTGTGTTAAAATGGTAAAGCATCAGAATATAGCTGAGATCATATTTATCTTCCATTAAAGCAGCTCTTCGTAAAATAATCAGCACACGTAGACTGTAAAAACCTAATAAAAAAGTAATGTTATTTAATCTCATCAGAGTTGTCTTGGGAAAATGGAAACTAATGGACAAATGTAAGCTATGCTAGTTAAAACCTAGTGCTTTCATATTCAGTCGAACTGTATCAGACTGCAAAAAAAGTCCCATTTTATTTAGCCTGTGCGTGCTAATCCTCAGTTCACAGCTAGGGTGAGCTTCAATTGCTTTAACCTTATCATAGCACGGAACAAAAATAGCTCTAATGTCCCCATCCGGAGTCCTTGGATCCATGAGCAGCCAATGTTTGACACCAGCAACGCCCATTAGCATTATACGCTTTGCAGATTGAGAAAATTGGCCGGTGGCTGCTCCTTTTCAACTCATCACCTCCAGTTTTCTAAACTACAATGACTGACTGTTGGTTTTAAATTAAAAGAAAGCAGTGTGGGTCAAACCGGTAGAAGAAAAACAGTCTGTTGCTGGCACTTTGTTTTTGGATTAAACAGCTTCAGCTTTGCTGACTGGCCTTTGTTTAGAGTGGAAACACACTGTATGTTCACTTTGCTGTGGGAGGAAGTTCACATCCATCATCCTCATTGTTATTAACATCTGTTTCACCCTCAGGCTTTTGAGGCCTATTAACCTATTATAATGACTACAATAATGCAGTGCAGCGTGTTTTATGAGCTAGTTCAACACCTGTGTGTGTGCAGCGATGCGTAAATCGACTCGCAGGTATCCGTGACGCCGCTCACTGATCGGCGCTGTCTTCATGAGTCGTATTTAGGTTAAGTTCTTGCCAGCGCTGCCCTGCTGGGGTTGAAGTGACGCCTTGTGACGTCTTCTCTCGCCTCAGTTTGTTGGCGTGCCGAGCCACTCAGTGGAGCTGTTTACTACAGCCAGGTTCACACACACCCTGTTCCACCAGATCTGCTCCCTTAGCTCCACCTCTTCATGGAAAACTGAGCGTTTGATAGTAACTTATGAGGAGAGGCGTGAAGTATCAACGCATCCCGTTCGTCACAGAATAGTATTTTCACAAAGTATTTTGCCAACAGTCCCAACAGTTCTCGCTTTACAATAATTGCTTAACTCAACCACAGAGACTTGTTGGATTGTTTTATTTATTCATTTATGTTATTTTGGATGGATGAGAAGCAAAATCTGTCATAACCTCGCAGTCCTCCCGTGGTGACTGAATCCCATTTGAATCTAGAAAAGAACAAAGAAGAAATTTCTGCTGCACTTGGTAAATAATTAATAAGAAAATGCTAATTATAAAACAAAGACAAATGAGTCCAGCGTTTTCACTGGGGTGATATTATTATACTAATGGATACACAGACAGTTCGCTCAAATATGGTCATTTATTTGATATATAAACTGTGTTGGTGTTGGAAGCTTGTGTGTGAGGGGCTCGTCTATTTTCCCCTCAAGAAAAGTTGGCCACTTGACAAAGCAAATCAAATCGAGGGCTTTTTCCTCAACAGTAGCTTGACTTATTCCAAATCAGCTTAATGTGGCTGTTATTCAGTGACAGGTCATTGTTGAACTTTAAACTTTAAAGGTCCAGTGCATTATTTTTACGTAGTTCTGTCAGCAGCGGTAGAATATTGTATTGGATTGTACGTTTTCGTCGGTGTTTGATCACATGCAAATAAGTGCTGTTGTGTTTCTGTTACTTCAGAATGAGGCCTTCAGAGCTGCACAGGGTAGCCGGCTTTCTTCCCTGGACTCCTTTAAACAAACCCTGGCGCTTGAGAAAGCCTTTCCCATTTTTTTTTTTTTTTGAACAAGTGAATGTGTCATCGTGGCTGGTTTAAAGTCCAGAGTAAGGGAGGCGTGAAAATCTGCAACCTCACCACTAAGAAGCCTCTAAATTGTGCGTACTGCACCTTTAAGAATGAAAATTTAATACGTGGAACACCATTGATAATTCATACGCCACAAGTGGAGATCCTAAACACATCCTGCAACACTAGTAATGTTATACTCTCTGAACACTTTAATCTTTTATCGTGGTTTGTGAGCTATGGTTGATGCCAGCGACTCCACTTCTCTGGAAACTGTAATCCAAGCAAACATTCGTCCTTAGTGAGCCGCTCATCTTTGATTAGCCACGGTGACTGTGGGAGATTTCTTCACTCAACAGCCAAACGTCCAGCTTTTGAAACCTTCCTTGTCTTCATCGTCACGTCGTTCACCGTCTCACCTCGTGCTCCCCGCGCAGCGCCGACCGCCGCACGGATGAGCTCTGGGCTCTGATCGCCCATGTTGGTACAGCTGCCGCTTCTCTCGCCTCAAACCAGCAGTGGCAACAGCTGGAAGGACTGAGGCTTTGTCTGGCTCAGTAGGCCCAAAGTGCCGGGAAACTGATACTGGTCTGGCCGCACTGTCGAGACGAGGGGCCACAAAAGGGCATCGGTGGCTACCACTGGATCCAGACACTGTAATACACAAACCATCCCATGGTTTTATGGAAGAGACAGATAGTGGGCCGCAAAAGTGCTTTTTTTTTTTGGATGGATATGGTAAATATTTGGTGCTTCCTTGAGGATGTGTCTCTGAGTGAGTGAGTGAATGATGGTTTGGCTTCTCGAACGCTGAGTAGAAATCTGGGAAAGTTGACCAGTGGATGCCTGTACTCTGGGAAACAGTCACAGTTTCAGCTTGCAGATAAGGGACGGTTTGTGGAAACCCTACGAGGGTCGCATAAAAGATTAAAAATTCAGTATATTTCTGGTTTTTCAGGTCATTTTGACACAGATTTTTCTCCCGATCCGTAGAAACTAATTCAAACTTTTACATACGTCAGGTATAACAGGTCATTCACGTCATCAGCTTTCCACCAGGCTGTAGAAATTTAAATGTGTCTGGAAGTCAGTTTAATATTTCCAAGACTTTTGAGATTACTTCAAATTCACAAAACTGATTCATTTTCAACAGATTTTAAACTTTTCCTTGACTTAAAAAAAAGATTAAAATTTTCTAAACCTGCATAAGGGCAAAAATGAGATTCAGTTTAAATAAAAAAACATTTGCATGAACTTTAATTAATTTGATAGTAAAGAAATAACAATGGAGACTTGATAGTTTTGTATGAAACTTCTGTGATCAGCACAGACTCTCCATGCTGTCGCTGTTGTCCTGAAAATATGGTCCGACTGTATACAGAGAAGTGTCTGCTGCTTCTCTCCCTCTCCCTCTGCCTCCCTCTCTCTCTCCCTCTCCCTCTCCCTCCCTCTTCTTTCCTCTCTCCTGCTGTCACCTCTCACAGAGCCTGGCAGCATCAAGCCAGCTTGCATTTTAATTTGGCCCTGAAGTTACTTATTTCATTATCGATCATCCGTAATGCTGAATCAATGTTCATCTTGTTACGTGGGCCATACCCGTGTAATACAGTGATAGTGGGGCCCAGAGTTACTCATTCCCTTTACAAAGTGACTTTACCGTAAAATCAATGCCTTGTGTTACTGATACAGGGGAAACTGCAGCAGATGGAGTGAGAGTGAGTGGGCAGAGAGGAAACAAACAAAAAAAAAGCTACATCTCACCTTCAATGCAGCATTGTTGAAGCCACTCAAAGCATAACAAATCTGTGTGGTGTGAACATTGTGTTATTATAGAGCAGTTTAAGTCAGGATTTCTCACCAGCATGCTGTGGGAGGACGTTTATTGTGAATTATGAACATTGCAGAGTGATAACCTACACATAAACATCTCGTCTCATTTAGATTTCGTGCTCTGGTTGTATATGACGCCAAAAGAAAAACTGCATGTGTGTGAACTTCTAAGGGCTTTGCTGCCAGGAAAATGAATGTTTGTGTCAATATTAGGCTCCGCAATGGCAAATATGTCATAATTCTAACATTTCTCAACATAAACGAATGAAGTTGTAATTGTATTATTTTTAAAATACAGATTGTAATGAATACTAAATGCATTATAATTTTTAAAATGAAAGTTGATATACATGTTGATCAAGCTCTTGAGGTGAACACAGTTTCAACTAACAAACTTTTCATAGGAGAAACATTTGACAGGGATGATGGATAGACTTGTGAATGACTGTAAACACACGGCAGCCTGACTTCAGGTTTGCATACATTTTTCGGTTCACATTTTTGTGCCCAGTGCTCAATCTACGAACCCTATAAGATGCAGACTGCTCTCCAAAAGCTCCACCCAAGGCCTATAATTCCAAAATGAATTGCCTGCTCCATCTATGTGTTTAGCTCCATGAATGAATGACTGAATTTAGAAGTAGCCCACAAGCCAAAGTTAACAAGTTAATGTAAAACATTTGCAAGGTAATGTATTAGTTCACGGCTTGATCCGCTGTCATAACCCAGTTTAATAAGTTGCAGTCCATTGACTATTAATTTGTTTCCAAATGGTGTGAGCAGGAGGAATGGTTCCAAAATGCTTTACTTTGCCAGTAATGCAAATCAAACTTAGTCTATCTCTTTAATATGCATGATTGGTTGGTGTAATGTAATTAAAATCATACCGTTTGAATTATCCTAACAGTAGGGGAAAAAAATTAAACTTTAAATGTATTTTCAAAGTACACTTGCTTCTGATGCTAAGAACAATTAATTTTAGAAACTAATTCATTTATTGGATTAAGCTTCACTGTTCTTTAAACACTGTGAGATTTATTGGCCCTTTATTTCACCCTAATGGGACACGAGTTTGAAAGAGCGCATTCGGTGATTGAATGTGTTGCACAGTTGGTTTTTTAGGTTACCAACAGATTTAAGTTTGAACCCGCTGAGGAACATTTCCGATTAACAACAACAGCTATATTCCCCACAGCTCGGAATAATTGCTCTGTAATAAGATAGGATAATGCCAGTTGTCACTTTTATATGAATTACTCTCAGACTTTTTCCCCTCCATATTTTGTCACTTATTTTTTTTTATCATGCTGACATATGTCAAATAAACTCTAGTTTATATTTGTGGTTTCAGCTGACCAGTAGCTTTTGTTGATCATATTGAAAAAGCCATAAATCTATCCACTGCACTTTATCATATGGTGCCTTTTACGCGCTGTGCGTAAAGTGAGGACGCAAAACTGTGCTTCATTTTGACAAGTGGAGAACTATTAAAGCCAGTTTGTCAATCTCAAATCTCTCTGTTGGAAAAAAAAAAAAGAAAAGAAAAAAAACCCACCACAATCATTCAGGGGTCATTAATTGCGTTTTCTTCCCTGTTCCTCATTGCTCGTTGTAATTAACCATCACTGATCAACAAGAGCTCCACTTCCAATTGATTCCCCGTGTGATAAGAGATGTGTGGTTTTGCTTTCTGTCACCGGCTCGATGTGGAAAAGATCCAAATGCGTAATTTGAAGTGCCTCCGTTTGAAGCCTTTGATCTCCCCTGTTTTGCAGAGGCTGGGTTCATCATTTGCGACATGTCGCTGGTGCCCTGTGTATTGCGTAAGGAGCCACTGTTGAGCGATAGGCCGTGCATGTTTGCTTATGAGGATGTGAAATTGTGTCATCTGCATAATTACCGTCAAGAGCTCCCAACAAAACAGCCCTCAAGTTAAGACGGACTTTTTTCCTTTTTTTTTTCTTACTGCGGCTGAAAGATAAATAATAATAATAATAATAATAATAATAATAATAATAATAATAATAATAATAATAATAATAATAAAAGTGTGTGTGTGTGTGTGTGTGTGTGTGTGTGTGTGTGTGTGTGTGTGTGTGTGTGTGTGTGTGTGTGTGTGTGTGTGTGTGTGTACGAGCGATAGAAAGAGCCTTCTTAATGCTTTTATAGCCACGTTGGTTTCCCGGGTCGGTGTGAAAGTGTTAAGTTAGTGCGTGGTGTGTTTGATTGGAGGCAATAAATCAACACAAGTCCTCTTGGCGCGCGCGCGCGGGTGGACACTCGGTGTGTGTGTGTGTGTGTGTGTGTGTGTGTGTGTGTGTGTGTGTGTGTGTGTGTGTGTGTGTGTGTGTCCGGGCTACGTGGTCCTGCCGGGCCGGGGATGAGACACGTGTCCATCCGGACTCGGGGCGCTCCTCAGCGGGCAAACACCTCGCTGCACCCGGACTGATTCTCACACTTCTGATGTTTGGCTGCCACTGCCAGGCCACGTCTACTCCCTCCCTCCCTCCCTCCCTCCCTCCCTCTCTCTCTCTCTCTCTCTCTCTCTCTCTCTCTCTCTCTCTCTCTCTCTCTCTCTCTCTCTCTCTCTCTCTCTCTCTCTCTCTCTCATTTTTTTCCTCCTCCTCTTTAACTTGCAGTTATTTTCCCCATCGCACCACTACAGTGAATCTAAATGTCACTTATCTTTAAGTACTCTTCACTGTCTAGCCCCTCGCGTGTGTTTGTGTGCGTGCACGCGCACGCGTGTCTGTGTGTGAAGTGCGCTATTGACTGCTATGTAGTGATTACCATTCCGGTCGGATGGCACCAGCAAGCCGCTGTAATTAATAACCCCATAATCCGGGGTTGGGGTGGATGTCGGTGAGGAACACACACACACACACACGCACACACACACACACACAGATTCAGGACAGAGTTTTACAGAAACAAGGCGTATCCTTATGGGTAGCTCCATATGAGAAATTATAGCTACTATTATCCCTCCCAGACAATGATAACTATCTGCTTCCAAAGAAGATTAAAGGTTTATACAAGTTCAGAGTTCTTGGAAACCCGGATCGCATTATCAAAAAAAAAAAAAAAAAAAAAAAAACTACTCTGAGATTGATACGATTTCAGCCTGCTGTCAATAATGCGCCATAAGACTTCTGCCACGTTCAGATGAAGTGCGTGAAATAATAATTCAACTTCTGCAGTTGTTTTGCAAACGATTAACAAACCAGATGCTGGTACAGAGTCCGCTGGAAATGCGATTATGGTTGTCCCCTACACACTTTTATATTGATTCGTGGAATTTCAATTTTGCCTCTCGTGTTTTCTTCTAATCCGCAGCATTAACAAGAAACATCAGGTTGTATCAGATTTATCAAAATAATTTATTTAAGATGCAGTCTGTTTTGTTTATCAGGAGATTAAAAGTGTTGCATTAAAACCATCACTCAATTATTTGTTGACTTTGATTTTTTTAGGACAATCTGTTTTATTATTATTATTATTATTATTATTATTATTATTATTATTATTATTATTATTATTATTATTATTATTATTATTGTGTTTTCTTTAGTTTTATTTCTTCTGTCCCCCTTTTGAATATTCAGATGTGAGCGTGTCGTTTTCCCAGAATAAACATCTTTTCATCCCAGTCGACTGAAAATGTTTATTAGGCTACTTATCGCCGGTTTTGCTTTACACCCAGTCTTCATTAGCAGCGTAATGTGGCCCATCAGCAGCCTCCTCTTTGATGTCAGGTGGCTGCATGTTCGTTTGTTGTCTCAAATTAAAGAATGACTCGACTCCGTCTGTCCGGAGGAGGAGAGCAGCTCGCTCCCGGCGACCAAGTGACAAACAACAGCAGAAAGGTGCGCATTACCTGAGATCCGGCTGTTAGGTTCACGCTGGTTACGCACGCACTTTTAATCCCAAATATCATCAGTATTTGTCATTATTATTAAGTGTTTGATCGGTTCAATATTTAAAGTATAATCCTGCGTAAATTCTCCAAGTCGTGCGTAAACTTCATTTTCTACATTTCGAAATGATTAAGATTTCGTTTTATTACTCTGGGTTTTACTTTTTTCATCCGATGCATTCCTGTAGGTGAGAGTCTGAAAACTTTCTCTTGGAGTTGTGTTTTTTTAAAGGAAAGTGTAGATTTAACTAAAGAAAATGCCGCCCCTACTAAAATGTGGGAATTAACACCAAAAATGTGGTATGCGAACAAATAAAAGGAATAGATTGGCGAGCCATTAAATGAGATTTGAAACCCCATTCAAATAAGAGCTCCCGACGTCAGTACACTTATCCAGAGAGAGAGAGAGAGAGAGGGAGGGAGAGAGAGAGAGGGGGAGGAGGAAAGGAGGAGAGGGAGGGGAGGGAGCGAGAGAGAGAGCGCTGTTTGGTGTGTGGTTTGTATGAGAGGGGTGAGATTTGAGAAATAGGAGGGGCTTCTAAACGACTAGAAATGTCAATCTGAGCAAGGGAGTCCCAATAATCTAAAGCAATCTGTAAGGACCTGACCTTAGTCCATCCAGATCAATAGGGAAGTGAGGGTGGAAAGGAGAAGAAGAGGAAGAAATAAGGGGCGCAACCGGATCGTTTACACTGGCTGTTCCCGAGGAAATATAGACTTCCCTTGCTCGCACCTTTTGTTGCTCACATGCTCACACTGTAAAAGTGGATATCGAGGCAATTCCCCTTGCTTTGTGTGACTGCAGAAGACTTTTCCCCCCTTTCCTGCCACCATGTCTTTCCCCCAGCTGGGATATCAGTACATCCGGCCGATATACCCGTCGGAGCGGCAGGGGATCGCCAGCAATGCCCGCGCCGGGACGGAGCTGAGTCCGTCCGGCGCACTTTCCAACGTCCTCTCCACTATGTATGGATCTCCTTTCGCCGCGGCGGCGCAGGGCTACGGAGCGTTTCTCCCCTACTCCAACGACATATCCATTTTCAATCAGTTGGTGAGTCTCGCTGCGCTCTTTTTCTGATCTGTAACTTTTTTAGAAAAGGGAGAAGAAAAAGCACGTGTGTGTGTGTGTGTGTGAGTGTGTGTGTGGAGGAGAACTTTATTGGCGCATTTTGAGTCAAACTTTAGCAGCGTCTCCGGGGAAGTTCTGCAAGCTTCAGTGAAATGTCGTTAAAAGTGGTTAAAAAGTGACGCATTAAGGCGCTGTGGTTTATTCTGAGGGCATTGTTTCCAGAAACAATGATTTTTATCTAATTAGATAATGCTGCGTAAGGCTTACAGGTTAAAGAATTAAAATGAAAAGTTAAGAGTGAAGACTTTTTCCTTTGACTGTTTTTTATTACAAATAGCAGACCTCGACTAGTTGATCAATTATTTCAAACAGAAATACAGCAATCTTTGCTTTGTTTACACTTTTTTCTTAGCACTCTGTTGTGTTTTATTTATCCGCACCTCTCAGTAAAAGACATTATTATATATTTTACTTAGAAGAAACACAAAGAAAGTAATTTTGTTATAATTGCCATAATTTATTTTTTAATTCCTCTGACGCTCTGACTCTTTGTCTCTGTAGGGAGCTCAGTATGAACTGAAAGACAGTCCCGGTGTCCAGCACCCAGGGTTCGCCCACCACCACCCTGCTTTTTACCCATATGGCCAGTATCAGTTCGGTGACCCGTCCAGACCCAAAAACGCCACCAGGGAGAGCACCAGCACCCTGAAGGCCTGGCTCAGCGAGCACCGCAAGAACCCCTACCCCACCAAGGGGGAGAAGATCATGCTGGCCATCATCACCAAGATGACCCTCACCCAGGTGTCCACCTGGTTCGCCAACGCCAGGAGGAGGCTAAAGAAGGAGAACAAGATGACCTGGGCCCCGAGGAACCGCACCGACGAAGAGGGGAATGTTTACACCAGTGATCACGAGGGGGAGGAGGGGGACAAGAGGGAAGACGACGAGGAGATCGACTTAGAGAACATAGACACGGAGAATATTGAGAACAAGGACGACTTGGACGACCAGGACGACCTGCATTCAGATATTAAACTCGACGGGAGGAGTGACTCAGAGATTTCTGACGGCTTTGAGGATTTACAAGGGCCCGACCAGAGGTTTCTGAAGGCTGTGGGGAAAGAGGGCAAAGACGTGCAGAGGGGAGGCGAGCACTTCCACCACCACCACCACCTCCATCACCACTCTCCTCTGGACATCAAGGCGTCCCAGCCAAACGGGGAGCAGCTCAAACTCAACCCGGGCTCCGTGAGCTCGCCGCCCTCAGAAAACAACCCTGCCCCAGCCCAGAAGCCAAAGATCTGGTCTTTGGCAGAGACAGCCACGGCCCCCGACAACCCGCGCAAGTCCCCGCAAATGAACGGGGGCGGCTCCGCGGGGCCCGCCGCGCAGACCATCATCACCCCCCACAGACTCATCTCCTCGTGTCCCGTTGGGAAAATCCAGAACTGGACGAACAGAGCCTTTTCTGCGCACCAGCTGGCTTTACTGAACTCGAACCACTACCTGGGACTGGCGAACCAGGCCACGGCCACCGGCCTGGCCCTCTACAGCAGCAGGCAAACGGAGGACAAGAGTCATAGTTCAGAGACTCCAGTCACAGGTACATGTCCCCGACACTGAGACCGCATGTAGACTCACCTGAACAGCAGAGACACTCTCACCTGACCCTCATCCCCCTCTTCATGTTTTTTACTCCCTCTTTTTTTTTTCTTCCCTTTTGCGTTTCTTGCCTGTCCATGGATTTATTTCTCCGCCTAGGCCACACAGATAAACAGTGTTACTGTGTGTGTGTGTGTGTGTGTGTGTGTGTGTGTGTGTGTGTGTGTGTGTGTGTGTGTGTGTGTGTGTGTGTGTGTGTGTGTGTGCGTGCGTGCTTTGAAAATTGTTCAAAAAGATTATGAAAAAAATCAGAAGCATTTAAAGGGTGAAAAAAACTTAAAAAAAAAAAAAAAACCTCAAATACAGAATTGGCTGGAAACTGTTGTTAATTGTTTTCTCTTCCCTCTCTTCATACATTTTGCTGTTGTTGCATTCAGTTGATATGATCAGGTCCATGTGCATGCATTTAATGGTTTACATATAAAATAAATAAATTAGATTTGCTTTGTTTCAACAGTAAAATAAAGGGTTAGGGCTGCAGAAACCCAGGATGGGCTCCAGTAATAGGAAGTTCAATTAAAGCGTTTTAATTTTCTTTGCCACGGTTTCAGAGAGATCTAGTGCCTTGAATGCGGAGGAGGGAAAAAAAAGTTATTAAAAACAGCTTTCTAGTTCAAAGATAGGAGCGAGGCTGTCAGTTAATGACATTTGGGAATTTTCATTTTGATGCCATATCACATTTTCTTTCCTCAATGCCATATTTACTCAAATTAGCTTTGATTCTCGTGATTTTTTTTGTTCTTCATCCCTCCGTGTGCGCTCGTGTTCCTTCGTCAAGGCCTGCGTTATACTTACTTGTTTGGTCATGCAAATGAGCTCAATGCAAATTCACTTCAGGCTCGGTGTTTCTTTCTTTCTTTCTTTTTTTTTTTTTTTTTTGAAAGGCAATTGTCACTTTTATATCACTTTGTGTTTTTAGCTCTTCACGAAGCTATTATTAGTGTTTTATTTCTCCCGCTCTATTTTTTTTTTTTTTTTTTTTTAGAGATAATTCCCCCTCCTCCCCTGTGTATTTCAGGCCTCAGAACCAACTGAAGCAGCGGTGGTTCTCTCGGCTCTCCTCTCACCACAACCCCTCCTCACCCATCCTTCATTTTTTTTTCAATTCCTTTAATTTTAATTTGAATATGGAATGTAAAATAAGAATAATACATCTCTGTATACTTACATTGTAAGCATGTCCTGTGTAAAACTGCTAATGTAATAATGTATGAACCTGTAGTCTGTGAGTTTTTTTCCTTTCTTTCTTTTTGTAAGTTCTGTGAGGATTTGATGTTAAAATGTTTTGTATATAAAGTTAAGAATATGTACATACTTGTGAACCAAATTGTACAAGAAAGTCTATATTTTGGCTAATAAATGAACTGCTGCAACTTTAAAAAAAAAAGAGAAAATCTCTATATCTGTGTGCACATGTGGGGTTTTTAGCCTTGCTGTTTTGACAGCTGCTTTTGATGGTGGCTGTTATTGCGCACTGCAGCTTGAAGTGCGCTGCTTTGGCTGCTTTTTGCATGTGTGTTAGTGGACAGCCCGGGGCAGGCACACTCCATCCTCCGTGGCTGTGATAAGTAAATATAGAAGAGGGTTTTTTTTTTTTGTTTTTTCATGGAAGGACTTTAGGGCTAATTATCCAGCATTGCAGCATGCATTTGGATATTAATGTTGTGGGATTATCCCTATAGAGGCGCAGCGGTCGCATTAAAACGAATCATTTCTCCATCAATATCCCTCTGAAATTACACCCTAAAATAATCACAGTAATGATAATATTAAAGAGACTTTGGATAATGAATGTGCGTTAAAGCATCGTTTGGTGTTTGGTTCAGTTGAGCCTGAAGATGGATTTTAGCTTTGCAGTTGCAAACTCCCAGATCTCATCATGCCCAATTTGTAATGCTTTTGCGCTTCACATATATCATACTTCCCCTAAACTAATGCTTCTCCCTGCTATAATTGTAATATATCGTGGCTGGATAACTAATAATAACATCATTTATTTTGTTTGCCCGTGATGTGATCATTTGCATGTGTGAGCTCTTATCAGAGGAAGTTTATGTAAACTTAGTGTTGGAGCTCCCTCTACAGTCACGAGCGGACGGCCGTGCTCTGATTCTCACACACTCACACACACACACACATACACGTACACACTACACACTCGTACTGTTTGAGTTTTTTTTTTTTAAAGTAGCGCGTGGGATCAGTCCGTCATAAAAAAAAAAAAAGAACAGATCGATTGCCACATTTTGCTCTTTTGAATCTGTCACTGGATGATTTTGCGTCTTTTGTGGCTGAAAGCCTGTGTTGGTATTTTATCAGGTTCAAACGAAACATCTGTCAAAAGTCTGCAGCGTTTGTTGTCAGTGACTCCGAAAGAGTAGTGGACGTATTATTTTGAAAGCGTAAAATATTAATTTTTGTTAGAGAAAAGTCTAAAAATACTGAATTTACAGACATTTTCAGTGAAGCTCATAAGCAGATGGTGATCCAAATACCCACGAAAAGAAACATTAAAGCAGAGCGAGTAGATTATAATAAGCAAAATTAATTTTACTTTTTATTTCCAGATCAAAAACAAATCTTAAAACTGTATTAAAAAAAAAAAAAATCGCCACAATGCTTTGCAGGACTTTCTAAATGTGGCTGAAAGCGCGTCAAGTCTGTCTCCTGTTTTTAGGTCCAAAGCTGGTAAAAAAAAATCTATATTTAACAGAAGACAAATCGCAAATAAAACACTGAATAAAAAAAAAACAATTCAGTTTTCCGTCGGAATTCCACTTAACATTGTCATATGTTACCAGATTGTTTTAAATGTAAAGTAATGCTAATGTTTAAAATGTGAAAGTTTTTTTTTTTTACTGAGACAAAATTTTCCTGCAAAGATGCAACAAAACAGAAAAAAATTGTTAATTGTTTTTGTCAGGATTTTTTAAATTGTACTATTATTATAATCATTATGCTGTTTTAGGTAACAAAAGATAAAAATTTGCGATTCTATTATTATTTTACAGGCGCGCACGCATACACACACGCACAGACATCCACACACACACACTGATCTCTGACATTCCTCGACAACAGACTCTGATGGTCAATGAGGACAATATCTTTTAATGTCCACCATTCAGGGACGCAGAGGAGGATGAAAAGCCTTGATTCCCTCTCAAGGTTTCGGATGTGCTTTAAACAAACCCCAGCTCAGCCGAGAGGAGAGACTCTGGAGCCTTTTGAAAGCTGCTCTCACTATGTTGCCTTCCTGTCTAATCAATTACCTTCCCTGAAAACCCCATCTAATGCATATTCATAAGTCAGCCAGCTGATTGATCTAACATCCGCCTCCTTTTTTTTTTTTTTTTTTTTTTTACTATTTTTTGGAGATGCTTGTCCACTTTTCCACTTTTACTTTATATATATATATATATATATATATATATATATATATATATATATATATATATATATATATATATATATATATATATATATATATATATATATATATATATATATGTCCATTTAGAGAGCCCAGGTTTCCTTGCAAAAACAAAACCTTTACAATAAATGTCATTATAAATTATTTTGAGTAAAAACAAATCTGATCCCGCTTGGCATGAATTGTGCCATAAATTAATGTGAGAGAGATTTATTGTGAGCTCAGATAAATAAATAAAAACACACATAGCTAAATGGTGGGCTGTGAGGGCAGCTCGCTGCATGTGAGCAACAGAGGGCCTTATCATAAATAAGGATGCTCATTTCCTCACAGTTCACAGGATGTTTGCTCCTCGGGGGCCCAGAACAAGTCCCCTCTTGATCAGGAGGATTCATTTGAAATGCTACTGAAGGGCCAGTGATCATGTCTCCAGCTCAGGGCCTCTCCTCTGATCAGTGCATGAAATTAGGGATTAAAATGCTCTGGCAGAAACAAAGTAATCATGCCCGCTTATGTCGCCATACGTGTCCAACCTGCTCCCAGTTACAAAGAGCAAATGGAATGCATTAGCTAGCATTTTGTTCGCAGCTACACAGGGACCATTTCCAGTGGGGCATGGTGTGTCACTCGTCTCCCTGCACGTTAAGTGGATGTTCTCTGGGCTAATGAGCAATAATCAACACTGACTCCTCTTCTTACTTCTGAGGTCCACGCTGTGTTAAACGCTCAGCCTGTCACACAATGTGCGGCGCCTGCCTGCCTAAAAAGCACAGTTTAATCTCCTCGGCTGAAGACAGTAAGGAAAGCAAAAGCCAGGAGAAAAAGGAAAAGTGAAATCTTGTTGTTTCAAGAGTGTTTGCTGACCTTGTGATACCGGGTTGTATAAATAAAACTGACTTCACTTCACATTCAAATTTCCCACATTGTAAAGCAATAGATTCTCAATTACACTCTCTGTCTCGTAATTATTTACTAATTAATTGATAGTTCTGCAGTGTGGGAGACACGGATACATTTGACACAGTGAAAAATAAATTGTACTTCATTTCCCGAGTAATCACATTGCAGATGTTGTCCCGCGCGCTGCTCACTGTTGCTTCCCTTTTCAGCCTGCGTCAGAACGGCACACGGGCTACAAGGGTGGAGAAAGTAATGCACTGTTAAACAGCCATTTAGAACGGGGGGGAAAAAATCGGAGAAAGATGGAATCATTAAAAGGAAATCTAATCTGTCTCCCGAAGCGTTCATTGATCTGGGGGAAGGTGGACGGCGGCACCGGGCGGCTGTGAGAGGCCCGGCCGATGGAGCCATCAGAGGGCCGAGTGCTAATGGGGGGAAACCGTGGAGTAAATAAACAGTGCAGCGGCCCATTGGAGGGGGCCCGTAGGTGCCCCGTCAAAGAAGAGGCCGCTGCAAATAAAGAGGGTCAGCCTTGTGTTTTCATCCACCCCTCATGTCATTGTAGCCCCGGCTCCACCAGCGCCACCTCTTCCTCCTCCACCTCCTGCGCCCCGCAGCCCGGACCGCTGCGCCACTCCTCCTCCTGCCAGCGAGACAGACAAATGTCACCTCTTTTGTGGACCTAGTCAGGCTGCGAAGCGGCCCACTGTCTTTGTGCAATGGACTAATCCTTTTATGAGCCACTGTCGACCGCGCCCCCCCACCCCGCGCCGGCCAGGGTCAACACAGAGGGCTGCTGGGTTTTTTTTTGTTTGTTTATTTGTTGGGTTTTTTTTTTGTTTTGTTTTGTGGCACCAGCTTTGGTGTGTCAGCTGACCGCAGGAGGAGCTGAGATCTTCTCCTGAAAACACGTGTCCCGCGTCCCGCCGCACGGCGGCCGGACAGGCCGCGACGCTCCGCCGTAACTTGTTCCAGCACTCCGGAGCTGAAAGGAGAGAAAAGTGGACAGCTCAAATTCACCCCTTCCTGTCCAGTGATATGCAACTTCTGTGTCTCCTGCATGTTTTATGGCACATCCATTATTGAGAATGTAAGTGAAAGTGCACCGGCAACATGTTAAAGAATAGCCAGGGAGCCGGGGCAGAGAGGGGTTGTTGTGTTTCCCTGGATTGAGCGAAGAGGACAAAAGGCCCAGAAGGAGTGACATTCTCTGGGGCCGAAGTGGGAGAGAGGGAGGGCACTGATTTCATGCCTTTTGTTGATGGAGGTTAGAGAGAGGAATTCTTTTACTGGATCCGAAAGGCAACAAGTGGGGAAGGGGGCGACAGGGCGACAGGCCAGAGGGAGAGGCGTTGGGGCTTTTGCCGTTCACCCAGCTGAAAGATTGTGCTTTTCTCAGCCCCTTTCAGATCCCTCATACAGGCCCGAGTTACAGGGCAATTATGGAAATGCAGCTTTGAAGCCGAGCATAGCCTCCTTTCAGTTCTTCCTCAGGACAAAGCAAAGGCAGCAAGGGTTTTCATGCCCTCTGCTCTATAAAGCACGTTCCAGCCGCAGTGTGTGTATAGTCCTAACTTTTTTTCTTTTCTGTCTCAAGCCATATTACAGTCGCGCTTTTAAAATCAATGTAAAACAGTATCGAAGGAGTATTTTTTTTTTTTTTTTGTAACTGAAATATCGAAAAACAAATTTGCAATTCTCATTACCTTCAGTCTGGCTGCATTTCCCGAGGAGATGAGCAGAGGGGTGGGTTTATTTAGGAAAAGAAAGAAAAAAAAAATGCCGGGCCCTTATAGCTACTTCCAACAGCTGCACAGTTTTACCACCGTGATGCCCCCCCCCCCCCCCCCCCCCCCCCCCCCCCCCCCCCCCCACCCCCCCCCCGGCTTCCCTCCTCCCCCTCCTCACCTTCTCCACTCACACGTCACTAACAGAGGCCCAGCAAACCATCAGCGCTGTGCTTTCTCAGCTTTGTACATTAGTCAGCGGTGTAGCACAGAATTTCGCCACTCGGCGTGAACTAATAAGACACATTTTCCGCAGCTTTTGAGAGGATCGCAGGAGAGTGATGTCTCGACATCGCCCGACACAGCAGAGGCCTTGTACAACAGTGCCTTTACACTCCGAGCGTATCTGACAAATGCCAATACTCCGGCTTTCACTCATCACTGTTAATGAGAGGACATATTTTGGACGTTTCCAATATTTGTACAGACTTCATACATTATGAAGGCCCTTTTATTCACAGTGCCCGGCATGAGAGGACAAGGGTGAGGTGAGGAGGAGGAGGAGGAGGTGGTGGCGGTGGCGGAGGGGCATTCATGACTCTAAGGATTGGCTGACTGCTGAAGGGAACTTAATAAATTCTTCCTCCTTGGAACACTGTCAAACAAGTCCTTTCTTACATCTCCCATGAATACATTACCAGCCAGCTTGATTGATTAGAGACCCTCGCGAGAGGGTGAACCGATGAACCGACTCCCCCGGTGTGATTAATAGACTTTATTAAGAGAGTCCTCTCCTTTTTAATAATGGTAATGTAAAGGAAGGCGAGGGGAGGGGGTGCAGGAGGGGGAGGTGTTTCAGGAAGTCTAACGATGATCACTGGTGCTGTCCCCCCCCCCTCTGTGGTCCACATCCCGTTCAGTCTGAGTTCATTTTCACAGCCTCCAACTGGCTGTATCCATCATCGGCCTATCAGAGGCGCACGCCGCCGATATGAGCTTCTTTTTATATACTGTTTTCACTCTTCTGCCTGCTCACTGCCATTATGAAGCTCTTTTAAAAGTCTCTCTTGGGTAATCCGAGAAGCTGCATTGATTCAAATCTCTACTAACACTTTACGGCTAAATGAAACTGACTGAGTGTCAATGGAACATTTTTTAATGGAGCCAATTTCAGAAATTTAATGACGACTGTATAACTGTGCGCACAATAACTCCATTCTGATACACACTGTCAGAAACAGGAAGGTAATTAAAGTACATATCTTTCTCCTAATGCACACTCCATATTAATTTACACTTCTAGGACGAATTATTGACCTCAAGGTGACCATGGGTACATGTCTTAGGGCCAACCAAATCCAACACCTAGTATATTAATATTTAGCTTGTCGTTTTAAATAAAATTCTGATTAATTAGGACAATAATGATAGTAATATATATAGTTATAAAACTAAAGTCAATGACCAAATGACATAGCACATACATATCACATCAAATATCAAATCACATACACATGCATGGAATGTGCATCCATTGCCAAGGGAAAAAAAACAGCAGCACCTTTCAAAGGAATTTCTTAAGCTGACTTTTAATGGGAGTACATTTTGTGGGTATGATGATAACAATGTCAACAATGTCAACAATGTTTGTATGAATTCCAACAATACTAGATTTCGTATCTTGTTTACTTCTCTCTCTCATTGTCTAGTAGAACTGTTTGACAACACTGAGACCTACAACTCCGAGTTTAACAGATTGACTACTTGTAAATTTCTACATTTTAAGGATTTTTTTTTTAATTGTAATTTTATCTTACCAGAACTTAACTGTTTCAACTGTGAAGGCATTCAGGGTGTGTACACAACCCCGCAGTGTGAATGTATGTTTGGAGTGTATAAGTTGGAGCTGCTCTGCAGTAGGTATGTGTATCCAAACAGCTTGCTGGCTAATCATTGTTCTCAAGAACTGGTGTTGTGTGAGGTAGGGGGTAAACCGTGTACAGGAAATTGTTCAGCCACCTACAGCCGAGCCTGCTTATCAGCACAACGCAGGAACAACAGAGACTTTAGCGGCGGTGGACACGGTCGCCCCGCAACTTATCGCCGCGCTGTATTTTGCAATAGACCACCACAAGTGATTTATTCAAACACGGATATCGCAGATAGGGCCATTCACTTCCCAGCACATTACTGCATGACCCAGACGGGTTCTGTTTGCTTTGCTGCTACAGACCAGACACACACACACACACACACACACACACACACACACACACACACACACACACACACACACACACACACACACACACACACACACAGCCATATATGACATCACCAGACGAGCCATGTAAACCTGAGAGGGGGGTCGATAACAGCAGGTGAGAGGGCTTCGCTGTGTAATGATGATGCCTACCGGTGTCTAAGTTGTAAACCCAGTTATTGATTCTCGTCAGTTCAGCCAATACCTCGCCACAATCCACCGTGCTTGAAAGTCTGCAGTAATGTGTCTGCATAGAATCCAATATCCGCTACTATTAATGAATACCGACAAGGAGCTCAACCTTTGTATTTTTTATTTTGATTTAACCAAGTTAGTCCCAGTGAGAGCACGGATCCTGTTTCCAGGGAGGACTGGGCCAAGACCGCGGCAGTACATTCAGCTGCTGTAATTCACAGCAAATTTAGAATAATAAACATTTTTTATATTAGGGAGAAAAGAAAATAGAAAGCAGAGGAACACGGCAGAGAATGAGAGAAAGAGAAGACAGACTAAGAAAGGCACAGTGCTAAAACTGTAGATATATGTTTATACAAAGTGTTTACCACGGGCTTTACTAGGGGTATAAATAATTGATTTGCCAATCTATCGTGCAGGATGAGGGTGGGTGACATCCTTCCACGTACTCCATGGGGAGTTTAAAAGTATGTGAGCTACAGCCTCAGAAAGGAGGGGAGACGGAGAAAGTACTCTATTCTTCTCAACTTTCTTTGTGCTTAGATAAACTTGTTGTCAGCCATTCCAGCATGACACCTCACTGCCAGATAATGGCATTGCCATGCAAATGTGCGATGTGGAGAGCTGTATCACCACCGTGTGTGTGTGCGGGTGTGTGTGGTCTTGTATTACTCTCTTTGTAGGGCTCAAAAACTGGAAGGACACTCGAACTGCAGGCTTTGATTTGACCTGTAGAAGCAACAGTGTAGTTTGCCACCAACTGTTACGTGTTTTTGAGGATTGTGTGTGTTTTTCTGGGTCATTCTTACTGTCAGATCAGGGTTTGAGTTTGACATTTTTGATGATGAGGTTAGGACTGTTACTGGTCACGTGTGTGTGTGTGTGTGTGTGTGTGTGTGTGTGTGCACTCAATTGTGGGTAACAGTTATAGAGCATCCAGCAGTATCATGGTGATGTATTCGTGCCTTGTCTGTGATGAGGAGCCGAAGATGCATGTCGAAGGAGGATCGCTGCACCAGATCTCTTCTCGTTCATCCACTCCTGGGAAATCTCCCTCGTCTTGTCAAGACAAGTTGCTAGAAGACATCACGGGGGAAAACCAAAGGTGACAGTTTGTCACAACTAAAGTAACCTAAATTGTAGAGTAGAATAATAACAATAATACATCTCGCTGTGACTGGAAGAGTTTAGATCATGGAGACGGGCCATTACAAGGGACAGAGCTGAACAAGCTGTCAGCATTGAACAATGTGTTCAGTGTCAGAAAATACATTACATAGTTATGGCAACTGGGATGTGAAAGAAAGTCATTAAATGTCTGAGACTGAGGGACAGACAAGTCTTTCTACCGTGCTTTAATTGTCGCTAATTGTACGACCACCCCGAGCAGTCTTTATACACTCCAGCAAAGACTGCATTGAGGTGGTATGAAGTGAGATTGTCCATCCATCTCTTGTCAGAGAGAGGATGGGAAGTAGGAAGTGGATTCTTGTGAGACATGAGGTAGAAAAGTGTCTGAACAAGCCAAGCATTCACTTTGAATGCTCCCTGCCATCTCCAGCTGTGTCGACTCTCAAGGTTTTGTCCCTTAGTGGCGACTGGGCACAATGAAGTGGCGTTCTCACAAACAGAAAGGGGTGGGCACTGTGTCACTGTCTCTGCTCGCTGGAAGGGGCCAGTACAATCCGCCCCCTTCTGTTGTCATGCTAAGACAGCATCGCTCTCTGGAACTGTACCCCCATTCAACACATCAACCTCAAGCCCACGCTTGCCCAGCGACAAACGTGGTAGCCGCATTCACTTTCCTCCTCCTAATGTCAACACTTCCTCTCAAAGACAAAAACCCTTGCAGCTCTTGAGGAAATTAACTTTGCTCCCTTTGGATCTGTGAATATGCTCAGCTAGCTGATGAGTTTAAGGACCTCCAGTTCCCATGGGCCTCATCACCGAGAAGCGCAGCCTTCATCTGTAAAAGACCATGAGAACAGGCATATCTAATGTCATTTTACAGGTAGATAGAGCGAGAGATTGGGGAGTAATTGGAAGTAATAGCAGATAGCTCTCGTTCAATCCCACAGGACTTCGCTCCAGCCGCACCCCCACAAATTCCCCGAGGACGTCTTGGCATATTTGCTGTCACGCGAAAAAAAAATATACAGTGGATGAACTGTGACCTTTGTTCCCTCTTCCTGAAGGTCAGCGGTCCACTTTACATACACAGATGAGGCCCTCTTTTCCGGAAATGATAAGACAAACAGCAGAGAAGAGGTAAGGTCAGCAAGTTAAACCAACAGCTAGAATGACAGTTAATTGGCCGGAGGGTAGTGTAACTGTCATCCATTTCCCCTGGGCTGACTCGGGAAGACTCCCCCCGGCTGCCTCCACTCGCTCTCCCGAGGCCGCCGCTCCACACGAGAACGTTCACTTATCAGCTGTCTCCCACAGGTTCAACCAGTGGACATCAGCGCCGGGGAAAACAAAACGATTATATTGCCTCCGATTTGATTATTACTTCATCATTAATGTTTATATTGTGGTAATACACAATAAAGACTGTGACAAGTGAGGAGATGAAATGTCAGAGTGAATTACAGGCATATGCAGAAAGCTGGCCACATATCAGCTGGCAGTGCGAAAAGGTCTTTCTGCTAATTGCTCATATCCGAGCAGCAGTCAGAGGCGTCCAGCCACTGTGCAGTCGGCCCACTGACTGAGAGCCGGCAGATAAGACTGTGTGTATGGATGATTCGACCCATGCTCTAATGACTTGTTTAGTCCTCGGTGTCACAAGCGGTGACACATGGTACAGAGGCTCCGGGCCCACTTCATGTCTGTGGGCGCACAGACAGGGCAAGAGAAGGGAAAATACGTGTGTGTGTGTGTGTGTGTGTGTGCGTGGCAGTGAGTGGGCTTGAGAGGGCCGCATGCATGCATAAGGATGAGTGATGGTTTTAGCAGAGTCTGTCCTCCTGATTTCGCAGGGCCGGGGCTCGGGGTGTGAAAGGCGAGGGAGAGTGTGTGCGTGTGGGAGATAATGGGCCTTTCTCCACGCCGCTCAGCGTTCCGTTGGCACACAGCTGGCACACAGCTGGCCATCCAGCTAAACTGCCCCAGCCCCCTTTTTCCTCCCCCTCCTCCTCCTCCTCCAGCACCACCCAGCCCCTCTGCAGAATGCCAGACATGCAGGGTAAGGGAATACTAGGGAAGAGGGTTAAGACAGGGAGAAAAAAAAAAACATTAGCGTTAATGGGGAGGATGAAGGAGGAAGTTATGATGGGGCCCACCACACCCACGACCCATCTGGGTCTGTTTGGTAGCAGGGGATCCGTCAGTGACGGACAGGTGTTCCTCAGACTAATCCAGTCCCAGCCCCTCCGCTCTGCAGCCCTCAGGGATCAGCTCCTTTCTTTCACTTCCTCCTCCACGTAGCAGCACGTCTCTCTTTCTCTTCTCGAAGTAGAAGAATCCAAACAAATAGATAAAACCACATGCCTCTCACACTTAAAGTTCTCTTGGTGTACTACCGTACGAAACGGTACAACAGCGTCTTGTCTACCGCGATTTGACCTGAAAGGGAAAAGGCTTCATTAAGTCTTGATTACAGTCATTCCTTTATTTGACAGATTTACTGATTCCCTCGGGCTTCATTCGGTATTCAGGTCATTGAAATAATACATAACATGATATTGTACATAGAGAAAGCACATGGGAATCCAAACTCAATGTGAGGCATGAATTCATACTTGAAATGATTTCATCAGGTGAGTCAGCTGACAGATCCAGCAGGCGGGTAATTACATCTTGAAATCAGGCCACCATCTTGTATCTACCATTGTCAAAGAATTGATTCATGACACCCTCGCATTCGTAACGGCCTGTTTTGCAACTGTCTTCTGCCAAGTGATATATAACACAACACCTTCAGCCTATTACATTATGAGTCATAAAGGCCTTTTCATTGCGTTCTGATAACACCTGGTGATGGGCGAGGTGTTCCTGGGAAATGTCCCCTGGCGCCGGTTTCCAGAATTAGCAACAATGTACTTACCGTTCTGCACTTCATCTGAATCTGTGACTCAACACAACAACTGAAGAGAATTACTGAGAAGTGGATCTATAGAGATCTTTATCACGGGCGACAGTACAGTCTGTGGTTCACCTTCAGGTTTCAAACATGTTTTAATCTGCAAACATGGAAAAATGTGACCTCAGTTTCTGTTCTCTCACAAACATAATGTGTGTTTATTTTGTGAGAATGTTGTTTATTAATATTTATCCATTTTTTTCAAA
Source organism: Salarias fasciatus (assembly GCF_902148845.1). Classification (NCBI taxonomy): domain Eukaryota; kingdom Metazoa; phylum Chordata; class Actinopteri; order Blenniiformes; family Blenniidae; genus Salarias; species Salarias fasciatus. Next base: position 12,537,003 of record NC_043745.1, on the reverse strand, counting down.
GCACCGTTAATCGGGATCAAGAGAAAAATTCTTAATACATTTCTGTGACCCCAAATCAAAGATATTGATCTGAATTGGGAGTTAAAATCTCCCAGAATTCTGTATTTATGAGGCATAAGAGGCGATTTTAGACCTTGTAACTTATTCTCATTACATTTATTACATTAAGCTTTACTAAAATCCTGTTACTTAGAAAAATGAAAGACATCACAAAGGTTTTAGCTGATATTAACAGTGTTTGACACTGAATCCACGCCAAGTTAATTTCTACTTTTTAATAAATGATTGAGTTTGCGAGGCATATCTACTGTCAAATCTGACATACATAGTTTTGCAGTCAGTGGTGACGTTGTATGATTATATGCTTGCATGCGTCTTTGTGTGTGTGTGAAGGTTCAAAATGTTTTGAAAAAATTGTCACTGAAGTCGAGAACTCATTACTTTTAATTTTTTTTACTGAAGCACATTGTACAATCCGTACATTCTTGCTCGAAACCAATGAAAGAATTTCTATTGTCTTTGCACGAGTTTCAATACGCACTAATAAAATATTTTCACGTTCTTTCATCTGATGTACTTGTAAATACTTTCATTATCCAGCCATGAGAGGTGAATGCGCCTATTGAGGTCACAGAGTTCTGACAGGAACTTCTAATTACTGTGTGACCTCCTGATAGCTTTGACTGCATAATCATTGTTTGATGATGCTGGTTTTCCTGAAATTCCAGTAGAGCGAATCTGAAGCGAAACACGTTCACCTGGTATGGGCGCGAATTGAAGCAATAAGACTACATCTGCTTTTCTCTGCCGTTCAAGGGGTGTTAACTGTGGTATTCGCAATCATCTGCGGCGTTCTGAATTACAGTCTGGTGGGATTCATCACTCCGCACACTACGGAACATCTGTGCCTTCTTTTTTTTTCCAAGTAAAATTGCAGTGATGTTGATTTAAAAAAAAGTGAAAAAAAGGAGTACAGAGTAAAAAAAACAAAAGCTGATCTTTAATTGTAATCACAGCCACTGTGAATGAGTGACTTTCTTTTGGATAAATCAACTGCAATTCAAATAAACTCATTTCTGGTGAAAGTAAGAACAACTTTGCATCAGGCCGGCCTGCGTTCTCTGTGTCCTCAGCAGCAAACTGCAGTGCAGATCATTTCTGTTTGAACCTCTCACTAAAACACTCGGTTTCAATAAACACTCGACATTCAACAATGAAACATTTTCTGTGCGTGTGTTTCATTACAAAGTGTACGGGGCTGCGATGTGAGTGTGTGTGTGTACGGTGTAAACACATAATTGCCTGTGGGTTGATGCTTGCTGGCTGTAATATACATTCATATTCAAGACATTTCACAGTAATAATACACTGAGATGTGAGCGTGTGCCTATTTTGATCAACAACTTAAAAGACAACTGATATATCACGTAGTTTTGCATGGATGCACTTCTACCTGAGATATCAGCAGTATGCCAAAAAGATAGGGAACTTCAAATTGCACCTCCGCATTTGCATACAAATGGCCCACTTTTTGTCACTGGGCGAAGTCGATGGGCCGCATGATCATGAGGTTGTGGGCCGGGAGTGATGCAGATAAGGCGCGTGCTGCACTGAGGACAGCAAAAACACATCCAGATGACTGGGACGCACCGCTGTTACACAACGAAACCCCGAGAGACGCGAGCAGCACGGTTTACAGAGGGCTATAATCTAAAATAAGATGACTCTGTGCAGAGCTACAAATTAAATAAAGTCAAAATCTGGATTCCATTATCATGTCTCTCAGTGCCTGCATTTTTGTAACATTTAAATGGCAAAATAAATACGAACGTCGCCGTATCAAACAAGGCACTAACCAGTATTTGTTTTTGTGGGAATGCAGTGAGAAATGAAAAGCTAACATGGTAAACACAGCCGAAAATTTGTGAGTGCCACCAAATGTTTTTGGGTGTCGTAATAGCTGGCAGATTTGTAGACGTGTGTTTTAATTAGCCTGGACAGGCTGCTGATGGCATTACAGAGGTTGTTCCCGTCACGCGGGCCCCAGAAATGGAAAACCAACCGACATGGAGCACGTGGACGGACGCGCTGCAGCAGCATGAAATAAGCCACAAGGTAATGCTAATAGTAACTATAGATGAGTGACCGCACTCCGGGGCGGCTGCCCAAAAATGTTGTAAATGAGGTCATTCTGAAAGGTTTCGCTCAAAACTATATACGCAGTTCTTAGGAGTAAGAAAAAAAAATAAATTAAAAAAAAGTTGATTTAAAAAGCAAAACTTCTCAAATGTTTTCTTGAGCTGCACGATCAAACGCACCACCTTTCTTCATGAGAAGCGACTTGGAAGCCTCTCCGTTCCCCGAAATGAGCGCACATCATCTCAGCATCGCCTTTGAAATTATAGATCATAATAGACCGTCTGTTATCTGCTCACAAATCTCCAGAGCCGCTCGTCTCGCACACGCACACGTTCGACATTCAAGTTATCACTCCCCTGTAATCCACAAGCACTTTTAGGCCTTGTATCCTCCCACTGACTCCCCTCGCACCTCATCTACTGCGCGCTAACACAAACCTCCTCTTATGTGGCTTCCCCCTTTCCCCCAGCACGGGATCCACATCACTGGGGCTCCAGCCGCCACCGAGGGCCTTTTTCCACTTCTGCAGCCACGTTCGGCCAAGATTTATTAGACTCTTCAACCAAAATGTAATTTTCACCATGTTGGTTTTCTGGAGTCGAGGGGAGTGGGGAAGGGGTTTCTCCACTTTCCTTTTTTTTTTTTTTTTTTGTGCTGCTTTTGGGAGTCATGTCTGCTCAGCTGGGTTGGTAGGACAGCTCGCTCCAACACCAATACCCCAAACCCACAGAGACAGCTAAGTGATTTATTGGCCTCTTTTTATTGAGAGGGCGAAAGGGAGAAAGAAGGAAAAGCATAAGTAAGAATAACAGTGTAATTGAGCCCGTCTGCAATGTTGCACGGTGCAAAGGTAACACAGGTGGAGGCATTTAAACGGGCTTAGGTTTTATGGAGAGTTATAAGAGAGAACTCTTGTTGTCAAACAAGATTTCCTGCGGCGAAACAAAACATGTTCTTTAATTTGTCGTAGAATTATTTTCTTGCTTGTTATGCCTTCATTAGAGACAATCACTTCATGATGGATCTCCCTTAAACATTGTGCAACTACCATGCTGGATGCCCCACAGCGTATTTATGGCGGGGGGGGGGGGGGGGGGGGGGAAATGTACTGTCTTTTATCTTTTTGTACTGATGTTATAATTCAAGCAACTTTGGGAAGGTTTCTTTATCTCTCGCATTGATCCAAGTTTGAAAATGTTATCCAGAGACAAAACTTTGTAGCCTAATCTTGGCACGTTCCCACACCAGATAATGGTTTCCATGAACAAGGCCGTGGTTTAAGAGACAGATACTCTGAACTCTGCAGAAAGGAACAGTCTTCACCATTGTAGAGTGAGTAAATGTACCTTATAAAACCCAGGAAATTACATGGAATACAAGTGATGTACCATTCTGTGGTTGCGCTCAGGAGACGCACAGACTTCAAGGAGACAGCTCGAGGAGATCACAGCCAGTGAATCATAACATTTCAAAGGAAAATCACAATCGACAGATGAAAAAAGATGGAAGGAGACAGAATGAGTGAATGACGGATAGATGAAGGAAAATTAGACAGAGAGGCGTGAGAAAGGAGGGGAGAGACAGAAGCAAAGGAAAGGTGAGAGGGCTGAGATAAAAATCAAACGCTGAGTCCCGTTCTCTTTGCCAAGACAAATGTCTATGGTGAATAAATAATGAAGGGGAACAGTTTCACAACATCACGTTAAATTGCCACTTCTAAACCGGGGCTTTGACGGCTCCTTGTCTGTTTCCCCGGCCGTGATTCAGGCTGCCCTCTGCCCCAGGGGAACCTTTTAGACCCCTAACTTCACATCTCCGTGAAAATCAAGCCCGGCTAGGACAGGCCTGACACACTCATGAGGATGTGTGACTCTTGGTGGCTGAGTTACGTGTGTCGCACCACTCCGAGAAGTCGAGTCCCTCCCTCATGACTGACCAGGCTAAATATACACATTTCAGCAAGCACTTACACACTGTTTCCTCTGCTGGGTTCATAATAATAGTGGGGTCTCAGTGGGCTAGTTTAGCATAGTTTAGATTGGTTATGTCCACAAGTAGAGGAGCAGGAGTTAGAAATGAAAATGTCCTTTTAAAAATGAGCAGCAAAATTATTATTAGTTGTTTTCTATGAGATCAATTAGGAAATGTTCAATGTGGCAGTGACCATGCCAGTTTTATTCATACATGTGAAAATCATTAAAAGCATGTATTTTTTTTATTATTATTATTATATTCTTCCTGTTGCATTCGTTTGGAATGTAAGTAAGCATCAAGCTGAAGTGAAGGCTGTTCAGGCGGTAATGTCTTATTATAACAAGTGAAAGGTAAGAATATAAAAATTTCTTTCCACTCTTTTTTTTTTTTTTTTTTTAACCAAGTGTGAACTTGCGTCCGACGCCAGATCCAAAGAGCAATAAAAGCAGAAAAATCTTTGGCTTGACGTTGCATTTCTGCTGTCAGCACGACTTCACCTAAGTTCAGCGGCGATGTCGTAAACGGGAGCATTGAGGTAAGAGCACCGTGCATTCCCTGCAAGCTTGAAGAAACTTGCTGCTGTTCAGGCGACCTCTACAAGGGAGACTTGAAAGTTTGTGCACATCCGCTTACACATGTATAAACACAAAAACACACAGCCGCATCAACATACACACGCACCGGTGCAGACGCTTCTCTGTCTTCCTATCTGTGCAGGCTCAATCAAATGATTTTCTGAACAGCAATAAAGCTGTCTTTATTTTGCTTGGCTGGGCATCCGTCCCGCACCCCAGTACATCCCCCCGCTGCTCGCCCCCCTCCGACTCCCAGCCCTCCAACCGCACCGCAGCAGGATCAGCTTTCCTCCCAGAATCCCACTGAAGCGCTGCCATGTCGGCTGGAGACAATCAGCTGAAATGCTCCTTAGATATTCCTGCTCCTTTTCAAAAGCCCCAAATTCAATTTATGGACACATTTATTACCATGTCTGTCAGTGACTAAAAGGGAGTTTCATAATCAGGAGCACACATCTGATCTGGTCACAGCAGGCCGCCTCGCTTGGCCAATATGCACTCTATTACACGGTCAGAGCCAGCCGATCCGCAGAGGAAAAGGAAAACATGAGCAAACAAAAGACTAGGTAGTTAGACATGGGATGGAGGCCCTTAGATGTTGCATTTAGGGGGAAAAAAAAAAAGCTGATCTGATTTAGGAGCGAGGCCGTAGGGAGAAAATCCGTTAACTCGAGGCTGGAGCAGGGGCCTTGACCATGTGATGAGGGATCGCATAGCACCCTCCCAAAACAGCGCCGTATTCCCACAGCACACGTCCTCCTTTTGATGTTATTGAAAACATAAATGGGATGTTTTCGTTGTCTAATGATGTTTCTGTCAGTCTCCAAGTAGCAGAGGGGTTGAAAACCAAGCAGGCGTCTTTGAAAGGCTGAACAAGTTTTCATCGTGTTGCGGTCTTGTCTGTTACAGCAATAGTTTCCATTGTTTGTCATATTTTTTCAAAGTTGCCAAAAACTACATGAAATCCACTTTTTAACTCCAATAAAGCAGACAGAGAGTGGCTTGTTAGGGCCAGCTATAACAACACCGGGGCCTGAACGATTTACTATCCCGGCTCCGCTTGTGAAACGCAGATTCTAATGAGTGCTTTGCAGGCTGAGCGTCACTCAACTCTGGAACACGGGGGCACGGACCGGACCGAGAGCCAGTGATTGAGGGCTTTAGTCTGCTGTGGTGTGTTTGACTGAGAGAGAGAGAGAGAGAGAGAGACTCATACACCACAGACCGCAGACTCCAATCACTGGTTCTTGGTCCAGTGGTTGGACAGAGTGTCAGTGATGTCTGAGAGCCACTGTTCACACAAGCTTCTGTCCGGGCCGGCCGATTGCCCCAGGGGAGATGCACACCTCAAGCCGGGGCCATAAATCAATACTTAACTCACAAAGGTTTAGCTAAACCCTTGCCAGTGCCGGCTGCAAGGAAAAACAAGAAGAAATGGGCTAAGCTCCCCCTAGAGGCCAAAACTAGAAGGTGATTCAGTTGGGGAAACGAAGCGTGTCCTTCATTAGCCGAACGATCGCATTTTACCACAGAAGGAACACGTTTACGGGAGCGGTGGGTTCTGTGAAATATCAACGAAAAGATTCTCTGTTTGCCTTCCAGGGTAATTAGGGAGGCTATCACCTGACACTCACACAGGTAATGTCCTGGATTTGAGCCAAGGCCAGTTTCATCACGGTCAGCCTGTGTGTAGCAGCTTTGGAAAATATGTGCAGAAACTAAAAACCGCATTTCCAAAATTGCCTGCTTGTCCCCTGTGTTGGTTTTGGATGAGGGCTCTGGGCTGGAGCTTTGGGGTTCCTGGAACTGGTGCCAGGATCCTTAAAAAGTAGAAACTGATATCTCCTTTTTTTCACCTCTGCACAGCCCAAAATGTTCTGTTATTAAAATTGGAGCAAATCCCACCGGAATGTTTTACACGTTTACTAGGTGTACGTCAAGGTGAGAGACAACACTAGTGAATTATGGGTTGTATTTGGACCTGGGGAATTGGGGCGAGGGGCAGACTGAAAGACAGGGAGACGGGGGGAGGCGTTACTGTGGGTGACAGCTCTGACTGCCAGGATATAAATCTACCCCTTCCACCCCCAGCATGATGCACAGAAACCACAGTGCCCCCTACAGTTAAAACCCACACATGTCAAACTTTATTGGCCTTAATGGTAAATGCCAGAATGATAAATAAAACAGTATCAAGAGTCCTGCTGTGGGGAGTTTAGTATGAAAGATCAATGAGTGGCTGTCTACAGGGAGTAAGCTAAAAGCATCCGTGCCATCTGCGGAAGCAGTGGGTTGACATGGCACACTAATCTCTTCTGGTTTGTGTGTTTGGGGTCCAGGACGTCCAACAGGCTCAGTGACAGCTGCGCATAGAAGCAAATCTGAACCATGCTCGCAAACAGAGCAACTGCAAACCGATGACAAACACTTTGTTTCGGGGGGGAAATAAAAAAAAAAAAAACAAAGTTTTTCTCTTCTGTTGCATGTTTCAGTGGGATCACAAGTCTGGGTGCACTAATGGGAGAAAAAGAGCACCAATTAGGGATTTAGACCATTCCGGCCTCAGTTATTTCCAAACCACTTAAAATGTGTAATAAATGATCAAATGAGACAACTCCTTTTTAAGCTCACAGTCGGATTTTGTTTTCCTCAAAAGCACATTGGCTCTAATAACAGAGAGGCCCCTTTGATTTAACTCTCAGCAACTGGTAAGTGGGCTGCAGACACAGAACTTTGTGCTGCTTGTGGTGGTTAATCAGAGAGTTGGAAGCGTGTGGGTGGAGGCCTCTCTTTGGCTGGAGGGTGCTGCTGGGTCTGAGGTGGTCCAAGGTTGGTTGATGGATCCCTTCGATCCCTAGAACTGCTCACTTTTATGGTTTATATTCCAAACTGGGACACGAGCATTTGTTCCACTGACTGTGAGACGTGAAGTGGAGAGCGCTGAAAGTCATGTTATGAAAAAGTTACTCATCCGTCACCACAGTGGGTTTGTAAGCTTGTGGTTATGACAAATTCCCAGAATCTACTGCAACTACTGAGGGTGCAGGAAAGTGCAGAAAGCATCTGTCCTATGTCAGAGACAGAAAATCCCTGTGTGTTAAATCAGGAACAGTGTCAGCTACTTGCTCTATTTCTTTTCCGTTTAGGTACTTTTACCAAACATGGAAAGTAGACCGCTGATTATCCATGAGGATTATGATTGAAAAAAAAAAACTAAACAAAATGTGTCAAGACCATATATGGGTTTGATAAAACATGAACCAGCAGGACCTGGCCCCATCGCTGCCCTTCCATAAAGAAACCACCATCCGTTCCACTCCTGACTATCAAATCCTATGACCAAGTCCTCCACACACAGCAGCGGCAGACAGGCTGCTGCGTGGCTGATCAAATTGGATAAAATAGTAGCAGTGGAGAGGATGAAGAATGTCCTCTTGCAGATCTCTAACCATAGTTTTTTATCCGATTATGTTGCTCTAACATTGAGCTCTGCATGACTTCTGAGCCCCATATCACCCCTATACACATATACACACCTGCAAGGATCACATACTTGTCGTCGAATCTGTAAGTTAGTGTCAATCCATTCCATCTACAGCTAAGTTAACAAGGATTCTCCACTTGTTTCTGTATTGTTGGAGAACAAAAAAGGTCAGTGACCAATAGAAATGTATAAGTTATGTGACTTACAGGGTCTGTTCAATGAAGCTTAGCGATTTGAAGGTATTCCTTTCTCTCTTTAAGTTAAGAGGTAAACATGAAAGTGCAGCTCTTAACTCTTGAAAACGTGAACTTAACAGAAAATAATCCCCAAACAGTTGGTTTTAGGGTTGAATATATAGAGGACGGTTGTTTGTATCGATCCTGTTATCAGGACTTTACATTGAGCTTTTCACCAGAAACACATTTGCACAAATCCCACTGATTCGTAGGAAAGCACAACCAGAAGCTCAAAACTGAGAACATCCCTCCAGATTTTATGACCCTTTCTTGCAACACTGTGTTGGTGTAATTACAGCGAGTGTGCAGACTTGCCTGTTGACTCATCAAGGTTACTGGTTGTTTTAAAAAGCGTGCAGCTCTTTTTTTTTTTTTTTTTTTTTTGATGAATTGGCCTGTGCTTTTTGTGACAAGCGACTGTAAATATTTTAATCATGTAATCAAATCTGCCAGTCCTGCATGTAATTTTAACTGTGGAAAAAAAAAGATTTGTTTTATTTCAGTGACACCAGTGTGAGTGACAGCATACAAAAGAATTCAGTGTTGCAGCCAGTTTTAAGCTGTGTGGTTTGCTTGCTTGTGTTTTTGCTGTCCATCGTGAGGTTACATATGAACCCGAGTGCCAAAGCATGGCGCTAACACCCTTCCAGATGAAAATAAGAGTAACACTACATGAGTGGTTGCAAACAGTGCACACATGTTCGCGGAGGAGTTGCCATGTGGATTTTCTCAAAGGCTGAGCGGAGCCCTTCTGATGTTCTGCAGTCAAATCTGCTACTAATAAATATGGGTAGGCCCTTCATTGAAACCGGGAACAATTCATTTGCTAATGATGTTTTGAGGCTAATGGATTGCTGGCATTTACCAAACAATGTGTTTTTATCTAATCGCTCCATGATATCCCAACAAATTTCCATATATTACAACTTCCTCAACTCTGCCCTCTGCACACCCCCACCCCTCAGTCATGATGGGATCCATCCTGAGGACAAGCACATGGTTCTGCTTTCTCCTTTCCAGATCCACCAATTCATGTGTTTCCAAACAGAAGACGTCACCACCGCGGATCACTTTACAGGGATCACAGGGACATCTGTTAGGAAAATGGAATAACAAAACTGAACCAGGTTTTTACATGTTCGCTGGAATTCAATTAAAATGTGATTAGCGGGAGTATTAGGGGGACGGCTCGGTTCAGCGTCGCACGTTTGGTTACCGCGATCCCCCGGCCTGGTCAGGTTACTGCGGGGATTACCCCTAACAGGATGACCTCTGACCTTCAGACAGGTGCCCGCAGAAAGGATGGGAGCGAGTTCGTGTCATGATACCAAGTGGGATTCAGAGGGCTAATGGCCGGACAGGGCTTCCCCATGCCATTCCAGGGGACATTCCCACTTTGTAATCGCACATGCAGGCATGCACATACTCCAAATACCCTTCAATTATCGATGGTACGCTCTGGAATCACAACCACCAGTGTCAGACGTGCAAGTTTAAAGTAGAGTTTAATCAAATCTACTGCAGTTTACAGATATTCCTTCTTATGTCTCAATACACCCTAAACATAATATTACACTTTAATAACTCTGTGTATTTGTGACTGTTAAACATGTAAACACTGATATGCTCCAGACAGCAAAAAACTATCCAACAGGTATTGGAAAAAAGTACAATTACACACACGCATGCATTCACACAAACTTGCAAATATTCGGTGATAATCTACAGAATGCTTTGGGGTCACCACAGCCAGTGTTAGATGCACAAGTTTGATTCACATTTTCATGAAATCTAGTTGTGCACTTTACATTTTTACTCTAATAATATGAGTTTTACTCCCTGTGCTTAGATTAGGAACAGAACAGTATAATATGATATCAACCATACACATTTGTGACTTTCAGACGTGCAAACACTAAACTAGAACAGTTAATTTGTAAATAATCTTCTCAACAAGCATGTCTTGAAGGACACTTGCAGAACACAGTCACACGTACGTGCGTGCATGCGTGTGCATGCAGACCAATGTCCCAGTCTTGTAAAAAAGAAAAAGAAAAAAGGAAAGAGAGAAATTTGTTGATCCCAACATGTTGGAGTCATCAGTCTTTCGTTCTAATTCTAACCATATACATAATGACATTCCTGCATCCAGCAGAGTTTACACGTGGTAAAGCTCAACATCAAACTGCACTTGGGTCATTATATACTGCGGTCAATGCAAAACAGTGTGTATGAAGCAGCTTGGAGGGGGAAAAAAATGCTTTGATTGTAATATTCTCCACCACCAGAAAGAAATAGAGCCCACTGTGCAGAGCTTGTTCCTCTCAAAAAATCCATTATATAACTAAATTGATGGTGTAGAAACAAGAACATTTAAGTGAAAAAAATAAATAAAACCCATGAAAAACAAAAATCCCCAGCTGCTTCCATTCTGTGCTGTTTACCGTGGTTTCCCCTACCAGACTAAATAGGCCTCTGTTTGTCTTCACCGTGCGCTACATAGCCGCTCCAACCCCAAGACCACTACTTAAGCAGCCTGTGGAATAAACAGCTTTCCTCCGAAGGCCCCGAGAGTTGAACCGGTGGCGCAATCGCCAGCGGATGGGAGAGGTGAGTGGAGGTCCTTATTGGATGAGGAGCTGTTATCACAGTCCAACACAGCAGCACAGATGTTGGAACACTCCTTGTTTTTATTTATTTACATTCTCTCATATCTTCTGTTGCGACACGATTGGACGATCAGAGCGGTCTACTTTCCACGCTCGGCTCGGCTCACATTACAAAATTATGTAAAGACATAGGGAGAGAAGTCGACACTGTTTTTATCCTAATACACAAGATTTGGTTCAAGCCTTGAGGTAGGACATACTGCACGTGGAAGAGTTTCCAAGCGGCATCAGTAGCGGCGGGTCTTAGCCGAGGTACATTTGCTGTGGCAGGAAAAGAAATGCACATGGCGAGGGAGGAGGCGGTAGGATTTTCCTGAAAAACAAACTCAGTCTGTACTTTGCAGCAGTTTGGAAATGCTTCAGAGGGACGGCAAATACGGCGTGGCAAAATACGCCGGAGTGAAATTCCCTCATTTAGAGATCATGACCTGCTCTCACAAGTGCATTATCTCTGAAAGAAAGCCTCCGTGCTGCAGAATCAATTAAAATACGAGACAGAATGGAAGGATTAAAAAACAACTGCGAGTGCACGGCTGATAAGAGTGTTTGAAATCCTCATTTATCAGATAAAATGATTATCCTCCAAAGTAGTTGATGTGGCCATTAAAAACAATGCAGCCAGATTATGGCTGTCTTCAGAAGTTTACAGTTAAATGCCAAACCTCATCGATCACCACAGTCAGAAGCTCCTCTTATTCTCTATGCTAAACCGAAAATAAGTCGAAAAGTGCATTTATTCCCGACGGCACGCCTTGTCTGCAGTTGAACAAACTCAACATTTATATCTTATTTATTATTGCTTTTGTTACGTGCAAGAGCTGAGCATCATCAAGGACAACTGTAGAAGATTATTTCAATGAGTGGGAGAGAAAACACAGAAGCAATCATCCATAGTCTCCCTTCAAGGAAGTGAAATATCCATATATTAAGAGGCAGATTACGATTTAGTCTTTATCAACACAAACAGACACACTTGGGCTCAGCAGAAAATCTATATTCTCTGTGCAGTACAGTTTGATATCCCAGCCATCGTGTCCTTTTGAATCCATTAATCACTTACTGACAAGGCGGCGGATGTAACTCCACTCTGAAGGAGGCGTCGCAGATAAAGTCTCATCAGTCAGACTTTTGCCGCCTGACAGAAGATCACAGCTGAAAACCATCATACTTGCAAAGTCCCGGTGCTTGAACGAGCTCTGTGATGTGTTGCGGGGATCATCGCGTCACGTGAGGCCTCTTTTTTGGCGATGAGAGAATGAAGTTGCACCGGATCACTTCCCTCACTTTGGAGTGACCCTCAGCTTGCACTGTAAAAAGTCATGAGACAGTTTCTACAAAGCAGGTATAGAAAATGTGATTCCGCATCTTGTGATTTCAGTATTAAAGCTCTGAGCCAGTAAAGACTTATGTCAATAATAGCATATATGAATTAATATAAACTATAACCAGTTTGAGGCCGGTTTGTTTTGTATGTACATGGTCCATATTTACATGCATGGCTTTTTGGGATATTCCTGCTTCCTTTGAAAATCTAAAGCGATCCAGGGGAGGTTGATTGATGACTTTTGCTTCAGTGGTGCATGTGGACTGCATCAGCTGGCAGGCTGTGCAGGATTTAGCTTCCATTTTGTCCAGACTCAGCTGGATCTCCTCTGAGGTGAGAGATGTGATGAATAGATGGAAAAAAAATTAAAATGTGCTTGCATAAACATCTATCTGCAATATGCTTGAAAACATTTGTGTGTATCATTTCCAAAAGCTAATTCATCAGACCATCATTTTGTAGTTTATAAGGTATCAAACATGTCCCTCTTACTCCAGCCTTCACTTGGCAAATATCGCAGGCCCCACGTACATGAGAATGGTCGACTCGACAGGGCATCATCTCTGCTCTTTTCCCTCCAGAAAACTTTCATGTTCAAATGGTGGCATTTTGACAACAATCGCCGTACACATAGAAACACCTGAAATGCTGTAAATGCTGTTTTGCATGCCAGGGTTACTGTTTTGTGTAGCGGGAAATGGTGCGATCGAAATATTAATTTTCTTTTAAACTGTCCATCTTCATCATGTCAGATCCACATCAGGATCTGACAAAGATGAAAAAAAAAAGTGTATCAGCTACAGTAACACGTATGGCGGTGTACTAATTACAAATGTCGTTGTAGAAAGGCTGTTATATTCAAAAGAGTGACAAACAGCACCTGCGCATCACTCGTAAATCAAACAAACAACAAAGAGCAATTTAAAGTCACAAACAAGCTGAACAAGTTGGCCTGCGTTTGTGGATCATCGAAGGAAGCTCAGTTAATCAAGTGAAACTCATACAAGCACGAGGATAATATGCAAAGTCCACACCCAAAGAAAGCTTCTTCTTCAAAGGAACAGCTCCGAGCTCTGCGTCCTGACCATCGTTTTTAGAGCATGCCTGTTGCGTTACCGGGTGTCCACAGATACTCTGTTAAATCATTTATATTCACCATGAAAGAAAGCTACATTTTGAATCAATTGATTTTTTTTTTTTTTTTTTTTTTTTTTGTACTTAAGCATGAAGAAACTTCATCAAACTGAGTGTTTTTGTCTATTTGAAGGCTTCACATTTTCATCAAAGTGACGCCACGCTGGCTGAGAGCGGAGCGGCACATTTTCTGGTCAAATTACCAATCTTCACTCGGCAGCAACACTCTTATAAAAAGTTGAACAGAAACCGCTGGTATAGTTCAACTATACATTTTTTATAATGGTGGGTGTTGGTTCTGGCCTAATCCTTTTGCATTCAACTTAGTTTACCCGCCTTTTGATTTGCCGTTGCATCACGGCCCGTCAGGAAGCAGCTGTGGGGCAGAGAGGTGAGGCGCTGCTTTGTTCTGAAGCCGAGCTGACAGTCTCTTTATCTTCTTCTGTCAGACAGAATACTGTTTGATCTGCAGCTTCTGTCTCTGGTCAGACGACCTCAGCCCAGCAAGAGGAATCTGCTTTAACAAGTCCCACCACTTCCGGGTTCGCTGAGAGAGCGAGAAAAAGCCCAGCAGTGTACACAACGCCTCACAGTTGTGTGCTTTTCAAGCCAGGTCCAACCCGTATAATGTGAAACACACTCCAACACGTGCACGCTTGTTCTTTTCCGTTCACAAAGAAGTACACCACACTTCAGTGGCGTAAGGTGTGATGTATACATGCACGTACATGCAGCACATATGCTACGACACACACGCACGACATGCGCGCCCCGCGCTTGAAGTTGGCCCTTGGCCCTCTCTGCGCACCCGGCTCCTACTGAAGTGGATGCGTTTCACTTTCTCTCTCGCTCTGTCTCCGTCTCCTGCTCTTTCACAGGACGGGTGTCTTTCAGCAGCTCATATCACACATCCCCACAAACGGCAATTAAAACGGATGTGCAACACCGGCTCTGCATGGGGAGAGAGAATAGAGAGAGGAACACAAAAGGAACGAGAGGGGACATGAGCGAGGGAGACGGAAAGAAAGAGAGAAAGAAAGAAAGAGAGGAAGTGTGCAAGGGAAATTGTACAGCAGCACCTCTCCTTCAAAACCAGGGCTGATACTGTGTCTATTGATCTTTATTACAATAGCAGCAAGCTGTAAAATGTTTGATGGTTTTGTACAGATCTTAGTCCCCCTCATTCATAATTACTGCTACACATGTAGAACCAAGGGCAACTTCAGAAGGGGCGCTTTTTGAAAAGCTGCTGCCAGACTGTAGGGATGATGGGAAATCTCAGCGGGGCCTCACGGTAGCTCCAAGCCCTAAGGCTATCATTCCTTCTGCCGAACACCTGCAGCAACTTAAGTTTTACAAAGATCAAATTATGGAGCTGATTTTAAATAAGAAATGAGACCAACCTCGTCCCTTTACCCACAAAGCAATTCTTCTTTGTTTTGATTTCCGACGTTTCTGAGGAGAGTCAGTAGCGCTCATGTCACAGAAACTCAGCATCTCATATTCCATGCAAAGTGACCCAAACTCTTTCAAGTTTGAAGTTAGGCGTCGGCATTTAGCACTGACATTTGTTGCCATGTACGAAACACACACTCCAGGGTTTTGTCTGTTTTATCGTCGCCTTGCTTGCCGCTCGCGAATCGCTGCATGTGAGTGTCGCAGTCAGCTGTTACAGCTGAAACAGCTCCATCTCATAATGTCCCCAGACTGCAGAAACAGTCTCACTCCATCCCCTACAAACAAACCATCCAGAGTTTCCACAACTGATCAGTCCGCACTCGTGGTTTCTGGGACAAAAAAGTGTACGGCAGTACATTAACACCCCCGGGATCTCTCCGGCTCTTTGTGTCCTTTCTCTGCTCAAATTTTAATGTCGTCTCCGAGCGTGAGCAGAGTGACGGGACAACAGGCCCAGGAAACATGTGAATGTATATTTAATTCATGTTTATCATATTTCAAGAAACAAATGTAAGTTGTGAGAAAGCAGTCAAAGATTAAAGAGAAAAGTCGCATGTGGTTGAGGAGATTAAAGAGAGAAATGAGAAAAGGTGACTAAGGTCAGCATCAAAAGTGTGAATAACTGAAGTATAATGCACCTGCGCTCGGATAGAGTGAAGACATCAATGCCATGTGGGATCCCAGTAATAAACATTCAGATTGAAAAATTACCAGGATGCAACAGAGATGAAGAGACGCAGACAGATGAAGGCGAGGACGGAGAGTTACAGACTGAGAACAGTGTCGCAGCGAGAAGATTGCTGCTTCCAGCAGTTGGGAACAGGAAGAGCAGTCTTTAGCCTGGCACGCCCTGAATAATGCATCACCCTCTCTGTAGCCGGGCAGATATATGGGCGAGAGGAGCACTGATTTTTGCCCCCTGGCATTGTTGGAGATATGAATAATGGATAGGTTAAATGCTTGTGTTAGGAATGAATTAGTATAGGGTCTGCGCCTTGGATGTATTTGTGTAATTATTTGGTTTGGCCTGTTCAAAGGGAAACAAAGACACTGTCATATTACAATCCGGCGAGGCTCTGATCTCGCCGTGGTCCGCGTACGTCTACAGCAGCCTCGGTGCTACCCCAAGGCGAGATCCAGCTGGCCTGCAGTATCCCACCAAAAGCTGTGGAACCTCTCATGTCGCCATGCTGCCTGCCATTGATTAACATTTAACAACCAGGGAATACTTTGTCACAGAACAGAAAAGCAAACTTTGAGGTCTTGAAAGCAAAGAGAAAGAGGGTGTGAAAGAACGGAGGAGGGGGTTCGAGATGGAAGAGGAAAAAAGCAAAGATGAAAAAAAAAAAAGCGAAGCATGGTACACACGGTACACAGGAAGCATTTTCACATAGCACGTCATGTATAACTCATGAAGCCCTGACAGAGCAGCGCAACGCATTCCCCATTCCCATTGGCTGTCTCCTGCTGGCAGACTGCACAAGCCGGGATGAACAAGTTGTTCCGGCCTTTCTTTTCTGTCCGTCTTTCTCTCCTTCCCCGGCCCTGGCACGGTTCCCCCCCCTGGGCTGGA
This sequence comes from Salarias fasciatus, assembly GCF_902148845.1. Classification (NCBI taxonomy): domain Eukaryota; kingdom Metazoa; phylum Chordata; class Actinopteri; order Blenniiformes; family Blenniidae; genus Salarias; species Salarias fasciatus. The sequence continues at coordinate 12,520,437 of NC_043745.1, read as the reverse complement.
GGCTACGAGGATGGAAGGAAGCTCTGCGAGGGGAAGGCGGCGCGGCGCGGCGCTCGGGCCACAGCCAGCCCTGCTGGTTGCGCTGGTGGAGCTGGCTGTCTGCTCTGTGCCCACCGCTCCGCAGCGCCGCGTTACAGTCGGGCCCTGTGTTTAGACAGTCTGACAGATCTCAACCTGCACACCCCGAGAACCCGGGGAATCGGCACTCGGCGTATACATCACCCCCAGCCAGCATCTACATTCTCCTCTCTCTACTTGTCTGTTTTGTGAAGCTATCTTGGCTTGTGTCTCTTCATCCCTCCCCGCTTGGAATCTCTTTTCTGACTTTTTCCTCTGTTTCACTCTCTTTCTCACTCACTTTCTCTCTCACGCCTCCCTTTTTCTCCCCCGGTCCCCCTTCAACTCTGCTCTCTCTTATTCTCTCATGTTTCTCCCTCTGTCTCTCCCTCCTTCTCCTTTTGAGATTCAATAAGAGCCCTGGAGGCAGGAGAGAGAAAACAGGGGGGTGTAAAAACATCTATGGCTTTATTTACAAAGGGTCCAGGTATTGCCCGGCGTTAAATCCGGGGGAAATGATTTATTTTCCGCCCATGTGTGGCACTGATCCCCGAGGCGTAACTCAACAGTGGACTGGTTTCGTGCTCGCAATTTACGGTGGCTGCAGAGGCTCATAAAGGAAGAATGGATTAATCTGGAACACGACATAAACAATATGACTCTGACAGCCCTATTAAAACCTGTGCTACTCAGCATCAATTCTTTTTCATGCTCTCTCACTCTCTCTCTCTCTCGCTGAGTCTCCATGACCACCGCCTGCTGGTGGGCGGCCGACTGGTAGCTGTGGAATACTGACCAGCGCTCACAGCCTTGTTGTTGTGATTCCCAGAGTATCAGATTCGGGACGGGGAGGGGGGGCCGCTGCGCATCTACATATAGCAACCGGACCTTTTAACTGTTTAGCCTTTGGACATCATCGGGGATATCGGATGTACTGGGTCCAGAGTGGAGGCTCCCACAGTGCTCGTTAGGGCCGGGCCGAGAGGACGGCTTCCTGTCCCAGTAACCGGTGGCCTCTCGGTTTCCACCAGCCGGGAATGTGCGTGCGCTCTCTTCTGCTGGCCTGGCCCTCCGTCTTTTGGATGTCTGCGCAAATTTGCAGGGAAAACATGTTGTGCATGTGATACATGATATGGATTAGTAGTGGATGTACACACACAAACACACGCACACACGCATGCACAAACAGTTGTCAGCTGCTCCCTGACCCTCTTGGGAAGAGGTCACTCAGCATCTTCAGTGACCCCCAATAACTGATGGGGTACACACACACAAACACATGTGTGTGTTTGTGTGTGTGTTAGCTCCATCTCTGTCAGGGACAGGTGCATGCTAAGCCGAAACAGAAAATCACCCACACAGAGGCAGCATCCATCTAACCGCGGAAGCTTTTAACACATTTAAAAACAGCATTTCCAAGATAGCAGCCTGTCTCAAAGAGACAGACTTCAGCCAGCAAGCAAGAGAAAGAGAGAGAGAGAGAGAGCGAAACAGTCCCCGAACATGAGACAGAGTTACTAATTTATGTCCAGCAATGGATGAAAGCTTCTGAAACATCAGGCAGGGCGAGAACAGCCCTGAAATTGAAATCAATAAGTTCATTAGACTGCAGAGCCCATTCGCGCTGCACCCTCCACTTCCCCTGCAGACAAACACAACAACACATGAAAAAAACAGGGGCGAAACAAGGCTTGACCTGTGTCCACTAGCCAAGCATTCCATTTATTTAGCCCTTATCGCAGGCCTGATCTGAAGAGGCAGCTACACACTGATAATGCCCCTGGATAATAGCAAGACTAGACAGGGTCTGACCAAAGAATGACAGCCTAAAGAAAAGAGAAAGTGAAATAAAGAAAAATGCATTTGGGATCTTCTTGACATTCATTCTCTTTTTTCTTTGTGTACACAAGCACAACACTGAAATATGAGGGGCTCTTAGGAAACTTTTACAAGGGTTGTTTTTTTGTTTTTTTTTTTTTTGCTACCGCCTCTCTTGTTTGAGCCTGTAATTTAGTGGATCCCCATCAATAAGTGAAAGAATAGCTTTGTGGATGCTCGGCCTGACAGCTAACAAGAACCGGGCCCTATCTGCAACAAACAGACAGAATAACAAACACCGCTGTCTGCGCGCACACACATTGAACTAACCATGAATGCGGCTCATCACTCATGCAGCCGTACAGTACCGTCAAGGCTTTTAACACCGGTACAGTGCAGAAGTGAGCGTGCATGCGTGGGGTACAGGCGTGTAGACAGAAAAACTTTTTACCATCATCTTTTTTTTTCTTTTTTCTTTTTTTTTTGCCTCGAATTGTGTTTTTCTCCTTGTACAGACATAATCTCCAGAGGCCTGCAGGGTGGTAAAGATCGCTACAGCTGATGTCTTCCTCCACTTGAAATGGGGGGCCATTATAGCTTCAGTCCATATCAGCGAGGCCCCACAGCCTGTGTCACACCACTTCCTATTGCTGATTTATGGCTATAAGGCTCATGGGTGATAGCATACTGCATATTCTCGGAGTGCCACACACACAGACACACATTTAGGCGCACACAAAATCAATGAGGCACAAATTGTTCATGACCCGAGCTTCACTTGCTGCACCAGAGGCCAAACCTGTCTTCAAGGGCGTCTTTATCACGCCCACAGAACCCTTTTCACCTGGAGATTAACGCACGTGCCTAAATGGCCTGATTCAACCAAGACCCTATCTCCATTCACACAAATGAAATACAAATGGACTTATGTGATTCTACAAAAGAAAATCTTTATTTCAATCCCTCTTATCCTAATACCTTATGCAACTCTGTTAAACATTTTATTTCAGCTTTTTTTTTTTTTTTAAATCAAAGAGGGAAAGTGTTGGTCCTCCATCAGGAAGCTCAGGGAGTCACCATCCCAGGAGGTTTCTGGGAACGCTAAAGCACTGCTGCAGTTTGGCAAGCCGCCGTTCGCTAAAGAGTTCAACAGAAGCCAAAACATTTGCTACGGACTCATTTCATTTCCTGGTTGAAATGGCCAGCACTGCGAGGCAAATGTGAGAACACGCGTTTGCATAGGAAGGCTCAAAGGAAACCAAGTGTCAAACGTTTCCCTGAAAAGAAACAAGAGCTGTTTGGGAGCTTTTGGGGAAAAGGGGGCGGTGCGAACTGTTAGCAAGTGATATTGTGAAACACAAGCGAGCAGGAGTGGTGTAATTGCATGTCCATGAGTTTGTTTCATTTGACAACACAATGACTTCGTGTGAAAATAACAGAAAGCAAAGAAAAGTTGAAAGTCTGAAAAACAACTTATTGACACCAAATGCTTTTATTATAAGATTCTCTTGAAGTAAAATGATTGATGCTTCTCAATTGGTTGATGAAAATGTCTGTTTTTCATCACAGAAAATATGGTTTGGTGTTTTTTGCATGTTTTTTTAATTTTTTTTATTTTTTGCATGACTGGCTCATGTCCGAGGATTAAATCTTCAAAACTGCATTGCAATTTTAAAGTAAAAAAAAATGTATAAAAACAAATGAAATTGGTAAAGTACCCAACAAATTAGAATTTCCAAGCTCTCCTAACCCTAATTACCAATGGTCTCTATTTTACTCTCCATCTAAGCACGGCTTTGTACAAGAGTGGCAGCACTACCCAGTGCCAACCTTCTCTCCATCCATACAACCTTCCATCCATCTTTCATACCCACTATATTCAAATTAAGCTGAATGTTCGCAAATGACAGGGTCGAACACAGAGAAACATACAATTACTCACTACACCCAAGAACAATTTAAAGTTACCTAAAAAGGATGTTTTTGGATTGTGGGAGGAAACCAGAGTACCTGGTGATAAACCACACGTTTGGGCTGTAAAGCAGCTTGTCTTCCAATCTTTTTGTGGTTAAATCCCCGTCTCTCCTTATCAATGTGTTGCAGAGTTCTTGCAGAGAACAAAACACTGGAGCCCAAGTTTCTCCCAGTGGTGTGTGAGCATGTAATATATAAACACAGTATAATTTACTTTACAGTGCCACAGGTGATGTCAACAAGGTGGAAATATCGGATTTATTTAATTTTTATGCAAAGAAAAGCAAGTGAAATGTGTAAACATGCTGCATGAAGTTGATATTAACCAGCTTCCCAACACAGATGACATGTTCGAAAATGAAACTCATAGAAATAATTAATTCCTGCCTTCGAGTCTCCTCGTCTCATGGGGATGTTCTTCTTGTAAAAATCTAGCTTAATCTAATTTTCTTCACCGCCACTTTTCAGCTCGCGGCCTTGTTTCTTCCGTGATGGCAAAAAAAAAGATTGTCCATTTTCTGTCTGAGGTCCTCCGCCGGCCGTGCGTTGGGCTGAGCTCCGTTCGGCATCATACCCGCTACATAGGCGTGTGTCCAGAGGCGTTTCACAGCTTATCCATATTTAAGGCCTGGAACTCACCGGCAGGGCCTAGCCCCGGGCACACGAACAACTCAGCCATATATATACAGGAGACAGGCCAGTGGAAGAGGCCACTGCTGACCATTTATTTATGAAGTCAAAGCTCTGTGGCAACAAGCTATCCACTCTGAAACAACTTAAAGCGCTTATATCCAGGCTGAATATTTCATCCCCGTGTTGCTGCTCCTTCTGAGTGTTTTTCAAGAGGAGAAAGTGAAGGGGAATGACACGGGGCGGGCGAGAGAAGGGAGAGGAAGAGAGGACGCTGCAGGTGATGCAAGACCTCTCCATAACCCAGTCAAAATAAACAGGTGGAGCCGGAGCGGCGAGAGGAGGCGAGAGTGAAGGGAGGCTGCTGCTCGCAGGCCTCCTCAAGGTCACTCCAAGGAGAAGCTTAGTATTCTCCCTCTCCGCCGTGTCTGGAGTGAGCATCGGCTGCTTCTTTCTGTCTCCTGCTCCTTCCCTTGCTTCATCCGTCTCCTTTTTCCAACTATCTCGCACACTAAACCCGAACCTTTTCATGTGCTGAGCGGGGAGGAAAGAAACTGCTCAAGGCGAAAAAAATAAGACCCTCGGAAAAAACAAAATGGTGTTGGGCATAGATTTGACAACATCCAGGGAACGGTTCCATCTTCTGGGAGGACTGAGTGTGTTAGAAAGAGGAGGATACAGAGTGGGAACCCTCAGTTCACTGAAAATGTAAATGAACGTGTGTGAGGTGGGAAAGAAAAGACGAGAAAAATTAAAAAAGACGAGACTCCTTCTCCTGTTTCTGTCGTTCCATCACCACTGTGACTATGCTCTCTTTCATTTTGATCTGTCTATCCAGTGTGTGTGTGTGTGTGTGTGTGTGTGTGTGTGTGTGTGTGTGTGTGTGTGTGTGCGTGTGTGTGTGTCTGAGGAGAGGCAGCTGGCAGGTGGCTGTGTGCAAAGGTATTGAGGTCTATGAAATATTTACCAAAGCAATAATGACTCCCTGGACAGAGCGAGCGGAGGAAGAAGGCGAGAAGAGGGAAGAGGAGGGGGAAAGAGCACGGAGAGGGAGACGGGCGAGTGAAGAGAGCCTGTCTTCTCTTCTGTCTAAAGCCGGGATGAACAAAAGGAGACCTGAGAGCTCCCAACTTCTGTTGTTGTTCGCTCAATGAAAGATAAAAGACAGGAGGGGTCGTGGTACTGAGTGTAAAACACCATTCCCATTTCTCTGTTTGGCACAGTAACAAAAATGTTTGAGAGTTTCAGCTTTTGTAATTAGTATATTACTAATGTACACCAATGTTGAGTGAAATACCGTCACAAAGGCACAATCCCTTCATCCTAGCTCTTAAATATGGAGGAAGTAACAGAGGAAGTAAAAGAATTAACTTTCTTTCCTGAATTAGTACATGTGGGCCTGACCTTCTGATTTACAGTAAGAATTCTCTCACATACACAAAAGAACAGATAAATGCACGCAGGAAGACGTGTGTGTGTGTGTGTGTGTGTGTGTGTGTGTGTGTGTGTGCGCACACCCTGCGTAACTATTGGTTCTTAGCCTATGTTTTGTCACCCTGGATACATCAGTGTGTTTGTTAACAATGACACTGATTATGATTCAACATGTATCACAGTCAAACAACAGAAACATTTCCAAAGGAGATAAACAGGTACTGATCTGAATGGACTTCGAACAAAACACATTAAATACCTTCTAAGCTGCAACAAGTAGCGAGACTGTTTTAAAAACGTGAGGCAGAAATGGGCGTTGGACGGCGTTGTGACCAGTCAACGCGAAATCATGAATTAAACTGAAAGTGACTGACGCATGCATGCAATCCAACGGCAGTGTTTTTATACTGAAGGTGACTGATTTATTTTTTTTAGTCGCAGCTAGTTTTCATGACTAATAGAGCTTGAAATCCTCCCAAAACTGTTGACTTGAGTCTTTTCATGGCAAACACCGATTTACAGAACTCAAATAAAAAGATACTAAATGTATAATTTCTTTTATAAGCTGATCTGACGTTGAGCATCAGTTTCAGTTTAAAGGTCACCGCCCCACAGCCACGACTGATGTAGCCTCAGTAGTCTTGAAGAGTAAATTTGAAACCAACTGGTCATTATGTTCAAAAGTAAAACTTTGACAGGAAAAGAAAAATGCTTAATAAATAAAATATACATCAGTAGAATAGCAAATTATCTGGACTCTGGTGACGTTTCCCTTCTTTGTAAAATCATAAGCATCAAAGTCTGTTTTTTTATTTCATTTAACATTGGCAGATCCATGATGACTGTCTGATAGTGAATGTGTTATTTAGAGTGGAACTCCTTTCTCTTTTCACATTTAATCATGATCTTTTTTCTAGATATAGAAACTAAACAACTAAAGGAAGACAGAAAGGTTTCTAAGACTTTGTTTAATCATCCACAAATGAAAAATAAGAAATTGATCAACTGCATTTATGTCATTTCCAATTTCAGATAAGCTCAAATACACACATTCAGCTTCAAACACACACACACACACACACACACACATACACACACACACACAGGAACTCTTTCAGTAACATTAGCTTCTCTGCGGCTGTTGAAAAGTGAAACTTCTAGGTCGGGCGCCCCCACAGCGAGTCTTTAATGCGCCGGCCTCCTCGTGTTTGCAGAGAGGACTCAGCACCGCACTGCGGGCCAGCTTGATCCGGACGGCCAGCAGAGCTCGCTTCAGATGAGGCCGGGAGAGGAAACTCGACTGCGGCGCTGCTGTTTTCCCTTCATAGCGCTGCCAGGATGCAGGGGCGACTCAGAGCAACGGTGAGCCCTCCAACCCCAGGCCCTGGGTGAGCGATGGGAGGAAGGACTGCCGGAGCGCCTGGGAGGTAGGGGGTCCGTTTGGATGTGTCTACAATGGGAGCGAGCTGCGCATGGAGCGCCGGGGTTGGGACAAACAAACATGAACCTTTGCACTGTTTGACTCAGTAGGACGCCGCCGCAGGGGGGAGAAATGCTTTAAGTAGTGCCGCCTGAAGGTTTGAGGAATTTCTTCAGGCTGAAGTAGAACCAGTAAACTATGGATGAAGTCAAATTTGCAAAAAATAAAAATAATTGTTATTTTCAGGGAATGTTTTGTACCAAACATGAAAAATGTGATTTACAGGTGGATGTGAGACTTTGGTTTAAGTTTTATGGTGTAGTTTTGGGTGCAGTGACAGTCAGTTACAGAGTCTTGCCATTTAACTGACTTATCTTCATTTTTCCCCTCTCACACCTTTCAGTTATAGGAGCTCCTGTTTGCATCAAACACTGCTTTTAAAGACAGTGACAGTTAGACATCAAATTAAATAGGTTTAAGTGAAATGCAATGTTTTAATGCTGCGACATGCAGCTTCTGATATTTCCAAGCAAATTTCACAGAAAAACGAGAAATAATATATCTATAACAAACAGACTTGTCAACACTGGTGGAAAAACCAGTGGAGTGGGTATTTTCACTGGGGCTTTCACAGAGAGAAAGAGGTGCTGGTTGCAGTGCATTGTGATTTTTTTCAAGGAATTCTGCTTAAAAGATAAAAGAACAGCAAGTACCCAGCACGGCTGTTGCAGCCCTACATTAGGACACACTCAGCTGACCTCCGCTTTGAACTGCTTCATAGCACATCTTTAATTTTACTGCCTTGCATCCATCCAAATAAGCTCTATCAACAACACATTTTAAGGTGAAGTTCTTCAAGAAATCTGGCATAGAAATAAATTGAAAGTTTGTCTTCTTATGTCCGGGTTGACAGCCTGACTTCCTCTCTCCATTCATTAGAATTAGCAGCTGTACTGTGTGTCTTCTGTTCATTTATCAGCAATAAAACCATTTATCTTACTCTCATCAGCTGCTTGTGTGGCGTTTGCCACGTCTGTATCGCGCTCCGACTTGGCAGGGAGCTCCACTGCATGCGAGCATGGAAGATTTATGTCAGAGTGCGAATATGTGTCCAAAACATGACACTCCCTGTGTACTCCCCGAAGCGAGAGGCTACACTTCCTGATCAGCAAGCCTGACACACTGGACAGCTGACCCCCGACCCCTCATTTCACCTGAGTCGCGGAGCGAGTCCGCAGCCCATTCTCTGGTTCCTGCGGGGTCAGCGGGGTCACAGTTGACACAGCAGTACTGTGTTATGCTGAGCTATGAGAGCCTCCACACATCAGCACCACTCCTTCACTCAGGAAATCAGTGTCAGACCGTCGGCTGCAAACGCTCTTCCTCTGGAGTCATCTGCTGAATATGATGCTGCATATTTCTATGTGCTGGTGTGTTATCCGGCAAGTTTTTTTCTTTTCTTTCTAAATATTGATTGTTTTTCCTTTCACACATCTTCATTACCACAAACATCAACCCCTCTGTATGTAGATATTACAGAAATCAGAGGAATGTGAAAGATTGAGCACCTTTTAGGCTGAATGCATCACAGGGGCTGTTCCAAACAAGCCCATCTGTGTGATCTGTAATTGATCAGTGTGACGGAGTGTGGCGTGGCAGCGCTCATGGGCCACATCTGACAAACGACTAGACACGACCTTAAGAGCCGACCTACACACTACTCTGAGAGGGGGAGTGTGGAAAAAAAAAAAAAAAAAACCGAAACAAGAAGGAACGTACGGCCGAGCCGAGGAGAAAAATCTATGCAGCTGAAGTGAAACTGCATTTGGTCTGATGAGCGATGTTAAACAACAACTGGACCGGCGGGCAATTACCATGATTGGAGTGCTGTGGCTTGCACGAGCGATCGAGACAGAGTCGGAGTTAGCGGAGAGGTGGAGTATCCCACCCTCTGCCTCCTCTATTGGCCGCAGAGGCCCAGCGCTCATTAGCATTCATGCTTTTACAGGCCTGGCCAAAGCAGTCAATGCTCTCCACTTTATTTATTAGTAAATAGAGACAGATGGCGATGAGGAGGTGGTATTGACTACCCATAGCCTTTTAAACAGGAATCAATGGCAGGGGTGGAGCAGTGAGACAAGGGGTATTAACTCGCTAATATAGCCTTATGAAATGAGCCTGAGCCACATCGTCAAGCTGCAGGTTCCGCTGCCTGCAGAGCGCCGTTCAACACCACGGTATACGCACTCCACTGTCACGGCCAGAGCAGGAAGACGACTTCACCACTGACGCACGGGACCCGACAGCTGTCAACATATTTATAAGCGGACGCAGCGCGCCATTGATCCCATTGATTAGCTGAGCAGGCACGCTGCAGGTTTTATTCCACTGACAGAAAAGCATTAAGAACACGGCGGCGCTCAGCTGATTGGTAGCCCCGGATCTCGGATCAACAAGGACACGTGTTGTGGTTGTGTGTGACAAGATGGGAGGGCCTCATAGCCTTCAGACTGACTGATGTGCACACACTCATGCACACACACACATGCAGCAGCATCAGCAGCAGCAGCAGAGATGTAGGGAGTGTGGCGAGCAGAGACAGAAGACAGGCGCTTGGGATGTCCACATTTACATTAACAGCGTGTCGCTGCTAACTTCATCCTGCTAGTGGGTATTGATTTTGGGGGTGTGGATGAGGTCAATGTATGTACATTGAATGGATCCATGTCTTAAGGATAGATAGATAGATAGATAGATAGATAGATAGATAGATAGATAGATGTGTCTCATCTCCAACCTGCTGCAGAGTCTTGCTGTAAATCTGCTGTCAGAGGTCATCTCAATCATCTCTAATAACAAGTCTTTACCATTTCCCTGCACTGTCTGCCGGCACGCAGCAGCCACAATCGAACACTGAACAACCCCCCCTCAGGTAGCGTCCCCCCGCATCCCCCTGCACAGGGAGCAGCTGAGCTGCAGTGAGCCGGAGCCTTAAACCACCCACTGCCGAGGCAATTAAGAGTTTAACCTGGATGCAGCCCGGGGAATCCGGAGAGAGACTCTAGTCAAATAGAGCAGTGCTCTGCCAGAAAGACAGGCCGGGGGAGAGTGGGGGGAGGGAGGAGGGTGAGGAAGAGAGGAGAAGAGACGAGAAGAGACGAGAAGCTGGTCTGAGTACACAGCTCAGATGAAGGGTGGAGGCGGGGAGAGAGAGTCTCGCTCTCAGTGTACACAGGCCTCTCCTCCATGAGAAGAAGGTCACCAGCTCTCTCGGAGGACTCCCTTAAATAAAGTCCCCTATCCTGCACTTTTCTGGGCAAACAACCTCCTCTGCTCTTTATTAACTAAATATGAGGGGACTTTGACCGGGGGACAAAAATTCAATATTTTTCCCCCCACGAAATATTTAAACCAAGCAAATAAACAGACAAATAAATAGATCTCCTCTGCCAGGGGAGAGAGGGCCAGCCGGTCCCCTGGATGTAATTTGACGGCCCACTTACTTGGAGGGGCCAGAGCCCAGTGCTACTCAGACACTCATTTGAAGAGCTGTCAATCACAGGGCAGCAGTGCTGCTGCTGAGGACATGTGTGTCTTACCGTGTGTGTGTGTGTGTGTGTGTGTGTGTGTGTGTGTGTGTGTGTGTGTTGAGGGGGGGTGGGCGGCAATTCATCCTCAAGGTTGGAGCAGATAAGCTGAGCATGGCTCCTGATGAATACATCACACCCTCCTGAACCATCCCTCAACCCTCACACGCATCCTTTACCCGCTGCATCGCTGCCTGTCAAATCATATGAAGAAATGACCTGAGAGCCACTATTTTGTCTTGTCTGGACATTTATCAAATGGGAAAATGAGGCTGATGGCCTCTGCAGTCCATCACAAATAGTGTAATATAAACTTAATAACTTACCCTTTAAGTTCATACATGAACCACTTTGGGTTTCTCATAATTTTTTTTTAAACTCTCATCATCATGTTTTTAATTATTTGTCTTAAAATCTACTTTTTATTTATTCAGTCTATTTCCATCGAAAAACAAACAGAAAGATTGGTTTTCTGTATGGTAGCAATTAATAGTGTTTTAAACAGAAAGAAAATAACAAAAGTGTTGGAAAGAGGATGGAATAAAAGTGCTGATTTAGAGGACATTTCAAATAATTATTTCTGTTGGGTTTTTTTTAGTACAAAAAAACCCAAAAATATATCAAGAAACATTTTAAATAAATCCAAAAGTTTGAAATCAGTTGATTAGATTTTTCTGTTGTCACTTCACGGTTTATATCATGTCATCAAGCATCCTCAAGTAGATTCAATCATCAGCTTTATAGTCGAGTTTACTTTTAATGTATCATAAAACTTTTATGCTGTAGATAATACAAAATCTTCTGAAACAGAAACTGAACTTCGCCTTGTAGTAGCAAAACATGTTTATATGATATGTTAAAACATTGGATAGAATTTATTTGATTGAGCAGCAAGAAAACACCACAAATCTCCACAGACACCAACACTTGCTCTGATGATAAATGGCAAAACAAAATAATATTAAATGTTCGTGGAAAAAAAAATGTATGCAATAGATAAAAATTTTACTTTTGATAGCAGGAAAGACGTGATGCAGCATTTTAGCCATTTGGTGTAATCATCAAAGAACTAAAGGATAAAAGTAGCAGACAAACTGCACCCAGATTTAGGAGTGTCGCCTTTACATTCTTACCTTCGATCTCTCTGTGCCCAGTTAAGGGACAAGGAAACACTTCCTGGTGAGATATTTACTGTCATGCTTAGGACAAATTTGCATGTTGCACCACAATGCATTGTTCAAAAATTCCATAGAGATGAGAGCACTGATGATCTGTGCCAACAGCTTCACGAAGCAAAGACGTTGAGGAGGACGAACAGTTGTTTAAAAGGTTGTTCACCCTGACATGTCCTGAGAAATTCAATTAGGATTATGATTTTGTTTCAGATATTTGAGGTGTGGAGATAAAAGAGTCACCGACGAGAAATTAGAAATGTGAGTTTGAAACTCAGACAGTGTTGAGACAGTAAATACATGTCCTCGCAGTGTGACGTGTTAGTAAAACCCAGCCCAGTGGTGTCAAACACATTTTAGTTCAGGGGCCACATGAAGCCCAGTTTCACTCTGAGTGGGCTGAGCAGGTAAAGTAGTGCTCTAATAAACTTTAATTTTAAACTTTAAAGTTGTTCTTTGTTGTGACATGTATCTGTATGTGATGCAAATGTGCATATTTAAAATCATAATACCATAAAAACCAAACAATTGCTACCAAAAATTGCTACAATAGCAACAGAAAACCGATTCTAATGATACCTGGCATTGCAAAATATGCCGAAATGTAAAAAAGAAGAAAAAAAACCCTTCTCCAACAGCTGTTATGCATACTTTATAAAATCTCCCTGACAGCACGACTTTGAGGCCGGTTTGATGGCAACGAGGTGGCTAACTCTTATAGCAGCATCAGTGATCACTCATCTCGGGGCTCAGTGTTGTGTTGTGACCTCTACTCTTAAGAAATTTGTTGAAAAAAAATTCATGTTTTTTTTTCTAGATGTTCTTCCTTCTAAATGTTCTTCTAAATGATGCTACAACCCGTTTAAAAACAACAGAGAGCAATATTTTAACTACGACCAAAACTAGACCCTACTTACAATCTTTATATGAAGATTAACTCTGTAGATTAAATCATCTTAATTTTCCTTTTATTTAAGACCCTTGACTTGTTTCGTCTTCAATTAAAAGAACTGATGCTCGACTAAGTCTTTTCTCCCCCCCTGCTGGGTGCGGGTGGAGGTGAGAGTGGCGGGAGTGGGGGGGTGTATCAAAAAGTCCTTTCATCCATTTTAGATGAGATGCAGATGACTCAATTATGCTTGGCCTGACATCAAGACCACTTGGCAGAAGGAGCCGCGAACGCTGCAAAACGATCCATTTAATCCCACTGATATGAAGGAAGAGGCGTTAACAAGGCCGGTGACGGAGAGAGAGTGAGACAGGTCGGAGTGAGGGATCCTCCGGCCAGCCACGCCGCACACCGACAGGCCTCGGTGCAGGTGGAGGGGAGACAGAGCTAAGAAACGCCATACCGGCCACGAGTTTATGTCACCATTTGTGATACTTAATGTGAGTTTACGCCAGCAGAGGTGGAGCAGAAATTAAGCCAGAGTGAGAGAGATGAAGCCGAGCGTTGGCTGACGAGCAGGAACGGGCTCTGGCTTGGTGCCCCGAGGCGGAGCAGGTGATTTCTGTTATCAGATCAAATGACACAATGGAACAGGCACTTTAGTCTATACAGGCCTTCAATCTTCTCCCTCACAGACTCTGTTGTTTACAGTAGCAATCACAATCAAACCGGCGAGGAAATGCTACAGAGATGACCTTTTAAGAGGCTCCTGCAGTTTGCATTTGGAAATATGGGAAGCCTCAGATTAGGAGTGAACGGAGAAGTGGGTCACAGGCTGCAAATGCATGAGAGGGAAAAGATAAAGAGACCGAAGTCCTGCAGGACCTGCGGTTCTGGGGGCCGCTGGTCACCAGAGCCAGGGCCGCGGCAGCGACCCATAAACACGCTCCACATTTGATCAGGCCGCCGTTTGATCTGCGAGGCCCGGCTCCCCCCGGACGTCCTCTGCAACTCTTCAATCACGCACACATAAATACCCACAGACTCATCACGTCATCCTCCGTGTTCGTCAGGGCCGCTCAGCTGCCAGCCTCCTGACAGCATCGACATCAGCATCGAGACTCCGCCGTCACTCCCCTCTCGCTCTAATAGCGAGTGAACCGGGGGGCCGGGGAGCATGTCGGCGGTGATCAGACTGCGGAGACGGAGGACAGCGGGGTTCGTGAGATGAAACGCTTCAGATTCCAGCAGCTGGAGAGAGATGTGGTTCAGTTTGGCCACGGTCTGAGAGGAGGAGAGGAACCAGGGGGTTTTGGTCGAGGCTAAATGAGGAAACCCAACTGATGTTAACAGGGAACAGCATGATTTATTGCTGGTTTATGCCGGTTTGATGCTAGTTGAACCGCTACACCCCGGGCATACCAGCACTAAAACCACTCGACAGGAGTCACATGCAGGTCAACAGTAGAAAACAATGAAGCCAAGTCACTGTGGATGCTAGCTTGAAACTGGTTTAGTTAATGAGCAAAAAAAAACAGCAAATAGTGATGAGATCTTCTTTCTGATTGAGTTCAATCAAAGTCAGTATCACTGAAATCGAAACAATACTAATCCAGTTCTTTAAAGAGAAGTTAGCAGGCGTAAAGTCCAAACACACTCCATGAACACTGTACGTCACGTTGCTGACGGCTACATTTCTCCATCAGTTTTTGAAAGGCCACACATCGCGTCGGTGTTTCGTGTCAGTGTCTGATTAGCCATTGCTGCTTTCAGTTGCAAAAAGCTTGATGGGATTGATTCAGTGACTGCATAAAATTATATTCTTTGTGCATATCAATCAACATCAATCTGATCTCTGTGTTTAAACGTCATGTGAACAAGACTGTAAACAAGCTGACGAAAAAAAAAAAATGACCTAAATACTCATCACTTTTGGCCAGCATGCGTACAGTTCATTTGTGAAATCAGCAAACGTAGGCTCCCGATACAGTGTAATCAATTGGCATTTTATTGATTTTTTCACATGTTGTTGTTAACTGCATCCACAGGCAAAGGGGGCTCAGCATCATTCCATATAGTTATTCACATAAAAGTGTTGCACTTGAAGGATCATAAGCCCTAAACTTCAGCTTGCATCTGCAGCCCAGAGCACCAGCTCGCTAATTTTCAAGCATAATCGGTCACACCCACCCAGTCTTTGATCCAGCTGACCCCACCGAGCATTTATTACAGAAAACAGGAAGCTTTCATTAATAAATCTAAATGAGGTGTGAATTAAACCTTTGTGAGGGAACTAGGGCAGAATGCCTGAGCTAAAAGAAGCGGTGACCTTCAGTGTAATTTACAGTGACGCAGCCATCACTTTATGTGCCGCCTGGCATTTATGCTGACTCCGAAGCTCTCGCCGTGCCTTTTTTATGACCTTTAGTGCAATTAACAGTTGCAAAACATTACGGCCAGTGTTGCTCCACATGTAGTCAATCAGGCCGGTGTTTTGTCGGTGCTGAGTGCTGTTTGTCTGTGCTGGTGACAAATGAGCGCGGCCCGTCCCGCTGCTGACAGCCGCCCCTGAGCGGCGATGCTATCTTCAGCTCCTCCGCCTGCTTCTTCAATTACCACCGCCTCTGTGGCCCCGGGGCCTCCAGCGCCGGGCTGCGCTCAGGAGCCTTGGACACACACACACACACACACACACAGATACATTACACACAACTATTCATTTGTACTCGCAGACACTTTTAACTCTTGTTTTCATGAGTTCAGAAACAAAGGGGTTTTCTTTTCATTGTGGTGAAAAATCATAGGAGTGTCAACACATCCAGCTTAAGCTCATATTTCATTCTCATCTTTTAAGTGTTGCTTACCGCAATAAACCTTTAGAGGTTCATACACTGTTTTCAGATTTGAATCCACATCCACTTTTCCAATCTAATTTCACTGCGTTACGGCCTGAAAGGCTCGCATCACGTCATGTGACTGGGGTTTGACCCCAAACCGATCCCTTTCCCCGCCACACACCTGGCTACTTTATCTCCCGCTCTGCCCATTGTTGGCCTAATTGACGGTGGCTTGACTGGCTGGCTGGCGGCTGACCTCGGTCAGAACAATGCATACCTGTGGCTCTCGCCAGCGCTCTGTAATTGTCTCCTCAAGTGGAGGACTTTTTTTTTTTTTTTTTTTGTCTCGGGCGCTGGGTGCTCATCCATCACTCAGTCACTCAGCCACTACAGGAAGTAGTTAACACGGCCGACCTCTGGGGTGGCGGTTGGTAAGGGGTGTGGATTTGAGCTTTTGGAGAATATTAGCCGTCGCTTCATTACAGGGAGCGACACCACTCAATTAATCAAACCATCAATCAAACTGTCAGAGGAGATGTTTGCTCGGCCGTCGTTGCCAGGAGCTTTGAAGTTTAGAGTAAACAGGCGGCGAGAGGCGGCTGGCACAAAGGCCAGTGTGCAGCAGGTGAACATGTGTTGTACACAAAGACTTGAAAGTCAAACAGGGATGTTAGATCATTATTATTGCTGATCCTGAATGGATGTGCATGGGGAAAATGGAAATGGAAGTGAATTCTGGGGCCACACACTAATTCCAAACAAGGTTTTTATATTTTAAAGCAATACGCAAACTTTTCTATTACTTCCCAAGTGAAGTAGATCTTCACCTTTAGGACCATAGCATATAGTGCAAATAAGAAGAACAACACTTCAAAAATGTTCAGTTATTCCCCAATTTGGAAAGAACAAAACAAAAAAAAACACTTGTCAGTGTGTCTTTCCCGTCAGATTTGTCTCTCGTTATATCAGCATGCATATTGTCAGTCACTCTCATTGTATGTTCGATCTGTCTTAAACTATTATGCACTTTAATTAAAAAAAAAAAAAATTAAGTGGGAGGAGAAAAATGTCAGTGTTGTCTTTATGCAACATTTTCACACCTTAAGATGCACTGCTGTTCTTTGTAGGATGACATTTAAAACACTTTAGTGGGTTGAGTAGGGTAAGGTTCACCTTTTTCTCTTCAGATTTGACACCTACGACTTCAGGAAATTGCCACTGTTGCTCTTTTGGCCCTTTAAATTAAGCAATACTAAAAAGTAAACTCTTTCTGATGTAATTTGTCTGTCTTCAAAAGGAAAGTTTTTAACTGAATGCATACGTGCAAAACTGAGTGGGTTTCCATCTGTGATTACTATTTAACTCGGTGGAGTTTGTGACTGGATACCACCTTCTTGACAGTGTAAACATACTTCTAGGGATTGTAAGTGAATATTGATGCCCCAGTGAGAGGATATCAATTGATTATTTCTTTTAAATTCAGGTCATATTTGTCAGCAAAAACCCCAATGAATCAGCATTCAAGGTTGTGGAAACTTTATGTGTTTAAGAAAAATGAGAAGGGATGCAGACCATTGGATAAAACACAATTTTTTTTGTTTTTTTTTTATTTACTGCCATTCCTATTGCTTCAGACAGACAAGCTGTGGCGCAGGGAGCACAGAGTGATTCAAACAAGTCAATGCTACTGCCGATCTACAAACAAATCTCTCCGACAACAACAAACAACAAAGGCGCAGCAAAAGAAGAAGCAAGAAGAACAGCATTTGGCAACCATTAACATCTTGGAAAAAAAAACAAACAAAAAACAACAACAACAACAAAAAAAAACTTCTGAAGTAAAAAAAAGGAGTGCATTCTGCATTTTTAATAGTAAACAGCATCTCTACTTCATCATGAACTAGATAGAGAAAGAAATCAAACGAGGAAGGCTGCTACACTGCTTTGACGTCGGCCCCCTTTTTCCACCCTTTCTAGCTTTTTTTTTTTTTTGAAAGTGGATTTTTTTTTTTTTTGTCAGAAGCGCCGGATCTTTCTCTCGCTCGCTCGGATGGCCTGCAGCATAACAGGGGAATGTGGTGCTCTACACACTTTAAGAGTAATTAAAAGCGATTGAACAGCTGTAATTATGAGAAACGGCGGTTGTGTTCCGGGTCATTCTATCAGTGCTGCCTTTCATCAGAGCAAGAGGCACGGGGGCCCCGCCGCTCGTCTCTCTTTCTCCATATGCACATCTTCAAGAACAAACAACTGGCAGGCTGCCTACAGGCTTTCTCTCTCTCTCTCACACACACACACACACACACAAACACACCCGCACGCACACATTATCACATTCGTACACATTCAGACGGGCTGGATGTATGACATGTATACTGACATGACTTCACGTACACACACACACACACGAGTCGATATGGCACAAGCACGCAAAAAAAAAAAAAAAAAAAAAAACACACACACAGCAAACATCACATTCTTCATGTTCTCCGTTGGGTGACATTCATAACTTTCTGATCCTAATCTTTCTTTGGTCTCTTCAGGCTCGTTCCCCTTCTGAACACAATAAAAACAAAGGGTGGTGTGAGAGGAGGGGGGGGGTGGAGGGGTGGGGGTAGCTACACTGTACACAAATGAAGAATGAACACCATGTCGAGCAAAGTTGAGTTTTCTTACCATTCTATACTGTATCATAACACTGTGTGACGAGTAGAAAGCATATATGTATGTGCTGTACTGTGACTACCGAGAATGAGTCAATCCACTGATAAAAGCATGACTGGGTTACATGAGATTAAGTAACAGAGTACACTGAAATAATAAATAGTTGTACAATGTATGCTAACACTGAAATGCAGGTATGCTTCATTAGACCGTTGTGACACTAGTAGCTTGGCGCTAAGCCTTTTTGCGTAGTTAGCATGTTACTGAAGCGCTATTCTGGATTTACTGGCGTGTAAGTGTGTGTGTGTGTGTGTGTGTGTGTGTGTGTGTGCGTATGTGTGCGTGTGCGTGTGCGTGTGTGTGTGTGTGTGTGTATAAGACAGGGCTATTTCGAATCCAGCCACGGTCAAGTTGGTGACCGTGGCGGGTCAGGGCGCCGGCCGGGCCGGGGTTGGGGGGGTAGCGGAGGGTGGTGGGGGGTGAGTAGGAGGGAGGACGAGGGTGTAGATGCTCCAATCGAAAGGAAATCAATCTGGGCGGAGTGACAACAGAAGGTGTCATCAGTGGTTCGTCCCCTCGGCTGATGTGGGGACCATTCAGAATAGCTGGTGGGTTTCTCCTCTCCTCGTGCCTCCTCTGCCCATCCTTCACATCCTGTTGAACCGGAGACAACAAACAGCGGTCAGTGATTTGTAACGTGAGCAAAAAGCCAAGAAGTGAAAAGAGAAAACTCCTGCTGCATTTTGGATGTCCGTTTGCGTGACAACAGTCCTTAAAGCCCCTGATAATGCAACTTTTTCTGAAACGCCTCTACTGCATACGCACAACACGTCCGTATGTGCTACTACCGGAGCACACTGAGGTTTACAGGAGCCTGAAAGCACTCACAAAATGATACATCATTCTGACCTTTTGACCTCCTCAGTGTCAGGGTGGGAGCACTTCAGATCACAGCTGGCTAGGCTATGATCCACAGATCGCCCTTCACAATAACTGGATGACATTTAAGGTTTTAAATAAAGCCAAAGTTGCAACTTCTTGTGGTTAATGTTCCAAAATTATACATTTTTCATCAAGTATTACTGAAAAATACACTGAATATAAACAGCAACAACATAAGAAACTGTCTAGCAACCTGTTATAAGTTATAACTAGATGATTAGCAGGAACAGATGCTACAGTGTATGATATAACGCCATAAAATGAGACACTATAGCACACAACATAGTAACACAATAGAATAACACACAATCAGTATGATGCATGGTCGTATGATACTATATAATAGAAAATTTTGCCATATTTTTCAATACTACCACAAAGTCATGTTTTTATTTACCTTAATGTTGTCATATTACAGTGAAAGTTCTGGGTTTTCTAAACTCACTGTCCATTTATTCCAAGTCAGAACTTTTAGGAGGACGACAAGAGAACCAATAGACATATTTAAACGTTATTTAAAAGTGATGTGCAACATGAAAATGATCGTTGACGAGGTTGAAACTTGACTCTGGTATTCATGCGTCTAATAAGTTAATTAATCGATCACACGTTGTACACCGGCACACACGTCTGACTTGTTGAGCACACCTCCAGAGCAGTGACTCCACTCTGTTGATGATGTCTGCCAGATCAAAGGGCAGAGGCATGCTGGGGTCGTCCACGCCCCAGAAGGGCCGGTCCACCGGGGCCTCCTCGGGGGGCAACGTCTGGGCCAGACTGGAGTGGCACCTGAGGCGACAGGACACAGGAAACAAACGAGCCCGTTAACTCCTCCCTCCTATCAAAGCCAAATGCTGGACACTCGTCAAAATTAGGACACGCGTCCAGTTTCACCCACAAAACCTTTGCTTTGTCAGACGTTGTTGATATTTTATTTTAAATGGGTTTAACTGTGTTTTTTCACCCACAAAGAGCTACATTAATCACTTTAGGTGGTAATAGTTAACTTTTCTTCCTGGAGATAATCCTTTACATAAGTTGATTTGCATTGATCACTTTAGGTCAAATCAAGACAAATGTGTGGAAACAGAGTTTTTCCAATCTGGGAACAGTTTTATCTTATTTTGGTATTGACTGATGAGACAAATAAATCTTCAGACAGGACAAGCGGTTTAGTGAATTATGTGCGTGTTAAATCCTCCGTAAAGACACAATAATCACCGTGTTGTGTTTGACCAGGAGGCGATCGGCTTGTGTGTTTCCTCTTCTTTTTACGACTTCTTGTAACAACACTGCGTCCAGCTATAACCTCTAGCTGAGCAGAGAGTCGGACTGCCTGGAAGCATTTTAACTGCTCGCTGCAACAGTGCTGCAGTCTATTTCTCTCATATTGTTAAGAATATTTTTATAATTCATCTTTGATTTGCACAGATACCTCGAGTCCTGAAAGCCAGTGAAACTGAATGAGCCAAATAAAAGCTGGGAGAAAGGGAGAAAGTGATGCGTCAGGAAAGCGACGGACGGCCGCGACATTATCGAGGCGATTAGAAACCGTGATATCATGTATCATGATTAATGCCCCATTCGTCTTACGCACACGCAGCGGGACGCTCTCACCCAGACATCACTCTAAGTCGTCGCAATCGTGACAGAGCGCGGAGGAATCCAGCCTCTTCGTGTCACCGCATGATTTCTGTATGATTAACAATCCGGGGGAAGTTGTAATTTCTAGTGTTGGGAGCCCCCGCAGACCTCGGCCACATCTTTTGTCAGACCTGTGTAAATATTTACTGCTGTGACTCCATGTTGCTCTGCGCTGTCATTGTAAATCTGCCCCCCCTCTGCCTCCTGACAGATGAGCCTGACCCCTGACCTGGAGGGGCAGGAGGGAGAGAGAGGCCGAGGATGGCATTTTGTATGTTGGATGTGTGTGTGTGTGTGTGTGTGTGTGTATGTGTGTGTGTGTGTGTGTGTTTGCTTTGGAATAGTGGCTCAAGAATACCGGGACTGCTTATATTCCCCACTCAGTCGTTATAACAGAGTCTATCCTGTCATATCTCTTTACCCTATCCACACAGACACACACACAGACACACAGACACACACACACACACACACACACACACACACACACACACACACACACACACACACACACACACACACACACACACACACACACACACACACACACACACACACCTTCACAGGAACTTCAGACCCAGTCCACACGGACACAAAAATGTTTCCACTCACAAAAACTTTTAAGGACACAGGAGCGTTGAAACAGAAATTTGTGTGGACCGACAATAGAATATATAAAAACATAATAAACACAATATAACATTTACTTTTGATCTCAATGGATGATTACGATAGAATGATAAAATTTGCAGTAAAAGCTCGGTAGTTTCTGAAACAGGAAAAACAAACCTATCATCTACCATTATCTCTTTGTTGGTTGTTACCACTTGCTGGTTAACGGACAGACAGGATATGGAAAGAGGGACAGACTGACCAAGTGTTTTTTGATTTATCCACTCTGAGTTAAAACATTAGTGGTTTCATTATCTGCACTTGCCGGCTGGATAGAACATCGAAACCCATCTAAAAATGGCGGAGACCGATTGGACAGAACACAATACTGGGAACACCAAGGTAACACCAAATGTAGACAAACTTTAATCCTAAATACAAACGTGTTAATAAGCTAGGAGACAGTATGATGTCCTAATTGATGGCCAACTGAAATCAATCCTACAGAGAAACCCGTCCACGACCACAGAAAAATGGGTAGAAGACAGGAGGAAGCCAAAGAAGCGAGGTATGGGGAGCTGGTGATGAGTGAGATGAGGGGATGTTAAAGTTGTCAGGGGACAGCCAGGGGCTGCCACAATTTGTGGTTATATATTTTCATCGAAGCCACTTAATGTTGAGCTGGCTCGCGGCCTAAGTGCTGCATTTTGGTGCGGTTAGCCCTTTAAAGAGCTGCTGCATTATGGTGGTGAGGAGCGGCATTAACATCCACTGTCCAATATATCTTCAGCGCTCTGGATCAGGGCCTGATAATAGCATCTGTTAACATGCACTAAGTACCATTATGTAGCACATCACTTCATAAATAATACGATTAGGCGACCTTGGGGCTTTGCGACGAGCCGTGTGTTTAAATGTTCTCATCATTTATTTAGGGTGCGAATTAAAGGAAGCACCACTTCAGAGAAAGAGGAGGAGGAGGAGGAGGAGGAGGAGGAGGAGGAGGAGGAGGAAGACATGGCTGGCATACATATCTACAGAGTGTGTGAGCACAAACTGACCCAGACAGCGCACACACACACACACACACACACACACACACACACACACACACACACACACACACACACACACTCACACACACACTGTGTGGTTCTGCTGACATCAGCTTGAGGACACCATAGGCCAAGGGAACCCGGGCTTTTGATTTGGCCTGATTAAGTATTCATGCAGTAGAGCTATGAGAGAAAACACTTGCCTCTTTTCTGCTGTCCTGACTCATAATGAAAGGCTACATGCCGTAAAAAGCCCAACTAGCCGCCTCTGACAGAGCTGCCGCATTTATTTGACAAGGAATCTCGCAACATTAGCTTGCAAATAGAAGGCTCCTGGTTTACCAGAGATATAAAAGATATCAAGACTGGAAACTATCAAAGATAATATACTGTCGGTAATTCAGCACACACTTTTACACAGTCTACCACTGTTCACAGAGCGCCGTCCCCTGACTGCTAAAATGGAACCAAACAAAAAGTCAATATCAAGCGAGGGGCCTTAAGCTCTCCGGGACTCGTGCGAGAAATTCTGTGTAAGCCGCGGTGGCGTACAAACAAGGCTCACCAAAAGACTTTCCCATGGCAGAACAGTCCACCTTAAAGTTAAGGTCAAAGACAAAGAGGTGTGTGCGTGTGAGGGTGTGGGCGGGGAGGGGCTGGGGGGTTAAAGAGGGAGAGAATGTGTTTGTGAGTCCAGGCTGTTCCAATGGATTAACCCCAGACAGATATGGGCCTAACTATCCCATCTGGCGCTCGGTCAAGAGAGATTGGCAATACAATCACTCATTTCAATTTGCCCCGAAACCTTATAGCCTGGCAGGCCCCCGCTCAAATGGTATGCTAATGTGAAAGGTATCTTGGATTCTATCGCCTCTATTCCACAGAGGCCTTTCCCTCCACGCAGCACAGTGCACTTGAACTGCGGCTGGGGCGGGAGCTCCAGCGGCCCCCTCGCTGCAATAAGGGCCGGAGCCCCCTTTGCGCTCAAACTAACCACTTTAGCTAAAGTGAGTGTTAATTATGGACAGGCAAAGCAGTCAATAAAAGGTTAATGTAAAAGTCAAAGGATAAATTCCTTTAAGCATTGCATCATTCCACCATCTCCGCGACCAACACACTGCTCACAGGTCTCCTAATCAATACGTTTTACTGTAATGCGCTCCCCATCGATTTACCCCCTCCCCTGCTCTGTGGTCCGGGCTCCATCACTTGGTTAAAGAAAGGAAAGGAAGATGGAGGGAGGGAGGGAGGGAGCGAGAGAGGAAAAGAGAGAGAGAGAGAGAGAGTAAATAACGGCTAAATAAAATGATTAACCTCGGTTTCACTTTGTTTCACTCTGCGACTCGTTCTGAAAGGCTTGTTAGAAGAAAGCCAGGTGGTCTGATGCCATCCCAACCGTCCCGATCATCCCGGCCATCAGTCCACTCAATCTCTGCGCCGGTGCATAATTGTGTAGCAGTACACTCAAGCAGGGCCATACATTAAAAGGCCCTCTGCTCTTAACAGGATGGAAATCCGCCTAATAGACAACATCAGTGCTTCCGACTCATGCAATTACACTGATAAATGCACAATTGTGTCAGGCCAAGTGAAAAAGAACCCCGAGAATGTAGATCGGAGACAACACTTATTGCATTATTGGTGCAAGAGGTCATTTGTAACCATGTGGGACTGGACAGCCTGGGTTGCTCGACTCAGAACATCCACTTAGGACATGTCCGCTGTCCGCATGCTGCTTTTAGTAGAATCTCTGCAAATGACTGGTGTATTGTTGCCTCAATAAATATGAAAAAAAAAAAAAAAAAAGTATGTGAGTTAATAATTTTACAAAATCAATCATGTATTATTGGGTGTAGAATGAGAAGTGTACTGTAAAATCTGATACTAAGATTAAAAAAAAACATTTAGGTCACTTGTTTGCATTTATGTAATTGAACAAAATGTTTTGTTTTTTAAAAGCAGAACTTAATGGATTGAGTGCATCTAAATTGAATATTTTAAGGCATTAGTAATGCAATTCTTGTGACTTTCATCAACTTCTTCAAGGTGACTAATGAACTGATAGAAATAATATTGCTTGAGCAAAAAGAGGAACAAAGATCATTTTAGTCTTGATTGTCTTTTTGTTCAGGAAATATTAAAACCTTCAATTATCTTTAACAACTTAAAACAGTGAAACTATTGCACTATTGTAGCAAAAGTACTCTAATCAAATCATTACTGATGCATAACTGGTTTTTTACACTCTTGTGTTTGTGATTCCACTTGTTTGTAAGTTCATTCAGCACCTGCACCTGAGACAACAACAGAGTCTCCACGTTTTTCTCCAAAGTATTTATGCTCACGGCAATTACCAGTAGGAGCGGGTGACAGCAGATCTGATAGCAGATGATATTATGTACCTTTCTTCAGTTCAAACATGTAAGCTGTCAAGCAGACGCAGTTTGCAGAGGTCATCCTCAGCTGTCACCTCCCGAGCTGTCAAACTCATTTCAAGCACCAGTAAATGCGCGACGGCAAGCCAACTTTTGTACTGCTGGCACAACATAATAGCAGTGTGTCAAGTTGCAAGCACACCTGCATCTTTAATAGAATGCAAAGAGGCAGTGTCATTTGTTTATTTGACGTTACACCCAAAACCTGCCTTGCCTTTGGACTCATCAAAAGATTAGGAACCACCCTTTTATTAAGGCGTCCCAAGTGGACTTCTATTGTGACCTTGAAATTGTGCAGTGATTAAAACACTTTCCATCTATTTTGACAACAGTCACTAAAGTTTGGTATTGTTTTCTTTTTTCGATAATAACTGAAAACAAAAAAAAAACATGCTAAAAGAACAATGTGTTCACTGAGAATCATTTGGTGTGAACCATGGCCATCACATTTTCCAGAGCTGACCTAATGAGAAACTTATGAAACAACACAATGAGAATCAATCGATCAATCTCTGGTGTCAGTTTGGATCTGTATGACATGTCTTGATGGAGGTGAAATACCTCCGCTCACCTGCTTCGTCATGTGCGGCCCACCGCTTCATCTGACTCAAGAAATTCTGTGCAGGTGTGAGTTTTTATGGTTTTGGCAGCCTGAGTGCCCGATAGCTGAGAATGCAATCAAACAAGTCATGAAAAAACAGGCATGTGTCTCATAAATCAGCCGAACCCTGAAGGTAAGGCATGCAATCACGTCCGAAGGAGAAGGAAGAAAGACAGAAGTATATTATCCGTGCACGTTCTGCATATAGGCAATGTTGTGTAAGAATGAGTGATTGAGTACATTTGTTTTTGTATGTCATGCAGTTCTATAAAGTGTGAAAGGAAGATGGACAGAGAGCATTTATCTACATACTTATCTCACTACTGTGTTTTGCAGGATATTGGAGACATTCAGAGCAAGGCCCAACCTGCCAACTGTCAGGTTTGGATCTTTACCTACAGCTCCCAGGACTCCAAGGGTCCTGCGAACACAAAGGGCTTTCCTCATTAGAGCCTGAGCAGCGTCTCAGATCCTTGAAACCACCAGTCCCAGCTCCTATTATCCCAATCACTGCCACATTCGGGGTAAATATAAAGTGGTGCAGAATGTGAGCCAGCCAGCCAGAAAGAAAGAAAGCGTGGGCAGGGCCGCGTCGTAAGTGTTTCCTCAGGATCAATCACAAGCTATTGTGTCTGCAGACAGCTGCTGACTGTACACTTTGTGAGTGTGTGAGGTGGGCAATTGTGGAGAGAGAGAAACAGAGTGGGTGGGAGGAGGGGGGGGCATCATCAAATGCATGACATATGTTCCTTTCATTTTGATTCCCTCTAAGGAGCCTGGGCTAATAAAACTAACATCTGATGCACTCTTTTCCCCTTTAATTAATGGTTGTGGAAACCGCACAAAAATGCATTAGCAAGAAAGGGGAAGGCGGGTGGAGGAGAAGGTGGGTGCCGCGTGGTGCCTTCTGAACTCGCACCCACCCACCCACGTGCCACCGTAGCTCTGCTGCTGCTGCTGGGAACAATGATTCTGCCATGGGGCGTGGGTACCTTTGGGTGGGGCAGCCCCTTCTTCAGAGTCTGTGAGGTCTCCCTCTCGCCAGCTGCAGTCTGGCTTGCTCATTAAACCACATGAAACAAATAAGCCTCATTATTGGCATCTCAAGCCAGTAAAAAAAAAAAAAAAAACAGATCTGCGGGTTTGCATTTAGGGCTACGTAAATTTTAGTGGACTTAGCTGGAACCTCCAGCATCAACAGAGAAGTCTGGTTGTACCTGCACAGGCTCAGTCCGCTTCACACCCTGCAATGTTTGATGTGGCCTGGCTGACTGCCCCAGTTAGAGCTGGGCAAACCAGATGTAACAGAAAAACACACACACACACACACACACACACACACACACACACACACAAAGAGAGCTGGCCTCCAAACAGCCTTCATAATTGGAAGCAATAAAAACACTATTGCAGTCTGGAAGTGCAAAGGAGGCGAGTCTCTGAACTGCAGCTACTGGTCTCAAAAAACCAGGTGGACGTCCATTAGGTACTTAACAGTGTAACAAATTACTGAACACCCCGGCCCTCTTCGTTTCCTCCTCAGGCTACGGGATGGAATGTGGTCTAATGTCAACACAGGCGCAAAATATACGACAAGTCCTGTTCAAAAGCAATCAGGTTCCAATAATTTTTAAAGAAAGGGCAGGGGACACACAAACAGGTCGTACATGCTGTTTGCTCTTCTGACAAAGGGAGGAGATAACAAACCCCCTCAGGCTCGAGGTTTGTATGTGTTTGTCTATGTATGAGAGAGTAAAAGTCAAAGAGGGAGTTTGTGCGCGCTTTCAGGAGAATAAGCGTTTGTGTGCTTCAGGCAGACCGGGGAGGAATGAGAGGGGTTGAGGCTTTTGGCCCACTGGCCACCTGTGCCAGGATGCAGGATTGTTCAAAGCAAGCTTGGAGGGGAAAGTGAGAGTGGAGAGAAGAAAATACCCCACACAAACAAAAAAAGTTTACTCTGAGCTGTCTGTAACGCCCCACGGATAACACAGAGCGGGAATGGCTGCCGAGCTCGACGCGGCGTCCCAAAACGAGCCACACGAAGTCGCATAACCAGAGTGAAACATTTCGATGCATCCAGGCAAAAGTAAGTACAACTGCTTTTGACGAGACAGTAAAGTTCCTTCCGATGAAGCTGTTTATTTATAAAAACCCAGCAGAGAATAGGAAACAATAAAAGAAATTAAGGAACTGAGTTTTCTGGAGGAAAAATTATGAACGCAACCTTTAATTATTCTTAACGATCCTGCAAATGGTTCATATTTGATGGTAGTCATTTATTTTGAACTACTTAAAACTGTGTAATTGAGTCACTGAAGTTGTGAAGGTAAAATTACTCAAATCAAATCATCGCTGATCATTAAATTGTTCGAGGCGTTAAACTGAAACAATTAAAGGCAATCAGTGTCCGTGAATGGCCTGAGTTGGACTAACCCACGTGCACCGTAACTGTGTTTGCTCGTTCTGGAGAAAAGCAATAACCTTTTTTCCATCTCGTACCTACAACTTAGTTATAGCCAAGATGTCTTTCCGTTGTGAGTTCTTTCTTCCACATGGCATACCATTGCTGTGAAAACCTGTCGTGCTCAGAGTGATCGTGTTTCTTTTTCAGCAGTCTTCCCTCGCCCCCGTCACCGTGCGTTCCTTCCCCACTGGCAAAGGGCTGCTGCCCTGTGGGCATCGTCTGAACGGTGCAATAAAGCTGGTGATGGATGAGGTTTGCCTCAGCTGAGACCGTTGGATGACACCTGACCCCGGTCACATGATAGGGCCGATCCGACATAAGCTCAATTCCCACCTGTCTTCAGGTGACAATGGCAGAGGTCAAACTGGCCCAACTAATTATAGTCTATTGTAACTTAAATTGCCGAGTTACAAGTCATCTTTCTAGCTCTGGGCGATGTGGTGTTAAGTTCAGAGGCCTTTGGATGAAGCTAAACTGTGAGACAGAAGCTTTAAACTGTTGCACAACATATATTAGGTTTCAGAAATGTGCATATTAAACCACTTTACAAGAAGAAAAAAAGAGACAGTTAAGTTCCTGCTGAATTTAGACAAAGCATGAGAACAAACAAGAAAGTCTTTGAAGCATCTCTGAATAAATACGACATACTGTTCAAACCGAAAGTCACCTCATTGTTGACACGACCAGTCATTATGAGATCGTGTAATATATGCTCAGCAAGCCAGTGATTATAAACACAACCCAAAGAAACAGTCATAAATCTTCAGCCCCGCAAATTAAACAGGTCCAGGTGGAGGCTATAAGATGACGATCAACAAGCGAGTCGAGCAAACCCAAACAGCTAAGTGTATCAGAATGCAGGTAGGCTGGCTGTAATTATTCGTTCAAGGCAGGACTTTGGTCTTTCAGTCTTTTTTTTTTTTTTAATATGTTTCATTTGTTTTTATTTAAGCTCTGAATAGACAATCAAAGGAGTGGCATAATTAAACATGATGATCACATTCCCTCTTACTCACTGTGCTTACCGTACAGGATGAACTTATTACGAGTTCTGCAGACGCACTTTTCTTTTCACCCCCAGAAAACCTCAGTGAAGCTTATTATTCAGGCATGAAAGAAGCCCTATAGTGTTTGCGGCACAGTATGTGAGCGTTGTGTGCATTCAAGCGAACACATGTGTGCGCCGCGCGTCCGTGCCAGAGCGGCGTTCTCTCCGCCAGGTGTTTGAACTTCTGCATCACCTGGTATTCCTGCTGCGTGAACACGAGTTTTGTTTCACCCTATTAAGTAAATAGCGTAATTAAAGGGCCTCGGCATTTAAAGCGTTGTGAACAGCCCAGCAATTTGTTTGGAAGAGCAGCCAGGCTGGGCCCTGAGGCATCGCGGCGAACAGGATGCAAAGGGTTCACACAGCGAGCCGGGGACCAGCAGCACAATGATGTGTGCGGGCGTTGGTATGTAGCTACCTTGTTGTGTGGATAGGTTGATTTCTAGGCGTGGGGATAAATAGTTCTTTGTGAAATGTTCTGGGTGGCGAAAAAGCTGCTCTTTGTGGTTTAACTGGTACTTAATAACATGATGTTTGTAGAGACAATATCAGGGCTTGACGTAATAACTGTGCCAGTGTCAGTACGTTTGTTTCAAACCCAACCCTTTGTCGGGAAGACAGCAAAGTGTTCATTGTGAAGTTAAGCAATAAAAATAAGAAAAGTCGAAGGTGACACAAGCAGGCTTCGCTTGTTTGCCACAAAGACAGGCGT
The DNA here is from genome assembly GCF_902148845.1 of Salarias fasciatus. Taxonomy (NCBI): domain Eukaryota; kingdom Metazoa; phylum Chordata; class Actinopteri; order Blenniiformes; family Blenniidae; genus Salarias; species Salarias fasciatus. The sequence continues at coordinate 12,490,442 of NC_043745.1, read as the reverse complement.
AAGACAAAAGCCACAGGCAGAGATCAGCGTAGAACAGAGGGATTACAACTGGAGTGGTACCAGAGATCAACTCACTCCATTAGTTTCCTCTCTTAATGATTTTTCCCCGCCACAGGCATCCCGACTCCGCGCCACCTATCCTGGCGGGTACGCTTCCTGTTAAATTCTCTGCCGTTACAGCTCATCCAGGGTCAGCTGTGGGGAGTAAGCGAGGGATAACCTCTTTCTGAGCTTCCGCGAGAGCCCAGATGGCTGCACGGAAGCTCTGATCCAAAAACTAGCTTACAACTCAATCACTGTGGCCGCATCTCCAAGTCCACAGTTTAACCCCCTCTGATGTCAGCCAAGGTCACAGATGCACACTTGAGAGGCAAAAAGAGCCAGGAGTGAAGTGCTGCCAGAGTCGAAGGAATTAGATCTGGGCTGAGTGGCCCTCATCTGGCTAAGCCTGGTAAGTAGCAAGACTAACAGGCTGAGGCACGGTGGCTTGAGTTCGCACACACACATGCATTTAAGCTTTCACACAAATGGACACACACATAAATAAGGAGACAAACGCACACTGAAATAGTCACACAAACACACACACACACACACACACACACACACACACACACACACACACACGGGAAGGACTCGGAGGGCTACAGATGGTGTGCCCTGGGCCTGGTGACTGGGGCTCTGATTGAGCTGGTTTGGGATCCAGCATGGAAGCTGCCACAATGCACAGAGCTCAGGGGTTGGGGAGGAAGACAAAGAACAGCGGAAGCAGTGCATGAAGGGGTAGAAATGAGAGGGTGGGATCAGACTCCACTTCCCTGCATGGGGGCACCAAATATTATTTGTACAATATCAACATGCCACTGTCCATTCCGCCTGCCCTGCTGCCCACACGCCGCCCCGATGTTTCCATACAGGCGACAGCACACCGCACTGCAAACACACAGACGCTGGCACACACTGGGAAGCCAGCGGCCACTTCAGCCATAATTCCGCCTGACTTCCGCTGTCTGACTGGCAGGAGACAGGGAGGGTGAGGACAACAAGCTGTGAATACGGGAAGAGACAGAAAATCATTGAGAACCTTGCCTTTATGAATCTTTGATGAGAGAGAGTGGGGGCTGGCGGGGGCTTTGCCTCTGGTTAAATCAGAGTATAGCGTGTGTGGTGTGTGTATGACTGCCAACAGAGGTTGAGATAAACAGGGCCTGGACCGGGCCCAGACAACTGCAAACCCCGCAGTCGGAAACATTTGTCCCTGCAATTAGTCCCTGTCCTCCCCGCTCATGTTGCAGGTGAGCGGTATCGGTAGCTAGCGAAGCGGCTACAGCTACGAGCGCCTCGCAGATCGGAGTGTGAGGTGAAGTGAAATGTACCAGGTGTTGATCTTGTGCAATTCAAAGACATCTTTCTTATTTAAATATGCAGCTGGCAACACCTCTACAGATTAATCAATCAATCTCTGAGCAGGAGGGAAACACAATAACACCTGAGGGGAACTGGGTCACATAAGGTTGCATGTTATCCAAAAGCACTGCCAGCAATCAAAGTCTTAATTCACAGGATATATTAAATTACCTATTTAAAATGCTTTTGAATTTTTATTACTGTGTTTCCTTCTGTTTTGGCTATTCAGTCTGTTTTATGGTATTTGTTGTTTTGTGTGTAATTACTGCACTGACTTGCATGCTAGTTGTTTTTTTTAGCTTTTCATTATTTTTAAAGGATGTACCTGAACTTTGAGGATTTTAGACAGTCTCGTAAAAATGCTATAAACTCTATTATCCTTTTCCAAACACCTAAAGGCTGTAGGAGATTTTCATTAAATGTTATTTAATTGAAATTGTATAATAAATAAATTGTAGTTAAAAAAGGTAGGCCTCCATCATTAGTTAAAATTTTGGCAATGTGTAGTGTGAAAATTTAATATCGTACCTATTAAGAAGATGAAAGAAACTTCTGAGAAACGCGCATAACCAGAGGGAAGGTGTACAACAATAACTTTCTCACTGCGCCAAAAAAATAAGTTCAACATAAAATACAAACATAAGAACGATTGATAATTCTGGGAACGCCTGCTTCATTCCGACAAACTCCGTTGGCAGCCCTCTGCTCTGAAAGCGTTTTGTTTCTTATGACTGACGTTGCTGGTAATGGCCCCCATTTCTCATCTGAGAGAGAACCAGTTTAACACACACTAACAGGTCTGGCTCGCCGCCATGATAAATGACATGCAAGTATGCGCAAGAAGAAAAACAAACAATATGACGAGCTGGTATTATGCTGTCCTACACTGCAGTTTTCTGATTAACAATGATAAAGCATGTTGCAATGTCTTGTAAGGATATACTGACTCATAATTAAAGCGTGAGAAGTTGTATTACACCCACGCCCTTGCGGTGTTCTTGTTCTTCGCATTGTTTTACGTTCACACCTGTTCTGACTTCGGACACATGAAAAGCCGGCGATGACTCAGAGGAGGTTGTTTTAATTAAAAAATACAAGACGTGTTACAGCAACCCTCCCTCACATCTTAGAAACCGCTTTTTAATTGATGTCAAGCAGGTGCCAATTTTCTTCTCAACATGCGTTAGGTTATGTTACGAAACAAGCAGAGCGGCATAGTAGCTTTATCTCATCTGCCACCTGTGACAGCTCAGAATTCAGAGTCCTCCAGGAAGCTCGGCTCATGTTAATGTGTCACCGATGAAGCCTTTTGAAGACGCGATTCATCCATCTGTCATTGAGCGCTGAGGTACTGCCGAATGACTTCCGATCACATAAGAGCTTGGCAATGAGATGAACTGTCTTAAGCTGATCAAGAGTTGCCTCGCCTTCCATCTACATCTGTCAGGTTCTAACTTTACACTTCGCTGCACATGTTGATCACATCTAGCAAAGTACAGGCACAATTTCAGACTCCTGTTTAGACTAATCTACTTTAGGCTTGAATTAACACAGAGTTTCTACTTTCCGGGATCCCGAGATGAAGGCGGGGGGTTGATTGACAACTAAAGTGCCTTTTCTCACAGCTTGTAGACCTGCCACAGCTGTGAACTCAGGGCTTCCTATAGCCCGAGGAGGAGACAATGGAGAACTATGCCAGGTTTGGGTTGGGCGCATTTTATGGCGAGAGAGCGAGTCTCACAGTGCCCCCTGATGGCTCATGTGCGCTCTCTGCCAGGGAGGAAAGAAAAAAGTGGAGGTGAGCTACATGGCTGGAGAAAGTACTGCTGAAGAAGCAACGTCACCAGACATCAAATGGAACCGGTGTCCCGTCTTTGTTTGCAGGCACAGAGAGGTGAAAAGAGCAGTACTTAGCAAAGCAGCTAACCTGTGGTCTTATCTGCCGGACAAATCAATAGCAGTGTCTGAGAGCAGAGCAGTGTGTGCTGGGAGGGAGCTAGAGGGGCTACCCCTGGCCTGCTACCCCCCCCGGGCCCTCCTGGGGGGTACCTGCCTGTCTTTTCAGCCTCCATCTCTTCTGCTTCAGTGCTTCCATCCTGCAACTACTTGCTCACACACAAGTAGACATATACGCAACAAGGCCGCTATACTCCCGAAACAGGCATTCGGTGACATCTTGTAGCACTATCTATACGATCAAGTGCAGTGGGGATTCCGCATTGCCTAAAATGGTACAACGCCAGTGCACACGTTGTGGGTCCCCTGGTACTTCATGGTACACAAACCCCAATCTCAACAGCCTACAAATGGCCTCATATTGCAATGGCCTTTCACACAAGGGGGCAGAGGACAGTGTACCTAATGCACATCCGAACAACCACCCCCCAGCTGAGCAAGAAAGCCCCCGAGAACAACCCGGGTCTGAGAGAAAAGTAAAAGCTGTATTCCGTCCTTACCGCAAGCCTACAAGACTCTAAAAAGCAGAGACCTTTCTCCTCGTCCCCTCCTCTACTCGCTGCTGCCTACTTACATTCAATCACAGTGAACATCACAGAACAAGAAGTGGAGGGACGGGAGGAGGCGAAACACAAGCCTGCTGCACAATGCACTTGTCTGGCAGCTGCTCGGTCTGACATTTGAGGCCATAGGGACCTTGTTGAAAGAGCAGATGCTCACTGATGTACAGGCACAGGAACATGGCAACTACACAAGTGGCTGAAGCTGAAAAAAAAAAAATCTGCACAAACATATGACAGAAAAGTACAAGGGGGGGGAAAGCTGAAGATGGCAGGGCTCACGCAGAGATGTGTCTGAGTGTGGAAACATGACCACAAATACACAGTGGAGTGGACACGGCACACTGACATGCACATAGACGGAGGAAGGCACCATGCAGTATCAGAGATGAACGTGAAATAGAGACAATATTCACCAAAAAAAAAAAACATAAAATAAATATTCCCATATACATGATGTATGGAAAAAAACCCCCAGTAACTTTAAAAAAAGAAGGAATGCACATTTCAGGCAGTGACACAAAAACACACAATGCTATTATCCCTGTGGACGGCTAGTTCTGTCCAAGTCTCAACCAGACTTCATATGAACACACGCCAGACAATAAGGGACTTATATACCAACTCATACTGATCATATACAGTAAATTGGCAACAATCATCACTTTAACTTAACTAAAAAGGACCACATTCAGAAGTCAAAGCCAAAAATACATGAAAACAAGAGTTCAAAGGGGGTAAGACAATAAAGCAAAAGCAAATCGGAGCGATAAAAAATGAGATGAGAGGAAAACAGATGGAAACAAAAGGGAGAAACACAAGGCAGAGAATGCAAAGTGAGTGAGGTGCAGAGCAGGCAGCATCACGGCACATCTCCGGCACAGAGAAATTAGTTTCCGCAGAGGACCGCAGGCGGCGATATGGAAATGGGTGGCTGGCAGCTTCTTTGGCTGACTGTAAACAGGATCTTGGTAAGGCATATAGCCTCTGGTGAGGCCCACGGAGCCTGGCATCGCTGCGGCGCTATGTTGAGCTGCAATACTTCCACGGTCCCTCCTTCTAACTCTTGCTGGTTCCTTTGCTTCAACCTGCCCGAACTCCGCTTGTGAGTAATTTATGAAGCGTGGTGGGGGTGGCTGCGGAAGCGATACGCACACATCCTGACACCAAATACATGACATGTTCCACATGTCTTCCCACAAAACTACAAAGAGCCCTTTTGTCTCTACAAAGAAATAGAAATATTAAAAAGTAGTTGGGGGTGCTTGCATCACTTTGTGAACTGATACGAACTGTATGGGTGATATCAAACAAGAAAATGAGACTGAACTAGAGTGAGAATGGCTAGCTGCGCTAACAGCTAGCTTAGGCGCTAATTAAGCTGTTCACTCAAGGACGATGACAGTATCTGGCAGCATTGTCTTGGTTACCTGGCAGCTCGGTCTTCTAGTAATGCCAGGTTACAAACGCGATGCACTGCCAAGAGTTTCAAACAAGTATAGGCCAAAAGATTAGCCGGAAGACATTTGCTGTTGGAGAAAAAAAAAAAAAAAAAGACCATTGTAAGTACTGTATAAATATTATTGTAAATTAGTATGGCAGATTTCTAAACTCACTGCAACACTCAGTGATGTGTTTTCTGAAGAAGCCCCCACTACAATTGTCCCAGCTCGCATTCTGTTTGCATGTGTGCCGGCCGTGACTGAGTGCGCCGGCTTGTCTGTATCAGACCGCTCGCTTCCCTCGTCTAAACAGCTGTAGCTGGCACAATTAGGCCGGCATTATCTTTGGCATGCCTCAAAACAAAGTGCAGTGGCGTAATGCGGGGTCTCACACAAAAGTAAACAACTTCATCTTGTGTCTGAAATATGTGTCACTGTGATTGTGCGGAGCTGCCCATCGACACAGCCGTGTCGGGTTGAAGGAGCGTCTCCTAATTAATGAAGGAGGGAGGCGGAGAGAGGGAGTCAAAGGGAGAGAAAGTCTCTCTTCCACAGTTCTCCTTCAAACAAACACTTCCTACGGGACCCCATTGTTTGGACTGAGGCATCATGGGTAGCCTTATTTACAGATTTTAATTGCTCTGGTGATCTGTGGGTAAAACACCCTGTTGTAATCACCCCACAATAGAATTGTTACTCTTTTTGACAATTGTAATAAAATGCTGTACAGCGTCCGGGGGAAAAGCAGGAAGGAAACAGAGAAGGGCAGAAAAGACACGTGGCAGAAGAGAAAAGAAAATGCGAAATATAGCAAAAGAAGAAGAAAAAGAAGAAGAAGAAAAAAAAAGCAAATTAGAAGAAAACATTGTGCATGCAAATTTTCTCAGCAAGAGGAACTAATCCGAGCAGGCGGGAAGCAGGGATGAGGACGGGACTGTTGTCCAAGGAAATGATTGCTCTCCCACCTCAAAGTGACAACCATGAGAGGCTCACCGTTCCCGGACCTCCGAAGCGGAACCACAGAAGAGACATCCGCCGCAACCACCGCAAGACACACACACACACACACATGAACACACACACACACACACCTAAACACATGCAGACTGGGAAAGAGGAGGTAGGTCACCTACAGGAAGAGATTAGTGTCACCAGGCAGAGGTATGAACATGAGACTGTCAACGGCAGCCGTCCCTGTTCTAGAAGAGGCTGGCACAACTCACACACTCTCCCACCGCTTTCACGGAACTGGTAGAGCCCAGCTGAAGCTGGTGTTCAGACCAGAGGATTTCCCAAATTAGAAATTAAACATAATGTGCAGAGAGGAAAATGAGATCCTTTCATGACATACGGAACCACAAATCACACAGAAAATTAAACACATGTAATTTGGTAATGCGAAGAAAGCCAGCAGCCCCACAACACACAGCGCCTGGCTGTGTACGGCAGAGCAGTGGCACATGCATGAGCACAGATGCATCTAGAAAATGTATACAAGATTGAAAAATAGATTTTCTGGTTTTGAATACTCATAACATATAAACTGAAAACCTTCAACCATCTTTTAGAAATGTATTTGTGATATTTAGAAAAACAACAGGAACATAACTGATCTTATGAAACCTTTCATTGTTCTTTAAATAGTCTTTAAACATTTGAAGTTCAATCAAAAGTGAATGCTCAAACAGGAGCGTCAAGCCACATGACGCTTTAGATTATGAACGTTATGAGCCCTCATATGTCTTTCCATGATCTTATTGTAAGGTCAGCATAGCAAGCATGCTAGTGTTTCCAAAGGTATGCATACAGATATGCAACCGAAACACGCAAAGGTTTGTTAAGGTAAGTTAACAATTTTTTGGAGGGGGGGGTTCATATATTTTAAAAGACTTTCAGACATAATATTCATTTTAACTCACCTATTTCACAATTGCTGCTGTCTTGAGAACTGAAACATCACAATGTACCATGCATCCCGGCCTCCTAATCTTAGTGAAATATTGCAAAATGATCCAGTAGTAGTTGTCTATAACATTCACGCTGAAAGCAGAGGTGTGTAATTTTTCATTTAAGTATTGACCATTTCCGTATCAGTAGTATCAACACCTAAAGCCTCGTTCTTGGATTCACAGGTTTTGGGAGATGGAAAGTATTTTTAAGTAGGTCTGCATTATGTTAGTTAAACATACAATACATGGTAGTGTTGTGGAGTACTATATGTAACGATATGACTTGCAATACACACTAACACTTGAGTAGATGATGTGAATGATGAAGTGTTTTAAGAGTTCTACTGAATATCACTGCACTATTCTCTTGACCAGTTTGCTGAATGTTTAATTATAGGTCATTTTTCTATGTTTTTGTGTTTCTGATCTTTTTGTGATATATATACTGCATATCGCAATACCTTGTTTCAAGCACACTTGAAGCTCATTTACTCTGAAATACAGTATTCAAGATTTTAGTTCAATTCTAATGTATATTTTAAAGAATAATTCCCTTTTATCAGTGTAGTATACATGCTTGGTAAGAATTCACACCAAAGTTGGAAACGGCTCCTTCCTTTCTTCTGAAGTTCAGAATTGTTCAGTTCCATCATTTCAGTCAGATATGTATCAATTTGCATCTCGCTCCTCAAGTTCAATGAATGGACTGATTTTTGGTAGACAGTTAAGTTTATTAGTAAATTTGATAAAAGACATTTTTTTTGTACACTTTTCTTTAGCTGAACTGGATAAGTGAGATATTTTTAAGGCCTGCCCCTCATGAATGCCTGTCTTAAATGTGCAGGTTAGCCTTTTTTCTAGCCAGGCTTTTTTAAAAAAGGTTTTACCACAAGAAAATATAAATTTAGCAAACACTGACCTTCAGTTGTAATTTCTTAGATAAATGTTTGAGAGCAGTCTGACTCATTTTGAGGTACCGACACCCCACGGTGTTCATTTTTGCTGAGAAGAAGTGAAGCTGATCTTCCTTTTATTAAAAAAAAGAGCGCCTGTTTTACTTAAGTGAGTCAAACACTATCCTATTACTATGCCTGCTGATAAAGGTAATACAAACACCCCGCGCATCAAAGGTCCATAAAAAATTAAACAGCCAATCAGCTGGCAATTATTCTCTTTAATCTCCTGGAGGCAGCCAATAGCGATGTGCCTGCAGTGCTGGAGGCCTGGGAGGGATTCGTGCCTTCACTTCTGCACATTGCTCAATCCTCACACTTACTTTGCATTATGCTCAGCTCAGGATAAAATAAAGTGCAGAGAAACTTTCTCAACTGTTTTACTTTTTTCTCCGTTGGTGAAAATACACCATCTTGAGCATCGACACGATGAAAGCCAGATAAATCCATTTCCCTTTGTTTTCTCCAGCGCTATAGATCGCTTAAAGACATTTCAACCTGACATGAAGACACTGGGTTTATGTTCCAGAGGAGCTGATCAATGGCTCATTTAGAGAAACAAGATGCAGCGCTGTGGTGTTTGGCAGAAGGTACACTTATCGTATTATCATCACGGCTCGAGACTGGTGAGTTTGTGTCGTTGATCTTCACTTGTCAATGGTATCCTGTTGAAAGTTATGACAAAGTATTGTAGATAAAAGATGCAGAGCAGCAGCAATGCAAAAAAAAAAACAAAAACACTTTTTAACAAACAGCTGCAGCACGATTGCAGTGAATTGATGGGCTTAAAGTGAAGGACTGTGAAGTTCGAGGGTCAGCAGTTCTATATTTTAAAACTACATTCTTCCCTGGTCCAGCTTGTTAGGTCTGGTGTCTCTGTAGCTGCAGCTTTACCAATCGTTTCAGTCCTTTCATTTGTGTCCACACTATCCTCACAAACAGCGACTCCCACCTCAGTCCGATCGATGGACGTGTGCAGCCGCTCAATGCCAATGATTCTCCCCTGATCTTAATTAGAGAAACACTTCAGATACAAACGACATCTCAAATCAATCGACAAGAACACGGTGAGGCGACCAGGTTCATACGACGACTTCTGGCTTTCCCGTCCACAATCACTACTTTGAAAATCCTAAATAGCTTCAAATGGAGAAAAGCTCTGAGGCTTCATGAACAAATGTGTGCTGGTCCGTGCCATGGTTTCTCCCTGGCTTGCAAATTAGTCAGAAACTTGCACAACATAATTGCCAAACAGAGTTCCTAAATGTGCTGATGAAATATAAATGGAGAGAGATTCCATCCAGTCCCTGTCTGACTTCCTCCACCCCGTGTGCTTTCTTTTCCTCTTCATCTCCATTTTCCACTCCATCTCTTCCCCTCCCAGTGATCGCAGATGGATGGATGGCAGCGTAAAGCCAGAAACAGGCTGACAGGCTCCTTAGCCGCATGGCTGAGTGTATAACTAGCAACATTAGTGAACACCTACACCCAAGAAACCCATCAAAGCGAGGCTTTTTAGCGTGGCGTCTGGGGAAACACACATGTGGCAAACACACACACACACACACACGCATGCACACACACTGGAACAAAGAGACACACCTGTGCTATGCACGCTCATTGTATTGGCAGATATGTGGACATTGATATGAATGGGGTCAGATATGTAGGCACACACCGGAACATAGCAAGGACTCACACACACACACACACACACACACACACACACACACACACACGTGCACTCACACAAATACCACTAAGAGAGTCAATAGTGCTGATTTTCCTTGTCAGCTCCTCGGCAGGCTCTGGTTTAAAGAGACATCAATCTGTGATGTCAGCACTTACCTAATGAACCCTCTCAGATCGATGGAAGCACTGGTCTGCTACAGTCTGCCCGCACTGCCGGGCCTGCTCTTTATGTATACTCTTACTCTTTTGGGATCTACGGTGGACCAGGCCCAGACGTGTCCTGGTGCTGGTGTGTGCGTGCAGCTGTAAACACCTTCGGAAAAAAAAAAATAAAAAAGTGCACTGATGGACCCATTTATTCTGCGGACGTTATAAAGTGAAGGCGTCGGCTCGACAACAGCTGATCGATGATGCTTGTATGTGTGTTTGCGCGCGTGGATGTAAGTGCAGACCTTTGCAATAGCGTGATTATCACTGCACGTTCTGTACATTTCTTGTTTGCATTTCTGTCATACTTGTTATATTATTCGCTGAGACATCTCAGCGTGTGTGTATGTGGGTGTGATTATGTATGTCTACGACTCAATGCCTTCTTTGTTTGCTACTGCTTACAAATAAACAATCAAAGTGAAAGCTGGTGTGTCAGCATGGGACACTTTTTTTTTTTATGTTCAACATCCGTCCACTGATGCGTTAAACCATTCAACCACGAGACATTTGCACCTTGGACAACTTTGGACTGTTACTGATTAACGTAAGAAGCATTTCTTTGAGTTGGGGAATGAAACCGTAGTAAGACACGCAAACATACACGCTATGTTTTTGCTGATCTTCTAGCAAATGAAGTCTCACCCACGTAAACATATTTTTTAGATGCTGTACTTTTCAGTGCATAAGTGAAAAAGCTCTCTCCATTGTTGAAAAACTGAAAACACTTTAGAAACAGTTGAGAGTCCAAGTGTGTGTATCATAATCACAACTATGATTTCTAAAAATAGAGTTCTTGATAGTATGTACTGAAATGTAATAAAGGTCTGAACTGCAACACTGAAGTCAGTACTGATGTGTTAAGCCCTAAAGTAATATCCGTGATAGATTAATTGTGCATATATTTGCAATAATTGGCTGCATTTTATTACGCACACATGCGTTCACCTACCAGAGACACACCTGATCGTCTCCATCATGATCAACGTGCAGTGATGTCCTTTCCTCTCTGCCAAAATGCATCGCTTCATAGGCTGACTGACGACAGCAGCAGCTCTGGAGGTGGCGGCAGCATGGGATGCTGTACAATTAGATTAGTTCCATTTCCTTTGATCGCCCTCACCCCGTCCCATCTCGCATGTGACACTTCAAATGCAGGAGCCTTCCTGCGCCACTTAATTGACCAGAATAAACATATTATATTGTGATAAGTGTCGCGATTGTAACAAATTGTACGGCGTGACTGACACAAATCACGGCATTAGCCTTGCCTCTCTTATCGGCGGCCTCCTCGTGCCTTTTCAATAAACAATCTAGTCGACGGGGAAGGAGAGAAAGGCAGAGCGAGCCTCAGAGGGAAAGCGGAGAGGGAGGGATTGATGGCGGGTGAGGCGAATGGGAGCGCTGCGGCCATGATCTGACGTTTACCCACTTAACCATTCAAAAAGTCATCTTCCTCCATCAGCGCCTCACTCGGCGCTGCATGAGAAACATTATCTTTCCGCAGGAGCTATCATTCACAGATGGCTTCCACCTTCTCAGCAGCCTGCCACCATGCATTTCCAACACTGGGTATTGTGCTGCTGTGTCTTTCAGTGTGTGTGTGTCAATTGGTGCCAGCGTGTGAATGGAGAAGAGTACGAGGAAAAAGAATTGTGATTTTTGTGTGTGTGTGTGTGTGTGTGTGTGTGTGTGTGTGTGTGTGTGTGTGTGTGTATTCATATTTATGTATTCATGTGTAGAGGGTTTAAAGATAAAGAGAGACGAGATGAAGAGAAGTGCTGGAGGCATAAGAGGGGAGGGTGCTGGGGAGCCTGACGTGTTAATCAGTGAATCAGCGTCCATCCACTAATGTCTGCCAGTGTAAATAAGGCCCTCATCTCCTGCCGTCACATACGCTGGCTTTCCAGACCATTAGGCCCGAGCTGGCTGGCTGAGGCGGCCCGGCGCTCGCTGGAGACTCATTTACGTGTCTATAGGCATCTGTGGCTGGTGATAGGGAGCCCACGTGAAATTAATGGGACTATGGGTGCTGCCAGCCAGCCAGCCAGCTCTCCTGCGCCCACACACACACACACACACACACACACACACACACACACACACACACACACACACACACGCACACACCAATCATGAGCATATACGCTTGGATGCATGAGCTTGCACACCTGCATATGCGCACACACACACATACACACACACGCAGTGGTTTTATGCATGCTGGGTAAACTAACCTTTGCAGTAAAGATTTAGCAGCTTTATTAGTTTAGGAAATGGCTGTAATTAAGGATAATTCATAATGGCTGCTTCTCCCCTCTCTGCGGTATTAAAAGGGGGCCGGCCTAATTTAGCCTGCTTGCATTTGTGCACCAAGGCAGTAAAATGGGTGGAGTGAGGGAATACATAGGCACAGGAAGCGAAATGGAGGCCTCTGCAAAGCTCCAATATACGATATGGTCCAGAGGCCAGATGCCAGTTACTGCCTTATGGTGTTTTTACACATCCTTTATAAAATCCAACAAGTTGCACAGCACAAAATTCACAACATTCATGAGGGAAAACACCGTGACTCTGATTAAAATATAAAATGATGCCATTCCCAGTTTAGGAGGCCTCTCTGTCGATCTTTTTCTCACTGAGTGAAAATTAACCTGCAGAAGGGAAAGAAGTCCTTAAAAAACCAAGTTGCAATGTGTTTGATTGATTGGTGCTATGAGCAGTCGAATATTGACCAGTCATGTCAACACAAGTGTCCCAGCGGACCGATCCAGTCCTGACTCCCAGACTTCACATGTATGAATAGCCGTCACTACGACACAACTAACAAGCTCACCCAGGCCACTAATGCTGGGATAACAGCAAGAAGCTGTTTCACTCAGCCCTGATGTTTTATACGTGCTAATGGAGGATATACCTGTCAAGGTGGATTGTTTGGGTCCATGGATAATTGCTTGGTGTTTCATAAGAAACTGTTGAGTCATTAGCTTTCTGATAAAGTCTGAGGTAACTTTTTTTTTTTAAACCATGTGGGGCTATAAGCTCCCTCATGCAATCCAGCCTTATTGCAACACAAACTAATGTGTGTGCTCAGATGTGCTTTGCTTTTTAGAGTTTTTTTGTACTATAGGTGTCTTTACTGCAACGATACAACAGCTGTTTTTTTTTTTTTGTTTGTTTTTTTTTTGGGCATGTGGTTGTTGTCGGTTTTCTTTTTCAGGGACTTCAAAGCTTGATGATTCTGGATAAAACTGCTAGAAGCAGGGCCAGTCATTTCATTACCTTCCAAATGAAAACTTTTTTTCATCAAAAGCCATCTGATTTCTACGTCAAAGTCGTCTGTAGCGTTCAGGAAGCAGCTCCCTTTTGTCCTCCCCCACTGGAGGCGACGCACAAAACTAGAGGACAAGATCAATATGTCCACAGATCCTCCCAGCTCCTCTCCGTCATTACCACTGATGAATAATAGAGGACAACCCTCAACCTCCTGAAGATTCCTGTTGTCTCTCATTGAGCGCACATAAAAAAAAAAGGCAATAGACATGTGACAGGAGTCAAATTCAGTTCAATCTTAGTTGCCAAATGCATTTAATCAATGATTTCTTACAAGTCACGGAACAGCAACTGCTCTATACTCAGCAGCTGAATCTAAAAGGAGAGGCAGAGAAGATGTTAAAGCATTTTGTTCAACATGCCCAGCTCACACAGCCCCTGAAAAAAGCAAATTAGTCTCTCTGCTCCTTCAGAAAATAAGACAAATCTAAGAAATTGTAAAGAAAAACAACAAGCACTTCTGTAAAGCGGAAAAACCTACACTAACAACTCCTCACACTGAACGTAACATCGTATTCCACTGCACACCTTTCACCTCGTTCAGCGCTCAGGGTACGAGCAGCACCGAGGCACTGACCATCTGCTGTTAAGTTAAAAAAGCAGGAGCTTCTTAAAGCTATGCTCAATCAATTATGCAGCAGCAACCTGTCCAAAATGTGATTTCCACACTGTCCGCCGCATCTTTCACACATTATCGATTACCGTTGCTTGTAACATTTTCTGTTAATTCTGTTCACCCACATAAAATCTATATGTGTGCATTTCAAAGCAGGCATGTGAGCCGCCTCAGCTCTGCAGGCCAGACAATCACTGTCAATCTACCTAATGACCAAGTGTCTGCTGATGCATGCTACTGAAGTGGGAAGAGTCCCCGGGTGCAACATGAAGCAGAATGGAGAGCATCCCCTGCTTCTCAAAGTGTTGAAAGGGCATGTAAACCCCCCTGCTGGAGCTTTCCCAATGCTTCTCACTTTCCTCTGTAACTTTAGATAGATCAAAGAGAATTGGGCCCTTAAATAGAAGTAGTACAGATCAACTAGGGCTGGGCTAAGTCACATAAGGATGCAGAGGGAAAGCCGGATGCTCGAGTATTCTGTCAGAGTGCGATTCCTCAGCTAACGAAAGCTTGTTTTAACAATGAATGACACAAGAAAATCTTCCCCCAAAGGTTCAGGTTAGTGAGGAAAGAGCAAAGGATGAGCAGAGAGTTGCAAGACATGAGGGCGAGATGTTGTAAAACCCCGCACCCGTCTCCTCTCCCCATTCCCGCTATCGCAGGCGGTGGAGGCTCCGTCCACTACATCAGCCCGAGGATGTAGGAGATTGAATCAGACCTGCCGGTTCGCCGGCCGCCTCAGCAGCAAAATAAATGACAAGGCAAGTGCTGGTGAAGAGAGAGCAAGGCCGGCCCAAAGGTGCGACCCCACTGATGAGATGAGAGGCAGTCCAGACCTGCCAGACACACTATTAGAATCTGAGACAGAGATGGGAGATGAAGAGAGAGAGCGAGCGAGCGACAGTGGGAGCCCAGTGTCACTTTATCAAATTCTTCCCTGGCACATGGTAACAGAGGTCAGGGGAAGAAAAGCATGGGGGCAGAGTGTAAAGCTGAGTGAAAACACAGTGCTGCTCTAATACCTTTCATAAAGAGAAAAGCCTCCTCATCCGCCAGCCGTGATTAAATATAACCTGAGTGCTGCAAAACTAACCCCCCACCACCCCGCGAGGGCCCAAGTTTGTGTGTGCATGTGTACACTCCCGGGGTGAGGAGGGTAAAAGCAATTTGTGGAGAACTTGTTGGGTGAGCAGAGTGTATGTTTTTTTGTGATATCGAAGGTGGGGGGAGTGAACGGCTTGACGCGCACATCCTGGCCCGCAGCTCTCTGACACCAGCAGGGCAACGGTTAATGTGTTAGACTCCTGGTCGCCTGAAATTAATGCTGTCATCAGCAGCTGGAGTTTAAGTGAGGGAACTTTCAACTAAGTCACAGACACTCCTGCCGTCACAGAACACTGGTGGTCAAGACTGTCAAGCTTGTTGAGTGAGCTGGGACAGTTTTCAATTAATATGCATTAATTTGCTTTCATGGGTTTTTTTTCTTGCAAAATTTTGGCAACCAATATACAGTTTCATAACATCAGTGAATGCATATAAATGCAACTGTAAACTGTTAAACAGAGACTAAAACAATGCACCAACACAACCCCCGAAAAACCCTCAAACCAAGTGCCGGCTGGGGAGCTGAATACCAGGTTTCATGACCTTTATCACATAATCAGATTATCAATATCACCTGCTGCCGCGATCCACAGGTAATAAAATACAAAAGGTTTTTTTTTGAGGACTGTCTTATTTTCGATGTTTTTGAAGCATATTTGATTGACACTTAGAGAACCACTGAAATTGTCCAAGGAAACAGAGACAGTCGGTCCAAAAAAAAACAAACATCAAACTAATCAGTTCTTTTCTGAAACCAGACATTAGTTATAGACATTATAACAGTAAACATCTTTGACCTCAGGGTCACAGGAGGTCACCTAACCATGAGCAAACGCCAGGAACAACCTGAACGGGTCAACAGGCCATCACAATGTAAACACAGTCACACACTCACATTCACACCTACTGTCAATTTAGGCTGCAGCTAACTTCGCAGGTCAAATCCAAGCATGCATGACTACAAGAATATATGAATCCACACACAAACCTGCAGCCCGATGTGTTGATCTTGTGATGAAGCAACAGAAATAACCACCATGTCATCCACAAAAAACAAACACATTTTAAAGAAAATAATGAACTGCATATCAAAAGATCTGTAGATTTTAATGTGCATTGTACTAGTCTGTATTAGGGCCTTCAAATGGTGTCATTACTTTGAATTGTTTGAGTTTTGCTAATATTCGACAACTAACAGCATGTTGTACTGGCACCGTCAGCTTGAAGGGAGTGTGAATCAACTTTAAAAAAAAAAAATTACTGAGAGACTGGGAATACAACAAACTAGTTTCCTACAACCATGACCATATATAGGGCAAATAAAAGCCTACGTTTAAAATATTCAAATAAGAAGTGTCAGAATCTATTTGTAGTTTCCAAAATCCAGAAACTGGCCAATGCTTAGAAATATCAGTAAATGTAAATCTGTCCATTACCTGTCCCTGAATGCCCTTTGACATTTGACCCTATCAGTGAAACCTTCAAACACTGAATAATCAGGAATGGTCTTTTCCAGGCCGAGAGAACAGAAGAGAAGCATATAAATGTTGCCACTTGGATGTGATGAGCCAATATACGCTATAACCTTATTTTCGATATATTTATACATCTATGCCTATGTGGTCCTCAGAGATAGAGAAAAATTGGGTCATCAGTGTCACTCAGAGCCCCAGTGTGGAGCCTTGTTTTCTTGATCTAATAGAAGGTAATGATCCAGAGAGCAGGGGCTCGGCTTCCTCTACCACGGAGCAGGCCTCGGGGGGCTACTCCACCCCTGACAGTGGCAGTGGTCGTGGCAGTGCAATAAGAATAAACACATGCAGGCGGGGAGTCTATTTGGCTGAGAGTGATGGCTAGCTTGTTGCTTATCCCGGCCCAATAAATCTCCATACAGGGCCGCGAGATGAGCGCCGCTTATCTCATCAGCCCCGCGACTGATGCCTCTGACCGAGTGCCGCTGCTCACACCCCTGATTTATCACGAACAGGGGAGGGGAGAAGCTCCTCGCCACAGCGCAGCGAAAATAGAGGGAAAGAGGTTGAGAGTCAGGGATTCGGTGGGTGGGTGGGAGAAAATGAAATAAAATGGGGGAAGGGGGGGTAAGACATATTGAAAAGCAGAGGGCACAGGCAAATAATGCAGAAATATAGAGCGCAAACAGAAAGGTTTTCAAGGGAAAACATGGAGGCCTTGGCGTGAGGCAACGCAATAAACTAAAAATAAAAACTCCCAAATCTGGGGAGGAGGATGAGGAGGATGAGGAGGAGAGGGAAGCTTGGGGGTAAATGTCACCATCTCCATGTCAGGGAGTAGTAGTGAGGGGAATTGCACTTGACGGCTGATTCTTTGGGATTCAGCAGTTTTTTTTTTGTTTTTTTTTTTAAGGCATGGAGAGAGGGACACTGGGCAGCCACATTCTGAAGGCAACTAAATGTGCTCTGTTTTTACAGTCTAACATGCCCTTGTCTTGACTGAGCCTGCTAGGAAATACACTGAGCTCTGCTCCCACAGGTTGGTCACCACACAAAAAGAACTTATGTAGAGTGAAAGTGGTTGCTGGAGATATTTTAGTAAACTACACACATATTAAAGCCACTAATCCGAGGCTTTGCATTGACACTACTGAATTTATACTGGAAGGTCTCTCTTATTACAGCCATTCTGGCATCTCTACAAACCTGAGCACTTAGAATGACTCTGCCCAACATCTCCGAGTGTGACGATGCGTTTGACCCGGCAGCGTCGGGAGATTTACCCGAAAAGAAATTCTTAGCAATGTCGGAGTCGAGAGGCCAGAGGATGAAGAAAGCGCTGCTGCTGGCGACAGCGTTAGCAAGATAGACAATAAAGAGAAGCCAGACGACCGGGCAGATTTATGTCAGAGTGACAGTCAATCGCTGACGGTGGACAGACAGTGGGAGTCAGAGACGGCGAGCCCGAGGGCCGGCCAGCGTCTCGCTCCATCTCTCATTTAGCCTCGCCTGCTCTCTCTCCCTCCATCTTGTGGCCGTGTGAATTAGTGTGTTGAGAGGCGAGAATGAAGAAGGTGGTGGGGGGGTGGGGGAGGGATGGAGAGTGACGGGAAACAGACGGGTATAATATTCTCATCACTCTTCACTCCGCAGTCGTTGGTGAGGAGCGTGGCCCAGGGCACTCAGCGGCCCAGCCAGCCGCCTCGCAGACCCCGCAAATATTTCTAAACCTCAATTTTTCATATTTCCCTGTATGCATAAGGAGATGAAAAATCATCCGATCATTTGTATTGTCTGACTGAGGTTATACACAAATATTAGTTTATCTACCGCACCTAAGATTGCCTCCCTAAGCAAGACGGATTGGTCTTTTGGAGAGGGCAATATTCCCCGGGAACATATTCAGTCCATCTTTTATGTGCTGCAATTCACAGAGCAGCAGGTATGAGTTCCATCTCCAGACAGGCTCGATAAAGCTAAACACCCGATAGAGACACCGCTTATTACACACAATACGCTTTAATTGCCAGACAATTTTCAGCCGGGCGAAATTTATAGTTTTCCAAACTGATCTCATGCAAAGAGACTCGACGCCTAATATTCATATTCTCCACACATTTACCGAACACTTAGCTAAAATGAATATTAAAGCAAAACAAGCGAAGGAATCAATTTGACTTGAAAGGAGGGGGAAAAGAGAGAGGGAAAAAAAAAACCCTCTTCAAATCACAGCCCCAATTGATTTCCGTTACCTCTTCTGTGAACTACCAAGTGTCTGGTCCTCTTCTCCGAGAGACTGAGAAGGAGAGAAAGTGAGAAAAATGGGGAAAGGAGGAGGTGTGAAGAGGAGTTCTGGGTCAGAAACCACCGGGTGATTATTCACCACTCAGCCATGTGTAAAACTCATTAGACAATGCGTAATGCCTTTAATCAAATCAATGGCACAAGCAACTCCAAACTGATGGCTCCCATCAAAACTTACAAAAAGCATGGCAAATTTTTCATTTACTGCTAAAAATAAGTGCAGACGGGGGAATTATCCCCAAAATGGACCTAATTGTTGTCTGTCTTCAAATCAATACTTGTGGTGGAAGATAAATAAATAAGTGAAAAGATAAATAGGAAAAGTAAAGTGTGAGAACAAGGTGCAAAAAGGGCCAAAGAGTGAGAAAGAGCAAGCTCGCTACTTCAGCATGGCGTCTTTTCTGGGCTGTAAAGAAACGACTGTTGAGTTAAAAGTGCAGGAACAGGTGTGAGAAAACAACTGTACACAAATATTCACTTAGCAGAGTGTGCCTTAGCCAAACAGTGTGGGCAACTGTCTTTGAAGCAGGTAAGAATTAAACTGTTAAAGGACAAAATGGTGTACACTGCAAATGTGGCGTGAAGACCGGCAGGACCGGCTCCTCTCTCTTTCTCCTCTCCTTTTTCTCCCCAGCGAGCTTTGAGCCGGTGACAGACAAGGAAGTGGTCGGGCAAGGGTGCTGTGGGTAATTAGGCGGGTGGAGGTACAGATGTTGAGCTGTGGAGGACCCTTACCGGGACACTGAGAAGCAGTGGAGCACAAATAACCCTGCATCTGCCTCCCTCTGCCAGCTCTAAGTACCTTCCTTTGTTAGGGTACGGGTCTTCATTTTTTACCGTTGACAGGCAATGTTATTTCAGTTATTTGGTGGCATCTGGTTAGGCTGTGTGTGAGAGGAGAAAGGGAGTGAAGAGAGGGGAAAAAAGAACACTAACACACACACACACACACACGCACGCACGCACACACACTCAGGACGCACTTTAATTAATTGCGGGGAGATTACATGGTCTTCCAACCGTGTAGTTTGTCATCAGAGCCCATTACACACTTCTATTAGATGTTTCTTCACAGTGTCAAGTGTAATTTGAAGGAGAGTCTTGGCGGAGGATCTTTACGTACAGTGAGAGGCCTAATCGGGGCGACTTAGGTTCATTTCAACTGAGGCAAAAATAAACTCTGCCACACCTCAATTAGCAGAAAGCAACGTGTAAACAAATAAGTTTTATTGGGGCATTGCCTATTTCATGGTGTGTCACTCACTCACGCCGGTGACGCGGGGCTGCTGCCGTCTCCGGGCCCGGCGCCGGTCCGCCTCCGTTGCCCTCATGCCATTGCTCTTCATTTCAGAGGGAGAAGCTTTATTTTCATTGCCAAGCAATGAAGTGTCTTTGTATGACTGCAGAGCACACCACAATCAATCTTACAGCAGCGGAGTTAACAGGACAGAAACCAATGCAGCCGTTACTCGGCACAGAACATTACCAGTGTATGGACTCATTATTCATCAGAGGCTCCATTAGACACCGCTCACTACGCTGCCACGCTGGATATGAGACAGACAGCAGTTCAGTGCTGTGTCACACACAACGCCGTCCACAGAGGAACAACGCGGCCGAGAAAACCAAAATGCCACCGCACCTGCTGTAGATTCTGTGCAAATCAAACCACTGAAATTTTAAATATATATATAGTTTTAGCAAAAATTATACATACATAATTAAGAGTTTTAACAAATATATGAAACTATAAATAGCATGGATGGAAGAATGACATATAAAGTAAACATAGTCAAATTACTTACTCTGACAGTAAACACTTGCACAATGTGGTGGTGAAACATTAATGTCCAAAACTCCAGTTTTTCAAGAGAGCCTGGGGTCTGGGTGTCAGGGGGATGTTACAGACTATATGTAAAACATTTATGTCTCTAACAGGCAGAGGAGTTATACTTTTACTGCTTTTAGATTCTAACAACCATTAACAATATGTTATCACGTAAAATCAGGGCAGTCTGACATTTCTACCAAAAATAACCACTTGGCGTGAGAGAAAGCATGTGTTGTGTTAAAGCTTTGTGGAAGGAGGCTTATCCTCCCACACCAGAAACCCCTGTTTGTATGTGCGTACAAACCTGAAAAAAAAAGGATGCAGGCCTCAGAGCTATGGCTGAAGGAATAAAAAAAACCCCACACAATTTAAACATTTGTCTCTCGAGTTAAATTGAAGGTTTATGCTGTCTTGAGCAAACTCAAACCGCCAAACGAAGCATATTTTTAAAATGCAAGAAGCCAGAGCAACAGTGAAAATGATGTACTTGCTCTTTTCTTTTAATTAGATGGCAGTCACATAATGTGGTTCATGGTTTTTCTAAAATTCCCCCGGAATACTGTCACAATTTTGCAGGCACATTCCTGTGTCCCATGCCATGTTCCCATAGAGAAATGTGTGTGACAGACTGTGTGCCTTCCTGGGGCTGCCACCACAGTTGGTAAAAGTAACTAATGACACAGCAGTTAATGGTCAACATTCGGGAAGGAGGAATAATAGACTATAATCCATACATCAGCCTCATAACCCCAGCTCTAATTGGCCACACACGCTGTGTAAACTGGGAGAAATGCGTGCGACTTCAGTCGCAGTGTTGCATTTGGGATTTTTACGACATCAGACGGCAGTTAAAAGTGGCGAGGAGACAGACAGGGAGTGCTTGGCTGCTGAGCAAGGTAGCAGCACACACAACACATGAGGAGTCCCTCATAAGCCTGTCTGCTTTTTCCTTTTTTTCTCCTCCTCCTTGCTGTCACCGCTGTAAGCCATAACCATCCCCTTGCCATCACTGCCAGTGGGGCCTGGGACAGCTGCTCACCAGAGCAACCTCAACACATAGACACACACACACACACACAGCCCAAACTGCAACTGCAACCAAGCACCGGGACCCCCGTTAATTGGGCTTTCTCAGTCTCAGCAGCCAACGACAAGAAATGGCACATTCCTGTCTTGCCACAATGGCAGTTAAAACACGGCATAATAAAAGACAGTGCAAACAAACATCCCAGAGGAGCTCAGCTGCAACATGCAGATCGTTGCAAACTGGGCGATAAACACCAGAACATGGTCAGGGGAAAAAACAGGAAGCGCTCGCGCACACAGGAAGTGACACAGGAATCTTCTCATCAAGATTCCAAGCAATAACGCGAGGGGAAAGTAGAAAGACAAGCTAATGAGAACAGCAAAGACATAGGTATGGGTGTTTACAAGTGTCTGCCTTCAATTTGAGAGGGAACTGAAATGGAAATTGAGGACAAACAATCAATGCCTCATTATAATCTCACAACATGCACGCAGGCTTGTTTTTATACCCCTGTCAGTTTATTGTGAGAGACTAATTTTGGCTTGTGTTTGTTATGCTACCGCTATTACAGGCTGATGCGTCCTCATTCTTAATTTCTGTCCCAGTTACTTTTTTTTTTTTTGCTTTCTTGTTTATCTTCTACTCAAATGTTTCCCCATCATACTTTGTTGGATTTACTTTGCATCTTCAGCGGGATCCACACGAACCTCCCTCCACGATGTTTCCAACAGTGAAATAGTTAAGTGGATGACATACCTCACTCATGCTTTATCTGCAACATTATCTTTTTATTCTCATTTTCTTTCAAATGCTGGAGGAGGAGGGAGTGTTGATGTCTGCCGCCTTCAACTCCTACTCCCAGTCAAACCTGCAATTACTGCCATGTCTATCTCTACCTTAAACATTGCTTAACAAGAAAAATATGCCAATACGCCGCAAACGCTTTCATTTGGCCTCCGAAATTAAACAAGCCGCTCGCAGCCATGTTGTAAATTACCCTGAGGAATGTGCAACCGGGTGCAGACACAAAGAGCACGTCACTTAGGGCTCCCTCAATAACGGAGCACTGAAAATTTGTAACATTTTCGAGATATTTATTATTTTTCAACCTGCTCTTTTGTCCCTGGTGCCCCCTCTCCTTTGGCCTCAGGGTTGAGCTCTTATCTGATTAGTGTGTCATGTCAGAGATTTGTCACGTAGCCATAACATACAGTTCTGTCTTCTCCATGGAAAGAAGAACCACTTTTTTTTTTTTTTTTTTGGCATGTGAAGACAAGGCCGCATATAGCCTGCAATATGCAGAGGAATGGCTGACGCTGTGCACCCCCATCAATAACAGAGGTTCATGTATGAAAGTGACACTTTATATATATGGTTTTGTTTGTGTGGATATGTGTGACTGAAAACCGTTTTCATTTATTTTAATTCTTTGTTTTCCAATGTAGTCCAATTTTAAGAAAAACGTGATGATACACACAAAAATAAACCCAGAAAAAGAAAAAAAAAACTGAAAACCTTTAAATATTTGTCTGTCCTTGCTTTAGTCGATGTTTCATACAGCTGCCTCTGCACTGTCCCTGCTTCAGGAACGGATCCAGGACCCTGCGCTGGACGTTGCTGGGCCTTAACTATTAGAACCAGATTGGAAGACATTTTGACGAACGCCACCAGCCAGAATGTGCACCGCACTCAGTGGGCTGGCGATGTTAATTTAAAGTCCTGTGCACTCATGACCACTAGCACCTGAGGGCAGGACAGGGTCCTAAACAGGCCTTAATATCTGGCTCGGTGTCCCGCCCCGGGCTGCTGTCAGCGTATGACGGATCAGACACACCTGATGGCTCTATCTCTAACAAGCATCTCTGAATCCTCATCAGAGCACTTACTGAATCATGATTAATTCCCTCCAACGCTGCTGACAGACAAGGTGCTTCATCTGTCGCTGTTCTCCTGCCTGGCTGGGCCTCGAGCAATAACAGACAGGCGGAGACGAAGCATTACCAGACAGAGAGAAAAAAGAAGGTGTAACGCAGTTTAGCTGCTGGTAAAACAAACAAAATTGAGAGCAGTGTACCGCAAAAAGAGGAAGAACAAAGAGCGCGAGTGATCTATTGGCAAACCTTTCATTTAACAAAGGGAGTACTGTGAGACCAGCAGAAGGAGAGTGAAAGACGGAGCGTAAGGAAGAAGAAATGATGGAGCAGTAAAGAAGAGTGACAAGAAGAGAGGAGGAGGCCAAATAAAGAGAATGGCAGGCAGAACAACAAAGGGATTTACTGGAGAGACACGATAAGACGGGGAGATGTTCGTTATGCAGTAAGCGAGGGAGACAAAGACGATCGTCTTCTGACACCTTTACACTTTAATTGACGAAATAAGAAATTAGTGCCGGGCTCTTTGTTCTCTGTTCAGAAAGATCCGGCAGACAATGAACAGTCGCAGGAAGAAAAAAACACACATATCATGAGGAAGACACATGATGGGATGTCAAAGTAAGGAACCTCTCAAGTCGGTTTACGTCAGGGTATTTCAAGGAGGTAACCTCCCTCTTGTCAAACCCTTGCAAACTGTCAAAAGCTATAAATGTAAATTTATGATCCCTCTAAAGTTGATTTTCATATATTTTACTTTAAATATCAAAATCAGCTCCTACAGTTAGTGTGCATTTCTTTCTGTCATGAAGAGTTAGTGCTTACTAATCGTTTCCAGGTAGTGACATGCCTCTTGTGCTCGATTAGAAAAGAGGGAAGTTGAGAGGAAGCGGCACTTTGGTGGTTGGTCTCCAAGGCTGAAATGGAGTAAAGCCAAATCAATGCTCGCCGCTCTAACCCTGTCATCACTGATATCATAAGAAAGTGCTAATTAACTTACTGCAACCTCTGGAACAGCTCTGACCAGAGGGCTAATGTAGCCTAATCGCGTGTGGGGCCCTGCGCTTACTTCCCCAGGACTTTCTCCCTTCCCAGTCAGAGTTAATCGATTGTAAACTGCAGCTGAGGTCACGGCAGCCCACAACTTCCCCTGCTGACCCCTCCACACCCCCGGGCAGGACCTTAATGGAGCCATGCTCTCCAGAAATCAATACTCAAACTGGGCATAGATCACAATATGAGCCCCCGTCCTGATGGGATCTGACAAGAGGCTTGAGCTTTGAATGTCTAAATACAAGAAGCCTGTTCCCAGAATTTACAGGCTCCTGCTTAAAATGCAAAGGCGATGCAGAAATGCATACGCTGGAGCCATAGTGAACAGAAAGAAAAAAAAACTAGATGAAAAACAACAATTTCTCCTCTGATGTGATTTGTTTTGGAACTCAGGAGCCTCCTCCAACTTGTGTCTCGATAGGACGCGTGCAGGAGAACACATGTCTGCAGGGCGATCGGGTCTATCGAGACTTCTAAGCCCGTGCGCCGAGTGTTTGTGGGTGAGGGGATGACCTAAAAGACAACAGCAGCAATAACCAATAAGACAACCGCATTAATTCCTCCTCACCTTGGGAGGACCTGTTTGAGTGGCTGTGTCCCGTTAAGATTAATTCTCGCCTAATACTAATTGGTCCTTCAGCTGGGAGGGCCCTGGGGGAACGGCTCCCTTTGGTCCACTCTCGCTGGGGCTCGCCACCATTGGAGGGGTGCTGATGAGCTGGCGTTTTTATCAGCCACAGCACTCCGCCAGAGCTCCCCCGAGGGCTCCGCACAAGCTATAATTAAGTCTCACACAATCCATAATTGCTGTGTTTACAATTACTGTAGACGAAGAACACAGAGACATAGCAGGAAGACGACAGGAGAGGGTGCACAAAGAAACAGAATAAAAGAGGGGAGGAAATAAAGAACGAAACCGAGAAAAAGAAAGTAGCGTGGCCCTGCATTAAAAGGTGAAAAATTCATATTAAAATCTCTTTTTCTAGTGCCCCATCTCTCCTCACTTTGCCTTAATAAGCTCTCAGGGCTGTTTGGCAGGGGTAAAGCCCATCACTTATTTATTTTTCCCAGATAGCCCTATTAATTTTCCCCAGGCCTGGAGTGCTCCGTCAGACAGTGATGTGGACTGGATCTGCCGTCCCCTGGGTGCTCCTCGAGGAAGAGCCGTAAATGACCCAAATAAAGGGTACTTTTGAAGGCTGCGGAGAGGCGCCGGCACCATTAAAACTAAATGAAGTGTTTATTAGCCGTGCCGACAGCACTCTAAACACTGCCAGATCAAGGGCAGTTACAGTTAATGTGTCTCTTCGAAGCGTTCGCTGTTTGTTTAGCCTCGCCAATAGGCCTGAAAGAACCAAAGGACACACTTTTTCATGCTATTTTTCATGCATTTCTCTCGCTCAGCCTCCCATCATTCTCACACCTGGTTTTCCCCACATGTGCTTTCTCTCCCTCTCTTTTTTTTTTTTTATTGTCCCATCACCTACCATTCAAACTCCTTCAGCACCAAACTCCCCTCCTGTCTTTCCAGCAAGGAAAAAGCCTCTATATTGTGGTTTTCCTCTTGGATCTGGAAGCCAATGATGAGGTTAATATAAGGGAGGTGTGACAGCACCAAAGCGCACCCACAGAAGGTAGACTTTGAAAAAAAAAAAAAAAAAAGAGAAAGAAAGAAAAAAACTAAGACATGCGGAAAAAGGGGCCTATTACACTGTTTGTACTGACACTGTCTGGCCGGGCAGGAGACTCTCTGATGGGGGACCAAAAGCTGCTTTTAAGGCTCTGATTGCTCGGGATTCTGAAATTCCCCTTAAAAGTTTTCCTCCCCTCTAATTACATTCTTCGTTTCATTTCGGCTTTTAGACAAACTGCCAGAGAAGCTTTTGGACAAGGCAAAAGAAAAAAAGAAAAAAAAAAAAAATAGAGACAGAGAAGCTCGGCTCAATTTCACTTTATTTTTTTCATTTTTTTTTTTATAAGGTTTGAGTTTGTAATGAAAAAAATGTGTTGAAATTGGATAAAATAGGGAATAAACTGTCCATTTATCTTCTTTATATGTCCCTCTAATAGGCAGAGTTATTACGCACATGACACGAAACAGACATTTATATTTACAGACACACTTTTCATAGTGCGTGCTGTACCTGAAACGACTCTGCGGCAGCTTTGATGATGCCTTAAAATCCGCTGGTGAGCGTTATTTTTCTCATTAACTCATATTTTAATGTGATATTTTTTCCCCCAAAGTTCTGGTTTATTTTCCTCCACAATAACACCCCGCGTGAGTGAGAATAATGGCACTCATTTAGAGCTGAATTAAAAGTTCAAACAATGAAGGCTGTGAAAAACTTTCATATACCTCAAAACACTTTTTTTTTCCCCCCCTTCCACACAGATCTCTAATTATTTTTCATAACCTCAAGCAGTGTACAGTAATATCGTGGCTCCCTGTTCGAACTTGCCTGTCTATAGCTGACACCATTTAAAGCAACCTCCACCCTCTCCGTGCCCCCACTCCTCCACAACACTTCACTTCTCTTCTTAAAAAATGAGTTGGGAGACTCGGCAACAGTAGCAAGCGAAGTTCTCTGCCAAAGTGCGGGCTGCTCCTGCATGAAGATTGATGTTGGACACAGTACACTGCCGAAGTCAGAGGCTGCAATTACAATCCAGAGTGATTATCCTTGCCCATTAATAGCAGCAGATAGCATGTCACAATCAGGGATGTGCATAATTAATCAGTGGTTACTCTTTGCACCCTCCCTCCCCACTCTCCCTCCTCTTACCCCATTTCCTCTGGGCTATTTTCAATGTAAAACAGGGTTACGGACAATTCCCAGCAGTGCAACTAAACGCACCGCCCAAAGCTTACAAGACGATGCGAGTCCTGCTATTGACAAAACATCACTGACTAGTAATGAACACAGTGAGGGCTTTAACTAATTCTTGATTCCTTCATTTATCATCCGAGCACATTATCACGAACGCACACCTTCGCTAAAATCAGTTAACGCCGGAAAAGCGCGCACTCACTTCCACTTGAGTTTCCAAGAGGACATTATTTATGTTCCCGCCTTTTGTTAGTGTTGCTGTACTCTCTTTAATGAGAACAGTCTGATTTTGTAATCCAGCATTATTTTTCTCTCTTTCTTTTTGATGTCAAAATACAGCCCTTCAGGCAAGGCAAAGGAACGGGGGAAGAAACTCGCAGAAACTCAGCTTCTTCTTTATATTCTTTGTATCTTCACCTGTCCTGGTCGAACACACTGTTTGTAGACGGCTATCAAAGCTTTCCTCCCCCTTTATTTGACCTTCCTCCCCAGAAGAAAAACCTCAGGTCGATTCCCTTCACAGCAAAACAACACTGTCAAAACCTAAAGCCAGCTGACTTTCAAACTTCCCCTCGCCATACACAAGACTTTCAGCTCGCCAGTCCTCCGGAGAACCGGGCCTTCCATCAATGCCAGAGCCCCCAAACCGAGGAGCTCCGGCTCAGTCACTGTGATTTATATAAGTTATTATAGCCCATTACAGAACAAAAACAGGACAAAAACCCACTTCACAACAGAAGACGGGGCCAAACAATGGGACCACAGCGGTGCGGCGCAGGCGGAACGGGCGGGTGAAGTCCAGCAACATGTCTGAGCCGCCACTCACTGCACATTGTCTTTAATCTAATTCTACACATGGTTTCGTTTCAATCCGAATCAAAAGCTCTCATGTTAACAAACCATAACAGATCTCCCTTAATCCGCCCAGCAACAAAAGATGGATGCAAGAGACACTCCGCCTCTCCGTCCCTGAAATCACACCTAATTTGCATACAAAACACTTGCTGGAGGTAAGGGCATATATTAAAGCCATTATTTTTGCGTTGTTCTCTCGGAAAAGGAAAAAAAAAAGTTTGCATAATTGTGTTTAGCATTATGTGGATGTGGAATGGAGGCTCAACTATCCAAGAGCAACTTAGCAAATCCTTCCTGTTGCTGCCGGCCATCCATACTCCTGCACTCTCTTGATAATGCAGTGGTAGACAAACAGGGACATCGTTCGCTCCCGCAATAACCAATTTGGAGACATCGTTGCTTCAAAGGCTCGCATGTCGCAGTGTTACTATGCATGACCTTCTTAAGAGTGTGTCCTCTATAAAATTGGTACCACAGCTGCGCAGCCAGCCTGACGTAAAACTGTCTGCGGCACGCACTTTGTTGAAAACGACTGACAAAGAAAAACAACATGACTTACTGCTGTATAAACAGCTGAAAATGAAATTATACAGTAAATACAAGAATAACCGTCGACTGTGACTCAGCTCTGTCAGCAGGGTTGCTGCAACATGTGTGTTCACTTGTAAAAGTCGAGCCGTATTGTTTATGTTTGACACCATGTAGATATTTTCCTGAAGTTCAAACAAACATCAGCAATAACAGAGACGCGGGGCTCATTTCTTCCACGCCGTGACTGGCAGGCGGGTGAGCACACGTGCCCAGCTCTTGTCTTTCAAGAAACAACCGTGTTGAGAGAAAGAGGAGGATTCAAAGGCCCGAATCCTAAAATCACAGGGTGACGGCAGGCCCCTGAAACGTGCGCTGCTTCCAAACCCACAGCCAGAGGAATTAGTCAGTGCTAATGTGGCCACTTTGCTAGATCAAACGATAGAGAGGTTAGTCACAGGACTGTGTAATAAGCATCTATCGGCATGTCGGTGCAGGAGGTCTGATTTGCACAATCTTCCTGCACAGACGCTCACTCTAATGATGAGAACCTGACTTGTACATCTGCTCATGACAGCCACCTCGGGCAAAATACGCAAGCGCTGAATCAAAACATAATTCATTATGTTGATTTGACGCTTTTTATTATTTTTACAACCCCTCCACCTCCTGCACACAAGCGTATCCTCTTTCAGGTGAGATGACTGCGGTGGTGATCTACAGTCTGTCTCTGGCACAGGCAGGAACTCAACCAGTCTGACTTGCCGGGCCCTGTTCTGTCCCGGGCTGCCTTCAAGGGTTGTACCGCACACCTGTGTGTCGAACAGGACTCGAGCTGTCCTGAGTAGTTCTCCCCCCCCCCCCCCCCCCTCTGCCTCCTGGTGGCTGGCTTGAAGCAGCAGCGCTGAACATGAAAAAACATAAGCCCGAGCTTCTCTTCAAACGCATACATAAAGGCCTTGGTGGATGCTTTTATCGTGTCGCACATTAGCCCAGCCCCGCGCATACATGCCGGTGCATTCCCTCAAAGGTGCGCTCGTATCATATGTGTGCAGCCCTGTCATCTGCATAGGAGGCTGTGTGCGCACACACACACACACACACATACACACACACACACAAAACACATACACATTAGCATGTTGTCATGGGTGTGTGAGCGGCAGCTGAGTGTAAATTGCACTCGGGTCTGGCGTAATGAGGACTGATGGCTTATGCCTGCTGTATATTCCAGGAGGGTGTCTTCTGACAGCTTTGGGAGCCGATAAAGTAATAACTAATAATGTGCAGATAGCGGCGCCACTGTGTGACAACTGTGCTGAGAGAGAGAGAGAGAGAGAGAGAGAGAGAGAGAGAGGAGAGAGAGAGAGAGAGAGAGAGAGAGAGAGAGAGAGAGAGAGAGGGAGGGGACCCATGCTATGGGGGCTTCCTTTCAAGTTTCAAACACAACCTCCGGTGATGGTTTCAAACCTAATTCACAACCTCCAATAAACACACAGGCAGAAAGAGAATACATAAACTGTTTAACAATCACTCACTTTGAAAAAAAAGGGAAAAGTACAGAAGGGGGGGGAGAGAAGGTATCCATCCAGCATTGCTTTTTTATAATCCGTCAAAACTATAAACAGAAATTGAAATAAGAAGAGCTAAGATAGGTGTGTAAGGGAAGCACCAGGGACAGAGGAGACTGCTCTCTCCTCCTCCTCTCCTCCCGCAGAAGTGAGTGATCCTGCTCAGGTTCTTACAACATGGAGACTCTTCCATAAATCATAGTCCCCACTGCAAGGAGACTGAAGAGTGTCAGAGTGACAGAAGGCTGGCTCTCTGTGCCTACTGCTCTCTGTCTCTTCCTCTTCGTCTGTTCTCCATCCTCCATTCCACCGCAGCTTTACAGGAGTCAAAGCCACTGTCTTTCTGACAGGGTCTTGTGACTCGGTGGTATAGAACAGACAACCTCCACAGAACAATACAGCAGAGCACTGGTAAAGAAAAAAAACAAAAAAACAAAAAATAGTAGTGGAGAGCAGCAGGGTTAAGCAGAAGTAGGGTTCACATATATGACATGAATTGCTTACCAATGCTGGCCTCATCCGAGATGACAGCACTGAAAATAACTTTTAGACAAAGTACGATGTAGACATTTCTCGCCAATGACAAACAGTGCCGTGCTCTGGTACCCTACACAACAAGTAATGACTCTTCATCTATGTACGATGGCCAAATAGTTCTTCCTCAGCTGGAGCACTAAAGATTGAGACCGCCGTGAGCTTGAAGAACTAACATGAAGACTATGTTTGTGTGGGTGATTTCTGTGTGCAATGGAATGTCATTTATCCAAGTTGACTAAACCTTAACCTTGGTCCTAACCGTAATCCAAGATAAGTTACAGGAACTGAAGTTGCAGTGTGACCAGGCTGGAAAGACCTCAGCTCCATTTCGGCCCACCGCTAGTGGCAGAAATGAAACATGATGAGGCATTGTGAAAGAGGGCAGAGGAGCTGCAGCCACAGAGGTACACATGCTGGTAAAAAGCTTCTCCAAATCATTGGAAGTGGAAGTTTCCTTTGTCAAACAGCAAGCAGACGAGTCTGTGTGGCCACGAGTGAATCCTGGTTTTGTGCAGTTTGAATTGCACTCTGTGGGGTTTCTGCCATTGGAACTGCTGTGAGAGTTTCTTATTTGATTGTCTTTTTTCAATAAAGTGCCATTTTTCTGATACAGCAAAGAAGGACATGCCTATGACAAATTAGCAACATGCACATTCTTACATTATTACAGCATCTCAGGTCATCATTGCTGTGTCTCAGTCCTTGTATTCGACTGAAATATTTCTGCTAAAAAACAAAAAAATTACACAATCCACGCGAGCTGTCAGGCAGATTTGAACCTGGTGTTAATCTTTGCTTTTGTTTTTACAGAATCACGCAGAACAGCGCAGCTGCACGATCAGCTTTGATCAAGTCCGGTTGTAAAAAAGAAGACTCGTGACAGGAGGCGGAGGGAACGACAGAGTGCAAGAAAAAAGAAATGCGGAAAAAGAGAGAGCGAGGGAGTGTGGTTATGTTTCAAGAGGTAAACCACAGGTTGGGTCTGGTGCAGCAGGGCTGATCCGTGTTTTCCCTCTGTGTGATTGGGTCTCTCATTAGGAGCCAGGCCCTGAAACCGGAGCCCGGCCTAATGCCTCGCCGTGTTTAGAGAAGCACAGAAACCATTTGGCTATAATAGCAACCTTTTCAAAACAAACCTCTGAAATGAAAGGCGGCCAGACTTGCAAAAACCGACAGCAGATTATTTTGAAAGGAGGCAGGGAGACATGACCATGAAAAATTGTAAACTGCAATTGAAAATAAAGCCAGGCGTGCTGCAGGCACCGCCCACTCCCCTCCTGCCATCTTCCCCGTTCCCCTCGACGGCCTCTCTTCTCTCCACGGTTGTTCATCTTTGAGTCTGTGACTCGCTCACCTTCAGCCTCACCGTGAGACGTGTCAAAGGGTTAACTTACACACACCAGGCCTTCATTCCACACTGATGCTGTCACACGATAAGCCGCCCTCTCTGTCACTTATCAGTAATTTACTGCTACTTCTTTTCCCCTTCTTTCTGTCTCTCTTTCACACAAAATGAGCTTGTTTCGCCCGAAGCCATCCGACTGCTGTGAAAGAAAAGCACGTATCCCCAACCCTCTGACTCTGACACAAGGTTTACTGACATCAACAAGCGTTACCAAGGAATTTTTCCATATATTCGAACACTGTAAAGATGAGCCGTTAAAAACACTGATGACTCCATGCCTTAACTTGCACCAGTCACCGTAGTGAGTACGAGGCAGCCTCACCTGTGTTTTGGGGTTAATCACCGAGGATGCTTCTGCCGGACTTTCCTATTCACATGACTGAGGTGACAGCAAAGTCAAGGGGTCAGTGGGTTTGGGGTCAGGGGTGCCGGGTGCAGGCTCGTCCTGAGTTCAGAGCTCCTTGCTCCGGGGGACGTGCCATCAAAGAAAGAAGGCCACCCTGTTCAGAACAGCACCCAGAAGCCTCGGGGGTCCAACCAGTGACAGCTCCCATGTCACATCCAGGCCGGTGGAGCACAGGTAATGTGCCCCCGGGGGCCCACTGAGAGATAAAAACTCACCAGGACACCTGCGTCTGAAGCTGTAATTTGTCTTCTCTCATGTTCAAGGTGTTTTATGAGAACAAGAGGACAAGGTGAAACAGCGAACAAAACAAGCAGGCCCACGTACACCTTCCGGAAATCCGCCCTCTTTGTCTCTGCTAACCGCGTCAAGCTTGTGGCCAAGTGAGCTGCAGCACAAGTCGAAAGTTGTTTGGTTTGTTTTTCAAACTGTTTGAGTATTTTTGAAGAACTTCTATCAACTCTATTTCAGGCAAGAAAAAAAATGAGTTTGAGTGATTTCAACAAGCAGCCAAACATAAGTAAAAGTCAGAAAGTTTACTGGAAGTACTTTTTTGTTTGTTGTCTAAGTAAGTGGGTGTGTGCATGTGTATGTGTGTGAGTATGGCTGGGGGTGACTGGTGATCCCTGCCTCTTCCTGTATATCTTATGCTGGGGTATTAGTGAGGGTCCCTCCCAGAGGCAGTGACTACACAGGCTCTTCTGAGAAGGCGCTCATCAACGCCCCTGCTTTCAAAGGCAGCTTTAGCCAGTGCCATTCAAAGCAATCAGCCCAGTCAGGGTCTGCCCATCCAGCCCAAATCCCTTCATGGCTATCAGAAGAACTCTGAGCCGGGCCTGCTGGGGGCATGGCAGGGATGGGGGTGGGATTTGCTCATAAGGGATTGTGAAAAGACCGTGACACACGCTTATTCATGCCCCAATAACCCCCAACAAAATACATATACTGTTGGTGAAATAAATAATTAAAAAGATAGGAGTTAAGAGATACCCTGCTGCAGAAGTAAGAAATGGAGCCCATCCTGCGTATTGCACATATTTTCTTCACACAGGCGACTATGCAAACTGGCACTCAAACACACATGCAGGCAGTCAAGCAGCTATCTGCCAATGTGGATGACTCAACTGTCTACAATTATAGATGCCATAGGACATCTGGAAAGCATGTCAGGGCATGGGATAAGTGACAAAGATAAGGCGACTGCCAGGACAGCCATGCCTATATGTCTGTATCAAAGATGGGAGTTAATCTAGCTGTTGATAACACATGGGTAAGAGTGAGAGGCCAGCAGAGTTTCTTTAGGACACTCCAAAAATGTGTTTCCTACAATTGTCCAAAAACATGCATGGCAGGTCAACTGGTGTCTCTAAAGTGACCATAACTGTAAGAGTGAGTTTGTATCAATGTCCATCTCTCTGCATTTAGCTAAACCTTTCCCAAAAGTGAGCTGGAATTGGTTCCATCCCCCCAAGACCCAAACCAGGATAAAGCAGGATTGAAAATGGGTGGACCAGTATAATCTTTTCTCCTTATTTGTCACTGCTGCTGTCTGCTTCATGCATATACAAGATCGCTAGTGAGTTTTGAGAGGATCTGGTAAAAATCCACCAATGTATGTTCAGGGTGATCATAATGGAAGCTGGAGCATTTGTGCAAAGTTTGACAACCACTGGTATTGGGCATGGATGATAACAATACATCAATTGCACGACATGAAACCAAATATGTCCTGAATCAGCCTGAAGTTTAGAATCACTGGCATAACAAAAGCTGTCAAAAAAATACATTGTATACTACTTTGACTAGTACAATACATTTGAGCTGTATTTAAATAATCTTAGAGACTTTTCGTAAACTTTTTTTTTTTCAACATCTACTGGCGTACCATCATCTGGTTGTTTTGGAAAAAACAAAGAGCGTCATGAGTCTCTTATTGGCATATAACCCACATCAAATAATGATTTCAGATTGAAAACAAGAGTAATTCTAGGCACTGACATTTCTTAGTTTTCTGACAGCACACCAAACATGTGCATTAACTAAATGGTGCTCAGTGTGGAGCTCTTTTTCCAAATGACATGCTAGGGTAGCTTTACAGTCTATGAAGTAAAGTTTTCAAAAGTTTGTAAGTAAAAAAAAAAAAAAAAACAGTGATTGAAGTCTTTTGTTTCAAGTTGGCTCGGACCATAATTTTAAGCGAAGGTCTAAGTACAGTGGCAGCTGGGATCTTTTATAGAATGCATTATGTAGTATTTGATGTGTGTGAAAGAAAACTTGAATGCTCTATATTTTGCCGTGGACTGGGTTGGGTTACGTGTGTATGTGTGGAGGGGGTTCACATGGAATAACAGTGGGCAGAATTTACCCATGAGAAACAACAAACGATGCCTCAGAAGTATGTCAAAGTGCCCTCATATCTCTGCGGCGAGGGCGGAGAGGGTACGGACTGCTGGGAAAAGGGTCAGCCAATTTTAGAGGGTGCCTTGTTTTCTATCTCCATTGAAAATCCAGTGGTTTTCTCTGGGCAGCTGCTGCAAAATACATAACAAAAGCTCTTCTCGAGAAATGCTGAGCCAATCAAAGCAGGCATCAGGAACTAGATGCCATAAATATGAGCCAGTTATTTGAAGTTTGAGGTTTTCGAGGATCAATCGAGCTCATTTACTTTTCAAGCTGTAAAGTTTATGTCAATTTCCCATTAAAAAAAAAAAAAAAAAAAGTTTCACAAAATTGTTTAGGTTTTGAAACCAGATCTTAAAGCATTTCAAATATGTAGGAAACACAAACAGAAGAACTGACTTCAACAGATACAGCACAGCTAAGCAGTAGCTTGGTAAAAAGCAAAACCTCAGGACTTTGACTTTGGTGAAGGAATTACTGTAAGCATCAGTATGGATGTGTGAAATTAAACCATCGACATGCAATATTGTTGCCAACAGTCAATCTTCATTTCTACCCAGCGCCAAGACCTAAAGCCAGTGTAGAGTGAAGACAAATCACTCGCTTTGAAGAAGAAGTCAAGTTATGAAACGGATACTGAGTGGTTAGATGAGTTGACGAGTTCAGTAAGCAGTTTGTAAATCTGTGTTAAACCACCTCTAGGGCTGAATCTTTTCAACAAAAAACAACAAAACATGGTCCAAATGACTGCAGCATCAATATATATTTACACGACATGTTTCCAGCTCACAGTGATCACTGTATTGATTGAGTGAGATAAACCGACATTAAGCTGCAGCTTTCCAGTGTTGATCAACTCATATGATACTAAACTTTAAGCATCTTTCTGTAAATGACAATCCACTGGTTCTCCTTGCTGCTCGGTTCCCTCTCCGAGCCTTGACTTAATCTGTGGCGGCTGTGGCTCCACTTTCACCTCTGCTGGGTCACTACAAGGGAGGCGTAGCACTGTACCACGCACGCTCACGCTGCGATGAATCATAATGTATAAACAGAGCAGAGGAACAGAGGGCATCGTGACCTCAAACAGGATGAGGGGCGAGGGGGAATGTGCACAGGCAGGACGAAGGTCATCGGAGCACATTTCAAAAACAACTATCAGCAAAGGAGTCGTTGGAGCGGGGAGGTATCGAACTTCACCTACTGAGAGTTGAAAGCATGAAGACTTTAAGGCCCGGGACAGCCAAGATATCAGGAAGGGAAAAGGCCAATTGAGCCGCCAAGCTATCATGCCCTGGCACTTAATCAAAGGGATTAAAGCTTGGGATGCCGAACCCACAGGTTATTCTTCAGGAAGCATACCAAGTAGTAATCAAAAACACCAAAGTTCAAAGCTGTTTAATTTTCCCATATTAGAAGTGTTTTGGTCAGAGCCCTCCGGCTGGTTTCTAAATAAAAGAACTGGATTAGAAATGTTTGTGCATGCTTGGTAGGAAGGCAAGACAAGTAGGCAGGTGCTTGTATTTTAGACTTGAGCCCATCTGTCTTAATGAAAAGTGATCATCAGACACACCCAGGCCAGGCTTCATTCCCAGGAAATCCTCAGCTGATTTGGCATCACATACAGAACAGGGTGTTTATTACAATTAATCCAAACGTTTTAGGACACTGTGTCAGTCATGTGTATTATTATTTCTAGAACAACTTGTTAGTGCACAATAAACATTTCTGAAACAGTCTATCTCTTTTTTTTTCTTTCTTAACGAGCAATCTTTCAGGCACTGAATGCTTGGGGGGGGGGGGGGGGGGGGGGGGGAGAAGAAGCTTCCAATTCAACTATGGCTTGTTAAAACCAAAAGGGCTTTCATTATATGTATGACTCTGCATGCTGGGTTATGGATAGCATCAAGGTAGCTTGTGATAGTTGAGGAAAATAGCTCTGTTTTTATCATTATACAAACTCCTATTACATAGAAAGGGCAAAGAAGGTGATCAATGGAATCATCAACAAAGAATGATAAGCACTGAGTATGTCCCGCTCAATGTACTCAGTCACTATTTTTAATCAAATGTTAGAGACCAAGTTATTCAGCACTGTGTAGTCTGACATGATTAAACAAATACCATTCACTGTTTTTTGTTTTTAACCCAAGATGGAACATGATCAGGCCGGTAAGACGAGTCTATCCAGGTCTCTGGCCAAGCTGTGCACGTGTACAATACATGAAGGACCAGTGTTATGTATTTTGTGAGATTAACTTTGACATTTATAATTGGGCAAGCATAAGGTCAGTGGTTTGAAGCTTAATGTGAGGAGTCTGGAAGTGAAAGCATGTGACAAATCCCATGATCCCTCAAAAGTTGCAGTTGCAGTTGAGGTACTGTGGCCTTCAGTGGCCCGGCGCAGTTCAAACAAATCTCGAATTGCATGTCCCACAAAATAACAGTCAGGTTTAGTGGGCTGGAGGCTCAATTAGGACTTAAGCTTGTAATGCTAAAAAAAACATATGTCTAGAGGTGTAACGCAAAGATCAAGCATAACATGCAATGATGGAAATAATGTGCTTCCATTAGCACAAACAATATGTTGTCGCATATGTAGAAATACTAAAAACTGGCTCCGTCTGCATAAACATTACAAATTGTCAGGGTAGCATACCAGACAATTTTTGTTGAGTTGTACGCAGACGTTGGTTTGTCAACAATAAAATCATGACTGAAGCCGTCTCACGGGGCCTAGGAGCGCGACCAAGACGAGTCCCAACTGCAAATGAAAGCTACGCTGTCAGGCCGAACATCTATAAACACAGGTCCTGGATTTCTTTGAGATGATCGCCAAGGCTAAAGTGCAACTGCCTAACTCAATGTAAAAGAATATTTACACATTCTATCCCGTGCAGACCTTGTTATGATGAAATCAGCCTGGTCGCATATTTAGCATGTTCATTACTGAAGCCCCTGACCTGCCAAAGATCCCGGTATGGCTTCAATAGACAGCCCCATCTGTCTGACGTTAGCACCATTGGAAACAGATGGACCTTTAATTGTATTTTTGTCCAAATTGCAAAATAGCTACTTGGGAAAGAAGCTGGAATAACATACAAACAACAGCAACTATGATAACAACTGCGTCTGGAATGAAATGAGTACAGTAAGAGATCAAAAACATAAGGCGGACAAATTCGACCCTGCTCTTTGAAAGAGGATCCCGCCCAGCATTACTGGCCCAGTATTGATTTACTCAGCAATTTGGTGTATCTCTCCACACGCCAGAGCCACAATCTTTGTTGAGCAGGAGGTCCGGGCAAATAGCGCTCATCAGGTTTTTCCAAAAACATGAAAGATTGATACCGTGCTTCTCCGCAGACAAAAGAATAATTAAGGAAGGGGTGAAATTGGTGTTTGGAGAAAGAAGCACTGGAACCAAAAGCCAGGTGAGAGTGTGAGTTCAATAAACCATGATGAGAAAGCGGTGCAGAAAGGGCAGTTGTGTGATGGAAAATGTGGACCTTGTAAAAAAAGCCCTGTTTTATACAACATGTCTTTAAAGCAGCTGTGAAAATGAGCACTGAGTGACTCTCCTGGTTTGATCAGTGATTGACAGTGACAAGAAAAGCAGCAAACAAAAGTCACAACAACTTCAAACGATATTACTTGTTGAATAATTTTTCACCAGATTTAGACACTAAAACTCAAAGGACGCACACACACACACACACACACACACACACACACACACACACACACTGATTTTTTTTTTTCTCTCGTCCAAATCACATCAAGGTATAAACAGTGAGCCCAGAGCACATCTCCTATTCTTTTTCAAAGTAAGTCCTGCTGTTCCATTTCAAATACCTTGGGGTGATGGGTCATAATGCTGCTTTCCAGCTTCTGAACACGTTTATTCAGGCATCCTACTGTAAATAGGGGGAGATTCAACATCAAATATCTCTATTCCCCATGCTGGCCCTTTCGTCTGTTCGGAGTGGATGTGTGCTTTTGGCTAACAAAGTAATGGTTTCTCCTCTTCTCTTACCAGACTCTGAATACCAAGTGGCAATATAATTGAGGCAAGAGTTGAATACGGTTCTTTTGTCTGTTGCAATGCATTAAAGAAGGTCCTAAACAGGAATGGGTACCAAATCAATCAAGGTGGCAAAACAACCAAATCCTAAAGATAACGTAAAGTCAATATACGTCAAGAAATTAAATTAGCGTTAGCTTATGTTATGGCTCAAAGCTGCTAGGCCATTAAAAGGGTAATAAATGTGTTATAAAGCTCTTACAAGCCCCTAAGGCCATTAAGAGCTGAGCTGCAGAGCTGTTTACGAGATTGTTTATTACAGGCTAGGCTTATCATCATTTACCATGCAGAGGTGGCTAAAACGAACTCTATAAACAGCTGATTCACTGGTGCTAGGCCAAGCTACACAAGGATGCTGAAAGAAGAATATGGACGCTCTATCATGAAAGCAAGCACGAATTGTCACAAATGCATCCAGTGGCAAGGTGAGGGAAAGATGAGAGGAGGAGAGGAGGCGGGCAGCAGAGAGACGAGGGCAGGGTGACTCGCAGGTGGCTTCATATTGTCTGGATCCACCACATATGTCCCGTCCACCGCCGAGCTGACAGGCAGGGACACAATGTGTTGACCCGAGGGCCTGTTAGAGACCTGCAAGTGGATAAATATAGAGCAGTGGGAGAGCAGAGGTGTCTTAAATGACATATCTAATGATGCTCATCCCAGGCAGTCTATTCCCCGAGTCCAGAACAAAAAAAAAAAAAAAAAAAGGCTCACGAGGACACAACTGCTGTGTGCAGGAGGAATTCACAGCTCCAACTACTCGTTCCTCAAAAGTAAACAGAGACAGCAGCAGAACTGTGTCTTTTATTGTATCTTCCATGTCCTTCGACCAACACCCTCTCATATTCACACGGACAGACACACAATAAAAACATAAACAGTCCTAGGCCTCATTTGGATTTGCAGTGAATGGGGGGAGATTCATATTAAGCCTTTGCAGCTGTGTGTGTTCCATTTGCATATGAGAAAACTGTTTCAAAAGGCTTGTCTATAATGCATAAGACCCTTTTAGGCTGTGTTTACTGCAACACTCTATTCCTCCCACTGACAATCCATGCACGGGTTTGCATCATTTTGTGAGACATGCCAGTTTTGAATTATTCAGTCACTCATCTCTGCCACAGAGCCACATTTAACAAACACACATGCACATTCACATATGAAAAGACAAGCGTGGTCTACAAGGATACTACAACAGCACCTCGGTCGGTCCCCTTGGAGAGGTGGGAATCCTATTACCGAGCCGTCAGAACCTGTCTGGACTCCCTTCCCCCGTGCCGGGCCCCCTTTGTTAGACGGGAATACGATGTACACTGCCAGTCCATTTACAGGCTGCCTGCGCCGTGTACTTTAATGGGGCCCTGGGCCTTGAGTGTCATGAGCACAAGAAAACACAGTTAAATTTCCCTTCATGAGAGCATAAAATAAGCACCTCCACTGTAGCAGGCCCATGCATAATTCACTGCCGGTGATGTGTGTCTTAAACGCTACTGAAATATACATGGCGGCATATGCAAATCCGGCGGTCCGCTCACATGCTGTAGCTGCTAAACAGACAACAAGAGAATAGCATGCCACGTAGAAAGGCCCTTCTGGACACAGAGGGTATGTAGTACAGTATGTAACTCTACGGGTGCGTGTTGAGGGGGTGTCAGCCGCATATACTACTGCAGGCCTTCAATGTGGGGAGTAGAGCAACAATGCTCGCCGTGCCTTTCCACATCCTGTCAAGTTTAAATGTTTAAATTGTGTACAAGCCGACATGGAAAAGCCAAGCAGGGACATCTGTGAAGCTACGGTACCTCTGAGTGTCAGGTGTGGGACGTGATCACTTCAACGTAGGCTAAATAAAATCCAGCAGGGGCCTGTGTGGGGCAGAGGTCGAGCACACAGAGTAGAAATATACTATTTAAAAAACTAATGTTGAAATCATGAACTAATTAGAAGCAAATTGAACTTTCGTGATCGCACTGGATAAGATAATTAATGTAACTTCTAAGTTATATCTGTAATTTTTTGAGGCAGCATCTTGTGGTCATGAGAGGAAGTGCAGTTCTTTCCCTGCGCGTGCACGTGTGTGTGTGTGTGTGTGTGTGTGTGTGTGTGTGTGTGTGTGTGAGTGTGTGTGTGATATCTTTCGGAGGAGAAGTTGATGAGGGAGGAGTGGGCAGACTCGGGGTGTCAGATGTTATAAATGAGGGAGGAAACATCTTTATCCCTGGTTTGGATCCCCGCCCCCACCAAACTCCTCACCAATCCCTCCCAGTGTGTGACAAGCTACTGTGTGTGTGTGTGTGTGTGTGTGTGTATGTGTGTGTGTGTGTGTGTGTGTGTGTGTGTGTGTGTGTGTGTGCGTTGTTTGGACCAGCCACTGGTTCAGTCCGATTCCCAGCAGTGCATCTTTAACAGGGCCTTCCCGCCGGGCTGCCAGCCTGTCTTCCACCCCACCTCGCCCCTCTGACGGGACAACAGCCCAGCTGACACCCCCACGGCTCTGCCAACACAACCCTCGTCGCTCGACCCACAATCTGCTCCCCTGATCCTGCCGGAGGGAGGGTTGGGGAGTGATTAAAAAAAGCAGGGAGGAGAGCAAAGACAATGTAAAATAAGAGAGCAAGCTAAACTCAGGTGAGTCGTGCAGAGTGGGTGAAGAGTCCAGCTCTTTGAGTGTGTGTGATGCAGAATAAAAAACAATGAACTGTGAATGATAAAGGTTCGTTTTAACTTGATAATCAGAGTTTTGGTTGAAGACCTCACCATAATTCTTTTTTAAGTCCAAATGTATCCGAGCAGTAGTTAAAGTTAGCTTTAGTCTATGATCACAAACACTAAAAGTACCATCTATGCAAAGCAGAAGTGCAAAGACAACGAAAGGTACGTTAGCTATATTTATTCCTGCCATCAAATATGTACAGTAAATTTGGCCCGCAGTGGAAACGTGCAGCTGCCAAAGCTGCGGTGTCGCTGGTGTTCACTGGTGTCGAACAGAGTGTTAACAGGATGTGTAATGCGGTGTGCCGGTCCTGTGCTGCAGCCAGGCAGCCGGGGCCGGGGTGGCAGCGGCACCGTCGTCTACAGTAGGGGTGGTTATCATGAAGCAGTTATGTAGCTGCTCTGCTGGGCCAGTCTAATTACAGGAGAACAGCGTGCACCAGTCTGGGCCTCCAAATGGCACCATATGTTTTCCCAGACTAACCGGCTGAATAAATGCCATTTAACCATTCAGGATGCACTGTGCTCCGTGTCTGGGAATCAGTCACTCGCACTCATATAAACCCATTCACACCAACTCCCCCCTCTCTGCCTGAAACACCCTACCACCCACCTCTGCCATATAAAACTCAGCTGTCTGTGATTTAGCCTGCTCACCCCACCATGAACACTCACACAGCTTCCTGTCCAGTTTAACCATTTACAAATTCTATTGAGAGTCAGTCGAGTTCTGCTTCTGAACCCACGTAGAATCATGTCCCTGATCATGCTGTGGCCAGTTTAGCTCACTAGACAGTTTCCAGTTAATCAGAAACCAGGGTTCAATCGGAACTTAGCAGGTTTTTAACAGAGGGGGTTAATCAAATTCTTCATAAATAGGTAGATGTTTAACTTAACTATGTCTTCAGTATTAATTTATATTAGCTGGCTGGGCTGATCTATCCAGTCATGTCAAATTAACAGGATGAAGTGAAGAAGCAACTTGAATAAGGAGCAAAAAAATTATATCAGTGATGCCTAAACTGAAGCCACATGTTCAGATTAATTTGTTGTCAAAGTCATTATTTGGGCTCCATGTTCTAGTTTTTACGTGAAAAAAATGAAAGACTTTCGTTGAATTTTGGGAGACTGTTTACATGACAACAGTGCAACACAAATGAAAAAGCTAAACGAGGGAAAAGGCCACATCTTCTAAGCAGCTTCATTGAACTCGCCCTCAATGACAAATATAGATTATATAAATAAAGTAACTTACTGTGTGGAGAAACAAAAAAAAAAAAAGTGGAAGAACATGCAAACTGCACATACTCCAAATCTAGACTTGGACCATTCTGCTATATGGAGTAGAGTTAACTGCAATGTGTGCCACTTTTATTCATTACTAGGAATAGATTCCTTCTCTTGTTGCATCTTTTACAACAAGTCGCAAGCTGCTGATTTAATATGGGCAGAAATCAAATTTAATAAGGTAACAACAGAAGCTTCGGGTGATACCTTTCTCGTTCGGCTTTGATTCAAACAAGCAGCATTTCCCCGCCAACACTCGCTGGCAAAATTGCAATCACAGCGTCACTGATAACGAGAACGTAATTCTTTGTGGTGGCAAAAAG
This sequence comes from Salarias fasciatus, assembly GCF_902148845.1. Lineage (NCBI taxonomy): Eukaryota > Metazoa > Chordata > Actinopteri > Blenniiformes > Blenniidae > Salarias > Salarias fasciatus. The sequence continues at coordinate 12,446,729 of NC_043745.1, read as the reverse complement.
CTGACAACATTTGTATCGTGACCTCTTTTTTTGGGGAAAGCTCCGTGTATCATCACGAGATAGACCTATCACACTTCATCGGTTTGTTAATGAGAACAGCCGAGACAGAGGCGCTCACAGATGCCTATCGAGGGCAGAAAACAAAAAGAGAATGTAAGTAAATATGGACTGTAATTAGTATGACAAGGTTGAAAAAATAGATAACACGCCGCGGCAGCCCGAAGGCCCACGCTTTCACACGAGCACGTGCGCATGTATGCTGGCGCGCACACATCGGCTCCACTGTACGCCCGCATGCACTCTGAGAGGGAATCAAACGTTTTAATCAGCTTGCTACAGCACATAATGAGGATCCACTAAGCCCCAGCTATCAGCTGCCATCGGCCACTTAGTTGTGCCTTCAAAGAGCTGATTTTTCACTTCTTCTACAACAAGCTTAACACAGAAGCTATCGAGGGTGCGCGCAGTCTGAGGGAGTGCAATAAAACCTGACCAAAAAAAAAAAAAAGTAAGCGATGTTCAAGCAAGTGATATATATGCAGCAGTGCAAAGAGGCAATTATGTGGAAGTGGACAAGACAGTGCAGCCTCTGGGAGAAATGTGTGGGAGCTGCATGCGCCCTATTTGTCACCGCTGTGATTTACAGCCTGGAAATACGAAAGAGAAACGCCGGTTTCAGATGAAGATCACATCAAAGTGTGGATACACCGCAGCCCATAAATCTGACAATACATCCATTGACCCTAAATACCTGGCATATCCCGCCTCACGCTGCACTCGGCTGCCCTGACAGATACTGAATCGGATCAACCTTTCGCCCCGAGAAAAAGCACACACACACCTCGAGATGCAGCGGCGGCGGCCTCACACCTGGCCAGGCCGCACCTGCAACGTCATGCAAGGCAATCGCATGAATCAGTCAAGTCAGTTACAACCAGACTAGTTTCCACAGAGCAGCAGGTATGTCTGAATTCTTACACAATTATCCAGGTGTGTGTCTGTGTGTCTGTGTGTGTGTGGGAAGGAAGGCATAGGTGTACGTGGGGAGATGCACAAAACGCGTGCAGGTGGGTTTCTTGTTGCAGTCTCTGGCCTCCTGACACGGCTGTGACCTCTGTGAGGAGGACACACCGCTCCAGGCCTCCAGCTGGAGGATTGATGACCCCGGGGCTGAGCTCACGGAGACTTGTCCTCCCGTCCTTGTCTCCTTCCTGCTGCAGTGTGTCCTGATCGGGGGACACGCAGAGCCGGGTCAGGCTGCCGCCGGCCTTCAGACTGACTGAAGTTATCCTTCAGATCACTTCTAAAAAAGTCGCAATTTAATGGTTTGATGTTTTTTTAGATCAAATAAGTGAAAAAGTTGTGTACATACACACATGGATCTTTACATCTGTTTATTTTTGCTTGAGTCTTCCGATGCTTTTAGCATTTACATATAATTAATCAATGAAAGAAACTTAATACTTTATTATTTTCAACGTTGGTTGTTAAAAAATAATGATGGATTTTATTCAGGTTCAGACTGAGAGGTATCTTATGATGTTTAATGAATACAAACACCACTATGATTTATCCATGGTTAGAAAAAAGAGAAGACTGTTTCAGAAATTATATCCAAGTAATCCAAGTTAACCCATTGTTTGGACTGGTCTAAACTAGTGAAAATACAAAACAACTCCAATGACATTTATTGATAAACTGGTTGAAAATGTGTAAAACACAGTAAACAATGTTTCAGCGGTGTTGTATTTCAGTTTGCTAAAATAAAACCACAAACAAATTGGTGGATTTGCTTAAATATTTTTTTTCCTGCTTATATTATATATTCTATTCTCTATGTTTTATAATTTGTTTGGGTTTTATGTGTTTGTGTTGCTTGCCTTCAGACTTCGAGTCATATCTACTCATTAGACAATAAGTGTATAGTTTATTTTTTTTAATTAAAGATGAAATAAGTGAGACAGTCTTGCACTTTGTAATCTACGAAAAATATTGTAACCCCAAGCAAAGGGTGTGTTGAAAGAGAGCATCTTAAATATGGAGAGGCTGTCCCAGCTGCACCAGAGGTTGCCATACATGTCAGACCTAAAGCAAACTTGAACTGTGCCGTAGCATCCGGTGCAGCCTGCTGTAAAATAAATGATGCTGTTAGCTGCAGTCTCGCAGGTGAAATGTGCTGCTGCTACAATTATTCTAATGCCAGCATGCCAGAATGCCAGTGCTACCAAATGCTGCTGTCAACCCAGGGGTTTAATTAGTTTGGCACGTGTGCCACTTATAATCACCTGCCATTACCAGTTCTGGCTGCATCTGCTTACACGTCTGTCAGTGCCGGCCAGCACGTGTGTGTGTGTCTGTGTGTGTGGGTCTGTGTATGTTGGATGTTGGGTTTGGGAGTGTGTTTTGGCAACAGAACGCAGGCCTGAAGACACAAAGAGTTCAGTGACACCAGGCCTCCACAGTGCTTCTGTATTTATATACACGTATGAAGGAGAGGGCACAGAAAACACCCAAACACAGGTGTCCGGACTTTCAGTTGGATATTAAACAGCTTTATAAAATACCTGTCAAGTGAAATGAGGACGGTTTTATTAGAGGCGCAGGCTTGTCGGTGGTCCATCTGTACGGATGTATTGTGAAAACAGGAGGGAGCAGGGCTTGGTAGTGTCAAACTGCATTGTGAATAGAGCTACACCTCAGGCTGAATACATCACATTGCAATTTCATGAGCGCTGGAAAAAGGAGGAAGGAGGAGGGGAAAAGAAGAAGAAGAAGAAGAAAAAAAAAAAACTTCAGGGCGGCAAGTGATTCTCGACCCAAAACAGGAGAAATGGAAGTTAAAAGTGAATCGTTCACTCCCCCTGGCGTAGCAGTGCCTACCTCTAGGGCTGGAGGAGGAGGAGGAGGAGGAAGAGGAGGAGGAGGAGGAGGAAGAGGAGGAGAAGAGGAGCCCCCTGGCTCTCCAAATCATGTGACCACCCAGCACAATATCTGAAGGATGGACCGCGGGCTGTGTGTTTAGCGCGTCATGAATGTCAGTGTGTGTTTAAATATGGCATACATTTGTGTGTGATGCGTGTGTGTTTGTACAGCAGAGCACATCTTCGTGGGATTCACCTATGTCTGCTGCGACACAATGGCTCTCGCTATCCCTATTATTTCCAGAAAGTTCCCATTTAGCACTAAACTAAAGCTCCAATATTGTGCCGCCTGGAAAACATCTGTTGGGGACTTGTGTGGCTACACTAATTACAAATATCTGCAGTAATCCGGCGCCGATAAGAGAGTCATTACTCCACCAGACATTTATCACTATGGGATTGATGACCCATTTCAGAGGCAGCCTTTGTATGGGGAAGTGAAATCGCTGATATCCCTTTTATCCTACATCGCTGCTGAAGCCATCCATTCGTCAGGAGGCAAGCTAGTTAGAATTGTAATTAACAGCTCTGGACTTTGGCCCTAATAGAATTTTAGCTGGAAACTGCGAATTGACTGCGGGATGAAGAGGAGATTTTCAGAGTGTTTTTTTTTTTTTTATTCACTTCTTACTAATTGCCACTTTGAGCGGCTGTCTGTGGAGAAGGAGCGCTCCACGCTGTGTCAAGAAAGTGCCACAGCAGCACTCCACCTCTCTCCGAAGGCAGAATTACAGTACATTTTGTAAATATGTAAGCATAAGCATTTAAAGATGTGCACACACAGGCACATCGCTCACAATGAAATAATCTGTCACAGACACAAATTCACAGCTAAGACATAAAAAAAAAAAAAAAATGCACTTCTCTGTTCAGATACATCAGTTATGGATTCCCTGTCTTTTTTTTTTTTCTTTTATTCCGGAGCACACATGCACAGCCGCCCGTTTACACACGCAGAGCGAGTGGAGCAGCAGATGATCACAGTAGGTAGGGACTAAAGGTCTGGCCACCTGCCGGCCACGTCCCATCTCTGTAGCTGTAATGAACAGAGACAGCTTGGGGACCGCCCTGAGAGTTTGTCCCCCTCCTCCTTCCTCCGAGCCTCCCCGCTTCGGGGCAGAGCCGGGGGCCCCGGGGTGACAGGAGCGCCAGAGATGTTCTGCACACTGACAGGCAGGTCTTTACCTGGCCAACCTGCTGTACACATTGGCCCCGCGACGAACAAGCGCCGACCGACGCGCAGGCACACAAAGGCGTGCGTGCATGGCCGCCCTGTACCTGTTCACATGTGTTTCGGGCTTACGCACACACTGTCACACACCCACGCGCACGTGCGCACATGCTGACCCGGTGTAATTCCTCCAGCAACCGGCTAGTGACAGGAGCAGCTGCGGCCGCTACGGCAGACAGATGAAATTTTCATAACTATCTCCTCCAACTTCCATCCTCACCTTCAGGATAATTTATGACCTGCCTGCCAGCCTTGAAGAGACAATATGCTTGCTATGAAATGAAGTGTTCCAGCAGTGTAGGTTATAATTAACAGAGAAGGGGAGAAAGATGTGTGTGTGTGTGTGTATAAATGGAGTGGGAGGAGGGGTGAAGGTGTGTGTGTGTCAGGAGGGGAGGAGGGTGGGCTGCCCAAGTGGGTTGATTATGTGAAATGTGTGCGCATAGAGGTAAAAAGGATGGAGCATGTGGTGTACATGCATGTATAATGTGCACGTGTTTGTGTTTGAACGCTGCTGCAGTTGCTTTTGCATTAAACACCATGCAAGGAATTCTGAAACTTTATAAGCATCTGGTCTACAGGCTGTGTGTGTGTTTACTGAGGCCCACACTTCCCATCACACTCCATCATGGCCGCTACACTTGTGCTCATTAGCTCGCTGTAACGTTTATGCAGGACAGAAGTCTCCCTCAACTTCAAGAAGAAACAGGAATGAGATGAGATTCTGGTGAATCCAGCCGCTGTCGTCCCATGACTCTCATTTGTTTCCCATGCCTGCCACACACACACCCTCACCCCATCATGCTCCATCAGCTCTTTGGGATGTTGGGTTTGACCAGAAAGAATGTCCTGGTTTTTCTAACTACCAGTAAAACGGGGCCCAAACCATCTCGGCACCCCCTCCCACCACGTTACCACAGTGTCTTTTCCAAACGCAAATCTTGTTTCCATATTAAACAAAAAGGCAGCATTTAATGGGCAACTGTCTCAGCAACAAGTGCGAGGTTTAAACGAGTGTGGGACTTTTAATGGCGTTTTTCAACTCTCTCCTTCTCCCTTTCTGTGCCACATCTCATTGCCAAACTCTTTACTGTGAAAAGGATCATTATGAAATGGCTGTTTCCATTAAAACCTGTAAATAATTTAATTCACTTGCGACTCCAGTAGAGGATGAGATGAGGATTTCAACCGAAAGAAAGTGTGTGAGCGTGATACCGATCCCCGCCAGTCGCAAGGCGTTCGGTCCACACAGCCGACCGCGGAACGAGAGAAAGCATGTATCTCAACGGCTAATTACTGACTTGTTTTGAGAACCAAGGCCAGATCGAGGTAAGTGCATATTTACATGGGTAGAACTTGTTTGTGCAGTAAGTAGAAGGCAAAGAAAATGAAATCATCAGTCATTTTGTTCAAAGAGCGTTCCCATTAAAATAAGACATACGCCGATATAATTTCCCAAGCCTGGGAACAAAGTGGGACAGGAGGACGACTGTGACGGCGGCGGCAGCTGTGAGGTTCTGCTGAGGTCGGGGCATGTCATGCATAACTGACTGATTGCTTAACAGGGGTGGGTGCACGAGACAAGAATTCATAATTTACAATCAAGCGCACACAAACACACACCTTACAAACACCCAGGCCACAGGCAATCTAGCTGCACGAACTCAGCCAGGCTAAGGGGGACCACACAGACATGTTTTAGATAAAGACAGACAAATTAGACGACAGCGTCTAAGGCTAACCACTGCGCTTGCGCTAATTACAGGCTGGCCAGTGATGAAAGAGGCAGATGACATGTCCTTATTTGTTTTCTCCCTCAGTGCCTCAAACCAAGTAAACACAACCACGTACACGACGGCAAAAGCAAGGCGGTACAAAGAAAGACACACAAAGAAAACAGCCATAGACAACACGGCTGTGGGCCGGGAGTTCCACCCACCGCACACAGGTGTTTGCCCACAACTGGATTGAACAAACCGCTTGAGGTAAAGTGAAACAAAGATTGCAGCCAGAAAAAAAAAAAAACTTTTCGACTGCTAATTCATGCCAAGGAAAACAGGCCGAGGAGGCAGCCCTGTCTGTTCCGCTTGTAAAACAGTAGTGTGGGGCTGCTGTCTGGGAAATCTGATTAACCTGTCACCTTGAGTTGAAACTAACATCACACAAGCCTGCTGACAACAAGTCCAGGCCGACCTGAGCACAGCCAGAGAGAAGTTAGCTGGGAGTCCATCGATACCGTCGTTAATTAAACTTTCTCATTAACAGGTCTTGTCAAATCAAAAGGTTAAAAAAAAAAATTGTGTTGACTTTTAATGCTACACCTCAAGATCTGTTACTTCGTGGATTGGTGTGGGACACAGACACTGCAATGCATGTTTTCAAGTTTTCTTATTTCTTTTAACATTTGCTGCAAATCCAGTTGGGGATTGTTTATTTGAGTGCTACTTTTTCTTCCTTTCTCTGGTTTTACATTGGTGATCGCAGCAACTCAATGCAACTTGAGAGAATGCAGTGAGACTTTTTTGCAGGATCTGAACCTCCCTCTCACATAATCAAGGTCAAGATTTGACTTGATGCTTCAAACTGAGTTGTCTACCTTAAATCAAGAGTATAATTTGTTTTTCTAGGATTTCTTTGGGCATGATGAAGGAGAAGCGCTTGTGCAGTGATCTTGTAACCTGTCATTAGAAATAATCGGCCAGTTAGCTGAAGCTGAGTGGGCTTGTATTTTGGCTGTGTGAGCACTGAATGGCAAAGTGGTGGGCTACGACTCAAGGTGGGCTTATTTGGCAAAAAGTCCTGCTGGTTTGTCAGATCCTACCTTCCTGACAGTGAAAGGGGAATTGTTGAACACCTGGAACACCCCATCTTTACAGGCAGGTTTTCTTTTCTAAACTAATCCAGGTTGTTAGAGATCATTCAAATTACATCTTGGTCGGCTCTTCTGTTGAGGTTCTGCAGCATCTTATTGTATTTACCATTGAACGTCTGGCAGTCGGCTTGACCGGCAGGGAGGAAATCAACACCTATAATTTTGGATTTTCCAGCTCAATAATTATATGTGACTCCACATAATGAGAGGGAAGTTCATGAATGACACTTTGTGTTCATGTTAAAAGTTTCCTCACAGTCTTTAGAAAAGTGACAGATGAACAGAAGATGACTTTGAAAGGAACATATGGAAACTTGTTCCCTGCAAACCCTCAAGCGTTTACAAAGAGTGATTTGCACAATAGCAATCCCATGCAGCATGGTGACACCATTTCTGAGGTTTTAAGGAGGTCATCCTCTACATTAGACGGGGTTGTGATATGTCCATCTTTATTGTGAAGACACCACTGACAATGTTTCCAACTCCCATCTGGGCCAGAGGGACCTCCATTGTCTCCCGGCTCCCTCTCCCGCCCCGGTGCAGGAATCAGGGCGGGGTCTGTCAGGGACAACAAAAGGAAATGTCACCACTCCTGGAATGAAACGGCAAACCAACGAGGATCTCTCTCCTTCCTTTTTCTGTGTCACTATGCATCTCCACAGGGGTGCAACTGGTAGCTGACAACACTGCTGGGGTCATCCTCGGCTGGGCACAGCTTCAACCTCGGCCTCTCTGGTCCCCCTCTGGCCCCCAGTGACCCCTGCTTTTGATGACAGACTGGATCTTTTGTGTGACAGCGGCCTGTCCAGGTGAGGACAAGAGAAGATGACAATGGCAGGAAACATAAAGCCGACGGAGGCTGGGAGACAACCCCGGTGGGGTCAGGGGTCAGACCGGACAGCTGAGTGATGGGTGCAGCTGCAGACACGTGGACCTCCTTCTCTATCCCTTGGTTCTGCTTGCCATGTCAGCTGATGGCTCCTTTGTCTTCGGATAAAGACCTCACCAACTCTCAACACGTTGAAGAAAAGTCATCAACACAGGCAACAGATGTACAGCAACGCCGAATGGAGTGTACTGCTATTAGAGCCATACCCTAACCAACTAGAGGTCAACTCCCTGTTGTCCAAAAGTCACTGGATCAGAACTGCAACTGAAAATTTTAGCTTAATTACACAAAAAAATAGAAAATTACATGATTTCTTTTTTAAATAAAATAAAAATCTTCAGCTGAAGTCTAAATTTAAAATTAAACATTCAGCATACGCGATCGGAGGGTTAAACAGGTGCACAACTTCTTTTTAGACATTCAGTCACCACTGACCGTATGTGACATGCAAACTTCTCGTAAGTATTGCCTTGACCACTTTAAAAAGCAGAGGAATCGAGTTCTACAACCATGAAATAGTCATTACAGTTTATGGGTGCATAGTTTATATGGAATATTACATTAGTCCACAGAAAAACCTACAACTGACAACATTTATGACACGTTTATAACTCCCAGTCAAAACTCACAGTAACACTGAATAACTTGAAAAGTTAAAACATATTCAGTGCACATGTCTTGACAACTGTACCAGCAAAAACAATGTAAATACATAAAACAAAATACATGACATATTCAAGTTTTAGAGTTTCTTATTGGGCTAAGCTGTGTTTCCACTTGCTTGTCCTTCATTTCTTCTCGGTAAAAATACAAATTAGCAGCACTGTAAAGTCCTTTTCGGTAACTAGTTTGTTTCCATTTGCCATCTTTGTTTTCTTGTCATTATATTCTGAGGAGGACAAGGTCTGTTACCCTAACTCAAAGGGTTATTTTAAACCCTGTAATGTATTACCAACCCAGTGTCCTGAAACTGCACGGATTCACACATCCGGAGCAGTCCAACTGTTTCTGATGCCAAAGGTCAGCGGCTGCCTACTCTCCTACCGACACACACTGGGAGGTGGGAGGACAGGGTTTGTCAAGTCAGGCACAAAACCCCGCTTTGGGTCATAAACACCTCTGCCTGTCTCCCCCTCCACGGCGATAAGTTAGGCTGGCACTCTGTTAATCTTTCACTACGGGCCGGCTCGCTTTCACACTGGCCCAGTGGAGAACAGAAAAGGGGAATGAAAGAGGGGTAGTAAAGGACAAGAGTGGATAAAAACGCAGGAAGAAAAAGCCATAGAGAGGGCCAGATGGGCACCTTCACAGTCCATTTATCAAACCCAATGTGGCCCTCCCCTCCCCTCCCTGCTGCTCTCATGTCCTAAACCCCCATGTAATTCTGTAATGATTTTCATTATCATATAATGACCTTACAAAGCCTACAGCAGTTTGCATGGTCAGTACAAAACTCGCAGCTGTTCCCTTCAGTGTTTGCTCGCCGGCTGTGACAAAGCTTTTTTTTTTTTTTTGTTGTATTTTTTTTCTGCTGGTCGGAGCCGTGGCCTCTAGGCTTCAGAAGGTCAGCATTAGGTTACTTCATCTCAAGGGTAGCCATACTGTAAACTAGCAGATAAGGGGGACGAAAACTGTCCATTTTTAATAAGTGCGGTCTCTACCTGTAATTACACAGATATAAAACATGATCTATGAATTTTTAAAAGCCTAAAACCTCCCTTGCGCCGCTGGGATGTACCATTTCCGAGCCTAATAGGGCCGCTCCCGGGAGGTTGCGCCTGCTCTTCAATCTGCACTCCTTGTGTGGCACGCAGAAGTGCTCTGCTGCAGTACAGTCACCCACCCACGTAATAATCCATCTATTTCCAGTGTACTCGCGGGGCATTTACCGAAGGGACGCAGAGGCAAGCATCTATCAAAGAATTCGCCGTGTGCATCGGGTAAAACCCAGTTACCAGAAAAGCTCATAAGAATAAAAAAGCTCTCATAACTTCGTTGGCTCGGAGTGAATGAATGGACTGCTTCCGCTAGCACGGTGAGTCGAAGCATCACTCACTCTGAGTGCCTATAAGTCACTCCTGAAGAACCGCTGGTCAACGGGTGCGCTCCCTCTTTCTTTTCTTTTGGCTGGTGCTTAAAAAAAAAAAAAAAAAAAAAGCCCCGGAGGTAGAAAATAGCAGCAAGCGGGCCCGAGTTCCCGAGTGCAGCTTTAACTGGTGTTTAAGAAACAAAAAGTCAGTGAGAAACTTAATCAATCAGTGCGGTTGTTTATGTTTATGGGCCTCTAGCAGGAGTCATCAATCACGCTTTTTTCTTTCCTTTTTCATCCTTTTGCAAGTATTATGTGCTGAATGGAAACCATGGAAACAAAAGGCAGTATTATGATAAAAGCTTGCCTGTTGAATATTGTGTGGAAACCTAATTAGGACGCAAAATATATATGTATGAAAAAAAAAAAAAAAAGCTGCAAAATGAATCAGCAAATTAATTTCAGTAGTCTTATTCTGGTGAGTGCTTTCATGAAAATAAATGACGGTAAGAGTACGTCTGACGGAGGTGAACTGAATACCCTGAGAATGCGTCGTATTCAGTAATATACCGTATATTTAATTCAAAACAATGGCTGTGCCTCTTGGCTAAAAGGGAATTAAACCTTTTCTTCCCATCACAAAAAAAAAAAAAAAAAAATCTGCAAAAGCAATTCTTGACCCTTCATGTGATCTCGTATCCAGACCACTGCGATCCACTTAACATTGCACATGCGGCCATGTGTTTAGTTTTGTGCAAATGCTATCTGTTGACAGCCACTTGACAGAATGACCCCTGGCTTTTTTGTAAGTGGGGGCCCTGGACGCTCGGAGCAGACATAAAATGAGTGTAAAGGGAAGATGAGGTATCGGGAGCAGCTGGAGTTCAAACACATTGTGTGGGATGCTTGCCCTCCGCCAGAGCTAATCTAATCAGTCTTTCACTGCTGATAGAGTAAACGTCTGTGTGCCCTGCCGACAAGGACGGAGCATTTCCTGTGCCGGCCTGAGATACCGGTTGTCGGGATCTTAGGGTGGGCTGAGCAAAGTCTAGAGTGGGACATGGTTAGGATAGGTGGTAACATTGCATTGTGGGTGGTGGTGGAGGGACGGCGCTGATGTTCAGCTGATGGAGGGGCTCGGGGGGTGGGGGGTCACAGCGGGATGGTTCCTAGCTTTCAGCACGTGGAGCTGGAATGTGCTATCAGAGCGAGCCCTACATCAGAGCCGTGAGGCGCTGGGCGTCGACAAAGCAAACCAAGGTGTGTGGAAACAGCCTGTTTACACGGCTCATCTGGATGGGACCGAGCTAAAGGTCAACCAGAGGGGACGACTTGAAACCACTGGGGTGTCACCGAAAGAGGAGGGCAACACCACTGCAGGAAGTTAACACATATTTTTCAACTGAAAAGATGTTTGAGTCTGTGGATTCTGCCTCTGGCACTTTAGCTTTTCTCCAGGCTCTGGATCATGTCTGGTCCAGACTGTGTGTGTGAGACACCGAGGTCAAATCTGTTGATGGAGACAATAAGCAGGGCACGCTGCGCAAGCGTGTACGTGAACGCTAGCGTCTGTGCTTGTGTCCTTGCTGGCACAGATTGGGGAGAGTGCCCATGAAAATAAACAGTTAAAATAACACTGAGTTTCATGTGTGAGGCCCTCCTTTATCTGAATGAATGGCCAGTGTTCTTAATCCCTCCGCTCTCAGGCCCTTATCTGGGAGGAAGGAAGCGACCGGCCTTATCCAAGACACACGTGTCGCTGCGATAGCTGCCAGGCCTGAGAAGCTCAAACACAAACCGCAACGCTGAGAAGCTCTTCAGGAGGACGGCGAATCAAAGCGGGAGAAATGTGATTGTTCCTGATTATTTCTGTTTGATGACATGATCAGAGAATCAGCGACCTGTAATTGAAATGAGGCTTTTCTTAAGAGTATATCGGTTCAATACGTCAGTGCCTCTTGTCTTTACAAGTGAAAGCTGTCGCATGCTTGTTTGCATCCTCAGTTTGTTTTGTTTATTGGGTTCATCAAAGCTTAGCCGAGTCTCATTTATCATGTGTTAATTCATGATGGCGAAGTAATCACAATGGTCTGGGAAATGGTTTTACCCACAGGCTGAATAAGAAGCTTCCTTCAATGTTGTGAAAAGTCAAACAAAAATATCTTGATCTCCCCTTGGTGCCTGACTTCATGTTAGCATATTGCAAATTAGCACAACTGAAACTTCAAACACATCTCAAAAAGCAGCTCCTAATAAAAGCCCAGTCTAGTTTCGCTAGTTATTTAAATAATTAAAAAAAAACTCTCTGTATAAGCAATCAATGTTGTTGCTTATGTAGATGTGACAGCTTAACAAAACTATGAGTAATATTTAGTACTATTCAGCAGCTAGTTTCCTTCACAGTGTCTGTAGTTTAACTTTTTTTAGTGTGTGCGTGATGCCGTTTCCATTCTGAATATGAGCTCCGACTTCGTTGAGTTTCTCCGTTTCCTTCAAATACGAGTCTGAAATTTATTTTCCGGAGACCGACGGAAGGAACAAAGTTGGTGGTACGCTGTGTTACCTGTCTCTCCATGTCTGTCTCTGCTGGTGTCTGTCTGTCAAGGCAGACAGCAGGGTTTCTGCCATCTCCCTCCTCCCCTCCCCAGCTCGGCCTTCCTCCTCCACCGTAGCCAGGAAGAGCATCGTCTAAAAAGAAAGAAAAAAAAAAATAGAAGCAGAAATGGAAAACTGGATCATTAGGTAGAAAATATCAAACGTGGACTGACGTTCAATAAAATCCTCACCGCTGGAAACCACAGCACTGGGAAAAAAAGAAAAATCTTCTGAACTTTTAATTCCTACTATTTATAAGGGAAAACGTTTTTCTTAGAACAGTGTAGGACACTGATTGGTGAATTCTCATTACATCCAGCTCTAAGGCCCATCCAAACTGTCTGGCTCTATTAAATCTTACCCTACACATTTAACAACACAGATCTGAGAGTAACGACTACCTGAAGCGATGCCCGCCGTCCTCCAGCTTCTATCCTCAGTTTAGAAATCACACAGCTCTGAGCAGAGACTCAATTATAACATCCCAGGGACGGCTGCATACAGTAAGTCTAGTATAAAGTCAGTTTCACATCAGAGGACGGGCAAATTACACCCAATATTAGAGTGTGAGTCAATTAATCACGTCCTGCACAGCACAGTGTAATGTGTGAGTATCCCCCTGTTGAACATGAATTACAGGCCGGCTTAAAGTGTGACGTGGCACATCAGTGCTAATCGGAGACATCCTGGCAAACCTTCGCCTCCAAGTCCTCCGCAGCCTCTAAGCTGGTTGAGAGAGAGTCAAATGAAAAAGGATCTGGCAGCCCAAATTAAATGCAGTGCTGTCAGCCACACTCAAATCCCTCTTTCCCCTCACCGTCTCGCTCCTCTTTTCTACCCTTCACAGACTCTCTCCCTCTCTGAATATCCTTAAATGTCTTCCCCCCCCCCCCTCCTCCTTCTCCCAGCCTCAGAGAAGTGATGGATCTGTAACTCTGACTGACTCTGACGCCTTGTTAAGAACAGTCTCTTCCTGTCACAGCCACCAGTCAAGCGCGTTCATTTCTTCCCATTAACAGTCACTCGCCTCCCCAGTCATCCAGCCGTCTCTTCAAAAAAAACCCACAATGTAAGGGAACCTTCATTTCTCCTCCTCTTCCCTCTTTTTTAATCCCTCTCTGACAATCCACCTGTCTGTCTTAATTCATGTGAAGATGGGTCTGATTGTCTGTGTGTGTGTTTCCAAAGGAGAGAAGTAATATGCTTACTTCCTCTACACCGCACAGGACAGGTGTCAAAACATGTGGCAGTGTGTGACTGATTACACCTGACTCGGAGGAGACACCAAAGATTACAGTGACCAGGGAGGAGGCAGGGCCGGCTGTACTCCCTATGGAAGCTGTGCCTTTCGGTTTGGATCAAACCCCGTCCTCCGGGGATGAGTGGCAGGCTGAGAAAGTGCCAGAAAGTGCATTCAGACTGTATCACCATCTCGGCTGCGAGGCGACGCATTGCCATGCCGGCCGAGCGGCTTCAAGGTTTCAGCACCACGTCGGGCAGAAAGTGATCCTACAGCTGATCTGAGACCTGCTCCAACATGTTCCTGAGCATGCTTGAATAAAATGAATGAATGAATGGAATAACTAAGAAAAGATACACAAGTTATTAGAATCTTCTAGGAAGGCGAAGAAGAGACCAAAACGCTGTGCATCCTGGACAGAACGGGACAGGTGGAAAAAGGAGGCAAATGAATGTTCAACAATAGAAGAGAGTTTTTTGTTGTTGTTTTTTTAAATCTGAAACAGTTGTATAGTGTTACAGGTCATGTTTGACACAAAAAAATAAAAAAATAAATTCAGTTACCTTCAAATGTCACTTAATAACAGGGGACATTTAAAATGGACAAAAATAGTGATTTGTTTTATATAAATATATATCTGATACTAAAATTAAAATGTGTGGCAGTTTTAGAATGTTTACCTCACTTTCTATACAAAGCAAATATTTACATAATTCAAACGAATGGTGAAAATTAGTTACTGATAACTAGCATTAGGAAACTTTGGTTATACTGTTAGTGTTCGACCTGTTGATTCCAGAAATCCAGCTAGTTTCAATTAATCTGCCATCTTCTGATGAACACTGTTGACCTGGAGCTGATGCTGGGGGAACAAAGACTAACTGGAAGCGAAGACCAGGACCAACTACCAAAAAGACAAGTCACCAAATAACTTGCATCCTCAATACAACTCCTTCAACAAACCTAACCTTGGTGTGGAGGCCAGAGCTGTCATAACACAACAAGATCATAAAATTAAACACAAATAAACAAGAAATCCTCTTTAATGCTTTTTCCAGTTTGTACTGCTGGACATTACTCACGATTCAATGATTTTTCCTTTAAAAAAAAAAAAAAAAAAAAATCACACATACATGCATGCACAAGCACACACGGCATCAGTAAACATGAGATTTACCATGAAACATCTAATGAACTATGTATGCAGTAAACCTGAAGAAACTCCCTCAAGGAATTCTGGGGAACTTTGCAAGAAATAAAGGGATGAGAAAAGAAATGAACCAAACAACATCACCCGTCTAATACAGTAATAGCCACTCAATAAATTCACTAAAAGTGATGAGATTTATCAGTGACACTGAGATGAACACTCACACCACTGAAGTCTGCATATTCCTATTCTGTCAAGTGCTTTAAACACACCGTGACCTCTGCTTTGTGTCTGGACATTTGTGAATGTGCATGAAAGCGTTTCTTTTTCGCACATTTTGCGATGCGCCTTCCAGTTCTGAATGTTTCTCTGCTGTGAGAATGAGTGCACGTGTCTGTGTGCCTGAGCTGTGTGCACGTATGATCCTGTGTTTAGAAGACCCGGTGCTGAGAGAAGCCTTCAGGTTTAGCCCCAGGCTGATCCCCAGGCCATTTACACACCCCACTGGTTGTTTACTGGTCAAGCCCGGCCTCAGCCAGCCTCGGCCAGACCACAGTCCCTTTATCTCCGGCTCTGTGTTAACACTAATCAGCCCCCTCTTTCTTTCTATTTACCTCTCGATGACAGTAGCTGTCCTCAGCCTCCACCTCTCCCAGCCCAACGCTGACCACAGATGTCCTCCTGACCCAGGCCACATCCCGAGGTGAACGTGAGGACAGGGAGAACATGGGTACCCCCAACCCCTGCGTTCCAGGCTCTCAATCCAACCTTGTCTATTTTGCTACAGATAGGTATAAACATTTCCGGGCCTGTGCAGAGGCAGGGTAGGTAAACAATCGTGCGGCGAGACTGAGGTGATATTTTGGTTGGTGGAGAGTTGGAGTGATGATAGTGTTCCAAGTGAAGCCTGGCTGGAGGGAAGCCTGGGGCAGCTCACTAACACCTCCAGCCAGGACTGTATCTTAACACCAACAAGCATCTGTCTTTTCTATCAAATAACAACATGTCACTCATTCAGCAAAAGGAAAATACAGTAAGGAATAGGTGGATTGCTGCATCCCTTTGAAGCTCCACCGAATAGCTGTCACCCATCACATAATAGCCGAGACGCTAAAAGGCGGGGAGGCTAAAAAAAGATGCATGCAGAATTGAAAGTTTACACTCCATAAAACAGAGCTACCAGCTGACCACCAGAGTGTCTGAGAAACTATTAACACCCCATGAAATGCCTCCGCTGACTCCAGAGCAGGACTTTCAGGGGACCCATAGTACTCTTAAGATCACTGGCACTCTCTTACATAGGAAACTTTTTTTTTTTTTTACGTCTGCTGGCCACAAACGTTTACAACTCCCAGAGCTGACTTCCTTTTTTTTTCTGTAACCAGTTTGATAATCAGCCACAGTTTTTGCACCGGAGCACATCATCTGAAAGAGGTAAACAAAGGCAACTGCTACACTAAACATTACAGAGTTCAGACTGGTGTTAATTTGCTGGTGCCTCCCCCTTGAGTGCACCTCTGACTGTACGACTGGCAACCTCCGAGTCTGTCTGCTTGCCACCAGCACGAGTAAGAGCCAAGAAACAAGCCAGCAAACTCCCGTTTGCCAGCTCGTCTCTGAGCCTGCACCGAGGCAGGAGATGACTAATCCATCCGCTTGTTTCAGACTGTTGATCCGTCGCTCTGGATTCTGAAAACAAAGCTGAACTTTCACAATTCCTAATTAAATTAATCATATCTATCTGTAAGGTGACATCTGAGGATTATAGGTGAATGTGAGAAATCAACTAAAAGATTACACTTGAGTAAAACAGTTTGAAAATGAGTTTGAGTTGGGGTTATACTAACGACTTAGAACTTAGTGATGAAGTAAAATCCTTTAAGTGAATATCCAGCCCTACTTAAAATACCTTCCGTCACACACAGCAGCAGTTTATAGGCGCACGGCGAGCACATCTCCGGACACTCCATGGACTTTTGCCTCAGCTGAGGCTCAGCTGCTCTGACACCTGATTTCACAGGCCTTGGGAGTGGGAGTTTGGCAGACGCTCAGCTGCCGGCAACTCCCCCCCTTCCAGCTAATACGAGAAACTAATATCACTTTGACCGCTGGTGGAAAAAGGCATCAGGCACCTTGCTCTCTGTAATGGATAGCTTCTACTCACTGATATAAACAACTGGGGAGCTGTGATCCTGCCATGGCCAGTTCCAGTCTGGACAAGGGGATCTGTGTGTGTGTGTGTGTGTGTGTGTGTGTGTGTGTGTGTGTGTGTGTGTGTGTGTGTGTGTGTGTGTGTGCCACTGCTGAGTTACTTTGCACTTGGTGTTGAGGTGTGTGGGGAAGGGTGGGGGGGGGCTTTACCAGTGGAAAATTATATTAGCCCAGAAAGAAATAAGCCCACACCACATTCACTTTTTGGTGACATCACAGTTAAAGTCATAAAGATGTGTGTGTGTATGTGTGTGTATGTGTGTGTGTGTGTGTGTGTGTGTGTGTGTGTGTGTGTGTGTGTGTGTGTGTGTACGTCCACATATGTGTTTTCTTTTCCTGCTGTCTGCCTGCTGTCACATGATTACAGATGGCTCAAAATTGAGGCGTATCTGAAATTAAATTTACTCAGTTCCCATTACGTAAGATTGCTTGAAAGTCTCTGCGTGTGTGCATGTGTGCACGTGCGCGCGTGCGTGGAGTGAGAAGGGTGTCAACACTGCTGGTCAGGGTTGTCTCCCAGACCTGGAAGGCCCACGGCTCTGATTTATCAGAGGAAACAGTGAAGAAATGAGAGAAGCAAATCCTATAAAAATGTCCACTCAAAGATCAACCAGGGAAGATGTTTTTTTTTTTTCCTTTGTTACGTTTATGTGTCTTTTTGAATTCTCTGTACAACTTTAAACAGTTGTACTACAAAAACCTATAGAGCACTGAGTTTATAATCAATTCCCAATACTTTATAGTTACTAACAATAAATCAACTGTAAAATAATGAAGAAAGAGAGACATAATCGCTTTTGTTCGCAAAGATCACAACTTCAATCAAGGCCTGTGAGTACACAAGGAAATACCTAAGATGTTTAAAATGAAGCTGCTGAAAGCCTGTCTGCATAACTCTGTGTGTGTGTGTGTGTGTGTGTGTGTGTGTGTGTGTGTGTGTGTGTGTGTGTATGCTCTGAGGAAAAATGTTGTTTTTAGAACATTAAAGAACCCTTATTTGTATTCCGTGTGTGTGTGTGTGTGTGTGTGTGTGTCTGTGTGTGTGTGTGTGTGTGTGTGTGTGTGTGTGTGTGTGTGTGTGTGTGTGTCTCCGTGGTGACAGAAACCGAGGCCTTTCTGCCAGATTGACCCTTGCAAGGTCGCGGGCACCATCAATTATGTCAGCCAGTAAAATAGGCTTTGCTACACACAGCAGATTATATGGAGTGTAAAACATTAGAAAAATGTGTCTGAAACATCAGAGTAACATGTTTGAAGTGACAAAAGGTTGGGGGGGAATAGAGACAGTCCCAAAAAGGGAAGACCCCTGACAAGTGATTTTGTTTGAAGGCATTGTAGCACACTCAAGTGGGCAGGGATGCTTTCTATGGCCCCCACGGCAGTCCATCTTCTGGACAGAATACAAGCAGGATGGAAGGACATATGCTTTGCACGGGGTCAAATGGAGCAGAACTCACAGGCTTTTGTGCTGCTCCCTTTTGGTGGTGAGAAGAAAAGGCAAATCTGTTGTCAAGTCGTCGTCCAATGGGGCCACAAATATCACATAAAAATTCACCGGTCTGTTTCCTTGCGGGGCTTTTGTCTCCGTCTCATGATAAGGGGTGTGGATCCAGTTGGCCTTAATGGCTAAACCACATAGTTCTGGGCCTGAATGAGCTCTCCGGCGCTGAGGCGGGGGGCTACGCACGCACTCCTCCGCCGGCCCGGCCTGAATGTGTAATCCATCCATCACAAGAAGGCTCTGAGAGGCGCTTTGACTAATTCAAGACAATGAAGACAGGGCTGGACAGAGATGTTTGCGATGAGCGTGACACTCAAGCACCTTCTGTTCTGTTAAAACCGCCGTTCTCTCTTTCACTATATGAAAGCTGAGTATAGATTCGAGCGAGATAGCAGATTGCGATCAGCACCTCAGTCTGCTGCCAGTAAAAAGCTTTTTGCTGACTGGGGCCAAAGCCAGCCTCCCTAAGCCCCGCAGTTACACTGTTACACACACGGCACCGTACTTCAGCTCTTTAAAAATGCTAAACCAATAAAAAGGGTTGCTATCCATCTAGATGTGCTCACATAAAGAAGGGCTGTTTTAGGGAGTGGGGTAGGCCTGGAGGGGCTGAAGTGCTCTGCTCACCAAGTTTTGATTGACTACCAGAAGCCTGAAGAGAAATGATTTATTGTTTGGTTTTTTTTCCTACATTTTTACCCGAACATTCTCATATATGTTATAGTTCACATCAAATCGAACTATTACCAAATAAGGTATAGACAAGAGACGGCCTGTTCATTTCAAATTGTTCATTAATAATTTAGATTTTGCAGTCTGGTAAAAATACTCATGATAATACGCAGTGAGAGATTCCTGTTAGAGAGACTGACCAGGTTACACTCTGTTTCACTGTGTGCCACAAGTGGAAGAAGAAAAACAGGAGAAGGTGTAGGAAAAGTTTCTAGTGTTTACGCCATAACAAACAGCTGATAGCTGGCCTCTCTATTTGAGGTTGAACAGCCATATTTGAGCGCTGTCCTGAGATCTCACATGGAGAAAAGCATGGACGTGAAGGTGCACTGGACTTTTCAGAGTTCAGTTTGCACGGTTGATAACAATGTCAACTTCATATATTACCAAAGCTTTTCTTTCCATCTCTATTCTTTCTTTGTTATAATTTATGTTCTTGATTTTTGAAGCAGCATTCCTCAAAATGCTTGTATAAAAGCTGCCATATGACGATCAACTCATTCATTTTTATAAATAACGAACTTGGATTCAACCTGATTCAATGGTCAAGTCATGAAAGAAAAGTTTGATTTGTTTTGTTTCTTTTGTAAAACTTCTTGCAGTGCATCTACAATGATATTATCCTGATCACATGCTTATTAATATCATCTTCAGCTTCAAAGGCCAACGCTGTGCTCCAACTTCTGCGACTGGAGCAGACAACGGCCAACATGAGTGAAAACCTGCCAGATGTTTGTTTCCCTGTTTTTGTTTGTTTCTTTCTTTCTTTGAGCTGCCACATAGGTTCTTACTAAGAAAAGTCGTGTTTTGCTTTGATTTCAATTAAATGAAGTGAAATCTAACTGATTTGTTTTCTTCAGAGCCGTATAACGTTTATTACATTCATTAAACATAATTGCAACCAACATGTTTTGGCAGCCCCGGGTTTAGAGACGTTCATTACTTGAAGGGTTTGGATTTTACTCACATTCTCCTTCCAAGATCAGGTAGGAGAAACAAGATGAGATATGAACTCACAGTGTTCCTATACGTGCGTACCAACGGCGGCCCTGTTGCCTCAGACGATTCTCCCCGCGCCACGCCGCTGTACAGTAATAGACAATGGCACACACCATGAAGCAGTTACATAAAAGTGGATTATGGACTCCCGTACTCTATAAGATGCTGTCTACTTCAATCTAGCCAGGAAGTCACAGACGCCCCGGCAGCTTTTAGCCTTAGCAACACGTGTTCAGCAGCCCGGCGGACGGTCTCAGGAGTTTGTGGAGAACACTGATATAATCTAATTAAGCAAAGGGAATTAAAAGTGAACACGGCTCACTTTGGATTGAGTTACACCGCTTAATTATTGAGATGAATCAAACATCTATATTACATTGTAGACTAACATCAAAAGGCAGTGGAGTTCAGACTTTCTTTCTTTATGTGACATTTGGGTTTGCTCAGTGGTTCTGCATTTGGTTTCATCTCTCCACAAAATAGCCCTTAATTATTATTACGCTGGTCCGTGGCCAACTCTCGTTGAAAGC
Source organism: Salarias fasciatus (assembly GCF_902148845.1). Classification (NCBI taxonomy): domain Eukaryota; kingdom Metazoa; phylum Chordata; class Actinopteri; order Blenniiformes; family Blenniidae; genus Salarias; species Salarias fasciatus. The sequence goes on along the minus strand of NC_043745.1, from coordinate 12,425,829 downwards.
GTTTTGATCAGCATTTTCAAAAAGTCCCCCCGAGGACATTTCAAACAATCTGTTGTTTCAAATACAATCCCGTATATTCAAATAAATGGAGATCAAGTACCTTATCAATTGACGGTGCTGTGAAGAACAAACACGACTGAGATGAAGCTAATCTCTGTGTTTTCTGATTGCTGATTGAATTTTAAAGAAAACCAATTCATTTTGCAACTGCCAGACTTTTAACATACAGCGCTGGCCGGAGACAAAAAGCACACGTTCAACGTGACACAAGCTTTTCCAAGCGCACCTGATTTTTGCACACACTGTAACACAGTACACCTCCCCTCCCGCCGTGTTGTGTGTGTGCGTGCGCGTGTGATTGCTCCTCGCCGAGGGAGGCTGACGAGAGCGGCTAAAGGGTGTTTATGAGACTGTTAGCCAGGAGAGGATGCCGCCCTGCAGCTCTCGCCCAAATAAAAGAGCCATTTATTACATCCAACATGACCCTCTCATTACACACAAATAGGAATTAATGAGTGCTATATCGGGTGCTCCCAGCAGAGCGAGGCGGGGCCGACTAAAGGACTGGCGTTAATTACACTGTCCTACATCTCACCCATTTAACACCACCCATCAGATCGCTCTATCTGCAGGAGAAGGAAGATGCCTCGAAGGGAAGGCCGCTCCGGGCGCTGCGAAGAGGATTGATGGCTAAAACTGCAAAAACAGGCAGCGCAAAAAAAAAAAAAAAAAAAAAAAAAAGACGGGATTCTCCTTTCAGGCTGTGTTTTGTTTAGCTGGAGAACACACATCTCAGGTTTGATCTCTGCTGGGTTATCCTCTCCATACTGTACATGTCTTGTTTTGAAAGGTGTGCAGACAAAAACTTCCCACAATGCTCCAAGGACTTGTACTTCCTCCTGACTGTGCTCACAGCCCTGTGTTTACAGCATCAGCTTTTTTTTTTCTTTTTTTTTTATTTCTTTCTGTTTTACTTCACCACGAAATCTCTGATTCTAGCTAATCCTCCGCCGTGATCTCTCTCTTCTCCTCAGCGGAACCTCTGCCCTCCCTCGTCTTGTTCCACCTCCTTAAGCCCCATCCACACAATACACCTACACTCAAAAAAAAAAAAAAAAAAAATTATCATCAAAGATCTCCTTCCATATTTCCCCCTTTTCTCCGCGATTCTCCAAGCGAATCAGACAATTTTACACTGTCTTCCCATCAGAATCGCACCATTCTCTCCGCTCATTGTTTTCAAAGAGGGCTTTAGGTACTTAAAAACCCCGATCGCTGCTTCAGTGATTTTAAAGAATTAGCGAGGTAGCGAGGTGTTACGCAGCTGCTATTTCCTCCTACTACTTGCAATGTTCAGATAGAAAAGACTGATCGTGGATCAAATTATCACCGCTCTCCATGAATTATGTTGAAGTCTGCCTCTCAGATGAAAAGATGAAAAGCTCAATTGGTCATGCCTGACTGTGTTTCATTTACTGTATCTACGTCACAAATTAGTTTTTCATAATGTCTCAGGACGTCACGCGCTTGTAGAAACATTGAAAAACGAAAGCTTTCTCAAGTTCCTGTTGTTGTGCCTGATTAGTTTTTTAAAGAGCCTTTTTTAATTTTTTTTTTTTTTTGCTGTGGTTCACACTGAGGATCTATAGTCAAGGTGATCTGTTTTCATTTTCATTAATTGGTTTCACTTATTGTTTGAGTAGGTGTGGGCGAGACGAAGCCCTGGGAGACTGTGACTGGGATTAGGGGGCTGTACAAACAAATGTGAAATGAAGCTGAAATGACGTGCAGATAAACAATAATAAGGATATCAAACTGCAGGGCCTGATGAGGATCCAGACTCTGATTTAAATGATGTTATTGGAAGCGGGCTCACCGAGATGGCTCTATTTCTGCTCACTCCGGCTCGCGGATATCAACAGCACATCGCAATATGCGCACCTCTATTTCTGAACCCGGGAAATATTGAGCAAACTCTGTCCATATATTAAGTATTCCAGAGGATTATTATAAAGCAACATAAAACTACATTAAATTGTATGTGATCTTAACTTCTTTTCTTTGTTTTTACTGACAAATCAGTGTATTTCCCTGCGTCTGTGGCAACATCTTTCACTGAGCCACTCTGACATGATTGCAAGCGAGAGTAAACAATTACACCTGGATCAAAGTCCTGGAATAATTATATGTCAAGTGCTGGTTAGTAGTAATGTCTGCAGTCAGCTAGAAGAGGGGCGGGCTCTGCTGAGAGACGCTCTGAAATCTCTCTTTCATCTTTTTATACTTTCTCTCCGATCAAGGCACTTTTCAACACACACACACACACTCTTGCATCTCTCTCTCTCTCTCTCTGTGCTGGTATGACACAGGAAGAAGCCGGGCCCTGCAGCCAACCCCGGCGTCCGCACTGAATGCGATTAAGCTGAGCAGTGATTAATCTGGGCTGCCCCATAATTCCTCTTTACCACTTTAATGGATGTTATCTCCCCTCCTCTGAAGGCTTATCTTGCTGATCGGGGCCAAGGATGAAGCGAGGCAGCGGAGGAGAAGGGGGGGGGGGGGGGGGGGGGGTTGGCTGTGAGGAGAGGGAGAGTGTATGTGGATGTGTGTGTGTGTGTGAGGGGGGGGTGGGGGGTGAATCAAACCAAATCCATACAGAGGTAAGTAAATGAATAAGTAAGTAAATAAGTAAGTAAATAAATAAATGCAGGGATTGAGCGAGCTGCTAAGCGGATAAGGCAGATCAGTCTCTGTAAAGTGCTCATTTGTTTTCTAAGAAGACGAGACAAGCCGCCTTCAAAGCCCACTGATACAGTAAAAAACACTGTCAACATCACAATTCACAGACAAACAAAATAAATTATCCAAACTGCTGTCAATAAAACTTCCCACCCCCTCATTGTGGGAGACGGGGCGCAGAGTACACGGCGGCTGGCGCTCATGTGGATGAGCTTCTGTTTTCTTTCTCCTGCTTCCACTTTGTGGCGTTCATTAAATGATGACCAGGTTCCTCTAATATATAGTACGATTTAGCTTCAGTCATCCGCAGCTTCGAAACAAGTTTCCTCAGGTCTGAGTCTGATGTGCGCATGAAAAAAAAAAAAAATCCTTCGGGGTGAAGTTTCAGGACAATGAGTAACTTTGTGAACTTTCTCAACCCGTTGTGTGAGCATGTTCTTATTTGTATGCACTGCCTTTATTCTACTATCACATTCAAAAATAAACAACTACTGTAATATTCCAGTGCAGCTTCAAAATGTGAATATATATGCAACAAATGCACTGAAAAAAAAAAATCCAAGTTTAAGAATGCCAACACAGTCTCTTTATAAAACTTTTACTTACATAATAAACTTCACTGTAAAGCTTCTTCCAAACTGTGTGAAATGGACACTGACGCTCTCAACAATACAAACTCTTACAGCTTATAGAAAGAGACACACATCTGTGCAGGGTTTTGCTTTAGTTTTGTGAAGTCATACTAAATACTTGTAGTGGACCAACACAATATTGAATTATATTTTAAATAAGGAGTAGTAATTATCTTAACTTGACTGTATTTGCAAATATTTTAATAAGCCATCGACAATACAATTTTTTTGTTTCATTAAAAATAAATTAAGTTACTGTTTTTACATATAGGTAAATAAAATAAGTTATTAATCAAAACTCAAAAATTTAATTCTCAAGTAAACTGATGTACTTTAAAAGCCCTTTCAATGAGTTGTTGTGTATCTCAGTGAGTGACAGTGATTTTAAAAACCATTCAACAACACACTCCCTTCCTGATCCAAATCCAAAAAATTAAAGCTTGATTGAAGGACGTTACAAACCCAAACTCAAACCTTTACTTTCTCAGGACGACACACTGACATATGGCTAAAGGCCCTTTGAAGGAGTTATTGGAGTGTAGAAGTGTGTGTGTGTTTGTAAGTCCACCCTCATGTCTGCGTCCTCGTAAGGGAACGTACGTGAGAGCTTAGCAATACGGCGACAGGGTTAACTCTGTTCCAGGCTTTTTTTTTTTTTTTCCATCCTGGCTTCGGCTTACCAGCGATGTTGCTGTGAGATTCTGTCATAGACAAACCTCTGTGGGATTCCATTCAATACTAGTGTACATCTTTAGGTACAAAGCTGCGGGCTGCATTGGCTCCAGGTAACATAAACGCTCCCTTCAAGCCACCGCGTATCTGCCCATGAAAATTCTCTAAAGGGGTTTAAGCATTTACGCAGAAACACTATCAGGCACTGCCGAAAATTCAGCTTACCCTGTTGAATAGGGACTTCAAAGAGAATTGCAAATACCTTTGCACCGCTACATTTTCTCTTCTCTCTCTCTCTCTTTCTCTCTCCCCCCTCTTCTCTTTCTGTCTCTTCCTGCTTCTTTTCATTTTATATTTCCAAACACAAGCCGCTGCGCGATGTAAAATGTATTATCAGTCATATATTTCCTCTTTAAATGAATAATAACAATAATCTGTGAGTAATTTCTCTTTTATACAGCCGAGTCTAAATAGGGCAAAGCAAGCACACTAATAAACAGCTGCGGGTAAACAAGGCCATGCAATAATGAACGCATGGATTAGGCCTCTAGTCTATGTTGTGCGATAAGGAAAAACAGCTGCTGCTATCCAGGTAACAGCACATATTGACTGTCAATGAAGGATAAACTACTGTGCAGCTGCACATTTACTTTCTTCATTCGCACTTTGGACACACCATCCCCACACACACAGACAGCCGGATACAAACCGATCCGTACACACACACACACACACACACACACACACACAGACACACACACTGAATATATGAAAGAACCGCAAAGAATCGGAATATAATATACGCTTAAGCCTATTTACGCCGCACGGAGTTTCACACACAAAACAATATGATGCATAAACGCAGTGTGATTTAATGTAAGAGATAATAAATGGCTTCATAATGAGCAATAAAAAGCCTCTTTAAACAGTTTACTGCTTAGTTCACACTTATAATTAATCTGGGTTCCATGTGTGCATATAAAGTGGGAATAAAAGTCGGCTCAGCTGCGCGCAAGAAAAATGACTGCTGGTAAACATCTGCAGCGCGACTCAACCGCAGCCTCCAAAATACTGCTTCTTTTTTCTCCTGTCTTTCTCACCTGGACCTCGGCATGCAACACACTCCTAATACACACACACGTTATAAAAAAAAAATCACTCCCTAAAATTATTTACAGTGAAACGCACAACAGAAACCATAACATTTATAATGTTTTACAAAGCCATCAAATAAGTGGAGAGGGGATTAATTGCCCCGGCCCGACCTTAAAATAATTATTTTGAGCGGTGCAACTCTAAACTCCAATGAAATTGATACACTTTGATAATTAGATTCTTGGCACTGACCCGCTGAAGTCAATAAAGGTTATTAAGGCCAATTGCTGTCTAAACGCATTACGGGCAGAGTAAACTGTCCGTCGGAGGCCCCTGCTACTCCAGCGCCAATATGATAATCCATTCTCCGTCCTGGGGGTTTCTTCCCCAGCGCCTGTGTCTCCACTCTGCCATACAAAACCAGATTGGATTCGCTTAACCTTTCCAGGACTCTGATCAAATGAGCTCACACAGCAATAACATTTACATTGACCCCCCTCCTCCTCCTCCTCCTCCTCCCCAGCCCTGCTACCCTTCCTCGCCCCTACACACACACACACACACACACCCTCTCTCTTTTTTTAACTCAACCTCTCTGGCTCTGTTCTGACTGTACAGACTATCCGTATCCCTACATCCCTCCTTGCTCTCCTCCTTGGCACGTTTGCTCAATAACCTAATCAGCTATTGATGGCGACCGGGCCGGGCTGTGTGTGATTGCGGCGCAACCCTCCTGAGCAGAGGCAGATTGTTTCCGAAGACCGTTATTATGGCGGAGGTGGAGAAGATGAAATGGTCACCAAAGCACATCTCCACACACACACACACACACACAAACGCACATGCACAAACACACACAGATGCCCGAATGCATGCATAAAAGAAAGCCTTCCATTATAAATCAGAGGGAGTAAATTTTGTTATACATAGAGGCAAGGAGGGGAAAATAGAGAGTGTGTGTATGTATATGTGAGTGTGTGTGTATGTGTGTGTGTGTGTGTGACCAAACCTTTGGAAAACAGGGACTGACAGGCTGGGTGAACAGAGTAGAGGGAAGACATGGCCCCGATACCACTTCCTGTTTTGTACATCTTGAAGTATACAAATGTATTCAACTGAGTGGATTCCATTTATTATGAAAGTGGATTAATTTCCTTGATATGTGTTGAAAAGATTTCCATCTACAAGGCTCGTTCTCCTGTCAAGTGAGGGAGAAAAAGGCGAGGGGAGAGACAGAGATGTGGCGAGATACTGGGAGCGAGAAAGGGAGAAAACAAGAGAAAGAAAGAACATAAAGCGAGAGAGAGAGAGAGGGAGGGAAAGAGAGGAAGACGGCGACAGAGTGCGGTGAAATCTCTTTGCATCCGGCGGCTTTTGAAGTTGTGAGATGAGCAGCCACAGAAGTCAGGAAAGTGACAAATTAGGGAAAAAGCTGTACTGTGCAAGCAGAGCTGCTAAATCAATTAAAGTCATGCCGAGTGCATACATTAACATCAATGGCTCACACGTACACTCCGAAATACACACACACGCACACACACACACACACGCATACAGGACAGAGGGGGAAAGAAAGAAAACAGAGGGAGACGTGCTCATGGGCTCGCTGTCGCTTCTCCCCCACAGTGAAAAAAAGAATAGATAAAAAACACACACACACACACCGATATTTAAAATATTCTGCATAAAGCCAAGACTCTGGGTCTATTGTCGCTCAGACGGTAGCTATTCATTGTGGCTAGTTTAAGGAAATGTCACTATTGTATGATAGCGGCGATAGCGAGGGCCCTGAGGGAGACGGCGGCCGCGAGCCAGCCGCCGTCTAAACGGACTGCAGCACCCTAGATCACAAGGGAGTGTAAAAACCTTTAAGTTAATGCCCTTTCTTGCACCTTCCAGAACCTTCACCCTACACACACACACACACACACACACACACACACACACACACACACACACACACACACACACACACACACACACACACACACACACACAGGAGCGTGCACTCATGCCACACACACTTACCCACACTTGAAGATTATTCAGGAGCTTCGCCTCTTTGTTTCTATCAAGGAACCACGTGAATTCATGAGGTACCGGAAAGAGGCGAGCGAGCAAGTGGACTTGTTTTGTTTCGGGGCTGCCGTTATTTATTTATTTATTTATGTATTTTATCAGAATGTCATTCAAATGGAAGGATGAACATTTGCATGACAACAGGCTGAGGAGCAGAAGAGGGAGCCCCAGGGAGAGACAGTATCCATAAACAGGAGCTAGCACCCCCCCCCCCCCCCCCCCCCCCCCAACACAGCCCTCGCCCTCCACCCCAATATTGCAATATTCTTCACACAGACTAACAAACGCACACATCCCACAACACTGTGTGCTAAATATGACAATAAAGAGAGGAAGGCTGGCTGTTTGTATTGCTATTTTAGCCGGATAAAGCAATAGGCTGTTTTATTGCTACAGCGCCGTGTATAAAACAATACAGCGTGATTTTATAAAATCCTATTTAAAGAGACATATACTTATTTTAAAACACCCGTGGATATCATATTGGACAAAAAAAAAAAAAATAATGCTGTATTAAAACACGCCGTGCAGGCGCACAAAAAAATCTACGCAAATATAAAATGGGAGCCGCGTGCGCACACAGTGGGTCACTTGTATTTTACTAAATTACACTGTGCTGTCAATTGCCAGCTTGAAAATATAAAATATATGCAATAAAGAAATGTGGAAGGAGGGAGGGGAACATAATTTAAATAACTCAAAGTAATTTAAAGGAATGAGTTTTAATCTAACAGCAAGAAAAGAGCACCGCTATCAAAACCTCCAAAAGGAAAATCTATAAGTCACATCTATAAAGTGCTTTTCATCAGCATATCAGAGGTCGATGCATGTATGTAAATATTGCTGGCGAGAGCAATAATGTTGTCTTTCATCACAATAGTGAATCATTCCCTTTATGCGCACACAGGCGCATTATTTTCGCATAAGTTCAATATGTATTTCAGCACAAGACATACTTGCTTTTGTGTGATTCAACATTGTCATTAATTGCAATTTTGTGCCCAAGAATTTAATCTGTGAAGTGAATGCACGGGTAAACACGTGTCGATGCAATTTGAGCTATTAAAAATATAAAAGCACTAAAAGCACATCCAATGTACATCCACATACTTCAGCATATTTTTAATTCATGAATTTGGATGATTTTGGTTTTTCTTAATAAACGGCATCATAATGAGCCTGATGCAATTTTTCTGTGTGCGTGTGTGTGTGTGATGGGCGAGGAAAACAAGAAAAAAAAAAAAAGGGCAGGCGCAAAGGCAGACAGTGGACACAGTTGGCTTTGCCCATTAGAGAGAGACACGGCATCAGAGAGCGAGAGAGAGACCTCACTTTTCACTGATGCCCTTTTCTAAATACAGGTCCGAATCGCACACTTCATCTGGGCCCGGAGGTGGAGCTCCAGATGAGTTTAGCCTCTGTCGACTAACCCTCCTCAACCACCCACCCACACACCCACCTTCCTTCTGCCAGGCTGAAGGAGAGAGAGAGAGAGGGAGAGAGAGCGAGAGAGAGAGAGAGAGAGAGAGAGAGAGAGACTATGACTGGAGCTGAGCAGTGTCGGCAGCACTGTTCTCCTCCAGCCCCTGTCTTTATCCCCGCCTGAGCATTAGATGTGATTACTGCTCAGCGCTCGACACTGACAGAGACAGAGAGCTCCCAGAGACAGCAGGAGCGGGTGAGAGACATCGGGAGAGAGAGAGAGAGAGAGAGAGAGAGAGAGAGAGAGAGAGAGAGAGAGAGAGAGAGAGAGGAGAGGGAGCAGAGAGGGAAAAAGAGGAGCACAGCCTCCTTCGTTTGCTCTACTGCAGCTACAGTGATACAAGAGTGCCCCCTGCTGCTTCTGGTGTCTGGATGTTAAAGGCACACACACACACACATGCACGCACGCACACACATACACACTCTTTGAAATTCATCTATGACAGAGGGACTGTGTACAGAACCCGTCTGGGGGCAAGAGAAAGAAAGTGAGACCGAGCAGGTATCGGTGTGTGTATTTGCGTGTGTGTGTGTGTGTGTGTGTGTGTGTGTGTGTGTGTGTGGCACATATGTACTGAGCAGGGCTGTGACTAAGGTGACTTAATTATGAGTCTGACATTACTAAGTGATTCCTTTACTGTGGTGTCTAACTAATAGCTGCGTGCCCACGTTCCTCTGTAATAAAAACTTCTGCCAGGCTGCGATTAAACACATGACACATCCCTAATAATGGAGGCCAGCGAGAACTTAGACAATCCATCATGTAATTTTTAAACACACCCACCCTTATGAGGAGCTTTTATTGGACAGCAGAACACTTATGTAGTTTGCTTAAGAAGCACAAGCGAAGGCATGTCGAGCATTTAGAAAGGTGAAAACGCTTATTATTACATGACAGAGTGCCTCCTCTGGCCAGGAAACTTCGCCGGATATTGGGAAATTGCACGGCTTGGCATGAAGTTTGTAGTTTTAAAACTACATCTCGGTCAATGAAATATAATTTTGATGAAGTATGTTTAACACACAGTATATAGTAGTGTGTACAAGTGGGCTGAAACCTCTATGACGTGCAGTTACTTGACCTCTGAGGGATTACAGAGTGTGAGTCCGGGCTTACCATGGTCTCCATGAGCCTCCAGTCCCGCTCCAGCTGCTCCATCGGGCTGCTCCACCAGCTGCAGAAGCGGGCGTAACGCTGGCCCTGAAACCAGTACTGCCGCAGCCACTCGAACTCCACCTGCACACACACACACACACACACACACACATACACACACACACACACACACACACAGGCACGGAAAAGACAAAACTGTTACAGAGAACTATCATATAAAACTAGTGAGGGATTTTATAGTCCGATGATAACAGATTTCAGTAGCTCATGATTTTGCAGGCTGAGTATCAGTAAAGTACACAGTGAATAACTACTTCAAATATAAAACACACACACACACACACACACACACACACACACACACACACACACACACACACACACACACACACACACACACACAAATGAGTACTTCAATGGTAAGTCTTTCTAACATTAAAAAAAAAAAAATAAATACAGAAACTTCCCCATAATAGTATTTTTCTAAAATAAAATATTTATAATTTTAATTAAATTACAAGAAGGCTACTACATACTTTGTGCAGAAATGCTCTGTCATTATATGAAAAACTTTTATTTGTATGACAATACCTATTTTAAAAAAGTGCAAATATACTTTAAAAAAAACAAAGATATCCGGCCTTCCAAACTACAAGAAAAGGAAACTAAGACAAACAAATGACAATGACAATATATTTCTAATGAACCCTTCCATTCACTGGAAATCATAAAAATAATTTCAAAATGCAGACACTACATGTAAAAGGAGAGAATTCCAGTGACGGTCATCGGCACACTGACGGGATGAACAGATCACGGTTTCCGAACGAGGAAACACACAGACGATGTTTGTTCAGACACAAACACCTTCCAGCGAGCACACCTGAGAGCTCCGCCCTCTTCCTCCTCTCCTCCGTCTCCTCCTTCCCTCTCCTCCCGCTCCGTCTGGAGATGACAGTCTCTGCCGCCGAGCCGCTCCCCTCTCCTCCACTGGGAGTGTTTTTGTTTCCTGCTCTTTTGAAGTGCTGATTTAATCCTCGCTAGGATGCTTGGCGTAGCCAGGTGTAGCCTATCTGCCTCTAAATGTGTCGTTCCGCGTGTACGTCCGTGCGCTTGTGTCTGTGCCGTTTGTGCGTCGCCGTGTCGGTGCGAGGGGCTTTGTTAATGTCTCTGCATACAATTGCCGAACGTGCATGTCAAAGATTGCCCCAATTGCCGCCAACATAATCGTGCGGCGCGGAGGCTTGCCCTCCCCCAAAACGTCCTACAAAGCATCATCCAGCCAAAACAATGCACGCTCCATTTCACACTGACGCAGACAACTGTACGACAACAAAATGCAGTTGCATACAATGGTGTGCATATCAAACGGGACGGGGGGAACTATTGTTCCTTTTCTGAAAACTATTTTGTTTATTGTTCCTCAAACAGAGCATTAAACCAAAGTACACCGCCGAGCCTTTTCACAGATGGGAACGCGCAAACAGTTGCAACAAGGTTTCAGCATAATAATTCTGTCTACGAGCTCCCAGAAAATTGAACAAAAATAAAATGGAAAAAATGCATTTTTGGATTCCAGTGTTTTTCCCCATGAATACATCTTGTACATGTTAATCCATTCATAGGATGCAGATGTTTTCAGCCGGTCAGTGGCTGGAATGCAACTCTGTTTCCATAAAATGGAGATACTGAGCTGAGGCACGGCGTCCAGACCAAATTTTAAAGGAAAACACAAAGGTTTGGATTGTTTTTCGATTGGTTGTTGTTCTGCTTTGAATGCCATTTTTTTTTAGTATGTGATCAGAACATATAACAAATTTATATTTTTAATTACCTTGATAAACTAAGTATTTGGTCTGTAAAGGTTCATATGTCACTTCAACTGCACCAGAGCTGATGGAGAAACCAGGTCCTGTATTTAGAAGGGTCTCTGACCAATGGCAGCCTTCTACTTCCAGGTGCATTCGCAACACTATTAGAACGGGGTTTGTTTCAATCTGACCAAATCTGGAAAATCATGAAACAAATGACTATTAGAGGTTCGTTTTAAACATTGGAGTTCTTTGTCAGAGCATATTCTGATTTTTCCACGAACATAATATCTCAAAGCAATCAAATTTGGTCAAACTGTCTTGGAAAAGTGATATTTCACAGAGACTTACACCCACTTACAATCATTGTCATCTATGACCAAAAGTTTAGTCAACTTTTTTTCAAAAAAAACAAAAAACAAAAAAAAAAAACAACGAGTACGTCTACCTTCAAACGTTGTGTTAGTGGGACTCTGAAATCAACATTTGAACACTTACATTCACTTCACACCGTGATTCTGAATCAGAATCGTCTTCATTGTCATTGGAGATCAGTGAGATCCCAAATGTCAATGTGTGAACTTAAAGAGGCATGAGAGGCATTGGGACATGGACCCTTAGCATGAGCAGTAGTTTGTCTCTCAATCTGCAAACCAATTTGAATCAGTTGAATCAAAAGGCTCAACCCAATAATTCTTTGTAGCAGGAGTTAATCACTAATTTTAAACTATTAAATTGTTAGTTAACAATAACATACTGAAGTTAACGTTCCATTAATATGTTAATTGTTTGGTAAATGTCAGACAGGCTGGATTTTACTCTAATGGATCATGGTTCAGCTGGAACTAATGCTTGAAATAATAATAGATACTAAGTAGTTCGGAAAGTATTGGGTAAAAATACTTAAATGACCCATTATTTGATCCTGTAATATAATTATAGCTTGGTTATAGATTATAGTTTTCATACTTTTGGAGGTCTAATAGGTTATGCTGCAACTGCTGCTGGTTTTACTGCTCTGTATTATGAAGCAGGCAACCTATCATCAAGCCCCCCACCCCCTTAAAAGACAGCAGAACTATTTACACAAACAACCTGAGTGAAGTCTGTCTTGGGGAGACGAGACGCTGTGCACAGAATCATCCTGCCATTTACTTCCCAAAGGCTCTGATCACAGCGGGGATGACATGCAAGGACTGGGGCATGTCAGGGAGAATACACAGCCAGTGGCACTGCTCAGCAGCCTCTCAGTCACTCCATACAACCCGCCCTTCAAAGAAATGTCATCCTTTATGGTCCCTTCAACACACTCCAAATCCACTCCCCTTCGATCACTAACAGCTCAAACACACAACAAAGCCGGCAGCGCCGATATCGGACGTCCTTTTTCTCCCAGTCTGTCCCTCCTTCTATCTCTCTGATTGTCTGCCTGTCCTTTAGTGAGAAGAAACCAACCTGTGTCTCTGCTTTGAGCCGACATGGCTGCCCGTCCCCCGCCGCGCGGGCCAGCGGCTGCCACAAAGCAGGCCATCTGAAGCGACTGAGGAGCGCCGGCTACATGGCATTTGGAGTCTGGCCACCCAGCTGAGAGTTACCAGGCGGGGAACTCTGACTAAATGCCACCTATCCAGGCAGACAGATCGAAAGTGTGCGTGAGAGCGAGAGAGAGAGAGAGAGAGAGCGGTTGTTAGGCCTAGCTTTTTCTCAGAGATGGCGTTGGGGGAGCGAGAGGGGAGCTGGTGACTCCCCTGCGGCAGTCGCTGTCATCTCTCCAGGTGATGGACACACTAACTACACATTAGCCTCACATTAGTCGACTGGCCGCCCACCGCGGTAACTCCGCAGCTAAAGCCGAGTAGACCCCCCCTTTTTTTTTCCCTGAGGTTAATGAGGCGCAATTTTTTTTATTATTATTTTTTTTCCACACCTTCACGCTATTCCCTGAGCGGGTCCAATCAATTTCCGGGGCCCGGACCCCGAGGTGAGAGCTGATGAGAGTGTGATCGATCCCACTCTGCCGTCCTCTGTTTACCTTTCTCGGCCTCCTCACACATCAGCCAGGATAACTGGCGCCCCCAGCTTTCTGCGAACCACCAGGCATGCAATTTACACTCATCATACACTTTTCTGACTGGTCATACAGCAGCCAGATTACACTGTACATGCACAGACTGCCGCATACATTTCAATTCATGAAGGTTGTATCTTTATTTAGCGAAGCAGTCAATGAAGAACCAAACGAATAAATAACATTACTCAAAAAGGGTGATGAAACTGGTGAAGGCAGCAGGAATAATAAGCACAAACTGCTCTATTTTAACAAGATGACAGTGAGATTCCTTCTTTTGGGAAAGTTGTTTCGAATGCAAGCACAGAGCCGAGAGCCTGGGGAGAGATCTCGGTCCACAAACACAGGCGAGTGGAAGGTCACACACACCTGCTCCGGCACAGTTTACTTTCTGACTGAACATGTGGGAAATCCTCGTCCCTCCCTTCAATATTTACTGTAGGAGTGTGGAGGGGGACTGGCATCATTAGAAGGGGTCCCTCAGGGCACTCTGTCACACACCCACCTGGGATGTGACACAGTGGCTTTAAATGAAACAAGACACTTGTGCCTGGGATTAGCATTTCAAAGCCAAACGTGCTCAACTACCCCCGCCACGTAAGACAGGAGGTAAGATTAAAAGGAGACAGCGAAAGGAAACGCGCTTAACAAACAGGTGGGATCTTCGCCTTTCCTCATTTCTGTCTCCGTGTCCCATCGCGCCCCGCTTCAACCTGATACCCCGCCGCCCTCCATCGGCGGCAGACGCGCCGTCTTATCGGGGTCGGTCCCCGCCCCGCAATCCCCTCAACAACCGGCTGTGTTGTACGGCATGTGTGGAAACGTCAGGCGCCATGAGCTCCGCTGCTGCTGTTTAGCGGTTTTTAGAGGAAAGGCCCACAAGGCGCCGCTCGGGTCAGGCTGCCTGCGCGTCTCAGCCTTGTTCGCTCCTCGGTCGTCCATGTCAAACACGACCCGCGCAATATGCGCCCACCAAGCGTCGAAGCAGGCCGCCATCATAAATAACTCCGCCAACAATACATCATTTAAGTGGGTGTTCTGCTCTTGTGGGCAACTCCAAACAAATGGCCACATCGATCATTGCGAATGCCAGGTAGGCTGGAGCCTCTGAGAGCAAAACCCCCGGCCGCCCCACCCCCACCACTTCTTAGTTAAACACTCGCACAAACATACACCTGCTCTATTATAAATAGCTCCCGGTTCTCCTAAATAAACCTGCCTTGCCCTCCTGGTGGGGGCCTATACTCGCTAATCCTGTGGTGCTATGCGGCAAAAAAACTAGCAGGTGTTGCTAGCTCAACTAGCGCAGCAGTTCTCCCAACACAGACAGCCCCATTGTTTGGCAGTGCTGAATAATTAATATTGTCTACAACCTTTAAACAACCTTACGTCAGACTCATCTGTCACGGCATCCTGCTGAGAGGGCTCGGGCGCTCGCGCCGGCTTGGATGTGCACTCCGGGCCCAGGGGTGCGAGCGAGGGGGGGAGAGGTGAAGTGCTATATTAACTGTTGGCCCGCGGCAAAGCTAACGCAGGAGGCCGGCGGCTCCGCGGACGGCCCCTCACGCTCCTCTTGTCTTGACCTCACTCCATCCCTCAGTACACCAGGCCAGCATCAGTCATTGTGCCGTTTGTTTAAAAAAAAAAAAAAAAAAGGGGGGGGGGGGGGGGGGGGCTGGGGAGGGAGAGAGGGGGCACGACTCCATCTTTAGAAAACATATGGGGAAGCTATTGCTTTACGATCCATCACAGGCCGGGACAAATGAGAACAACCTGGATTTCATATTGTCGGCATTTCCCTGAGCGGAAACAACAAGGTAAGTAGAAGGTGGATCGCTGGTTAGCTCCCGTTCTGCCATTTATGGAGCTTTAACCTGCTGTCAGGCGACTCCCACTGTGGGCCACAAAATAAAATCGCACTGCAATTAAAAAGCAAAGCCAATGTTTTTCTAAAGTAATATTCATTTAAATTTAAATTTCAGTCAAAAGTGGCAGAGGATAAATTGCCAAAACTGAATATCCTAAAAGAGCATGAGAACAAAAAAAATAATACTTTTTTTTTTTTTTTCAAAGTGCATTTAAATGAGAATAAAATCAAAAGTTTTTGGTCGTCTTTTGGGCTGACTGTCATTTGGAAGAAAGCTGAACTTATAGATGAATCATCATCTACGTCTGTCTCCTGGACTCTATGCAAATAGTGTGCAAATTTGCATGATGTAAAACACACAAGCGCATGTTTGCCTTGACATGCTAATGACTCTTTAATTAGCTCTCTTTAAATCATCTAAAGTGTTATTAGAGAATACTTCCTGGTATTCTAGAACAAGTTTAGCGGATGCTGTCCGGATGAAATCTCGCTGTGTTTACAGATGGTTCTCAGTCGTGTTTAACCTCTTTGGAGCACCAGATGGATGAGGATTACAGCATCAGGACCATTCAGATCGTGTCCGCGAGGTTCCCAGTCACGCACAAATACATCAAAACTTTTGAAGATTGGCAACGCTGCAGTCAAATTTAGTTTGGAACAAATTCACAAACGGTGTTGTCCAGTCTCATTTTTGAAGCAGAAAAACAAAAACTAACACCGGTCGAATCACGCAAGGTAAGAAAAGAAAGCAAAACAAAGTGAAATGAACACAATCCAAAGGTGGTGGATGAATTTGCACGTGCAGAGGTGCGTGCCCCCACCTCATTGTGAATCTCCTCACAGTGCTGGAGCGTCGTCGGCAGCAGGGCCAGCAGGCTGTGGGAGCCCGTCTCGGGGTCAGTGTGCAGGTTGGACAGGGCCTCCTGGCACCGCGACTGGATGTAGGTCAGGGTCCCACTGGAGCACTGAGGGGAGCGAGACAGAGCCAGCGCACACAGCTGAGAGCCGGGGTTCATCCAGGGGCCTGGACATGTTCCGCGGAAGACAAGGCCAAACGGGGAAGCTGCAGCCGTGGAAGAACAGCTCCCGGAATGCGAGGAACTCATTAACATTGTTCAAGGATATGGATCATTTTTTTGTTTATTCCATTAAGTTTATTCACCTTTTGTTTAAAGTTTGAAATTAAAATGTTTTCTGTCTCAAATGGATGTTAAATGGGTTGTAGGAGCACGGTACTTTGCTCCAAACAACACAGCTCTTTACCCCTGAAACGGCTCCTTCCATCCTCCTGAATGAAACCGGAGGAGACTGTTGGCACGGCATACGGCATTTTCACAACACATCGGAAACACGGCGGTCTCTGACTTCTCACCTCGGCCACTCTGTGCGTGGAGCTGAAGCGCGCGGCTTCGCCGGCAAGGACGCAGTGCTGGTGTGTGCTGTTCAGGTCATCTGGCGAAACACAGTGGAGACAAAATTATAAGAACTCGCCAACAATGCCAGTGAGAATCATCAAATAAAGAGCAGGAGGGGGGGAGAGTAAACACCAGAAGAGACAGGAGTGTAAATCTCATTTTGATTGTGTGGTTTTGATTAATTACGATAAAGAATTGAGCGGACCATAAAAGGAGAAGGAGAGATTACAATGGAAAAACAGATGAGTGAAGCAAACGCGACAAGTAAATCATCATGTACCCTCAGACAGATCGCGCTCGGTCCAGCACCGCATCAGATAGAATGAGCAGCATTGTACTATAATTTTAATTACCAAACAAAACCAGATCGCGCTCAATCTGTCAAGATGGAAGAGCCATACCAACAAACATTTGTCCAATATCACACAAGCTTTACAAAGAGGCCTTACTGCTGTTTCCTGTGTATCCCTCCATGTGTTTCTTTGTGTGTATAGATGTTTCTCAGCTCTGCCATTATTTGCCTCATACCAATAATTAATTTAGCCATGACAGAGCTGTCATTCACAGCACATGTGCATATTTACACCCGCCTTGAGCAAGAGTACACCGGCTAATGCCCGTGATTTGAAAGTCAAACAGCCAAATGCTTTGGGAGGAGGATATTATTGTTTGGTGGGAGGGAAAAAAAAAGATGGTGACAAACAAAACAACTTGCCGGTGTTTTCTTCACCCTGATGAGATTGTGAAGGATTAGGTCTCTGGGCAGAATTACTCTGCGTCTTTAAAACTGTTTATATCCAATAACAAATTATCTCCATCAATCTGCTCTTTTCTTGGCGCGTCTGATGCGTCAGTGGGATCAGGAGGGAGTAGAGGCAAACTCGATAACTGTAATAAATATTTATCTTTCTTTCAACCCCTGTGCCTGCTGCCACTTGTCCTCCTTTTCCAGGAAGCAGGCTTTTAAATATATTGGGTCAACTCTTTTCTCCAGTCCCCCCCCCCCCCCCCCCGTGCATTGGGAGCTGGAAATCTGATTATTGAACAGGCCTGGTGTCAAGACTTGCATTGTTCTTTTTTAACCACTGAAATTCCATTTGGGTGGAAATGATGGTGATTCAATTTGCCTCCAGCAGCTCAGACATTAGCAGTTCAAAAGGGCCGGCCGCCGACAAATGGTGCTGAAAATACATTAAGGTGTCTGTGGTTATACACCGTCGTAGTTTCCCTTTTAATACCACAAAGCTACTTATCATACGGTGTGTGCCACTCGAACACAGGTAGCGTATATTTTAACGCTCGGTTCAGTGGCGGCTGTGTGTGTTTGGGACGTTTCGGGGTGGGATCTCCACCCTGGACCTGCGGGTGCGATGGTGTGCTTTGTTGCGCACGCGACTCGGAGCAAATTTATAGGCGAGTGCATATGTTTGTTCATTGTGCCAAGTGTTTAATTCAGGTGGACCCAACAAAGCGACAGACGGCCCGAGGACGGCGCGAGCCGCCGCTATCGTGGCGGAGCAGTTGGCCTCTCAAGGGCGTGCTCACCAAGTGGAGCATAAATCCCCACTGATCCGCGACAGTCAAGTCCCATTAGAATGGTCTGCACAACAGCCCATCACTCTATTATCATGGCTGGCCCGAAACTGACTGTTCTATTGTAAATCTTATCCAGCTAAAGGAGGTCGGCTTCAAGCCCTGTCAAGCTGAATATTAGGTACAGACACTGCTGCTCGCAGATGAAAACATAGCTTCTTCAAAGAGGCAACGTCAGGAATTCATTAAAACCTTTCCTTTTTCTGACTTGTTCTTGGCCTATTTTAAACTATTCAACCCAATTTCATATAAAGAGAGTATAAATGAAACTGTAACACCTAATCACAGGAGTTATGTTCCTTTTATAGAAAGTAAAATGCAAACATCGAATTTTTAATCTCATTTAGTCGACATCGTTTAATTTCTACCTCTAGAAATCACTATATCTTCATTTACGCGCTAGTTTTTTTTTCATTATTTAAACCATACATCCCAAACAAACTGCTCGCTATGAATTGACAACAGACAATAATATTTTGATATCCGTCTTTTCTTAAAGCTACATGTTACATGCTGAGATTAGAAGCTACATGTGAAGCTTTGGGAAACATTTCTCTGCAATTTTAAACACAATTAATCTGTGCTTGGAAAACAAATGTAAAAATCAATATTGGAAATGAGCATCGGTTGATGACCCAGTAATCAAACCTTCACACTCCTGACAGATGATACGACTTCTGAAGGAGTTGTTCTGTTTGTTAAAGGAGCTTAGAGCTTATGGAGGCAGACATAGGTGAAACTAGATTGCAGAGGAAAGCAGCTTATAGAATTTACACATTTTCTGGATACTGTCAAAACAGCGATTGCTCAGATTCTTCTTGGACATTGATTTTTTTCACAAAACAATAATCTCAACAGTACAGGTAGTTTACCTGTCCTGCACCTGTGAAACAGAGCCCTGCTTTATTCATCCAGATGTGCATGTTTCATTGTTTTGCCTTCAGTCTATAGGATATTTTTACTAATCCTTTCCAAATCGACAATGAAATGGACAGATTTCTTCAAGACTGGTCAGAACATTTGATTTTTTTTTTTTTTTTGCCTGCTAATAGAAATACTAGAGGATTTATCAGATATAGTGTCTCAAATACAGCCAAGTCGAAGTTCAAGTTCTTTTTGAATCAAAATAACTGGTTGTGCATGCTCATTGTAATACTACAATGAATGAAACACCATAAGCTTGATGAAATGCTACATTGAACAAGCTTATTACAGTAAACTGTCACGAGAGAATACAGCAAACTAAATAACTTGAATTAAGAAGACATTTTTTGGTTTCTCTTTCAAGCTTTCCTGGTGTAATCTATTTCATACAGATTTAGTTACCAAATTCTTTAGAGCTCCAAATTTGTTTTATAAATATGAAATGAAGAAAACAATAATTCTGGCTAGCTCTTCAGGTGAATGCACACTGAATCCTGCCGCACCTTGTAAGCTTTGAGGTCCAACAACACACAGAAAAATTAACCTCAACAAAAAGTCATGAATAAATACACACAAACAAAATACAGCTCGTCCTTCCCAGGCATGTTTCCTCCAGACCCGTAGATCACATCAGTTCCACAACCCTGCCTTCAAATTCTGGACACGGTGGAGAAAAAATTCCAAAAGCTGAAAGTTGTTGTAAATCCTTGTATTGTATGGAATGCATCAAGATTGTATTTCTGATTTTGACATTTATGCAGTGAATAAGTATGAGTTCAGTGTCTTCATAAAAAAAAAAAAAAAAACACTGACACATGCTATTGTATACCAGATGGATATAGGTTGTTTGCTCCTGCAGGGATCAAACCGGTGATCTTTTAATCACAAGAAAGTCTCTCTAATCACTAGGTCAAACACATTTTTTATCACATATGTAGGCAGCTACCAGACTGGATGGTAAAGAGCAAATAATGAGGGAATGAGGAATTTCATTTCTTATATTGACTTGGACATAAATATTGCCACATTTGTGCGGTGTGAAATTCAAGCTGACGTGAGGAGACGGGCAGTTTGGGACATGTGGGGCAGTGTGACGCAGATGAAAATGGACAGCTAATGAGAAGATTACACATAATATATTAATAGAGGGGAAAAATAACAAAAAAAGACTGTGCAAACTGTGTAAATGACACAACAAAAAATGTGGAAACATTTTGTCTATACATAGATACACAAGGCGGGATTTACTGTCATATTTTATTACAAAAAGAGGTGTCATCTATCAAGCTGTTGGAGACAAGATTGTGCTTTATGTCCATCCTTATATACTTATGAAAGCAAAGTGCCTTTAAAAAAACAATAAATCCCGCACCCGTCCAACAAGGGGTCCTAACTTCTTGTACATCGTAACACAAGCTTCTTCCGTGATGTGGATAAATGTCCTTCCACTCAGAAAATATGAGAAAGCCTGGAAGGGCCCAAGGGACCGGCGAGAGGAGGGTGGAGGTGTCTGCTGCAGTCAGAGGCATTAAAGCCATGATTTACACCCCTGTGGCTCTCCGTCTATTCTCCCCATAGAGACGTAGTCAGCGATGGGTCACAGGACGTCAAAAAATAACATTTGGTTTTCCTAACCTCTGTAATGCACAGAATTTCATGGAACCTTAAAGCTCTGTGTGGAGGCCGAGTAACCTCTCTCTCTCTCTCTCTCACACACACACACACACACACACACACACAGAGCTTGGCTCAGTTTCGAATGCAGAGAGAGGTGGGAGAAGAGGACAGGGCATGAAAGTGGGAGTGAAGTGCATCCTGCTGGCACGGGTCATTTGGGACAAAAGTACAAGAAACGCTCAAACGGGGGGGTAATAAAAGTGTTTCCTTCCCTTTGAGTGAGACACGAGTGCCGTTCGGCAGCGCACGCTGCATGTTTACACGTGCGCGTGTGTTTACAGGGAGACTCCGGTACCTCTCATGTAGTAGCAGTCTCCAGACTCCAGCGGCAGGATGAGGCCAGGTGTGTGGATGTCCCAGGCCACCTTCAGCCCGATCCTCCAGCACGCCTTCTCGCCGCTGCCTCCCTCACCGCTCTCACCTGTCAGTCACACACAGCCCACTTCACTGTCACATTTGCATATCACATTCATATTCACATTTTGGGCCTCGGGTTGACGGTTTCACCCAGTGAATACGAGTGCGAGCCTGCACTGCGCCTCTGCCTATTTGTGTATTATTAGATTTTAATGACGGCTATTTGAAACCACACTCCTTCTATATCCGGAACCGTTACAAGTGGGTAATGCAGCGCGAAAACAATATCCATACATCACCAAAGATGTAGCCAGAAAGTGAAATAAAATCCTATTAAATGAAGGATTAGCAGGTTTCAAAAGTAAGGAGAGCAATGATTAAATCAATACCACCCAAACAATAGATGTAAGATGTAAGCCTTTGTCTCCAGAAAGTAAGAATCACTTAACAGCTGAGCAAAGATGATACGTGTTGCTGTGGTCATATTGGCTGTTAGCACAGGATCTTTATGCTATCATTATGCTGTGCAAGAGGAAATAGTTGGATAAAAGCCCCTGATGTAGTTTAGTGGGTGTGTGAGAGTCTGTTATTGGGCGGTATGTATCCTATGATATTCCTGTTTCTGAGCCCCGTTCAGTGCAACCGCCTCCCCTGGTCTCCTCTCTCCTTCCATTCTTACATGCCATGCTAAGAAAACAAGATTTGGCGCGGCTGGCCAACACCCTTCAGCAAAATCAATACTAAAGTCTTTCTGGGCCTCTCTGCCCCACAGCTGCCTTTTCCTTTGCTCAGCACGGATAAATAGTAACTTAATTTCCAGCCATTGTGCTCTGAGAGCCAGCTAATGACAGCACTCCCCAAGGCCTAAGGAATGGTGGAAGATCATCCTCTGTGCCGGAAAATGCTCCATCGTGGCAGATTCCTTTGGATCAGAGCAGCGGGGAAAAACACAAGTCTTGCAGCAAAAAAATAAGAGGGGAAAAAAAAAAAAACAACAAAGCAGCTGAAACAGAGTCAAAGCTACGAAAGCAGGTGTCACACAAGACATCTTGCCTTTGTAAAGCTAAACAATCTAAAGCGCTGCGTTTCTCTTTTGTCAGGAACAGTCGTCTAATAATTTGAAACATGAATGAGAGTCTAGAACTGATAGTCTGGAGCTGTGGGGTCGGTCAGAGCTGGAGGAGACGGGGCTGCTGAGCGGGAAAAGGTGCAACGCTGCAGAGCTGGGAGTCTGTATTCACAGGGTCAGAGTTGAAACGACTCGGAGCAAATCCTTAAAGCAGGCCTCTAAAGCAGGTGTTTCTACTTAAAAAAGAAAAAAAAAAAGCCCAATGAAGGAAAGCCCAGCTGTATAGTGTGTCAGGGTGTCAGAGCGGTTGCACCTGTGTCGTACTGTAAAACAGTTTGGAGACACAGACGAGGACTGAGCGTAGAGCTGAAACCTTCAGTGCTATCAGACACGTAGCGTGACTTGTCTGAACTGCAGCTGCACCCTCGACTCAGGACCCAACAGGAAAGCATTAAGTCAACATCTCGGCTCAGGGGTGAGTCGGGATTGGTCTGATGCTGCACAGGGGACAGTGGATTACCATTCATCCATCCATCTAGGGGTCAAAATTTAAAAGCAGCAACAGAATTATATTTATCACTACAGCAGTTAAAATATTCAGAGAGCGGCGATCTGTATGAATCAACTATGATTCATCACAGCACTAATGTTTAAAGCCAAAATGAAATTCTAAATTAGTATTACTGCTGGATGTGTATAATATTATTTATGTTTGGAGCATACTACATCGCCAGGCTTGTTTGAAATTGAATATATAAACATTTGGGGAACCTACATTAATCCTTTGTTTCAATAGTTTCTGAAATGGCAGCAGTTTACTTAGCAGTTTAGTAAGTTTGTTGTCTAGAAGTCGAACTTTGCTAAATTAGGTATTCCATTAACTCAATCAGCAAATACTATCAGCTCTGGAAAGAGTCTGCATTCCATAATTAGGAGACATCGTATCATCTATACAGTACAGTCTAGGAACACTTATCAAAGCGCGGCTCATTATTCCATATCAGATAATTGCACATCGATCATTTCTCGGGGAAATGATTTAGATGAGATGCCGTGTGCGTGATAAGGCCTGTTTGTTATACTGCGCCATTGAGTGCATGTTAAGAGCTGCGATCCGAATGTCTGTGATCTCCCTAACGCGCGGCCGGCGATAAGACTGTCAGCAGCGAACTGGTGATGACATTTGATAATGCCCTGACACTATCGCCGAGATGGATCTGATGGTTGCTGCACCAGAGGCCATGTCTACAGCTGCCACAGCGCTGCTGTAGGGCTGTAACACACAAGGTTAGCTGCGTCTGATCCGCCATAAAGCAACGGAGATAAGTTGCTGTGGCGAGAAAAGAGAATTCTGCGTTTCTTAGGAAAATTCTAATGATTAGCATAACATCTCTGGATTGAAATCTGAAAAAAAATTCGTCCTAATTGCTGAATCCATCTGTCTCAGGTTATAAGTGTGTGGCTTTAGCTGTGACCCTTACCTTTGTCATTATGACAGCTGTAGCTGTAAACAGCCACGGGGGAATGAGTGATGAGGTTTTCATCGTGGTGCCACCCCACTGCCATTTTCCCCATGCCGTAGTAGGGCTCTTCTTTGAGCTGGGGGGCCGCTCCCGGGTCCATGTAGTTGAGCAAAGTGACATTGAACTTGACCGGGCCTGTGAATACCTGTGGAGGGCTGGGCTGGGAGCAGCCCTGCCTGCTCGTCGGTTCGTCCGTGTCTTGTATGTGGTAATCCGACAGGCTGTGCTTCAGTTCGGTGACAGGTTTCTCCTGAGCCCCGAGTCCCGCAGGTTCTGTCTCTGTGCCGCTGACGTCCTTCGTGCCCCAAGCGGGACATTTTCCTTCGCTGTGCTGTTTGCTTTGAGAGGATTCTCCCTCCTCTGCGCTGTGTTTGAGCTCGGACTCCCACTCACCTTCATGTTTTGTCCCAGAACAGCCTTCATCACTGTGTCTGGACTCGATGTCCCACTCCTCGCTGTGCTTGGACTCAGTGTCCCCCTCCTCGCTCTGTCTGGACTCTGAGTCCCCTCCCTCACTATTCTTGGAGTCTTCACTGTGTTTTGACTCAGTGTCCCCCTCTTCCCCTTGCTTGGCTTCCACATCTCCCTTCCCGCAGTGTGTTAACCTGTCCCCCTCTTTGAGCTGAGACACATCGGAGCAGAAAAAGGTGTTCAGCTCCCACAATGCTTTGCACGCGGCTCTCAGATCTGCGTCACAACAGTTCTGTCCTTTGACCTCAGGGTCCTCGCTGTGCCAGGGGATGGCGAAGAGCCGCGTGTCCAGATAGCGATAGGTGTGGCCCGGCTCGCCCAGCAGGGCCCGTGAGACGGCGGTGAAGACATCTCGGTCACGGACGCGAACCAGGTCCCTCAGGAGGCAGCCCTTTCCTCTGAGGGTGAGCAGAGCTGCCTGCACCCGGCTGTGGAGCTCCGCAGGTAGCGAGCAAGATCTCCTCAGCACCAGGCCGGAGTAACTGGAGTCCCACTGCGGAAGAAGCATTAACTCTGACCACCAAGACCATGAAACATGAAAACATGCAGCATTACTCATCAGTATGATGTATTCTACTTCTCAGCAAAATATTCTTCAAGACAGATCAGTAGGTGACCTGATGTGACTGGATTTTGTCCTTTCTGTGGAAGTGGGGCTGACTCACCAGTTGCTGAAAGCCTCGATCCGATGGCCCAAGGAAAGGGATCTTTTGGTCCCCCAACTCATGCAGTAACCTCCTCCTCTGGAACACAACACAATCAAACAGGCAACAAGTTACTGACACATGCCTTCTACAAGCACGGAAAACTGAGAGTCCTGAACTCTGCTTTTCTAATTTAAGAAACCCATTTTTCAAGAGAATACACTTCCATGAGTAAAGTGAGCTAAATTGTTTCAGTCCTCAGTATCTGACGTTATGACCTGAAGACAAAACAGCATGAACACCAAACAGACCAAAATGCTGCATCACTTAGCTAAAGACTGCGATTATAGTCTTGCATCTGCCAACCAATAAAGTTAAACTGACAAATGTCTTTCAGACACATATTACGCACACCGTTAAAGCTGCTCAAGGTATTAAAAGACTTTACAAACTCAAAGATACTAATAAAATGTGTCAATCCTGACGGTAACCTTTGACTTCAACCAATCAAAAACTTAGATTTGTGTGAGAATAAATACTGTATGTGAAATTTAAATGAAATCCGTCTGGTTGCTTTTGATATAAACAGATCATAATATCGTTGATCTCTTATCTACAGCCATTTCAATCTGTTCCAATCACAGGACATAGACAGGACACTGCCACATTTACACTGATTGTTGAGCTTTCAAATTTAACCCCTGAGTTCTGATCCGTTTATCATTGAATGAGAGTTAAAAAAGATTGAAGGAATTTCTTGAAAACCATCCAGAGTAGCATCTTCCATGAAAATGGGAAGTCTAAACAAAAACCTACTGCCTCCAGCCTCCGGCTGTCTTGAGCCAGGATCAGAATATCCAAATCAAATCATGCAAACTGAATCTGCAGGTCGGTGCAGCTTACATCAGCAAACTGGTTCAAACAAATGACGCTTTCAGAGGTGACCAAAGTATTACAGTAAAGTGGTAAGCAGTCATTTTCATGGACGTCTCCTGATTTTATGATATTGTGAAAGCTGCCGGTGGGTTTCTCGCTACCTTATAAAAGATGCCCTGCGCCATACGGGGCTCCGTCAATAAAACCGTCAACCTGGGCGGACGGATCAAAGTACCTTTCATTGGGCCACATTCCATTCTGACCTGTAAATCCAATGGCAACCGGCATAAAAACTATACGCCCAAATAAATTTCACAACCGCTTCTCAGGCCGGCCTCTTTCTGGATTTAAAAAAAGCGTCGTGTGGGTAGTGTACGTCTGGATGTGTGGGGGCTCGTACCTTACTGTTTACACCACAAGTCATTGTCTTTTCACATCGTTTTCAAGTGTTTCACACATTATCAACCGAAGAGTTGCAATGGATGAGACTAACAATGCCAGGGGCCTCGTGCGGCATGCAACAACTAATACAGGATCTGGCTGCTGAAATATATTCTGACTTTTACAAGTCTGGCTGTTCATATTATTATTACAATACCGGTATAAAAAGATATGTCCTCACTTGAAACTCTGGGATGGATCAAAAAAATCGGAGCAAGCGGCGAAAGCGAGAGCATTAAAGACAGTAGGGAGGAAACACAACCCAATATCGGAGGTAGAAGAAATGGGAGGGCATCTGATCTGAGGCAGTTTGGTGAATTTACCTTCAGGGCTGAATCTTTACCTTAGGCTAAACAACACAACACCTGCTGAAAGTTTTCTTAAAGGATGCGCCTGAGTGTACAGGCCTTCCAAGTTATTCTGGAACAAACAAAAACAGACCTGCAGACAGTTGGAATCTGAAAAACAAAACAACATGCACTATTCATGGCCAGACTGCATTCAAAGGCTGCAGAGGAAGAAATTGACAACCTGACACACATTCATTGGTGTCAAATTCGAACTCATGACAGAAGCTGAAGATATCAAGGTGAGGCTCTGGGCTACTGTTGTATGGATGTGGATCTGTGTGTGTGTGTGTGTGTGTGTGTGTGTGTGTGTGTGTGTGTGTGTGTGTGTGTGTGTGTTTATTGAGACTGTACAAATCCATAGCTCCATCCATCTACCTTTTGAGTACACATACGCAATATTATTACAGCATGCTTTATTCCTAATACACAAACCACAGCTGTGTACAAAAAACATGGCGGCTCCACACGCACACACATGCATGCCCTTTTTTGAAAAAACGCGCAGCCGGGGTATGTGAGCGTGATGCCTCAGCCCCAATCGCACACAACCGGGGCTGTCACACACGTGTCAAATACATCAAGCTACTCAGAAATTCCACAGAAAAAACGAAAGACAAGAAGTTACCCGAGTCCTCAGAAGCAGATGGACTCTCGCGGTATCAGAGAACCGCTGTGTCTGTCTCCCTGTCTCTGTGTCTGCACCTGATTCTAGAAGGAGCGGGGAGAAAGAAAGGCCTGCGTTTCCACTCAGACCCAAGAAACGAGATTACCAATTCCATAATAACGTGGACGCTTCACGGTAGCTGTGCCAACCGTCTGTGCTGAGTGATATATCTGATGGGTTTTTTTTTTTTTTTTTTTTCCCCAGTTTTTAATCTCTCTCTTCCTTGATGGGATTACTCCCTCAGCCGGACTGTTTATCACAGAAAAACATATTAGGTAGAATAGAACTCAATTGGTTTGCTTTGATCTTGGCCTATAAGAGATATCAAACTGTGTACCATATATTTATTAATTTCATTTATTTCCCATCTGTGACACTTCAACGGACACTTTCTTCAAAGCGATCCTCGCAGAGTAGATTAATGTCCGGCGCTTAGCATCAATAGCTCAAAATAGCCAGATAACTGCACTGCTGCGGGGATAAAAACACCTCCAGTCTGACTCCTGCCGGCCCCAGAGGCTCGGCTGCAAAGTACTGCATGTGCGACGACTGCTGACGGAGGACGCGCGCGTTCCAGCGGGCTTGTCTAGATTTGGCTGATGCATCATAAACTGCAGATAAAAGCCTCAGTGTTCAGTAAGCTGTGTCACGGAGTGTCACCCCAAGTAAGACAAGTTCTTGTGTTTTCCAGGGTGCGTGGTTCATGAATACTCGTCTTCACCAGAACAGAAATTTTTCTAAGATCTTCTGTGTTGGCTGATGCATGGCGGAAAAATCTTCATAGTTAAAGTGGTTGTGCTCATTAGCCACTTTATAAAACATTCACTTTTAATGTTCAAGTTTTATTTTGAAATATGATATAAAAAAACATTATTATCATCAGGTGATTACTCTTGAGCAGCGAGGAATACAAAAACTTTCATTTAATGCTTAGTCGTACCTCCAAGCTCCAACTTTTCATCAAATTTCATGGGCCCCAACTGTAGAACTTCATGGACCAGTCATTTAAATTAGTTTCCTATTGGACTCTTTTCAAGGCTAAATGATTTTATATTCTCCAGTCCAGACAGTATCCCACTGATTCTGAGTTTCTATGTTATGTGGTTTAAGTGACTGATTTTATTAACTGCTTTGTTAGTTTTCTCTGCTTGTTGTTCCTTGATGCTTTTTTATTTCTATTTCCATTTCAGTAATGTTTATTGATGGAGGGTTTCATATAAACCCCTGGGGCTTCTTTTCTTCTTCTGCAACAGAGAGTTTTTTTTTTCTTGTAGTTCTGTATTATTTTCTTATTTTGTGCAAATTAGAAAAAATAAAAGAAAGAAATGTTGGGCTGAATCCAAGCTCAGATGTTTTTCATTTAAAATCAGTCTTAGTCTGCAACTGTCATAGCATGGCACTTCAGGTTTTGCACTGAAGCTCTTCACACTTGTTTCTTTTTGTCATCAATGCTTCTGAAAACTTGGATTGATACTGGACATCCTCCTGACCTCCTGGTTTTTCTGCTGCTGCATTCCTTTGAGTCTATGCTGCACTTTCCAGGAAAGGTTGACCCAACCACATCTGGAAAAAAACTTATTCAACAAAACTTTGTTTAATCCTTACACTTACATATTTATGTTTTTCATATTTAGCTACATATTACTATTATATTGTGTAACTTTTTGTAGCTGTTCTTTCAAAAGAACTGGATCTAAAGGCAATATTATATTTCACTTTATGCTAAAGAAAATCAGAAGAGAAACAAAGCATGTTGAAAATGTATAAATAACAGCACGAGTTAATGACTGTATGAAACGTTGAAGGGATTTCCATTTTGAAAAAAAAAAACGTTCCTTTGAGACCAGAACAGGAAGTCACAGGATTTGGCTGATAAATATTAAAACTTGAACCCTGGCATGCAGAAGTGCAAATCGTTCTACGCACAACCTGATCATTTATGAGGTTTTCCTCAAGATACTTAAAGATGCAATTGCAGACTTTTTTTCTATTAGAAGACTGAAACGTCCTGTTTTCACCAACCCACATCTAATCGTTTGTTGCATACTGGGCCTATTAGACATTTTCCTGGAGCAACACCACAGAGTCTAAATGTAAAGGAAAATAGTAGCTAACTGCTAAAGATAAAACATTCTGCAAAACCTCCAGCCAAATGAGGGCAGCACCTCTGCAAATGATCTCATTTCAGGCGCCAGACACACAAAAAAACACTCCTGGACGTTAGAGGAGCTTTCCACAGCGCCGCGGACGAGGAGCCGGCAGATCGCCGTGTAATAGAGCGCTGTGTTTAAACAGCGAGCCATTGAAACATGTCAGACACCCATTTCAGAACTGGTCCCTTTCTGCCAAAGTGATTGTGAATCAACAGTTTTGACAAGTCGACTGTAAAACGTCAGATTCAAACAGACGGGCCGTCCACGCACATCAAAGGCGCTTCCTGCCCCGGCCCATTTGGCACCGGATCGGAGAATGTGGCGAGGCTGTGCGAAGCGACACGGGCCGCGGAGGAGAGCAGGGTGTGCCCACTCCACCAGAACATTTGTGTTTACATGTGTGATTCTTGAATCTGTGTGAAGGAGTCTCAAATTCAGCTTTGAACTCGGAAAACCAGACAGACATACCTATACGAATTTCACGATAAATACCTGCACCGGGAACCCCAAAGGATTTTGGCCGATGTGGTCAAGCGTGTCCTTTCAAAGGTGTGTGTGGGTGGAGGACTACCTCATCTACAGGATATAATACTGACTAGAGCTGTGGTGAGAAAACTCACCACCTAGGTGCCACCGCACACAAGGAGTTCCTTGACAAATAAGCATTTTTAAGGTGAGACACACGCACACATGCAAAGAACATACAGTTTTTTTTCACTTTTTTTTCTTGTGGCTGGGTTTTCTTGGATTCATTTTTTTTTTTTCCAAACAGTGTAAAACAAATTTAGGCTGCAAATATAAATGTCTTAAAAACAGGCGTCACAATGTCACAAATGTGGTTTTTTTACTCCATATAAATAATGCTATGGTGAAAAGAAAAAAAAAAAAACATTTCTCACATCCAACATTTTGTTACAGCTACTGTTTTTCTCGTCCTTCCTCTTCAGGAACACCGCGTCTGTGTTCGATGACTGTGTGTGTGTGATGGCTAACTGGGCAGACTGGTCAATGGCTAACAGGAATGTGTGAGAGCTGACCTCCGAGTGGTAATGTGTAACCTTTTGTGTACACACTCCTGCTCAGGACCGGTCTCTGAATATGAATTGGAACAGTGAGAGCCAGAGGCTAAACTGTGGGATGGTTCAAGACATATCCTAAAATAGCTTGATTTCGACAACTTTCCTGTTAATATGTACAATTCTTCACGACACGGAGGTTAAAATGTGTGTGGCAGACGTCACAAAGTCAGAGTGGAAATAGGTGGACAGTCTGGTAAAAACAATGGTCCGATAAACAAACTTAAAATGAATAAAATAAGACAACATGCAACAGTTTTAGTTTCTCATGTGAAAAAGTTGGGTTTTCCGATGTGAATGAAGTGACCATGTTGGTTGGGGATACATAATTCAAAATTTATTTACCTGAGGGTTAAATCTCTTCAGTTATTTAATGCATTACGTTGTTAATGAACCCAGACAGAACAGTCCAGTCAGCCTAGTGTAGAACAGTGTGGAGCTGCCATCACGCCATGGGAAGGCTTTGGTGCTTCAGCTGCAGGAAGATCTGAACGCGTCAAATGAGTGAACAGTTCCAAAGGGCAGAGGCGGCGCTCAGCCGGGACAGTTTGTGAGTTCATCACATGGCAAACACGGACAATCACACACATTTACATATAGAGGCCATTTCAGAGTCACCGTTTAACCTTAACGTTATTGAATGGTGGGAGGAGAACAGAGACACACACACACACACACACACACACTGCTTTCAGGCAAAATGTCTAATCACTGCACACGAAGTTCTCACGATTTGCATCACATTAAACTATTCAAACTCACAGTTTTGCTTCTAATTTTTGTTTTGAAACAAATGAAGAGAAAGAGAACCGCCCTGCCATTAACCACTGCATATTTGTTTAAATCAGTGAAGGGAACACTCTGTATGTATCGACAGACATGCTGAGCATGTGTTCGGTTTGGGTGCACAGGTGGGGTAAGTGATGACGGATGGCAGACGCGCCCGGCTCGCGCCCCGTTAATTGTCGTTGGAGGCTGAAGGCTGTGCTGCTCATTTCACCTTCGCGACAGGTCGGCGGGGGACGCGATCATTAATATTAGAACATTTCCATCCATCTATCTGAACAAGAGGCCAGTCATTTAAAAGGCTGGTGCTGGGCAGACCTTTCACGCCCTGTTTATAACACCGATCTAAGCACATTACCAGAGCTGTGGGGGACCACTGCCAGTCATTAATTAGACACACACACACACACGCACACACACACACACGCACACACACACACACACACACACACACACACGATATGACCACCTTTACTGGCTCTCAGTCACATTTGAAAAATGTGACATGCAGATAGGTACACCAACACACAGCTGGTGTAACCATTCGACATTAAAAATCCTTTCCTGTTGTGTGCCGTGTGCAGACGTTCACACACACACACGCAGTTGGTCAAAGCTACTCTTCCAGTCATCCCACGCTACATGAAATTCCGTCAGGTGGAGCGAGCGTGTGCGCACGTGTGTCCGACAGAGGAGAAAAAAAAAAAAAAGTGTCGGACCTCATCTGTTTTTTGAACTCCCCCTCTCTCCGGCTGTCTCACTGCACCTGACAGGCTTACAGAGAGACCCAGGTTTCCAGATCAATCACTCAAAAGTATTTACAAATGCACAAAGCCAGACTCAGACAGGTTGGCACATGGCCACTCTGTTTAAGTGCTTTTCAATGTGTCTGTGGTGTCAACATCTATTTCACACTTATCTACACCTCAAAGGGGGGAAAAAAAAGATGTTTCTGTGACCTTTAGCAAGTGTCAAATCTGGAGAGAAGAAGAGAGGGAAAGAGGAGAAGGAGAGAAGAGGGATTTAAGAGATCTGTCGATGGCGTGCCTTACATAACCTTTTTATTTATCCGGGAGAGACTGACTGAGCACGCTTTTTATCAGAAACACGCCGGCTGCTCCGTTTCACACAGAGGAACGGCTCAGGACATCTGAAGATTTCTGACGGACAATAAAAAGTTTCTTTGCTCTTCCACTGAGGTAACTAGGTGTAAAAAAAAAAAAAAAGTCTGGTTCAAGGGCATCTGCAGGATTCTAACTAGCAGCTGTGTCCTCCTGAGAAGCGAGTGGACTGTAGCCGCCGATACGCAGGGGCCATTTTGCCTTAATTGTTAGTTTGTGGCCAAGGCGTAATGTTTCCATTAAGATTATGTCGATGGAGGAAAGCTTTTTAGTTTTCACCTTCAAATTACGCCACGCTTTCATGAGGTCAGCTGTTTTCCATGTGAAATGGCCGGTTTTAATGCGGACACAGTCCCTTTGGTATTCAGGCGGGGTCCAGGTTCAGTCAGGGGAAAAAGGAGTGAGAAAATGAAGAGCGGGGAGGAATGGAGGGAGGGACGCGGGGAGAGGATGGCGAGCGTTGATTGAAAGACTGAGATTAGCAGTTTTCAGCGGGGCATCAGGGCCACCGAGTTGTTCTAACAGGGTTGTCGCGTCTCGAGGTGCAGTCAAGGAGAAGTCAGTGCTTTAGAAGGCTCCCTCCATTTCCCCCTCTTTTTCTGCCCCTCCCCTCTCTCTCTCTCCCTCTTTTGCTCTTGCCATCCAGCCACACTTTTCCTGCCCCTCCAAAAAAAAATCAATACGGCCGTGCAAAGTGCAGGCTGGCCCACGGGGAGGGCCGGCGAGCTGTAAGGGCCGGCTGCAAACGCTTACAGCGGGGACAAGAGGCGTCCTCCAGGCCTGTCCCACAGGCGGTGTCAAGGACGGACCTGAGGACTGCAGGATAGAGGCCACCAGATTGCCCTTCCCCTCTCCCACATCGCTCCCCTCCTCTCTCTGTTTCTCGGCGGCCCCGGTCGGCTCAGCCAGCCAGAATAGATCGATAATCAGGTGGAGCGTTTAAAATCCCCCGGCACCGGGAGCCGGCGCTACGCTCCTCAGGGCCCAGCCGACCAGCGCATCGCTCAGGGCGGAGCAGCTGGATGGGTAGATGAGTGGGTGTACGCTGGTCGCACCTGGTCATTGAAAGGTTTGTGATTTGTGACAGCAAACAATTCAATAGCACTTAGCGATACACAGTGTCTGAAGCCTGTAGAGCCAGGCTCTTCACACACGCTGCCACTGTCTCAACATGTCACAGATCAGTGGGATTCGGGCAGGTCAGGCAGCTTTATAGACCAACACACACTGCTGTTGCGTCTCACTCAAAGGCGGCACCTGCATTATTGCAGCTATTTACCATAAGTTAGAGAAATAAAGTCTCAAATTCGACTTCAAAAAAGAAAGAAAATGCCGGCGTTGACTATCACTGTCAACAGCAGTGGTCCTCATTTCCATACAGTAGGCTTGAGGAAGAAGCTGCACATGATGTGGATGAAGCCTGCGAGGAGGATTTCAGTCCTGCCGCATGTCTCCGAGTGTGAGTGACTGATCACAGTGGAAGTGGCTTGTGTCTCTAATCCAGTACCACTGTTAGACAGTGCAAAGACCCGGCTCTGTGTACTGCAGCGCGAGCTGATCAAACCCATCCTGTGACAAGCAACCTCTTCAAATAACGACGATTTCCCAGCTCTGTGTCCTTTTCCGCTCCATATTAGATCATCTCCTGACACTACCAAGTCTGGTACTTCATCTGGGGATAAAGATGACGCGCAATCCGACCCGAGAGGCCGCGAGTCAAGGGTAAACGAGGGGCTGAGACGAAGGGTAGCGTGTCTGATTGGCTGACAGCTGTGACAATTATCGCGTGGTATATTATAACCTTATGCTAAACATAAGATTTGATACAGTATGTCGCTTGACAAAACACATCAAGGATATTATACCATCAACTCAGCCGTGCGTCACATTCCCACACAAGACAGATCCATTTTTCAGGGGAAAAAAAAAAAAAATCTGATGATCACAGAACACATCAAAAACAGAAAGCATCGCGTCTCTCTGTGCGTTCCATACGTCATATTCACACGGACACGTCAAACTTGTGTAATCCACTTCTAACCATGGACACGTGAACTTTCATCACAACAGTTTTAAAGTGATAGTAGTGCCCTGCAAATCCTGTTTTAAAATTGCAGGTTAAAAGAAAAGAGCTGAAAAACGAATCAACTTTGTACCCGACGGCAGAGATCTTCTGGCATGCTTTACCAGCCTCAAACACATTCCCCTCATCGCTCCTGAAGGCCTCACAGTGGTCAGTGACACCACACGCTTCAAAGGGAAAGTGAAAGCACGGCGTAAATGTCAGACGTTTCAATGAGAAAGGTCCCACTTTCTATTTCCTGAACAGAGTCTGGACATCTGCACTGGATACAGGAGCTGAGGGTCACATCAGATAAGGCATAATAACAGCATTACTAATTTAAAATGTTTTGGTGGGGTTTAAAATGAGACATTTCAGGGACAACCAAGAGTTTCATCGTTCAAATTTGCAATAGGTGATGTTGACTGAGGTGTACATAGTTTTCCACTGGACTGTATCTAGAGGACAAAGCATTATTAGACCATTATATAGGGTTAGATGAAAACAGTTTGAAGGTTAAAGCTGTATCATGAGAAATTGGACATCTGTTTGATGAAGCAGGATGTGCATCAAATGATTGAAGGTTTTCCACAAACAACTGGAATAACCTCTCGAATTATCAGTTGACGTTATTTAGCAAAAAACTGATTTTCTTACTACAAGGTATTATTTACAAGCCAGAGCAATGGTGTTAGGTTAAATCCAGACAATCATCTTAGCCACTAAAAAAAAAAAAAAAAAAAACATATGGCGTAAAACAGATGTGGGCTGGACATCTAGGACAGGCCTAATGCCGTCTCATGTAGTTCTTGACCCACATAAGCTGGCATTATGATGTGACCTCAGATTAATATTAAATTAAAGGCTACATTACATTTCTGGCTGTTTACACTACAGTCAGTCTGTCTTCCTGGAGTCATGAAGCCAGTAAGTTTGCAATAATGGCATTAGCCAAATCCTGAAGTATAGCAGACAGCACTTGTCTTGCTTGAGAAGCCGCCTCATTTCTTTATTTATTTTCCCTTCACTCATTCTGAACAAAGGGAAATATTCTACCAGGAACTGAATGGCTTAATCCTCTTTTCACTCTTCCCGGTAGCCTGAATGGTGACAGATTAACATCCTCGAGGTTCACAAACCCAGCCATTTGAAAATGTAATTGCTGATGCCACGCTACAGGCATGTGTTCAAGTTAAAGGGTTAATATTAAAGCCAGGTTACACCCCGGCCGGGAAGTGAGGGGGAGGAGGGGAAATTTGGCCGGACCTAAGTTACTGAAGCCGCTCTCACGTAGGTATCAAGGCGTCGCAAGCTGTCCCAAACCCTCACCGGGCGCCACAGTTACTGTTCACTTCTGCTAATTATTACAGCCAATCAGAGGGGTTAACGGGGCGGAGCCTAGCCAAGCCATGTTCCGGGGCATTTAACAGCTGGCTGGAACGGAGGTGAATGCATTACACACTGCCCTCATCCAATAAAAATAAAACACCCTGACATCTGAGGTGTACTTAGCACAGAGGGGGGAGGAAGAGAGGGAGAGACGGCTGATGGAGTGAGGGGGAGAGACCGCATCTGATAACATGATGTCCAAGTGCCACCTAGTGACAACTTTCCGGCTCCTCTGATCTTCCCGGCGACTGAGCATCAGGGGTGAGAGGCGGTGCGCACATGAATCGGCACAGGACCGCGCGATTAAGTACAAACAGGAAACGTTTTAAAGGAGGCACCGATCTTCTCTGATGCAAACTTCCAGAACGTGATCAGTTGATATAAACAGATACAAAATGAAGTATTCTGATTACTGGTCGCAGTGGACCGGCCTCACTGTGAGCACCCAGTAACACTGCACTGATAGGCCGGCGGCCCGGGGCGCCGAGGTCCCCTCCCCTCATTAGCCCAGGTATAAATCACACTCCGCTGGTGCCCAGAGGTGAGAGGGATGAGAGTGGAGGTGAGCTTGAAATAATGCTTATGTCACGGCGGGTCAGCCCTCCATTATGGCCGTTTCAAAAACTATTAATCTTGCTTGTAGTCAGTGGCCTAGAAATAATTACTTCATCTAACCCATGTAATACAGCATGACCAGCAGTCGAGCCTGGTCAATTTGAGGCTGGGGAGGCAGCTTTGGAGGGGGGGGGGGGGGGGGGGGGGGGGGTCGTTGTGGTGAGAGAGGGGAGAGAGAGAGAGAGATCAAGAGTGAGAGCGAAAGAGAGACAGGGATGGAGAGAGAAGAGAGGGGGCAGAGCCACAAATTACCGGGCCCTGTCTCCTGCTGCCGGGTGACTGATGTCCTGCTCACTTCAGCTGTGGCCTTTTACACTCTCAACACTGATTTAGATAGATACACACGCACGCAGGCCCTGAAAGGCAGATCATGTACAGGCGCACATGCAATATGTGCACAAGTTAATGAGTGATTAAACACACACACACACACACACACACACACACACACACACGCCGCAGCCAAGAACAAATCACATTATTTTAAACAAGGGAGCGAAGGGCAATTCAGAATAACATCTAAACTCGTCAGGACACAACAAGAGGAGATTTAATTTAACTGGCATGTCATCAGATTATCTGAGGCTTAACGCTGTGCAAAACATGACACAACTTAAATTGATCAAGCATTTTTTCATGTATTTTTCAAATCAATATGTTTCAGCTGATCACTCTTAAAAAGCGCAGGGGTTTGTTTTTAATAGTTATTATAATGTGTGATGTTCAAAATGATGTAAAAAATATTAAAGAAAAAAAATCATTAAAATTCCAAAAAACAACCAACAGAAATTCAAAATTTGATGGAAATTCAGCCACAGGATATTTTCAAGTTGGTCTCAAGGTTGTTTTGGGATCCTGTGGGAGTCAGCTTGACCAGTAATAACTATGTCTGGCTATAGCTGTGAAAATATGTTTCATTTTGTCCAAACTGGTGAAAAAAGGGCATTTCTTTGGAACTAAGTGGCACACAAAACCGGTTAAAGAAATTGCAACTACCTCTATTATTTCAAATAAAAGCTTTCTTACATACAACTTGCATAAAATCAGTTTTTTATCAAAACATGTTTGCTTTACTGACACACTCTCACACTTAACAATTCTGTCATTTTAACTTAATGATTTTTTTCAGTGTATATTGTTGATTTAAAATAAAAATCTCATTATGCATCTCCTATTTGATTTTTTTCATAAAATAATGTTGTTTTTTTTCCCCACAAACCTGTATCATGACAAATGTTTAAAAATTTGCATCTAACTGTACGTTCACAAAGAGCGGCATATTATGCAAAACCGACAAAAACGCATCACTAAATCAGAGGCGAAAACCCAATGCTGCAAAAATGTGCAAATGAAAATATGTTTACGTGTCACAAGCAATTTTGAAAGCTGTGATATTACACGCACAGCATACTGTATATTTGCATAAATTTAGATATTTAGTACATGCAGCCCTCCCTCTCCAGCGCTACAATCTTGAATCTACAGCGGCTCCGCATCGGCGGGTACGATCACCCGCCTCCACCCCACCTCCTCCACAGATATAAACACAATAAAGGCGGCTATTGGAGAAACCCACACTGAGAGGAAAAACAGATGAGCTGGTGCAAACTCAGCCTCCATAAACGTCACAGGAAGTATGTATGGAGTGACATAAATAAATGCAGCCCTGCAGTGGCTGTCACAGCTGGCATTGCAGGTGCAAATTTAATTAGTCAAGGTGAAGTCTCCCTTGTTGTCTGAGGAGGTTGGTGGTGGGTGAGGGGGGTCCTCGCCATGCAAGACTGTAAACATGCGCTATATCCTAATCAGGTGTCACTGCGGCGTTTGATCAGCCCGCGAAAACTTGTCACGAATCCCCAGCAGAGAGTGGGCCGACGTGGAGAACAAAGGGAAGGAGCTGTCATAAAAGAAGAGGGTGGCGGTGGTGACGGCAGTGGCTGTGGATGAAGAGAGTTTGCCCATTAGGAGTCTCTGGCGCCTACTCCTCTCTATCCCACTCCCCTTAACGTATCCCCTCCTTCACGTTTTCTTTCTTTCTTTCTTTCTTTCGTTCTCCGTGCGGCTACCTACACCACACACCTTATACGTGCCTCCGCCGCAGCCCGGCGCCGGAGAATCTCAGCCGCAGCTGTCACACTCATGCTTCACAACC
This sequence comes from Salarias fasciatus, assembly GCF_902148845.1. Taxonomy (NCBI): domain Eukaryota; kingdom Metazoa; phylum Chordata; class Actinopteri; order Blenniiformes; family Blenniidae; genus Salarias; species Salarias fasciatus. The sequence goes on along the minus strand of NC_043745.1, from coordinate 12,386,909 downwards.
TGCCGACAAAGCTCCCGAAAGAAAAACCCCAAAGTAGTACACTAGCTTTTGTTTACCTCGCAAAGAACCACACATGTACACAGATACAAGCTGCGCTCTCGTTTTGTTTTTATCCGGCGTCATCCAAAAAAGGAGCCGGCCGGCCTGGAGACGAGCCGGAAGCACCGGAGGCAGATTCGCCGTTCTCCTCCCGCCCCGGCGCCTCCTGGCTGCACGGAGGCATCGCAGGGAACACACACACATGCACGCACACACACACACACACACACCATTAGATACTGTTTACCTTTCAGTTTGAATGATATTGAATACATTAGCAGATTGAACCTCCTAAGAAACACAGGCGAGTGACAAGGCCCAATCGTCTTTGCGACTACCATGGTAACTGAGATTACAGGCTAACAAAGAGCAGACAGGGGGAAAAAAATATTTAAAACCCGAAGAGTGATACATAAATTAATTAAAGGACAAAAAAACAAGTGGAGAATTAAAGTTGGAACATCTGTCAGCGACTTAGCTTCCAAACGTAATACCAGTGTTAGAACATTTATACCCTTGAAGTTAATGATCCTCTCTTTAATTGACAGTCAAGGAAAACTGGCTGCGGCAGCATCCTGCCGAGACACCGATAAGAGTCCCCCCCTCTTTTCTCCCACCCCTCCCAAAAATAAAATATTAAAAAAAAAAAAAACAGTTTAAAGAACCTTGGCACTAATCCCTATTGTCATCCCGGCGCAGCAGAAGGACTTACAAACACAGATAACTCCGCCGAAGCTGTCTATTTCTCAGGAGTTATGGGGACAGGCGAGCCGCCGCGCGCCTCAAATCAGTCACTCAGATTAGCCCAATCCCTCTGTGCTGTCAGTCAGCCGAGACACGCGCCTGTCACCGCATTTACATGAGTCCATCTCACATGTGACAATGCCCCCCCCCCTTCCACCCCGCCATACATGACAATGGGTTTTTCTTTTCCCTTTTTTTTTTTTTTTTTTTGTGGCGAGGAAGGGGTCCACTCAGCTGGCAGATAGCGGGGCGTACAGTACGGCAAGACGGGCTGTTGTTGGATTAAGCTCACGTTGTGCGCGGCGCTCACGTCTTCGCTGACACTCCGACAACAAGTTTAGGGAGTCTTAACCATTTGCCTTTTTTTTTTCTCCCCTCACTTGAATGAATGTGGGAGATGTACGTCAGATGAAGCGCGCACGTACACCTACAGCGACAACTCACACTAGGATAAACTTAAAAAAAATAACAAAAACTTGAAAGTGCAAGAAGCTTAAACTGTGTATGTCTTCCCCAGAAGTTGGCTTAGACAATGACTTTAATCCACAAACTTCACTTAACGTGATGACGCTCAAAGAACAAAGAGAAGAACAACACAATGCTAACCGTGCTGCGGGGAGACATTAGGATCAGTCTCCATCTTGGAAAAAAAAAAACCACCAAAACAACACAATAATGATGGCGATTAAAAGGCAAACTTCTAAAACCAACCTGCGCTCAACGAGCAAGATAAGACATAAACTTTAGGGTGTCAAACTAATAAAGGATTAGTTCCTGCAGTGTAACAGTTTGTACATTTAAATGAAGGTGGAGGCACCTCAGAGCTCGCCGTGCGCCGACTGCTTCTCATGCTCCTGCGGCTCACTCCACTTCAGACAGTCCTGCAACAAATGACAGTGGATGCCCTCTACATAACAGGGCCGGGGCAAGCATGACACAGAGGTTGACAAGTGAACCCTCAAACACTCCAACCCCTACCCCCTGCCACGGCGTGCACAGACACACACACACACACACACAGACACGCCAGCGCCACCCTCCACTCCCCCACCTCCATCGAAAACAGCCCCTGACATGACCACTCAGCAGCCCTTCCTAACCCCTCCTCGTGTTTTTTCTCTCTCCATCTCACTGGAGACAACCCTCAATTCAGGATCGTTTTAGCCAGGCAAGTGGATGTGACCCACTGCCCCCCAGTCAGGCTCATCTGAATAAACAGAGCTGGAGAAACAGGCAGAGGAGGGAAAATCTGCCTACATTATGATAGGAAGGGAGAAGATGAGATTCAGCCAAGGGGCTCCATTCTTTATGCACGTTTGATCAAGTGCTTGACAGCACCGGTGGATGGAATTACGGACTGCTGAACAAAAAAGTTGGGGCGTGGGCGCGAGTGTGTGTGTGTGTGTGTGTGTGTGTGTGTGCGTGTGCGGTTGGGTCTGGACAGCTGGATTTTTCGAGGCCTGACAGTGTTGGGCTTGTGACAAGCCTGCCGCACCACACCACCTCCTCATACAAAGCCGCCTACCAGCCTTCGCAGTCCGTCACTCAGGACGGCCGGGGGAAGCGCCGCGAGAAGAGGTCAGACGTGGTGGAAAAAAAAAAAGGGAAGAGAGAAATGAAGAGGATGAGAAGGCAGGGGAAGGAGGGAGGAGGCCCGGTCAGGGGTTAAGTGTAGAGAAGACAGCGATGAAAGGCAACTGTCATGCACCAGTGCTCGCCCAGGAGCACCTGTCTCGAGGAGAACATGCAAAGTGTGCCGGTCACGTCCTGACAAAACCACCACCACCACCACCACCCCCCCACACACACTTTTTCCTCAACACACACCCGCACATACGAGCTCTCAGGAAAGGGCTGATGCTCCGTCGTTGGAAAGGCATCGCCTGGCTGACAGCATGCCAGTCAAGCTGTCGTTGGCTCCCTCGCATATGCAAGGAAAAGTTAGACTGATGAAGAAAAAAACACACGGGGGGCTTCAGAGCAGGAATCACTGAGACATGAACAGACCACCTGAAGTGAGCAGACACTTCTCAAAGACTTGATGCAGAGTAAATGCTGGAACGAGCAATACAAAAAGCTCCACAGAGGCGAATCCAGAATAACCAGGACACCTTCAGACTGGGAGGCAGCGCAGATGCCCGAGGTGAAGGCGGCTACCAAAAGAATCCAAGATAAGAAAGAAGAGGTACAAGTTCAATGTCCAAATCACGACAGTGGAGACTACTGGATCGAAATGTAAATATCCTCATGGACGGTTAAATACCACCAGCGACAAAACTTCCTGTGCTAACGAAAGTTCTGATTTCAGCATAAAGTTTTTTTTTCATGTTTTAAACATAATGTGTTTATGTCTGAAATTATGAAACACCAAAACCTGGTTCATAATCAGGTCTGGAGCATCAACTATGCTGAAATGCGGAATTATATGAGTTTGCGCTCCAATCAATCAGACAGCTGCACTTTATGCTCAAATAACAATCCTATCCATGTTGTGCCAGGAGCTATAGATGTCAAACACCTTGCAACACCAGTGAACAAGCACTTTCTTTTTGTAAAAATCTATTTTGCTTTATGCCTGACAATATCTATTGATCACAAAAAAGATTTCACTTCTCTTAAACAATCATAACCTTGGTGTTGTTTATACAACAGTTATCAATGCAGTATTAGGAGTGAATGCATATTTCCAGTACCAAAAGAGTAGAATAATAAGACGAATGTTGATTTGCCTTTCAGAAAATGTAAAAAAAATCTGTTAAATGCCACAATGTGTTTAACTGAAAGACTTTTTCTGTAAGGTTTTTTTCCTTTCCCTCTTTTTCTCTTAAAAAGAAAACAAAACTGTAAACTTGACACCATTATTAACATACACTCCCTATAAAGTAACAGTAATAAACTAATAAACAACATTTTGTTTGCTTTAACAGGAACAAATTACCTGCGGGGTTTTGTTAATGGTGGTTCACAGAGGAGTCCAAGGGCACCTCCAGCTGGAGCGGTGAATATCCCCGCTGAAGTCTGGCGTTGCTTCAACGAGGTGCTTCCTCTGCTGAGCCTCTACAAAGCAACCAGCTGAATTCCAGGTATTTTAACACACTTTCATGGCCCGCGTTTATGGAAGAGAACTTATGATGTACAAATTAACGGTTACTATTTACGGCGCCTTGTGAACCTGGCCTCCAGCAGCTTTTGTGAATAGAGGGTTTTGGACTCGCCATTGGAACCAGATGTGGTGCAACGCTCCAGCAGTAGGCACATTTATTTTGTGGGGAAAGGTGAGTCATTACAAAGGAAAATAAATTCACAAATAAACAGCATGAGCACTGCTTTGTCCAGTGCAGGTGGCTTTGAATGGTGAAATGATTTTTATTGGCGCGAGCTAAAATTACCAACCGCCGGGCAGACAGGATGTACTCCGAGACTCCGACTGATTCAATATTACCTTTGCGATTGTTAATCTTTCCAGCATCTGTGGTGCCTATTGAAGAATTTTATCACTCTTTCTTTTAACAGTAACCGCAACACACATACAATGTCCTACACACACACACACACACCGCTCAAAATTCAAAGAATACACTTGTCAAAGCCCAATACACAACACATGCACACACCCAAAAAAAAAAAAAAAAAAAAAAAAAAAACAGAAACAGAAAATAACGACTTGCTTGGATCATAGCCTTCTGTGGCTAATGAACCCCCTGGAGGCTGTAGCCTCAGTGTATGAGGTGAGAGGGTCACTCCCATGTTTATTCAGCACAAGTCCAATGAGCCACCACCATCTATTGATTGGACTGATTATTCTATGTCTCTCTTGTGACGGGACACATGCATGACAGATGAACCCTCGTGGGCAGGTCACACTCGATGTAATCTCATTGAATCTGACGGCTGATCTGGTCGGACAGTTTTCATGAGCCACGTTGCGGCCTTGTTTGCGAGCGCGCTGACATCTTTGGCTAATGCCTCAACACTAATATGAGGTGCTCAGTAGGGGCTGTCAAACATGCGAGCTGTCAGGGGCTGTTTGGACAGTCCCACTGACAGCTTCCATAGGAGAAAACAATCTGGGAGGTAAATGCTAAAACAGCAGGCTAAGAACCGGCACGTATAGTAAGCAGTTTACAATTTTGAAGCAAGCATGCTATCATCGATTTGGGTGGAAAGCTGTAAAAGTATGGCAGCCAGGATTCTCCAGAGGAAACTAAATAAGCGTGACTGCATGTAGGTGAAAAATGATTCGCGCTGCCTTGGGTAAGTAGATGGCAATGACAAGAAACTTGTTCAGATTGTATTTTTCAGACACAGAATGATAACAGCATGTAATCAGGAGAAAACCAGGGTTTCCGCCAGTGGAGTACAAGCCCAGTGGTTCACTGTTCCAGAGTCACAAACAAAATAACAGTGTTTAGCACCACAAAGAGAATTAGAAAGCATTGCAAAAAGCAGAAAGCTGTTTTAAGGATATGTGCAGCAGGAAAAACACATCGGATCAGGTTGCCATGTTGGGAGAGGTGGCAGTCTGAGCTACAAAGAATGTAGCATATGAAAACTTATTTGGCATGCGGCATGGACATGACCCCAACTCCATCGGCTGAATGTCTGGGCAGTGGAAACATTCCCTCATGACAAGGTGAACAACAAGGTGGCACCACCTGGTGCAAACAAGCGTGGCATTTTCAGTGAGTTTACAACCCTCCAAAAGCTGTCAGCGGAACAACAAGAGCAAGTAGAGCTGTCCAACTTTTCTTTCATCATAAACTTGTGAAAACTAGAATGTCAATCCAGGCTCGCTAAACAAAGGGCAGTCGTCAAGAAAGTTAAAAAATAATGACATTTTGAAAGTGTTGACGTGACTTTCCTGACATATTTTATTCAAAAGAATGGAACTAACTGGAGGTACTGGAAATATTGCAATATTTTGTGTCATGATACTGTGTCGATCTTCAGAAGCACAGTATCAATTTCATTCAATATATTTATTTCACTATATCGTCATGCCAACAGCACTGAAATATGTTGCAATATATCATACTGTTGCCCCCGTATCGTCATACATATTGTATCGCCAAATTTTTGTCAAAACAGACCCCAAGAACCAACTAAATCTTACTGACTTTGACCTTTGCTAACCAAAATGCGATGAGTTTGTCCTTGAGCACAAGTGAACATTAAATGCTTAAATGACAGTGTTTTCTAAAAACTCTTTAGAGTAAGTCTGTGGGATACCAGGTAAATATACAATATGTGATAACATTAAAATTCGGACAGATGCAAACAGATCATGTCTTTTAACTAGCATGTCTATTTTGATGTTTTTGGACATGGTATAAAGTAAATGGGTGACTTTTTTTAATTAGTTATTTGCAAAAATTAGGGTTTTTCCCATAAAAACACTTTTCTTTCGTATTTATAAATGTCATTTTTGAATTTGCAGGGCAGGAATGTACAGTGAATGGAAACAATTCATTAAAAAAAGTAAGACATGTGTGTCATTGTTGTGACCTTGACCTTTGACTAAAAAATCCAGGGAGTTCATTTTTCAGTGGGCATCAGCTGATGTGCCAATGTCCAAGAAAATCACTGGAAATGTCGCACAAATCTCTTCCTGAATTAATGAGAATCCTGATGTTACCTTCGACTTTCAGTTTTCAATCACTAATGAATTTATCTTTGGGTAAGAGTACAGGAACACTTGTGCCAAATTTCAATTGAATTGAAACAAAACGAAGAAAACAACATATCTCAGAGCTCTACAACTTTTCTGGAGAGGACCAAAAGAGAAAAGACATTTCCACTTCGATTTCACTGAAGTCAATAATTTCATCACATGTACATTTAAACGATAATTAATTATTTCGTCGATGACAATTATGAAGCTAGGACCTAGTTTCCATCTCTAATAACACACTACAATTTGATTGAAACTAAACTTCTACCATTAAGCTATTAAATAAAATCATAATGGCACAAGCATTCCTGCGCTGGTATCGGATTCCTCTAATCATTGAAACAGTTTTAGTGTTCCTGCTGAATTAATTTCAGGGCTTCACAAACCATTCTGATGTGTAAACACCTCAGTCCAAATATATGAGCAAAGATCAAATAGTCAAGACAAGGTAAAGACGTGTAGAAGAAAAGCTCAGCAGCAGACTAATCAGCCCCCTCCGACGCTCACGCACCCGATCAATGAAGGACCTGGGGCTTTGGGCCCGCGCTATATTACATACCAAAACTTCATATTCATTCATTGATTTTACTTTTCAGAATAGTATATCACTGAACTCCAATGGGAGTGAAAGATGGCGGCAGGGGCTGAGGTCAACTCTCACACGGACGCCTGGACGGATGTATGCGCAATATTGATGGTGCACGCAGAAAGAAATGACTAAATATCTGGATCAATAGCTCGTTTCCCTAGCTACGACAGGTTGTTTCAGATGGAAATATATAAATACGTCTTCATGGCTACTGGCGTGGCACTAACAAACAGTGCTAAATGCCCCCCTTAAGGTAAACTCTTTGATTAGCCAAGGCCAGAGGTGACAAAAGAGGTCTGCCGATGCTTAGATGGCCTGATTCCAACGGCCCTGAGGATGCTGATACACACAGGGGCCCAGTAAAGTGACCACGGATATGATGGGTCACGTGCCCTGGGCTAAGAACAGTCCAATTCATTTGGCTTTAATGACGATGGGTCAGGGCGAGATCATTCTTTGTCACGTTCAAATAATGTCTACCTCGGACCGTTTCAACAATCTGTTTTCTGTCATAATCACAGCTGGAGAAAATAACTTTGCAGGAGGGATTCTTGAGGCGGAGCTCTTATAGGTCGAACACTTTGTAATCAAACCAGGCCAACACATGCTGCTGCCACCGTTGACGGCAGACGTTCTTATTTACAGCGCAGCACAATTACCGAGAACAACACATAACCTCACAGCTTCCCCTGCTCGGCAGTGGCCAATGGGGCCATAAAGAGGGAGGAACCACATCATTGCCTGCTCCTTAATTAAATGAAAGCTGTTAGCTTCATTTGCCTTCTCTCTTTTTTTTTTTTTTTTACATTGAACGAACCAGCCCACCGCTGAAGACCTCCCAGACGCCATCCCCGCTTGGCCCTAAATCATGAACGGGTGAGCGGCCCAGTGGGTCCCCACTGGACGTGTAGCGGCCGCCCAGCGGCAAGGCCAGCGCAGGGCTCTCGGCGGATCGACACCTAGCCCGCGATAAGTAATTCTGTAGAGGATTAGCAGAATGATAGCCTGATCAATACTGTGTGCTCAGGCCATTAGGAATGCAGCGAGGAAATGACCCCCTCTGGTAATAAAGCAGGGCATCTGGGTTCTCCTTCATTTGCCAGCTCCATTAGTGTAATGGTATCATTATCTGCCACAGCCGTATTTTTCTGAGCCCTGGCTTTTCCACAGTTCAACCGGCGGGGGTCTGATGAAGCTGCGGGAGCCCCCATGCCGAGTGTTAGCCTTTCTGCCATTCTACACTGAGCCTAGGTGTAAATCTAGCTCTGCTGGAGCTTATGTGATACCCTGCCCTAGGTATCCATACCCATGTTTTATGTCAGCACCGAACATTATTTCTCCATCATTGGCTCATTAATAGAGCAAGCAGCATGTAGCTTGGGTTTAGCAAGAGAAAAAGATGGCCGGCAGAGCACAAAGTTGCTGAATGTGCTGAATCCAACACCCCCCTCTTGGTAAAACACCGGGCTTGACATGACAGGACGTCGGCATTAGTCGCCATAAATCGTTTCCTTTACACTAATTCACTGGCTAACATTTTTGTGGGGGAGAATTGATTAACCATGTCTGGATGTGTGGCCACATAATCAGCTTTTACCTCGCTAGTTGTTAATTTAACAGAATCGCCGGGGGAAACACAAACCATTTTAATGAGTGTTTAGAAATTAAATACCCTAAACAGCTTGCACTAGGTGCCACAACCAGAGCAAACCAATGAGGCTGATCTAAGCAATGGGGCTGAGCTTAGCACCAGGACCTCACAACATCTGGTGACCCTGTGTGATCATTACTTAGCCTGCTGCACTCTCTCTCTCCACACACACTCACACACACATGCACAAACACACACACACACACACACACACACACACACACACACACACACACACACACACACACACACACACACACACACACACACACACACACACACACACAAACACACACACACACACACTTCCTGTTTCAGCACAGCACTTTATACTTGTCGTCACAGTCCAAATGGCAAGCTCACATCAAACACAGCATTAAGGACATCGGGTTACGGAACAGGGTCAGAGCTGTTTTCACACTCACCAAACTATAAGTGCAAATTCATCCTGTGATGACAGTACTGATAAAAAAACAACAACAACAATCCAAACTTTTCAAATTATTAGGGCACAGAGTAGGTTGAATGTTGTTATGAGGAACAAACTTTATTGTATGTCAAAATATCTAGAGATTGTTTAATTCATAATGTCTCCAGTGTTTCAAATGAGCCTTAGCGATAAATAACATATAATCATGCCAATTCAGAGCTAATGTGATCGAGTGGCTATGTCCTTAATGCATTTAAAAAACTATAATATTATATCCCAGTTGAAAATATATATACTGTACATGGAGAGCAGTCCACCTGTCTTAGCTACAGCGTCTTGCTGGGGTGGGTTTTCCCATGGAGACTGAGTATTCATTTGGCACTAATCTGAGGCAGCTTGCATTCCATAACTCAGAAAGACAGTGCACCCATCACAGTGCGTCTCTCACTTTGTGCAGCACTGGAAACAGACTCCAGTTACTGGAAAAGACAACCCTCATATCCAAGGTATTAGTTAACATAATGACTGTGTCATTATTCAATTGCTGATATTATGAAATGTGGCCAAAATGCATGTGGCTCCGTCTTTGGCTGCAAAACAGTCATACAGTCATTTTGCAATTACAATTCCTCTCTAGCTCATCCTTTTATTTATCTAAAGAGAAAGGAAGCTCAGCCATTAGGTCCATGCCGTGCTGCCTGAGTGCCTGAGGGCCAGCTGGAATGAGTTCTCTCTCTGAGCCGCTCATCTGGCCGCCATAGCTGCTTTCATAAACAGGAGGAACCACGTCCTACATAGTTTCACTGCTGTCTGACATGATCCAAACACATGTGCCGCAGCAGACGGCGTCCAAGTCAGGAGATAAGAGCAGGAACAGACAGAGAGGCAGACAGACAAGTCAGACAGACAGTGAGGGAGATGACTGAAGGTGAAACAGCCTCCAGGCACACAAGACTTGATTCCTTCCCTTCCTTCGGCGTCTCCACAAACCGCAGAAGTTATGATTACACAGCAACTTAAAAAGCCAGATTAAGCCCAGGTCAGCACGAAACCCGGCTCGACGGTGCATCAGCACACGCATGGAAACACACCCATCCCCGTACAAAGCAGCGTTGGATCCAGTGGGCTCCTACACTTTGCACATTCATCAGGTCATTTTGACTGTACGTCAGACGATCAGTCATTATGGGCTGCATCTGCAGTGAAGCCTGGAGCAGCTGGAGGCTGCTGGGCTGGCAGCTTTCCAAACCCCACTTACACTCCAACTTTACCGTTTGTTTTTAAAGTTACACTCAGCTGTTTTGTACTTACTGCAGCACATTCAACAACTACCTCACGCATTATTCACCACGCCAGGATATCAGCACAATCAAACCTCCCCTCTTTCTCTGTTTTATTGTTTCTTTGAATTAATAAATGACGAACCCCTAATAAAATAATTGTGACTTTAAATGTTTCCCCACTGCCAGCTGTGATTCATACAGTATTTCTCACTTAACATATGGGATGCTGACAATCCTGACAGCTGCGGGCAGCGTACATCTACGTGAGAAAAAAAAAACACATTTTTTTGTTTTTAATATGATTGTTTTTCTCCATTGTGGCAGACTGGAGGTGAAGGGGAGGGAATGGAAAACACAATAAAGAAAACAAGCAAGGTGAGGTATGCGCTGACATCCGCGGCTCCACAGCCTCCGAAATGCGGCCAGCGGCTCCGCATCCGGAGCGACAGACATTCACCGAGCGACAGGGCTGACAAATATGCCCGACCTAACCGGAGAAAAACGCCATCAATACCTTTCTTCTCTTCTCCCCCTCACTGTCACCCGATCTTTTCATGTTCCTGGAGTTGTGTTTACACTCGCCTCGCGTTCATTCGGGGAGATGGTGGTCGTTGTAGTGCACGAACGAGCGACGCCTCCGCCCGTTTCCGTGACAGAAACAGCGAACGCGTTTAAGTCTCTTTATTTCATCTCTCTGAGGGACAGACAGTCGAGATTTTTTGTGGAAAGTGATATTTGTCGGGGAGGCTGTGGAGTGAAACAGGAAGAGGGGTGCAGTGAGAACTACAAATCCCAACGCGGCTGCGAGGTGGAGGCGGAAGTAGCGTTGGGACGCTCCAGATGTTGCGCTGCGCAGGTCCTGCGCAGGTGTAGAGTTTCAAATAGCCAAAAGGCAGAGCAGAACGTTTGTAGATCAGTGATTTCAGAGTTTGTCCTTAAAATGGCTGTGCCATAAAAACAAAGTGCAAATAAAATATGTGAATGCAAAATGAAATACATTGCACCACTTGCGCCTTTTAGTGCTATTTTGCGAAATCAAAAAAAAAAGATGATATAAATGTTAATAAGAACCAATGCTTGTTTCCATCTACTATATTCCATGTCTTCCCCTTTTTCACAAATCAAAACCAGAACCACTTTCATCTCAGTCTATGTGTAAAAATAGCAATCATGCTTTGAACGTGCTCCAGTTCAACCTTCTTTGAACCCTAGCATGCATCTCGGCTCCAGGTGCCCGCCTCTGTCGGTGTGGGCTTCAGCCATGCACGTCAGCCCTTTTCAACTCGCCACCGCCGACCATGAAAGTGCACCGTAAACGCACATGCACCTCGACGCGGCTGCCTTCAGTGTATCACCCCGCAGTTGCCCTCTGTGAGAGTCGAACCAGATTGCTCGTAACATCTGAAACGGTGCTGAAATATGTTCTGTCCATTGTTCTCTATCAAAGCACATGTGAAATACATGAGAGGTTTTCACGGATGGAGTGGTGGTGGCAGTGGGAGGGCGGTCTGCAGGTCCGAACCACCTGCTACATATTACCATTAGAGACTTTGATCAGTGTCTTCATTAGTTCCCTTTGTAATCTCTCTTCTTTTATGATGGAGCTGACCCAAGCGAGCCGGGTGCAGTGATTTAACACACATGTTTCTTTCACCTGTCTTGTAAAATACTCAAAAAGCTTTCCCACTTTAAAAAATGTCAGTGTCTTCGGCATCCCTTACTAATAAACTGTGGGGGTTCTTTTGATTCCTATTTATAACCTACATTTCCTTTCCCCTGTACTGGTCCTCCATGTTTGAAAAATATCCTCCAGATCGTTTTGTGAAAACTAGATCCATGTGCACGCATGTACACCATTTTTTACATGAACATATGCCAGACTGTGGCGCCTTTTTAGAGCTACTACCAGGGAAAGCAAAGACTTATGGCGTTGTAAATAATTTCTCCATTTTTAATCTTACAATGTCAGAATCAGCCCACATCCAACCTGGATCACCCCAATCCATCAATGCGCCGCGTTCCTTTTAAGTGTCAAACCATCATTCATATATTCCACCTGCCAATCATGTTTATGGTTCACATTCTAAGGAGGTTCCTCACCTGACATCTCTGGCTCACTAAGTCAGAAGTCAGACGGGAAATTCTTTGAGTCAACAGAATGTATAGGGTCTTTAATGGCAGACAGTCACCTCACCTTGTCAAACAAATCCTGCAGGAATTTGTTTTTGTTTTTTGTTTTTTCTAATCCCATTTCCACCACTGGTGGCCCATTAATGGATTGGTATCAAAGTCTTCACAATCCCCATGGGTCTAGAATTATATAGGCTTTGTTGAATTATTCACAACATATACATACATATCGTTCAAATCATCTTACCTAGGCCTCGATAATGGGGGTTTCTGGTGCCGGTTCAGAGGTGGGGAAATGTGGTGTTGCTTTGATCATGTAGATAAAATTATCTCACCAAAAAAACTGAGGCCATGATGGGACGAGTTCCCTCATTTTGTCTAAAACTAACTGAATATGCCAGTTGACACTTATTCAATAGTGTGAAACCACCAAGCTGCGTTGTTTTTGAGGGACTCCTTCAAGAAGCTCAAACAAAGAGTGCCACATTTCAAAGCACACATATCATTTATAAGATAAACTCTAATGTCAGACTGCACTGTGATGTGGTTGTTAGCACTCTGTTCATAGTGAGTTTCTGGACCAGGCCTTTCTGAGTGAAGTTTGCAAGTTCTCCCTTGCTGGATGTGGGCTTTCTCTGTGTCTTCTAAAACCCTGACCATCCAGAGCTATGTGCCTGATGTTAACTGGTGACTCTAAACTGCTCTAAATGTGAGTACGTGTGTGTGGTTGGCTGTTGTCGTGTGTTACAGATGGATGAACTGTTCAGGTGTTTAGATAAACAAACGCAAAAAAAAAAAAAAAAATTGTACCGGTAATATGCGTTCGTGTATGAAACACGTCCTGAGGCTTCGCATGGTGTCTTCACTCTAAAGATGGAAAAAGTAAAATCAAATCACTTGGATCATTAATCAGATGACTTTTGACCTTTGCATTATAGTAATCAGTGCTCATGAATGAAGTAACTCACAAAAGGATGGCTAAACTTGGTGGTTTGTGATCACATTGTTTGAATCATGGTTTTGATTTATTTAGCTAATTAAACTAAGAAAAGTGACATATAAAGTCATGACAGACAAACAGCTGCTTTAACTTGACTTCTCTGTTGTGATTGTATGATAGAGCGCATTGCTAGATTTTTTTTTTTTTAGTTTTTGCTTTCATACAGTTTGAAATACATAAATCTTTGTCCTATTCCAATCTACAGTATGTGTTTGGATGCATGAACAAGTGGTTTTCATTTCCCCTTCCACTTAGCATGAGAGCTAATAGACCAATTTCCCAGAAAGTATTTTTTTATTATTTTACAGTTCGAGACAGAATTTGTCTAAATATCTGTATGTTATCATCTTGTAACTCAGTGGAGAACATTATAGATCCTCTCCATTTTTTAGTGGGAGGTGATGTCGAACCCTTATTGGGGCCCGTGGCACTTCTTTCATGTCCGATCCATTACTGCGGAGCGTGACTTTACAGACCGAGTGAAGCGATCGCTCACATGTTCTCGCTGTCAATCATCCTGATGGGAAACTTCTCCTGGCTCTCTCTCCGTTTGATGCTTGGATTTGAAGCTCTGCGAACAATCATATTGTACAGCCTCTTTACATGGAAACAAGCCAATTACCTCCCTGAACAATGCCTGTCATTTGTCCGACAGTGAATCAGGCTCTGAAGCGGGCACCTCTTTCCCCCCCACATGATGACCTGTGGGGTTCGGCGGGAGGCGAGGTCGCTCCTGTGCGCACTCTGATGTGGTATCATATGGGACGGAGCGGGAGGGGGAGAAGAAAGACTTTGAACTTCTTCTATCATTATATAGCCCTCTCCACTGATCTGGCCAATGTGTTTGTGCTCACGACGGCGGTATGTTTTCTGTTATTGCACATTGCATCAGCTCCGGATGACCCTTTGACAAGGCTCCCTTTTTGTCATATAATGAGCGTCTAAAACAGCCAAGGAAGAATAAAAGATGAAGAAAACACGGTGCCAGAATGTAGTAAAGCTCGGTAAAGGAAGACAGAGACTATTGTGTTGTCTCTGTATTAAAACCAGAGCCCACGGCCCCGCAATCATCCTGCTTCAAACTATTGTTCGACCTGAATCTCAAATACAATAGGCAGGCCTTTTTTTTTTCTTTTTTTTTTTTGGCAAATAATGATATCTTTCTGATGCAGAAGCTTCTATTGGACCACCAAGATTTTTATTATTGTGCTATCAAGTTGTGGCTTGTGTATGAAAGAGAGGAAGCGAACGGGGAAAACAATACAGTGAAGCATTGTCGTGCACCACACAGGACCTCTGCTGAAGGTACTGGTAAGAATTGTAAACAGCATTTTTCACTCACCACAGCTTCATCCAGGGACGATCCCCATCACTGTTCAACCTCCGTGAAGACAGGCTCCTTTCTTTTCTTTTAAATTTTTATTTATATGGAATGAGCATATGGAGCGAGTATGTGCCTCCTCTGCTCCCTACCCTTCCTTCTTTAGCCGTAGGAAACTGTTATTTGTCCTTGCTATAAAGCAGATTGCTGCCCACTGGTTTCAATTAGCATCAAAGAGCTCTTCACAGGCAGTAATAGTTATATCAAAACCTGAAATGTATTATTTAGGTTACGTGCTGGAGTCCTCCAAACCATTATGTCCTCGTTCAGAGGAAGGTTTTCTTTTCTTGCTGACTCTTTCCACTTCACCCTCTTTGAAGCGCCCCAGACGTTTCATGTACAGACTCCTCTGTGGCACCGGGGTACCTGTGTGGCTCACGCCCGGTGGCCCGCCAGATGCAGGGCATTAAGAGGAGCTCTGCAAATGTAATGAACAAGATTACTATTTGCTCTTCTGCATGTTTTCTTTTTTTAATATAGCTTTTTCTGTCTGGATGGCTTGATTGTAATTTAGTAGTTCATTTTAAAAAGTGTCTGATAACTGTTGGATTTCCACTGGGCTTCAGGTCAATTATGGAATAATCACTTAAAGTCTTGACGTAATGAAATGTGTGGGTTAACTAACCAGCAGACCACACAGTCTGGTTGATTTCTTACTTCGTAATTAATTTCAGAGTGAAATATTTAGCTATTGATTGTTGGCATCTTTAAAAAATTATTATAGGAGATGGACTTTCAGAGCGGGTTCTGTGGGCCGGTCCTGATATAAGACCCAAACCAGTCAGACCTGTTGCACATGTTGTTGTCAATATAGCTTACATTGTAATTTTAGGCCCAGTTTACATGACCACACTTTACACAGCAAAGTTTCGAAAACAACATTGTTTACATGTAGGGCCACTAGTGGCGGCTGTTGGTTTTGTTTGTAATGAAATCACACATGCGAGCAGAGAACAATGGCGAACAGGCAGACATTTGTATGGGCAGAAGACTTTGGATTGCTATTACAATGACTGTCAGCGCTAAAACTACCAAGAATATGAACTGGAGGCCACCATTGCTGTTGTTGTCCATCTATTTTGCACATGTGAAGGAGAACTACCGTCGTGGTGCATATGCACAGTAGCAGCGTTTCACCCAAAACGCTGTTTTTAACTTGAAAACATCCTTGTGTAAATAAGAACTCAGTTTGTCTTCATGATGATAAAATTATCTATATTTTGACATATATGTGCTCTTTAGTTTATAATTCAAATACATGCACAGACTACTTCACTTTTTTAACCTTTCCCAGTTTATTTTGCATTTTTTCCTCAGTCCTTCACCTCAACTGTGAAAATGGACTCATATGACAAACTGTTTTCAACTGCATGAGGAAATAAAATAATAGTTTCTTCCAGCGACTATGAAAGCACTTCAGGAAACCAAGTTTCACTTTATGGCCAACTTAAATTGTTAAAATCCTTACAACCCAGAGGCCAGGGCTTAAAGCACCCTGAGGGGCCTTCAAACTGCTTCTTAAAGTACATGCACCATTCAATACATGTTGATTAAGCCTCAATAAATGATGGTGTAGCACCGCAGGACGGGATCCTCTGGTTAGCGAACAGAGAGAGCGTGCGGCCTCAGCCTAAGATGTGGTACACCTCTTTGACTGGGATCATTTCCAGACACCCAAACGAGGAAGTGCTTTGCTATTGCCGTGATTTGAATACCATGATCACCGAGCGCTTTTATAAGAACGCCATTAAAAAAAAAAAGAGGTTTTGACATACAAAAGAGCCCCTGTTTAAATCTCACGCACATTGTCGGGCTGAAAGACGTTATAAAACTCTATACAGAAGCATACATCCTCCGTGTGTGTCCCGGCCTGGCGCACCGTCGGGGTTGGGGGGGGGATATCTTTTGTGGAGGGAGACGCTCAGAGAGAAGCCTGTCTCTTATAGCTCAGCAGATTAATTGCACATTTGTTCGGAGCGATACGATCACCCACGCCAGACTTAACTTTCAACAAAACATCTGCCTGAAATATGCTGATTTGTCAAAATACTCCATGATCTAAGAAAATAAGTCCCGCTGAATGGGCCCAGCTGAGGTGGACACGATGGCCCCGTGTGACCCCGTGGCTCCACCTGCTCTTGACAGTGTTTATAAAGTGCCAACTCCTCTCATTAGCACTCCTATTACCCCAGAGTTATAGCAGTCCCGCAGATCAAACGCAGCCCGAGCGAACAAAGGCTGAAATGGTATTAATATGATATGTAAGAGTGCAGCAAATATTGAGAGCGATCTCTTTGATGGGGACTGTTTCGGATTAGAGACTTTTTATTAGGGCTTTTCTGGTCTTTAATGTGCATGTTTTCCCCTTGAGTCAGTGTTGCCAGGTTTAGTTCTCGCTGTGTGACCGCTCGTCTGGTCCGTCGGAGGATGCACATACGGTGCACATACGCCGGCAGTTGTCAGTACACACTCCGGACATATATTGGTAGTGCTGCGGGGAAACGGCGGCTCGGCGTCTTTTTATGTGCAAATCAAAATTCCCCTCCTGGTTCATAAAGATCTATTGTATTGTACTCTATTTTTACAGGCTACACACACGTTCTTTGAATTAATCTTTCCATTTGTTGCTAATAAATGTGAGACTGATGAATGTGAGACTGATTCGGGCCTGGCAGCTGATCAAGAGTTCATCTGACAGCCCAAAGTGCCCCCCAAAAAACCCGCCCGCCCCCGCCGCCACGGACACGAACGCTGAAATGTGTTTATTTATCCATGTACGTTTCTCCTCATTTCCCAAATTAGTTGACGTTATGGAGCGTGCCGATGGTGACAGGTACATTTAACACCGGTTGAAAAGTTGAAATCGCGCCCAGCCTCATGTCCACAGAGCCCGGAACGTCCAGTTGGAGGCCGCCTTCATGTCTGATTACTGAACGTCTGAATAAATGACAGGGTGGTTTATAGTTGAACATCGGAACTCGACACTCAGAGAGTACAGACACCCTCTGAAAGAGAGTGACTTCAAGCTTCGGCAGTTTGTTTGCCCATCATCCTCTCCTTTTTGAGACCAAGGTGAACCGGAGAACTGCTTTCATTCACTCCTCGAGACTCGGCCGTCGTTCCGTTAAACTCCACGGTCCCGACCAGCAGGTCTGTGAGAGCGGAGGAAACTCAGATTAGATGTAATGTAGCTATAATTCTCTGAGCACGATAGAAAATCTTTTTGGATGCAGAGCCACATGTGTTTGCATGTCTGTTTGGTTTGGCCAGAAACTGACAGCAGCTTCTGGTTATCCAGAACCCATTAGGCGCTTTGATCCCAAATGGGTCTCGTTTTCCATTTGCTGAAAGTAGTGTTTTGTATTTGTGCTGCGGTGCGCAGATTGGATGTGTGCGATTTGTTTCTATGTGTGGCATTACCATGTCTTTTGTGATCATTTTAAGATGCACGGGAATGAATTAATGAGTGTCGGTCGCATGAGGAACTAATGATTTCACTGCTGGTCGGGTAAATGTCACCACTTCCTGCATCCGTTCTAAAAAAAAAAGAGGGAAAAAAAGGATTCTTGGTGCAAATTATAAGCATGCAAGCACATGGCATTTCACTGGTGAGTCTGTCTGTTGTGTTCAACACCTTCTGAAGCTCTCTCATCCCACAGCTGAAACACTTTAAACTGATCTGAAGCAAATGAAAGTGGAATCGATCAAATCAGATCATATGAAACCAAAACGATTGGTGAATGAAGCTGCGATGCTGAAATATCCTGACGTACATGTAATTAAAAACATCAGTGTAACATTTTGCTGGACTTCCAAAGACGATGTAAAGATACTAGGTGGGTAAGCGTTGGTTGTTTAGCTTCAATGGCATGTCAGCCAATGAACTCAGTGTGCGCCTTTCCATAAAATTTCCCATTGGAACAATTTAAAATGTGGCACCTAACATGTTCCAGCAGTTTCACAAATGTCAGAAGGTCAACAACATTCACACCAGAAAGTCAGCATGACTTTTACAAGAACCAACAAAATAAAAATAAATGTAATAATAGTCATGTTGCATAGGAATTTCAAGATATTTTTCTTTTTCATTAATCAAATTCATGTAATAAACTTGGGTTTTCTTGCAAGCATTACAGAATCCACAGTGCAAAAACATTTAACCTGCGCATTGTGACAAAGAATTACAGCAATCAATGAAAAGCAGATTTTTTTTTTTATATATATAAAAACTGATAAAACTAAATTAGTACTGTTAAAAATAAATTTGCTTGCCAATACTGCAATAACATCATTGTTACTACTATCTCAACTATGCAACTTAGATAGTTAACTTCTATTCATCATGTGATCTGAAAATTTAACTATTAATTTGATAATGAAGAAATGACATCAACGTAACATTTATGGTGAAAGTTTTGTTTCATCATTTCAAGATGATTTCCTCACAAAAGGCCTCTTCAGTTTAACACAGGCCTCGCCTGCAGATTTTAACTAGACGAGATTGTTTAAGTATTCAAGTTCCACTTTATTTTGAATTTAAAGACTTCCGAGGCAGTACTCAGTACGTCAATGACCTTTATCTTCACACTGAGAAACATATGAAGGACATCACTAAAACTAAAAGTGTGGCTGCTTACCTCGGGTCACATCCCCGTGAGGCTGGAGTGTCAGGAACCGAGCTGAAATGCTGACTGTAAAAAAAAAAAAAAAGTGTCCGTTAACTTCTTTTTTCTTTTTCTTTTTCTTTTCTTTTTTTTTTTTTTTTACACACGTTGATCATATATGTCACTGAGCCAAATCCCCATTTCAACACTGGCGGCTCTGGAACGCATCCCGAGCTCTTTGCTTGTTTGTCTTTGATATGTGAAAGCCTAACAGTGGGACTGCTCCCTGCTCAGCTGGTACACAGATGTGTGTGTGTGTGTGTGTGTGTGTGTGTGTGTGTAGTGGGAGTCCGCTGTCTGAACCGAGCACAGATTAGTGACTCCTATTTTTTTTTTTATTCCTAATAAATAAACCCCAGTGCATGCTGGGTTATGTGTGAGGGGAAAATAACATGCCGCCAGCCAATCAGAAGCAGGTGGAACAGGCCTCGGTGGCTGCAAACCCCACAGCTCTTATCATAAAACAACTGCACTTTTAACTTTAATTGTAGTTGTGGATAGATTTCAGGGGTTTGGGTTAGAAGTGTTTTATTACTTCGGACTGGAATCAAAGCAGCAGAAATATAATTATGTTAAAAGCAGGCAACAATTTTGTTGTGATGGAAGTTGGCCAAGTTTTAGGCTCAACTGTGGTGCAGGGTATGGCCACACACAAAAATACAGTACGCGCCTTTTCACTGGGGACTTTCTGTAAGTGAAAAGAGTCCAAATCTAAGTCTTTTCCATTGGAGTTAACAGGAAAATGTATTTTTATTCCTCAATCAACTACAGTTTGTTGTATCATGTTAAATAATAAAGATTAATTTATTCTTTCTAATGATAATAAAAGATTTCAGAATATTGAAGCAATATGTATAAGAAAAGTCAGCAACTAGTATTTAACGTTGCACTGATTCACAATTCCCAACATAAATCTCTAAATGCTGTATCGATGAAGTGTTTTAAGTGTTTTAAATTACATTTAAATTTAAATGAAATGTTTTGCATTTTGCATTTTTCATACTCAAGATGACACAGTTCAAATTACTTCACATGGAGGTAAAACAAAAAAAAGATCATAAACATGTTTAAATATATTTTAAAGTAAGCATAAAATGCTTGAAGATTAAAAACCTGATGCAGATTTTATATTTTATATTGTGTAAGTATCTACCTGCAACAAATAAAATATCACCAAGCATAGAAAAGCATTCGTACTTGTTTTAGATGTCAAACTGTTGTTTAGTACTTTAAGTAACCAGTTATTTTTAAGTCCTTGTGTTTATATATTTTTATCAGTAGCTTATTATGTTTTGAAGTAAAAAAAAACAAAACATTTTTTATTAAATTTATGAAGTCAAAGTTAGAGAGTAGTGAAGTTATTCTGAACAAACAAGGTAACGGAAAGATTCCTGGTTGCAGCCACAATTTTTAGGGTGTGTGTTTTTCACATTTTGGTGTGTTTTTCCTGAGCGCGAGCAGCCGCTGGCCAGCCGGTGCAGAAAATAACAGAAGCTCGACGGAGGTGACGCTCCTCCACAAACTCCTCCGTTCCGACTGTACTTTTCACTCCGCCGGCTTTAAAGACGGCGGGCTGTTAAATCCGCGAGCTGTCTGTCTGGTGAACTGTTGAAATAGGCCATAGGTAGATCTCAGTGGGACGCTCCCCCGGCTGCGGTTCGGGGGCTGACGGCCTCCAGTGGGCTTTTCTCTGAACGTAGTGGGGGAGATTATGATGAAAGGAGCAGAGAATGAGATGACACACCCTGTCTCCATAATTCGCTGCTTCATGGTGAACAGAGGCATTAGGCGCCCCCCCCTTCCTCCCCCTCTCCGGAGAATCGTACATGTCACACCGCACAGTGTTTCTATATGAGTCAGTCACCTCAGGTGTTTCGCACGCACATCAGTGGCGGCGAAATGAGACTTTAAAATATGTCAGGGACTTTGATTTTAAGATGTTGGGAGTTTTTTTGTCCAAACAGAGAAATGTTTGTTATATTTTGTGTCCTATCATACCCCATTCCTCCATTGTCTTTATGTATTTAAAAAAAAAATAGAAAACCTGACCTCATCTTGACCTATAGCTCACATCTGAACCCAGCTTCACTCTAAATTAACACACACAAAAAAAAATGAAGGCAATCTAAAATGCCGAACCACAAAAACAACCGTCACACTGTCATTTTGGGGCCTTTCCCATAACCCCTCAGCTCTGGGTAATTAGTCAGCAATTGGAGATGGAGCATGTGATTGGGAGCGAAAACAGCGCGGGGATCGCAGACTGTGGTTTGGAATGGCGAATTCCTCCGGGAGACACGAGTCTGTCACACAGGGAAACTCCTGATTTAAGGGCGTTGATTCAGTAAATTGTGCGTTCTGTGTGACGGCACATGAGTTTTTAATTGCTAACATTAAATTACAGACTGAGAAGCTGCGGCGCACACTGTACAGTGTATTTTAGACAGACTCGCTGCTGGAGCCTCGGTGTCATCTTTTTTTCCTCTGAATGTTTGTATAATCTTGTTTTCCCATTACTCTGACCTGTGGGAAACTGTATTAACTTCAGTCAAAGATCGCAGTGAAAATATTTGAAATTTACGAATTGTCGAAAGAAATGAATACATTTTGATCCAGACCTGTCCAGGGTGCATCCTGCCGTCACACACAGTAAGCTGGGCTTGGCTCAAGGGCCCCGCGACTCTGGACAGTATTAAACTTTATATCCTGTTCACTCATTTCAATATGTTCAAGCTGTTTGTGAATCGTTATATTTTGAATCTTCACCATGAATATTTTTGGCTTTTTTATTTTATCTATTTTTCACCAATACCAGGTCAAAATGAAGCTTTTTTTTTTTTCTTTTTCTCCAAATGCTGACAAGAAACAGGAGCTCCACCTCCAGCTAGAAGTTCCAGAAACCAATGGAGTCCAAAACAGAGCTGGATCTGGAGGAGGAGATGTTGTAAGAAAAGCTTTCTTCACTCTTTTAGTTCTTTTAAAGTTTAACCTCACTGCACACCCGTGCAGCTGCAGAAGGTGTTTGATGCCGCAGGGTTGCAGAGGGACATTGGTGCGTTGTCCAGTCAGTTAAAATAAGGTCAAATTCAACAACAATCAGCAAGCAGGAGAAGTGAATGTGAGCATGTAGACGGTGTGATCTGCAGCTGCGTATTAGTGAAGCTAATTCTTCTGTTGTTATGTCTTCAGTCAGTCTGATGACACATGCCGAGGTTAGAAATTCACTGTAATATGTTCCTGACAAACGACATTTCACAACTTAAACTGAAAATTCCAGTCACTGAATTCAGCCAGAGGATACGGACAGTTTAAAGTCTAAAGTCTCGAGCGAGAGGAGATGAGGAAGGGCTCAAGTTCAATAACTGTAACTTCTAAATGTGTCCAAGACGTCCCTCAGAAGGCTGTCAGGGACGTCACGCGAAGACATGAATCAATCTGATTATGAACAGCTGCAATTTGTCACATCGATGGAAAGAAAAGTAGCTTCTGCAGACACTGCACGAGCAAATGGGAATGAAAACAGGACTGTGGGGGCAAGTAACAGTTGTGTTGTGTTAGAAATTAAGACCCTTTGTACGAACTTGGTTGGATAGGCATCAATTCATCGTTTTCTGGCAAAACTGGAGGCTAAAGTTTTACACAGTCACTAAAGCTGAAATTGCTGAATCCGTGGAGCGACTCAGTGAAAGGATGAATGCTCTGCTTCAGTCTGAAAGGAAACGATCAGGATGGTTTGTTACTGAACGGATATCTCACTGGGAAAATCTTTACAGCGTACAGCAGGTCTTTCCTGTGACCGAATTCATCAGGGAATGATGCTGAGATTGTCACAACAACATCTGGAGAGTCATCTATAGTCTCAAAAGAGATTCCACACTCATACAAACACGTATTTAGTGACATTCGGTGTAAATTGAAGCATTTTCAGTTCGTTGAAATGGTGGCTGATCAACTCAAAGCAAAGACCACAGTAAAACTGTAATGCATGCTTTGGAAGATGTCCTGTTTCTGACTTTTTAATAAAAAATGTCAAGCATTTGAGAGCATCTTTGTAACCCATTCCTAGCTTGAAATAAACCACGATCAATCTGTCAGTTTTGCAGTTTAGCATACTAACCGATGATGTGCGACAGATTGATTATAGCAGCCAAAATAGCCAATGCACTATTTGTGCACTAATCTATTTATATATAACACATTTGTGCCAACAAATTTGGGCTAATTTATGCAAACCGAATATTAATTTATGCCCATGAAATCTTAATCTGTGGCCAAAATTTTAAATTTTATTTCAGATGTCATATCTGGGCCTTTGTAGTGTGCAGTTTTTTTTTTGTTTTTTTTTTTCATTTTTTAAAATTTTTTGACACGTTGCATTGACTTTTAAGCACTGACTGTGAATCAGGTCTCTCTGGGTCTGGCACGTATTAGTTAGCAGTAACTCCTTTGCATCGTGCCGTTAGTATGTGACACATAGCTGACTCACACCACACCAGATTTCTCTCACATACGTACAAGTTGTGATATCCGGTCCACCAGAATGTCTACATAGTGTTTTTAGGTTAACGGTGTGGTTTCGGCTAATCTCCCAGTGGCACCAAACAGATTTGAGTCTCTATATCAGGCTCGGCGATGGTTACCGCTCAACTATGTTGATCACTTTGTGGACGGATGTGTGTATCTTTGTGTGTGCGTGTAAAAGCTGCCTGTAGCGTGTTAGTTTTAGAGTGACTAAAAATGGCATGTGGTCTCCTGTGTGTGTGTCTGTGTGTCTGTGTGTGTCTGTGCACACGTGCAGTGGTGTCGCACATGGGTGCAAATGGCTCGGTCGGGATGGGTGTGTGTGACAAGTGTGTTGCGGAGTGTGTGCATGTGTGTGTGCCGGGTACGTAATGTCAACAAACAGGAACAACAACAACAGTCACGCTGGCTGCCGCCGAGCCTCGGCTACGTTGTAATTAGAAGTGGATGAAAATGTGGGACAGCAGTGCCTTTAACCATAACCAAACATTTCTGTGCAGGCGGGAGGATTACAGGCAGGGACTGGATGCGGTCTTGCTCGTCCTCCCTCCCCTCCTCTCTCTCTGCCTGCCACATGTCACCACTCCTCTGGCCACCGATCCTGCTCTTCTCCTCCGCCATCAGACATTTGGGGCTGCACCCCAGATGTGAAATATGGTCACCTTCAACCACTCCAGTGACTTAACCTCTGTGTGTACATGCATGTATGCATGCAAGTGTGTGTGTGTGTGTGTGTGTGTGTGTGTGTGTGTGTGTGTGTGTGGGTGTGTGTGTGTGTGTGTGTGTGGATCTCTTGATCCTCCAGTCTGTGCTGCCTCCCACTGGCTGGGCACGATACTGACAGCGACTGCATCCTCACTCTCAAGCAAACATTTAATAAAAAAGTCATTCATTTAACGTTTGCATTAACCCGCTCGGAGTTAACTGCAGAATTCATGTGCCACAGAACGATAATAAATCACTCCACAGGCGCAGCCTGAACTCGTTGGAACCCCCGACAAGTTAAATAAATGCTAACAAGGAGGTGCAAATCCAATGTTGCCTCACATCTGTATTTTCCACTGTCAAAAAGTGAATGATTTTTCTCTGCTGCGCGCTTTTAAAACAAGACCACCACATGCGTGAATGAGTTTCAGGCTCTACCACCATGTCCTGGCATGGCGAGCACATCTGAGGAAACTTGTAAACAGTCAACCATAATCATATGTGCCCCGAACGGAGACATGATTAATCTAATCCCTGCCTGTCTGAAAATGCCAGAAAACGTCTCCCCTGCTGGAAGCCAATCAAGACGGGCTCGCCCCGGCGGATATACATTGCAGCAGCTGTGAAAAGATAGAAGTGAAAGAGTTTTATCCAATTTGCTAAGTTGATCAGGTTACAGTGAAGGCACGCTGCGTGAAGCCCAGTGGAACCTGGAGCCTGGGGAGAGCAGGGGGATTATTCAGACCTGTTAACTGTCTGCCCACTTCTCTGGTTCCCCCTTGCACATCTCAGGTTGACCTCTGTGCATCCTCTCGGAGATAGCTATCGAGTTTTGGAGTTTAATTGTCTGTAATAAAACGACACAAAGCCTGCTTTGTTTTCCAAACACTCCCGTCCAAATGATGGAGTCTGCTGCCAGCATCCCGTGCCGAGATCTCAGCAGGATAGCAGAGCTTCAAGTTCAGTTATGAGGACCTCCTGACCCCCTGCATTCCCGTGGTGCCACGACGTTCTGCCCTCCTCGGACTCCTCCGGGAGGCTTGGTCAGGTGGGAGAGAGTCCCTCGTCTCTGCGGCAGCAGCATTATAGGCAGGGGGGGGTTGAATGCAGACAGAATGGTTTGCTCAGCAGCCTGTTGCTTTGGTTTGTTTGGAGCTGCGGTCCTTGCTGGAATATGTAACCAAATTCCTTTCCCTGTCCCACAATCGGAGTTCGCTGCCAGCTTCCCTGGCAATGAGGCCTTGAATTAGGGCCAGTCCTCCTGCTCATCCCACAAAGCCTTTCATGTTCCCAAACCGCAGCCTGAGCGAGGCGCCTCGGTTTCAACAGCAGCAGACCAGCATATGTTTGCCTAATTCCTGAGACATGATGACAGTGGTCTCCCAGCCACGAAAAGACAGCTTCAGTTTTTTTCCCCCCTCTCTCTCCATCCTGCACTTTAATTATTATTTTCTGCTGTTGATGACTTCCAATAGTTACACACCACATGTTTTCTCATTACACGTGTTTTTATTCTTATTTTACAACCAAACCCCCCCACCAACCCCAAAACTTTTCCTCCTCCTTCACCACCTCAGTCACCCCTCTCTTCCCACAATGCTTTGCTGAGCCCATGACCCTCAATGGAAAAAAAAAAAAAAAACAAGAGAGCAGCAAATGAAGGGGCAGCAGCAGAGGTTTCCACTGCCCGGCAGGAGATGGAATTATGGCTGGTTACTGCCCACAACTGCTAGGTGTAAGGGAAGGGATCACGGCGTTGAGAAGTGGACACGGTCTTCCCGCCGCAGGTCACAGTGGATCACGCAAAAAACCAGGCCTGATCTCATAAAGACAGGGCGTCGGAGAGCAACACCCAGCCCTACGCCTCCCGATGCCCTCTTGAACTTGTGTTCGCACCAACTGGCGCCTCGTGTTACCGCCACACCAACTTCTCATTCTTTTTCCGTATGGGGACTTCCATTAATTTAATATTTCATTTCAAATTAAAGACGCCGAGAGAATATGAACTTGGTGCTTTGCGCCCCGCAGGCTGGAATCAGCAGCCAGCTGGATCAGGAAGGTGCTCGCAATCTTTTCAGTGACGGACGAAACGCTGGAATCAAACTCGCGAGTTTACGTTTTTGTCATAAAAACACAAACAACACCCCACGTTAAGCCCCGAGACTCTCTTGACCTTCCTGTCACAGTCGCTGGCGCCCATAGATGTCGCGCACGTATGTGTTAGGGCTTTTTGTCTTTGGCGTGTGAGGAGGTTTTATTGATGGCGTGATGATCATAAAAACCCACGAGGAGCATTGCTCTTAACACCCGCACAATCTATGGTGTAATCTCTAACCTCGGCCTTATTAAACACGTTCTGTTTGCTGCCAAGGTGAAACGTAAAGCCACAAATTTGACTCGCGGCCAGAGAAGCGCTTCATGCAGCCAAGAGAAATAACCGCCCGAATCGCACTTAAAACAATCATAATTTAGTGGCGCATAATGGTTTTCTTTGAAGGGAAAGGTATTCATATATTTGCTCTTTATTCCACTTATCAGTAGCCCGGTTCTCTCCCTGCCTCGGGCCAGTCTTTTGGGAACTAAGAATTCCTGGCTCGCATCGACCGCCTGTGGCTGTCATTGCATGTGTTTAGTTTCACCGCGAGCTTCCTACGGCTTACTGCGGCCCTGCGATCCTCTCGGATGGCGTGTGACACACACTTATCCCGGGCAAATCTGCAGCGTCCCCTCCTGCCAAGTCAAACAACTCTGCATATTACTGACGTCTAACCCAATATCTTTGGACCTTTAAAGGCGTGTGTGTCTTTTTTCCTGCTTTTTCATGTTCAAATGCGACCGTAGTTTCAAATACTCAATCATTAAATTCTCAGCGCTGCTTGCCGAAACATCCAGAGTTTATTTTATTCCAGCGTGTACAGACAGCCGCAAATACATTTTTAGCAGCCGCGGCAGCAGCCGTGTGTATTTTAACGCGCTGGCCATATGTGGCACTCTGACCTCTTTCATAAACAGAACAGTCTGCAGAGCACCACGGGTCTGTTTCCCCAGTTTGTGGAAAGCAAAAGAAGTGTGTGTGTGTGTGTGTTGGCGGGGGGGGGGGGGGGGGGGGGGGGGGGGGGAATGTGCCGCTTTGGGAGGGGCGTTGGTGGGGTTTCTATTGGGGTGCTTTGAATGGAAGTCATGTTGGAGCCGTTTCCTTTTGAAGAAAGATGGGCAGCACTTGAAACTGCATTCAACTGAGGTCCAGCGCGTTCTTGTATGAGCTAAGCCAAAGATTTCGTCCGTCTGTTCACCAGAAGGTTGACAGAATTTACTTGAAAAGGATTCTCTGTCCTTAAACTGTCAGGCAACATCCAGTCCTTCAGGCAACTCCAAATATATTGGACAATTTTCTGAATCCAGTCCCCCCATCCCTTTGTGCTTTGTAGTAGCGTCTTGGATGCACAACAGTGGCCAGGCACAACAATTAGCTTTCCATGAATAAACAGCTCTTTCTCTCCAAAACAGATGATCACTCTCTGTGTTATGGGGTCTTTGATTGATGTGGGTGGCCAGACTTGAAATGGTAGTCACTCTAAGCGGGCCCTCGAGGCCTCGGAGCCCTATCATTGCAAAGGAACACCCCCCACCCCCCCATCCCCATCCCACCCCCTCCATCTCTCTCCCCGCCCCATGGCACTCTACCTGTGGGTATCAGGTGTTGTGGGAGCTTTGGCGGGGCAGGGTGGGGTGTAATTACACATGCATGTGAAGCAAAGGCCTCTGAGGGTAATGAGGTTTGGAGGATGCTGCCATCTCAGCGGGTGGTCCCTCCCTCCACTCCGACACCGATCCCACTGCCTCTCTGTCTGCGGCTGCTCACGCGAGTCGCCCAGGACCCCGTCCTCCCCCAACCCCCCCCCCCCCCCCCCCCCCCCCCCGCCTCCGCCGGCCCTCGGCCCCCAGGTCCCCTCCTCTCTCCTTGCTCGGACAATCGGATGTGCTTGAGCGGGGACCTGGACGCGGCGCCCACCCCGGTCGCTCCAGCCAAGCGGGCTCCCAGAGCTGCTTCCAGGCATTTCATCACATTACATCAGATCAAAAGCAATAAGCTAATTACAAACGACTGTGGGCATGCAAGCAGTAAATACAGAATCAACATAATTGATTTAATCCTCTCAATGCAAAGTGAAAAACTTATCAATGCCAGGACTTAAAATGAAAGGGCCTGTTTTCCAGGGTAACAGTGACAATTGGATGAATTGAAAGATCTGATGAAGTTCATTCAGCCAAAGTAAACTGCAGTGATACCCGTGCGGTTCCTACAGCTGAATGGACGAGCAGCGGGGTGCAAACTGCGGCCGAGGACACTCTCAGACTTCCTGGTTGTGTCTGTTTCGTCTGTTTTCTTTTTGCCATGAAGAGGTTTATGTGTGCATAACTTTCCTCCATCATTCACTGCGGCGGCAGGAGAGAGGTGGGGGTAAAAAGAGGATGTTTTATGCATGCCGCAATATGCATCTTAAAAGCAAAAGCATTAGGAACGATAGTGAAAATGCGAAAGGTTTTCGTCAACGTTTACTTATTCATGATGCTCCGAGAAAAGCAGCGTATTTTAGAGCAAATCCATGTTATCATTGGAGAAGCTCCCCCACAGAAGTCATTTTCCACCTGAGGACATGCGCTTTAATGACAGTTCGAGGTGGTGCCGCTGGAACAGAGATACAGACTCCATGTTTGCAACACATGCAATATCAAAGCAGAGGGGAGGAGGGGAGTTTTCCATATAAAACTTGGCCTGTATGATAAGGTGAGGATTCCCTGCTATCTTATCATCTGTATAATCACCTCACTGGGAGAAAAAAAAACATGTACAAAATTGATTTTTTTTCCTCCCTGATTTAACAGCCCTCTCACTGTTTCCTAGCTCTGAGTTATTGCTCTGTTTCAGGGTGGAAAATTTCACGTTCTGTCCGTCTGACGTGGAAGTTTCAAAAGCAACCGCTCAGAATGTCCTTGTTTTACCCTTGAGTATGCAACTGCATGGAAAAATAAATGAAAAATACATAAAACAAAAATACATCACTCAAGCATGATTATTTAAGAGAACAAGCTACTTTGACCTCAGGCGAGTTCGTGTCTGCAAGCTAAGCTCATCCACAAGGGATTTGTTTTCCATTCTTTTTAACCTAAATATAGTATTCATACAGGTCGTGCTAATTTATGAATCATGGATTTATTTGGTTGGAGTCCAAATACATAAACTATAAATGTTCTTATTAATATCTCAAGTGTGCTGACAACTTCCTACACAGAACATTGATGAGCTGGTTTCTTCGTATGTTCCCTTGGCTGCATCACTTCAGCAATCCTCTCTAAACGCTTCATATTAATGTTAAATGCAACAATGTACATCTGTATACTGAAGAGCTTACATGGAAAATTAGGACAAAACACAATTATTCATTGTTAGACGCTTCGCATTTGTCATATATACAGCAGAAGGCGAAAATCTCACGATTCAAGTCCAGACTGAGCCACTGGGTATTTCTTTCACAGTCCAAACGCACCCGAATGGTGTGCACCTCCAGCATCCAGTCATCTTGAATTAGAAAAAGCTGTATCGATGGCGGATGAGTAGAAGCATTTATGTGACAATTTTCAGACTTTCTAGAAACGTGTCACATGTTGTTTAGCCACTCTAGCAAGCTTCTATTTTGGAAACTGGGATGAATATTTGTCAAAATTCTGATAACAAAAACAAATGCAGGATGTTGAATATTTATTTTTTATGTGTCTGAGTCAATTTTTATTGGGTTCTCCACATGTGGAAAGCAAGACTGAGCAAATGAATCCAAGACACAAAGCGAGGTGATAATTTTTCAACATTGCTCCATTTGTGCATCGTCTGGTATTTATACAGACATTCCTCAATGCGCATGTAAATAATGTGAATTTGTATTTTACTTGCTTGCATCTGATCAATTATTTCAACTGACCGTTTTGCTTTATGTGCACTGACAACTGAGCATTTTGTGAGTGTAGCACTGGCAGCATACAGTGATGGACAAACCAGTGTGTGTGTGTGTGTTTGTGTTTGCGCAAAAGAGAGAGCGATAATGTGAGTCAAATTGGCTTGCCCCCTTCCCCATCTTCTGGCTCGCTGCTCTGCAGAGGCAGCCCTCTCCCTGACCTCTCGTATGTCACACAGCGCTCTCACCCAGCGCTGCTTTCCTGGAAGACGTCAACTGCGGCCCGATAGTGAACTACGGGCCCCCGACCGCCCCGAAATGCGAGCGTAAATGGTACAAGTAAGCCATCTAATGGACAAGAGTGGAAAAAAGTTAAGTCTATCTATCTATCTATCTATCTATCTATCTATCTATCTATCTATCTATCACAAAGGTGATGAAGTTTAGAGCTTTGTAATGAAGGAAATACAGAAGATTAATGCCTTGTGCACTTTTGTTCCTTATTTTCGCATTTTTTCCTGCATAAACAACCTCAAATCGCCCATAAAAGAAAAAACATAATGTCTTCGAATTGTTGCCCACTTCTGGCTCTGATTAACGTTTTTACAGCTCGGAATTAAATGCGCTGCAGTGATACGGCCCATGCATGTCCAGGGGCCGCGCAGGAGGAGAGCTGTGACTCTTTAAGAAAAAAGAAGTGGAAGGGGGAAAAAAAAAGTCTTTGTTTTCCGTGAAGGGACACGTTGTTCTTAACTGCTTCCATGTGGCCTCCGTCAGCGCAGATCTGAGGAGTGAGGTGGCAACAGATAATAATGCAAATAAAACACGCGGCAGTTAAAACGGACCTACCAGCTGCGCCGTTTGAAGCGGCCGGCCGCCGCTCGGCCGGCTGTGCGGGGGCGTGCGATGGCCGGGATGGGACAGAGTGGAGCATGATAAACTCGCTGCCTCACTTATGGAAATGTTTGCACGGGCTCTTGACGGATGAGCGGCACTTGTGTTCGCCGCGCTCTGAGAGAGTTCCCTCTCCGCGTCTCAACCAGGACCACAGTAGCAGGTGTCTAATGTGACCATTTTGGTTATTCAACACATGAGTCCATTATGACCGCTGAGCCGTGAGAAGAACGGCGGGGAGGGGGGGACAGGAGGAGGGAGGCTCCTTTAAATGGAATCTTTAATTTCACAGGCCTCTTGATATCCCGCCGCAGTCGCGATTGTGTAACAGAAAAGAGGAATCAAGGCTTTTGAAAGCACATTAAGCAGAAAGCAATTAACCAACACACAGTAGTTAATTTTTGTATTAATACTTCAACAGCTGGTGCAGATTGCTTCCTCATTTTTATCTCCGCTCCAGCTGTTCTTCCTCCGACAAGAACATTAAAGAGGATTTGTCCGTAATAAAGTGGCTCCATATATAGATACCTCGCTGAGAAACGGAACCCGTGGGGAGCGTGGATTTACATATAGAAAAAGTTGGGGAGACGGACATCTTTTCAATACCCCGCCGGTCTTTCCTTTGCTGAGCACCTCCAGTGGGAGCTGTTCCAAAGCCCCCTTTTCTTGTCTACCGAGTGTCGGCGTCGGTGTACATTTCAAAGTCCCTTATTGACATCCTCTACAGATGTGCTGCTCCGAGGAGCATTTGTTCTGCTGCGAATTGGTGACTGAAGGCAAGGCCCAGAAACATTTGATTAATACTCGTACATATGGCGCGCTCAGCTGAACTGCTTTTGTGCAAGTGTCTCACTTCTTCTTCAAAAGCCAGAAGGCAAGAGGCAGGAATGGAGAAAAAAAATTAATGACTTTTATTTAAAAAAGAAAAAAAAAAGAAAAAAAAAACATTTCTCCAGGCAACAACTTTCCATATTTGAAGGATAACGTGGCTTCCATGTCTGTGTCTGAAAATCGAGTGTTTTTGGATCGGCCGGGCCGAGGACGGCCTGCCCACGGGGTCTTAGCTGACTGTCAAAACAAACATGCCAGGAACAAGTTGAGACGGGCTGCCACGAGTGCCACATCCGTCCCCTCTCAAACCAGCGTAAACCACAAGACATGTACTTATGCGCCCAGGCACAAGTACCGCACCGCGCCGCATGCCTGCTTGATTAAGAGAGTGCCGGGTACGGCTGAATGACAGGCCTCGGGCTCGGGATGGAAGAACTCCTCTCCCCGTCCTTCATCCGGCTTCCTCGCATGTCAGGCTTTTCGAATAAAGAGGTAAACTGTAGCAGATCGTCAGAAGGCCACTTTTTTTTCCCTTTCTTTACAAAGTGCTGTGGGGATGACGTGTTATTATTGGCTGACCTGAAAGTTACCGAGGAGTCACCTTTATGGTCCTCCTGGAAAAAGCTGACGGGTTTTTAATTTTAGATCCAAGCAGGAAAGAAGACTGAAAATGTACTTATCTACATGTTTGGTGAGACCATCTTGAATAATGGACACGTTATTTTTGAATCACAAATACCCCCCAAAAATAAGTGAGAAAATCTGTACAGAACAACGGTAATTATTGAATGTTCAACTTGGAAACCAGCATTGAAAAAAAAAAAACACAATACAGTAATGTTACTGATTACTATTGGCATTAGCCAACATTAGCCAACCTAGCTGGAGATAAACTTCCCACTTACTAAACTTATTAAACTTACCTCTAAAAAAGCTGTCCTGATTTCAGCAGTTCATTTCAGCTGTTTCTTGCTGCTTCTTCATGTCGTCCATCTTCATTAATTACATTTCTATCAAGATCAGCCGTTCACATTTAGTTCCGTTTCACGGCTGAAATTTTTATCAACTTGTCATAAGAAAGAAAACACAACTTATTAATTAAAAATAAAGCAGCCTGTGCGCTCCTTCATTTCCCTTCCAAAGCAAAATTCAGGTGAATGTAATACTCGTAAATCAGTTATCTCAGCTGTGTGCAATGCTACCTTTTGCTGTTATTCAAGACATCTGAAGCAAATAAAATTATAGTTATTTTTGACAGTAACTTTTTTTAGTGACTCTTCTGCTTTTTTTTTTCTTAAGAAGAAGAAGTAAAGTAGTAACAGCTTTATACAAGCACTTTTATAAGATAACTTGCCCAAAACCGTTTAAAAAAGAAGTCGCCTTATTCATGAAAATGAACAAATTACTATAAATTAAAAGAATTCAGGGTACTTTCTCCCAAAAGATTTTTTTTTTCACAATTTCAAAAAAATTACACTGTGTATTCTCTTTGGTTTCTTACAATAACTCAGAAAGTATAAACATTTTTTGATGCAATAAAAAAATGTCAGTCACATAATTTCAGTTTTTAGTCCGTGGTTTTGGCTCTTCGATCCTAACGCTGCAGATACCAAAGTTTGATATACAGGAGCGCTCCTGTCTTGAATAAGTGAACATCTGCAAAGTGAGAACAGATCAAGAATCTCATTCTTCACCCTTCAATGTGGTGTCAAGTAAAAAAAAAAGAAGCAAAAATGATTTGATTTTCACAACAGCATCTACTCATCCTCGCACAGATCTGGAATAATTGAGAAATTTATGTGATACTTGTAGCACTGAATATCTAAATAAAGGTTTTTTTTCTTTCTTTTTCTCTGTTTGCTGATTTACTGAATGCTCCTCTTGATCGAGATGACTGACATTTGCTTATTTGTGTGTGAGGATTCATGACACCAATTATGAAAATCTTGCGGCTAACTGTGACTTTAAAGCCACTGAATCATTCAATCTCCTCTCAGAAATTGATTTACAAACGGCTAACAAATGTTTTCTCACTTTTTTATGCTCTGCGCACGCACGCTATATTTGCTGTGTTGCTAAGATACGTGGCGTTAATGAGAGTGATGCACGGTGGGAAAAAGTGCACTGTTGCCACTTTTTTGCAGCGCAGAATTAGTGGCAGACATTATGAGAGTTGCAGCCATTAAAAATAAGAAATAGGTCTTAATTTATGACTCGGGTCTGTTTGTCATTTGGCTCGGCTACTGCTTTGTTGCATAAGCATGTGCGGAATAATTACGGACACAGTGAGATGGGATTTATAACGGGGCTGAGGATGATGAGGAGGAGGAGGAGGAGGAAGAGCGGCAGCTCCTCCAGATGTGCGGACGCAGCTCTGTGTGGTTCCACTTTTAACGCAGTGGGAGAGGGAACGCGGCCTGTGAAGTCGATGAGCAGAGTCCGAGCGAGCGTGCACGTGCCTGCGTGTGTGTGTGTGTGTGTGTGTGTTGGTACCACCTTCAACATCAAATATTTCAACTGGCATGTCATACGCGTGTGTACCAGAGAAGGTGTTGGCTGGACTTTCCCGTCTTGCGGCTGATAGTTTTACGGCGGCTGCCAGAGAAAGACGGTCTGTCTGCGTCACACATGCGAAGGACACAGAGATTTATTAGCGGCCAGGTTACCTGATTTCACCCCGCGAGCTCTCACACACCTTCACAGCACGCTCTTCGACTCGCTCTCTCTTCCCCGTATCGCTCCACCTCTCACCTCCACGCTCAGATGTCACCGTCAGGCGCGCCTGGCCTCAGATCTCCGGCTCGGCCGGTCGTTCTGCTAACACACTTCAGCGTCGGGCGACTCGGGAGTGGCACTTTGCGGGTTATCCCCAGCCGGAGGCCCTCGATGGGGCTCCGGGGACCCAGGTGTTACTTCCTCCAGCTCTCATTCCTCTCCTCTTCTCCAGCAGGATGGAGGCCGCGCTGCCGCCCGAAGGCATGGAAGGCATTAAAGTCCAGCTTCAGCCCTTAAAGTCAACTTATTTGCCCAGCTGCTAGACATGAGAGCGTGGCAAGTCTCAGGAAACCAGAAGTCATATCAAAGGCCTCGCAGCACATTTCTTATAGCGTATTTCCTTTGTTTAAGCAGGAGCCGCATAAATCAGCCTTGTGCCTTTGCATGACATGTTGTTTGTGTTGAACTTGCTGTATTTGGTCAGGGACAGAAACAGAATTAGACTGTGGCATTCCTCTGTTTTTGTCACCTTTTGATCTTTTTTCATTTTATTTTTGTGCTTCCAAGCTGCAGCTGTCTCGACAGCAGCAGCACCGTGTCTTCAGGTTGTCTGCAGTTACTTCAGTCCGTCCCGTTCCTGTTAGGAGATTATCGCCAGAGCTTATTATAAAGGAAACGTTGCCACGTTGAGCTTCACTAAACAATTAGCTGCTTACCATATTTTCTGGACCACAGGTCCCACCTGAGGGTAAGTGGAAATGATGAGAAAAAAAAAATGCATAGTTGGTTTTCAAGCACAAACATAATTGCACAGTTGATGAAGCTCGGGCAGCAGTTCTCACTTTGAGAACCATCTCTGAATTTGTTCCTCAGACTGTTATGTTTTCATCGTACTTCTTCTTTGTTTTCTTCATCACTCTATCAGTTTTCTGACCTCTCTTTCTGCTGCGATGTTTCCACTTCTTCTGCGTTTTTGATCATTTTTGATAAAAAAAAAAAAATTCTTAGGCGTAGCTTTTTCATTTTGGCAACATTTTGCTTGCACCTTCACTTGAATGGCATGGTGGTTTTTTGTTGGCGCTGTAGCAGCATTCTGTTGACACACAGTGACACCTAGTGGTGACAGACGGTATGCACCTGTATATTTTCATATGCAAGTCACTTCTTGTCCCGAGAGTAGCCAAACTACTGCAAAAAGAGTGGCTTATAAACACAATGTAGTTTGGAGGCCAAAGATCAAAAGGAAACTCATCTTATAATATCCCAACATGTGCTGAAACTAAGTTTCTTTGAGTTTTGATCCATACGTTAAAATCCTGCAGCCTGCTAGCATAATATTTTTGAAAACTGAGATAAAATGAGCTATTCATACATCCCAAAAGACCCAAAAGATCAAAAGTTGTTATCCACGTGAATTCATGTCTTTCATGTTTTTGTACAATCTGGACAAACAAAACTTTCAATTACAACTTTACTGGGTGGGGGACAAGAGCAACCGCGAGGCAGCTTTTCTAGTTTCTTCTGCATTTGGTGTTTAATAATTTCTTTTATTAGATCCCTTCGTACCAGCTGGTGTTATCACATGTTCATTCTGCCGTTGGTAAGAATAGAAACTCACATGGCATGCTGCCTGTCTCTGGGAAATGTCTCTGACACTCGCTACAAGGACTACCACCGCACGCGCGCACACACACACACACACACACACACACAGACACACACACAGCGTGTCGAGCACTGACTGCACAGTCGCTGTACATTTCTGTAGCACTGCGAACAAATTCGATGTCAGCGTGAGTGCCGTCGCCGCCGCTTCAGCCGCCCACGCAGCTGTGGACAGCTGTTGGGACACGGTGGCCCTGCACCTCCAGCTACGGGCCACGCACCAGCTTCTCTCCATAACTCCCAAGTGTTGTATTAAGGCTTTATAGGCCTATATTCACTTATAGGTTCAACGTGCCAAAACAATCTGCTCTCTTTGTACTCTGTCAGCAGCTCCGACTTTACTTTTTCCCCCTGCCTGCTTTTATTCGGCGAGCATGTCTCCCGACTTGCCTGTGATCACCTGCGATACAGTAACGGAGAACGCAGGCTTTGATGGCCCCAACATACAGCTGAAACTATTATTACATACAGTGCCTGGTCATGAGGAGACAGCAAGAAAGTTCACATTTTGTTCTAAAAAGCTCTGCTTTGATTTTTCCATTTCAAAGTCTGGTATCATACAAATATGCCGGGCAAAGATTATGCCACCCCTCCCAGCAGCCCCCACTTTATACATGCTGCTCTCATCACTGTGAATAGAGTGTATCCATAATAACTTGCACATGTCCCACTTTTGTCTTTGCGGTTTTCATTCGGCTATAAATTGAAGGTGGACGCTTTTTCTCCGCGTCTCTCTGGGTGATGTGTAGGACAGGTTTAAATGGATGTAATTTCACTTTGAAGCAATTGTGTGACTCATTAAATGGTGCCAGTTTTTTTTTTTTTTTTTTTTCTGTGAATGTTGCTGGTGGTTGTCGGAGCAGCACGAGACCACTGTGTTTCGGGTCCTCGGTGCATGAATAGAGAAAAAAAACTGAAAAACAAAAGGAAAGCGGACATCTGGCACCCATTCGGGTGAGACGGCGAGTGCCAACACGAACACATTAGGCGACGGACCAAATGCTCTCAACCCCGGTCTAACACGGAGCGCATGACAACCAAAATCGAAACCTTTCGACGGGCTTCAGCATTTGCACTTCATTCCGCGTCGTGTTGCTCTAAAGATTTCCCTTCCCTGACGCCAGCGCTCTCTGTAGTGAAACCGATCCTTATTGAATTATGAAGGGAGCGTTGCACAACCGTGTAAGCCCGGCCACTCTCAAATCCGCTGCGGTCGGCATAAAGCGAACGGTTAATTCTTACATTAGAGAGAGCAGAGCTGATCTGGTGAGTGGCGTGTTGTCGCTATTCCCCAAATGACCCCCAAACCTTCTGGATCCCATTGGTGCATCCCCATCCCACCCCTCTCACAGCTCCGCCGACAAACCCACAGGAAACACGTCGTCCAAACGACAGACACAAATGTTGTCTGTTGACATTCTCAGCCCAGCTTGCCTGAGTTGTTCTCAAGTCCTCGTACCTCGGAGAAGTTGTTGTTCTCCCTCAACATCTGCACGAGTCGCTGGTAGAAAAACAACGCCGTAAATGTCCTGGTTTCCAATTTTCTCATGGTGACATGCATCCAGCCTCTCCAAGAACTGCTTGTGGTTGGAGATACAATACTACAACCCCTCATAAAAGCTGGCTCCAAGCACCCCTTCTTATTGGTCCGTTCCATTTCGCAGAATGTGAAGGAGACGGTTAAAACTACCAGATTACATGACTTTAAATTTACCG
Organism: Salarias fasciatus; assembly: GCF_902148845.1. Classification (NCBI taxonomy): domain Eukaryota; kingdom Metazoa; phylum Chordata; class Actinopteri; order Blenniiformes; family Blenniidae; genus Salarias; species Salarias fasciatus. The sequence continues at coordinate 12,348,329 of NC_043745.1, read as the reverse complement.
AGTGAGAAAGTTTTCTTTTTTTTTTTTCCTTGGGTCAAGAATGTTTAATTAAGACACCACAGATTTACAAGCGGGATTCTTTTTCTAAGTCTTTCCTGTCAGCCAGGTTTGTGGTATTTGAACTTATATCCGCTCTGGAATCCCAGCACCCCGCAGATTTATAGTGCATCATTTGAATGAACGGAGGTGGTGCGACTTGCCAGTAACAGCCCGGATAAATGGCCGCGCTGCCTCTCAGTGATTTTTCAACAACTTTTGAAGTTAACCCTTTGAAATGTTGAAGTGATAAGTTGTAAATCAGCGTAGGCCTTATACTGTGAACTGGGATCTGTTACACGTGTGAGCAGCGTCTGCAAATGGTGAGAAAGAAGTCAACGCTAAGACTGAATTCATGTCTTTTCCCCGCGCTATAATGTGAAAATGCTGCGATCCCTTCATCTTTCCACACATGCTTCATCCAACTTAGGGTGCTGGTGTTATCGCCAACTCCAAAGGAAGTTAATCATTCCACGTTGCCCTGATATTCTACTAAAACAGAATAAACAGTCCTCTTCCAAGTCCGTCCATCCCTACATCCTGCTGTCAGAGCTGTGGGCAGGCAGATCAAGGACCGGCATCATTTCATACAGGCCCTGCAGATCTCATTTCAGGGGGGGGAATTCTGGAACATCTTGAACGCGACTCTGGGACGGAAAACTCCGGAGCGGTGGTCCACAGCTGACCTCAGGGATATGTTAACGCTGTGGCTTCGCCGAGATTTAACAGTTGTCATGAAAACATTCGATTGAGGCCGCTGCGTTTGGCAGGGGGACAACAGCGCCGCTGCATCACAGCGCAGCCTTTCCAGTGCCAAGGAGCTGTGACTCATTTCTGATAAACATCTGCATCATAAAACGCAAGCGTGGCCTTGCTTGCATCTCGGTAATGGTACAGTGAGTATCAGTTATGCGAGCAAGCGCTTTGCGTTGTTTTTTGATTTTTTTTTTTCCTCCGTCGAGTTATGATTTATTCAAAGCATACAGCTGCATCTGATACAAAATATTGGGCAGAGACCGACGGCGCTCTATCATGAGTTCCACATTTTAAACAGGATCATTAGTAAATTATCAGCATAATTGCAGCATTTCTTTGTTACGCGGCTCCGTAAACACGATTGCCACTGCCTGGATCACAAACGAATATGTTCAGATTTTATGATCTGCTTCATTTCTTCCAACATTCTTTCCTGCAAAACGAAGCAAGTTGTTGATCACATCTGTCCTCGGTCAGTGCGTACATGGGGCGGGTTATGAGACAACAGGCAAAAACATGTAAAAGTACAAACCAAGCCTCCAAACACTGGGTTTTGCGTGATGTCTGTGGTAACTCATGTCTTTTTGTGTTCATTACTGTCATCCATGTGGTTGTTTCCTGTTTTATTCCGATCATTTTGTGTATCTGCATCTCATTGAAGGTGATTTCTGTCAGTTGCAGACATTTAGTTTCTTCAGTCTTTGAAGTTGTCTTGTTTTTCATTTTGGTCAAATAAAGAATGTCTTGTCTTTTCATAATGCCCATTTTGTGCCTCTGTATTAGTTCTATGTGTACTGATGCTTTGGGGTGATTTGTGTTTTGCAAGAACAATGTTTCTTTATACTAATTTTGTAATTGTTTTCTGTCTTTTCATTTTATACTCGCATCTCCCACTTTGTCGATTTATTCTATCCTTTTGTGGCATATTGTGTCACTTTGTGGTGAACTGTGTTTCTTTCCAGATGTTCTGTGTCTATTTGTGACCACAATTTGTTATTATGGACATCTATTGTCGCTCTGTGGAAGCTTTGTGTGTCTTTGTGGTCAACGAGGTACAATCTGACCTCTGGAACCTGCCTGTGAATGGGTATCCTGGGCCTGCTCAGAAACTTTAGGGACAGTGGGAACCACAAAATACTCTAATTCACTGCTATTGAAACTATTCTTAGTCTCCACTTAGTGCCTTGACTGCTCAGAACTTCCCATTGAGCTGCAGAATTGCATTTTTCACGCTCCTGAAACAATAACTTCACCTGGTGATGATGAACCGTGCGGTGCTGCTACACTGTGAACTCACAGGAAAACAAGCACAGCTACGTCTGCCGGTAAATCCACAAAGCATTCTGGGTAGCCATGTTAACAATTCAAGTTGCACCACAACAAGTTTCACAGTTGGCTAACCTCACATCATATTGTGTCACAATAGTGTATTCTCTGAATTTATTTTCACTGTTTTAACAGATATAGTAAAATATTACACATTCCACAGGACAACTATGAACAATATCCCTGGATTAAAAATTTCTATCAACAATTAATTTGTGGCTGGTTTCATTAAGGAGATAGCCAAGTGAAGAAATCCACTTTTCGCTGGAATTAAATGGACAAAGAAAGACTTCCCTGTGGAAATAAATGCAGCTTCAAGTATTAAGGAGACCTCAATCAATCCTGGCAACAAAAAGTAAACTTAGACAGAATGCATCTGCAGAAGTCAATAGGATCACTTAAACACAGCTTGCAGGGTAATGACTAAGCTGCACAAGTCAAGAGCTTAATTTCAAGTTGTCCCTCCGCAAGCCAGCGTCTGCTACACTAAGTGGTCGACTCAAATTAAAAAGAGAACTGCGAGCCGAGCGCCAATCAATATTTTTCTCTCTCCTGTTTAATCAGACGGCGATATTTTTAATTTGTTTGTTTGTTGCTCAGACACATGGCTGTATGTAGAATATATATTCGCCCCAGAGGTTTCTGAGTGGGTCGGCGTTTTGCATCATTAGCAGTCCCTGTGGAACGCACTAATGACGGTCCCAGTTTGGAGATTTAACTCAGCACCGAACAGAAAACTCGCGCCTCTTCAGCTGGCTCGATCCCGGGCCAAAGCCATTGTTTTACAAGTGGAAACCCCAACGACAATTATGCCTCGTTGGTTTCGGTTTGGCCGGGTGAGATTAGGCCAGATTTCTCCTCGTGTTCCCACTCTCCGAATGTGGCTTTCCACAGTTAAATGGAAACACACAAGCAAACACAAACAAACAAACAGAGAACGAGAGCGAGGAGGAGACAGAAGTCGAGCCGAGCAGAGGGGAGAACATCCCAGAGGACGCAAACGACACAACTGAGGGTTTCCAGAGCTGTCACTCCGGCGAATCCGAGAGAGTCGATAATGCACATAAATGGAGGATTAGTGGTCAACCTTGGAAACACATGTGCTGAAAGCAAAGGAAGCGGAGCAGAGAGGGAGGCTCGGCACGTGCAGCAGCTGTGTGGCTGCCGGGCCCCGCGGGCCGCTTTGATCTCGGTGCTCAGGTGCGACAGGGCTCTGGCAGACGGCGGGCCTGCTCCGGGCCGGGGCCGGGTCTGGACCGGCTCACATGGTCCCGGCGAGAGCGTGAGAAAGGGCACCCGCCATGGAGCAGAGAGCAGTGCTGAAACATTTAGTAGTTTAAGAAAAGAAAAGAAAAGAAAAAAAAAAAAACTGTCTGAGGCCAGTATCAGTGCGTACAAGCCCAGTCAGCGAGGGTCTGAACGCCATTTCTTCAGTTCCGTTGAAACACAGCAGTGTTCTGGATACACAGCAAAAAGATTAAATTATCAAACATGTGATGTTATTTATAGGGCTGTCAAAATTAGCACGATAATAATGAGTTAATCAAATTCCTATTGACGCCACTAATTTATTTGGCACGCGATTAACTTGCGCACGTTTTATAACCGTCATCTTGCACCCTAGTTTGGGAAATTGAGAGGTACGTGATGTGATACTGCACACTCCTGTACAGTAGGTGGCGGCACCTTGAAGCTGTTTGTGATCCACCAAAACAAAAGAAGAAGGAGAAATCAGGCAAACTATGTCAGCGAGTGGCCCCTCCACAAGATGGCCGCTGTAGCGTGAATGCAGCGTCTCCGTTCATTCCAAGCGCCAACCTCCGCTCTTAAAACATGAAAATAAAGTGCGAGTGCAACAAAAGCTGCAATTCCAAGGAAATTCCAGCAGGGGACGATGATGTTGGCTTCAAAAGGAACCAGGGTCTCATAGGAACCCATTCAAAAATTCAGATTTTCAGAGTGCAAATAAACATATAAAGCACCTGGTTTCAGGACATGTTTTTTCGTCTCTGTCACTAGTTTCTACAACCGTGCTGGCTTCACCAGACTATGATTTTCAAGTAAATCATCTGTTGATTTTATTTTTCTTTTCTTTTATGAAGGCTCCAGGTAATTCTATTTGATTACTGACCAAGAGGATTTGCTGGATTGGGAGTCTGTTATTGTGACGCATGAGCTCAATCAGTTTCTGCTGAAAAATGTTCGGAAAACTGGAAATGTAGACACTATGTGGTCAGATTATTGCGAAATGATGTTTCATTCAGGTCAAAATGTTCTTCCAGCCCATTTTTTGAGCCTGCAGAATGTTTGAGGTTATGTGGAGATTATTCTGGACAGTATTTGATATTGTTCTGGATTGTGGCAACAACAGCAAACATGCATTTACATAAAACAAGCATATTTATCCACAGTATGAAGAACTTGGAAAATTTTCCCTTTAATGTACATTTAGAGTAGATGAAAAAATGTGCAATCAGTTAGCAATTAATCAACAGTTATGGACAATCATGCGAATATACACAATTAAATATTTTAATCGATTGACAGCCCTGGTTATTTAACTTTGAAATAAACTATGAATGACTTTGTTAACTCACTGAGTGCCATTACGTTTTTGAGCGGGTGGGGCCGGGAGACGGCCTGGAGGACCTTGTGCATAAATTCGTGACTTGCAAACAGAGAATTTAGTGCACTGAAGACCTGAAAATGTAGGTGGCAGAGTAAGCTCAGTGGGTAAGAGATGAGCCGGCGATCGCATTAGAAGAACACAAAATAAACAAACACCATCAGAGCTCACACTCCAACAGTGTCTGAGTCGTGGTACACACACACACACACACACACACACACACACACACACACACACACACACACACACTCTGACAGCATATATACATAAGTGTAAACGGTTCTGACATTTTCAACATGTATATATGTAAATAAATGATTTGCTGTCAAAATCACGTTCTCTGTGTTGTTTTTCTTGTTTTCTAGAAGGAAGCCACTGTTCAGATGTTTGAGGTGTCCCTAAAGCAAAAAAACATTTGCATCAAAATCATTGTCCTACTTGAAATGTTGCTTTTCATAAAAAAAAAGCTCATTTTCTGTCTTTTTTTTTTTTTGGTCAGAGAAAGGTGTTTTTAATAAAGCCCATAAGATGTTTGGTTGTCACTACTTTTCAATATGAGCAAAGTATCTTTACTGAGCGAGAGGCAAAGAGAAGACTGGAAACCATGACGATGATTTCAAAGGTCCAGAAGGGAGACACTGGAAATCCATGCAGTATTTTGTTTCTTCTAAGATGATTCATCCATCTGACTTCGCTTCAGGCTGCAGGGAGCTGGAGCCGGTCCCAGCGGGCTGAGGGCACGTCTCCAACAGGTCGCCAGAGCAACCTGTTAACCTCAAATTCATCTTTTTGGACTGTGGGAGGAAACGTGCACTGAAGGTCCCAATGCCCAGACTTGGATTGGGACACACGAGAAGAGCGTGCACACTCCACACACACCCTCCAAAGGCCCGGCCAGTATTTGAACTCATGACCTTCTCACTGAGAGGCGAGAGCGCCAACCACTGCTGCCCCAAATACTCCACCAAGCAAAATAATACCAAAATAAGGTCTTCTCTTCATTTTTATCATCAACTTTATGCACATAAACAAAGACAGGACGACTGAAAAAACCAGATCTCATTTCTAAGTACTTGCACTCAGTGATCCCAGTGTACCGCACTCCTCCTACATCTTGTCTTGAGTTTATTGCACTTACAATAATCCCTCAGCACAGTCTGCTGGTATTGCTGTGTACATCTTTTATAAACTGTTAGCGCTATAAAGGATGATTACCCCAGCATTAATGGTCCCAGGGCTGATTGCATCTCATAGAGCAACTGTCATTGCGTTGACCCTTTCATCAGCAGCGATCAGCTAAGCTCCAAAGGGAGCCTAATAGGCGGGGGTATTAAAGCAAAACAAAAAACAAAAAAAAAAACACGATGCCATCACCAAGTCAGCGAATTCACAGTTCGTCTGGTAACCCGTCTTAAGGTCTTTCAATAAATCAGTCCAAGGCAGGATTTATGAAAATGACTGAGTGAACCCAGAGGTCACAGGCGGTTTAATTTGATACTTGGCAGTAAATCCTCTAATTGTTTTTCAATGTGCCTTCACAGTTGTACAATAATACCACAAGAATACTAGCTTGCATATCTGGATACATAAAAGGAAACAAAATATCATTTTTATGTTCTGTCTGCTGGACACGCCTTTGTTTAATAAAGTTTTGCATTTGATTTTGTCTCCTATAAACCTTGTCTGCAAAATGGGAAATTAGCCTGTTGCCCTGACGCTTAATGAGTTGCATGTTTTTCAGGAATCTCAGTGAACCGTAACTGCCATTTTGTCATGATTTGGCGGGCTGCGTTTCAGTCCTGGGCTCTATTATATCTTATGAGCTAATTAAGACATTAGCCATTATAGAAATTCCTCCACAGTCTTTTGTGGAGTCAAAACCATAGTCTTTTGAGTTGTTCCAACTCCCCCGGCCTCGGATCAGTCCTCTTTCTTTCTTTCTTTTTATTTCCACCCTCGACAGCTATGTCCTCTGAAGCAGACGAATGAGTTAAGCGACCGCCGGCACCTCTCTGACCCCATCAGCGCCCATCCGACACGACAACCTGAAGATCGGAGCGGCTGGAACCTTCCGTTCCCTCCATGTCGCCCGGAGCCGCGAGGCCCTCTCTCCTCTCTCCCTGCTTCCAGCTTCCACTGCTCCCTGACTGGAGTTTGTTAACTCTGTCATTTGCAGGGAGACTTTACAAAGGTCACTGTCTGTGTATTTTTCATTAACAACCCAGCGGCGCTCGCTCCTCGGCTGGATAATGAGAACCATCGCAACGGCAGATCCAGAGAAACATTTTTGGTGTCAGCAAATGTCGCAGCTTGATGGCATATAAATGTAATTTATCAGCGTGTTTATGTTGCCGGTTTAGTAGGACATTTTTATGCCCCACTAGAGCAGGGATGCTGTGTCAGTGCATAATGACAATGTCACTTGCAATAACGGACAGGTTTGGTATTTGTGGCGTCGTCTCATAAAGCGGATCGACACAGTTTGTGAACTGTGACAACTTTATGTAGTCCTGTAGTCTCTTCAGGAGAACTTAAGGAATATCCGGAGTATTCCTGTCCTCGTGCACGATAACAGCGCATGAATAAAAAGCCGCAACCCAAACGGCACCAACATGAGACGTGTGGGACTAAAATGATGTGGGTTCAAACACCAGTGGCTATTTTAATACAAGAGCTGTCGCTTCATTTTTTTTTTTTTTTTTTTGGTACATTCGCATAAATATTTTGTAATCTTCAAACAATATGAGGGATTGAGCTTTTCTCGCTCTCACATCATGTCTGCGAGGGAAGGGACACTTTTATGGCAGCACTAAAAGAATCTGGCTGAACTGGTGCGTTTGATCCTCCCAGGGAGTAAGAATAAAGGGTAACACTTTAATCAGTTCAGTACCTTTTGTTTTTTGTGGGGGTTCTTTCCCGTCTTTCTTGCATCGACTCAACTGCACCATAACACAAAGTAATTGTCAGGCTAATTTTGCCTTTTAACCCAATTCCCTTGCAGGTTTCGAATCTTTCCAAAGCCTTGTCTTCAACTCATTTCGCAGGCATGTCCCGAGTGTCGCGGGCCAAACTGTACTGTCAGAGAAAATTAGGCAGACTGACAGCTACAAAGAGGGAGGAGGCTCTTTAATAACTTGTAAACAAGTTGCAAAATGGAAAAGAACAGTACGAAGTCTGCGGTGCCGCTACAGTATTGATTTTTACCAGACGTAGGATATGGAACAAAGTGCAAATACTGTACACTGACGACTTTTTATTTTTTGCACAAATATATGCATTTTCTACTCTGTCCATTCTTCAAACTTGGCAAAAGAAGGTATTGAGTGCTGCGAGCGTCGACTGCTTTAAACCAGCAGGGCTAAAATCTTCAAGGCATTCAAAGTGACTTTTTAACGGGTATTCAAAAAAGGCTTCAAAAGTGAGCCTCATTTTTTAACCAATCCTTCAAAAATCAGCAACAAAAATCTTGCATCTTACAGTTGTAACTATTACAATTTACATGGTGAAGTATTTGTCTGTGAAAAGCAACAAGGCACAAAGCAAATATGCGTTCATGAATCAGGAAGGTGGTCAACGCTTTTTGGATGTAAACTCTTTCATGTTTTTGCTTCATTTTGATTTTGATATTAATCAAAATGCAGATGTTGGGGGTTGTTGCTTTACAATTATCATGCTAATTACATGAATGGTTTTATATGAAGATAAATACTTTTGTCTTTATCTTTTTTAAATAAATGTATTGACCTTTTACCTGCTCGAACAACAAAAAAAGTTAACACTGTAATAAATAGCATAAAAATTCCATTTATATTGGGGTAGATCAAAAAAAAATCCAGAACTCCACCTTCATCATTTTACTTTTGTGCCTTGTAACTTTCTACAGGTAAAGTAACCTTGTCTGGTGCTTCCCTCGATTTCTCTCTTTTCAAGCATCGCCAAATTTTTATGTACAACTTGGAAAATTCATGGAAATATGACAAATTCTGCATTAAACTTTCCTACTGCTTAAAAAAATGTTGGAAAAGCTCACAGAATATTTGATTGGGTGCACTGTGATACACCTCGTACTTCTAGTGAGTCATAACTGGGTCATTTTTTTGCAAATGAGACATTAAATTGTTTTTCTTTAGAGGTTTTCCGCTGCAAATTAGGGAATAAATTTCCTTTTATTCCATTTTAAAGTTTAAAACTGATTTTATAGTATATATTTAAGACCTGGAATAGAATCACAACTGTGAAAATAATTTAATCATCCCATCATAAAAAAACTAAAGGTTACAATTTTCATTCTCAAATGCAGCTCAATAAGTGATTCCAGAAGAGGTTGAATACTTTTCAGAAACATACTTATTTTTAAACTCAAAGAAAGAAAGAAACTCAAATCAGTACGTTCACTTTTAAAAGAATCTTACTTGCACTGTGAGCAGTTTTGCCACTTTGGGTTGTGACTGATCAAAGGTTTGCTGTTTGTGGATTATGGACCATGCCAGCAGCAGCCGACCATGAAGCTGCTTCATAATGAAGCTTATTTAAATTTTTAGTCCTCTTGCAGCGCAAGTCTCGGCGTGCCAGTTTTAACTGTGAGGTGTGCATTCCCCACCGCTGGTGTCATTTCAGGAGAAGTTTATTTCACACGGATGACTACATGTTTATCAAAACCAGAGCAGTCAGATAATTATCACCCTTTCAACCTGATAGGACTTAATTTCCTTAAAGACCAAAAAAAAAGAGGCAGAAAACAGTAAAGAAATTCAATATGGAAACAATCATAAAAAAGAGGAAAACCATGAACCCCTCAAACAATGAGTTTGCAACGGACGGCGGAGGAATCATAAATCCTCTCTGGGGTTTGAAACTAATCAGCGAGCCTTTTTTATCTACTAGCTGTTGCCAGATTTGATTGATAGTTCAGGCATTTCTTTTCACGGATCGTTTCGTTTCCAGTAAATATGTACACTGCCTCTCTCCAGTGAAACAAAAAAGCAAGAGAGACACAATTTCTTTGTGTTTTCAATCTTGTAAACCACAACATTTGTATGTTGTCCAGTAATGACAGTGTCAGACAGAACGAGCCCCAGAGGGCCTTCTGGGCTTCAGTTCTGAAGGCCGCAAGCTGACAGATACACGCCGGAGAACAAGGCAGAGTGGGAGCCTCATCATGGCTGCATGCAACCACCGCCACCCCGGCCCCTCGTGAGCCAAGACTTGTTCAGTGACCGGGCTCCAGTAACCTCAGGCGAATGACATACCCTCATGGCAAACGCTCATACAAACACAATGTTGTTTTTTTCGAACAAGGGTGTAACTGCTATGTTTTATCACCGGCAACTCCGCAGCGACTGGAGTCCATCAATCTCCAGGTCGTTTTCTGCGAGTTCAAACTGATGAAGTCTGGTGAAATGCATTACCATGTGTGAGCTGTTTGAATGGGATTAAAGGATTAATGCTGGATCTTAAAAGGCCGTTTTCGTCATGCTACCATTACTGCAGAACAGACTTGGATGCCATCAAATGTGCCAGTTGATTTTCATGTTGTTTGATTTATCGCTCGTGTATTGATCCCTGAAAGTCTTTACTTTTACGGCCGGCTTTATTCAGCTTAATGGTTTAAAACATGATATGTCAAAAGCGGGGCTTCAGCCATGTCTCGGCTCAGGGTCATGGAGGTCTTGGGCCTGGAAGAAGACAGCCGTGCTTCACTTCCGTCATTGAGCCGCTTGACACAGAGCCAGACACTTCTCTGTTTCATGCCTGAATCTGACTTCATAGCATGTCAGACTATCATATCATTGATGCACCATCAGCAAGAAAAGGCCCAAAAGTCACTGGACTCATGGGACGGAAATCCTCCAGCAGGCGATGTAGAAGTCACAACAATATGTGTGTATACATTTTTGTGAATGATGAATTGAATAAAACATTTCCAGTGCAAGCCCAGTGAAGCAATAAAAATGTGCAATACAAGGCAAAACTGTGTAAACCATGTGTATGCTGTCACCTCAGGAGTGAAGAGAAAGTCATTCAGAGTTTAATGTTGGAGGCAGTTTATTTGTTAGCGTCTGACTGGGAACAACCTGCTGTACCTCATTTAGGGACCCATGTGTAGGATTACCGGGCATCCTGTACTGATGATTTATTGGACCAGCTAAGCCCCTATTGCAATAAACCCAAACCATAAAAACAATAAAAATGTTTTATAAATTCCTCAAAGATAAAAAAATTCTGTAGTTTTACTGTATTTGGTAGTGAGCTCTACATTTCAACTTGAAATTTACCCTCCAGACACTGTATTTTTTTATGCATTGCAGATTAAACACATCGGTGTGGCCCGTAAAGCCGACTGTAAAATATAGATTTTTTTTTCCTCCCTGGTGGTGCATCAAGGTAAGTCTTGACCTGGAGTGTGGGCTAAACAGGTGTCCATGCAGGATCGTTTTCACTTGTAGCAGTGGACAGCTAATGCGTCCTCTCAGTGCATTGTGGGTATATGTCAAGAGGGTAAATGGAGCGGAAAGGGAAAAAAAAACTGTTTTCATTGTGTATGTACGCTAAGATATTCTCACTTTAATAGTGACAAAGACATGACCATGCGTTCAAACGATGCTTGGTTGGTCCATCTTTGCATGAATTTAATTGTTAGCAGTTTCACTTTTCTGTGCCTGTCAGTGTCGAGACTTTAACTCTGCCAATACTGCTGTCGTCTTTCTTTAATTTTCCTCAGTTGTGGGTTGTAATAATACCACACGAGAACAAACATTCAGAGTTCAGAAAGGAAGCAAAAAGTTAAAGAAATTGGAAGGCAGAAATGTGGCTGGGGGATTTATGCTGCTGCATCACAGCAGTGCCGTTCTGCTGGCGGGAACATTCAGCGCACAGCTGCACATGAATTGACGGAGACAGGACTGAGTGCAATGAGAAAAAAAAGGCACATCTGATAGAATTGTTGCTTAAGTATTAAGCAAAGCTCAGTAATTGAGCCTGAATCCTTTAGCAACTGTCATTTTAAGGTTCTTTGTAAAGTTTTTTTTTTTTTTTTTATTCTTGAAATAAATGCATTTCGTATCCGGTGGAGGAAGAGCTGTCAAAGTTTCCTCTGAGACTCCGAGGAGAGAAAAAATACAAAAAAAACAAAACCAATTCACTCCGGCCCAGTGCGGATTATACCTGTGTCAAAATGCCTGACACATCTTCACAAGTCCTTCACAAGTGCAAGTTCTGCATAACAGTGCGATTTCAAAGAGTTACACCACAAGCTGTGATAGTACACACAACTGCCTGTGTAAGTGAGGAATCTTCACAAAGAGGCCTTCAGCATCCCAGGAGATGTCCTCATCTTCACGGAGAGAGAGAGGTAACGGAGAGGACAAACCCAACCACATCCTGCAACTGCCTCTCTAATGTATATTTATAGCACTTCACTGGCATTTAAAAAGTTTAAAAACCTATCTAAGAATGCTAAATATCTTTGATCTCCTTCTGAGCCTAATGCAAATAGATAATTGTGTTTACTTTTCTTCTGTCTATTGATATATACACGCTTTTCCTTATGAACAGAGCAGACAGTATCAAAGATAAGCCTGTTCCTACAAGGAAGCTTTCTGACTGCTCTCTAGTCTGCAATTTGTCAGTGTGATATTTATATTCGCTTTGATATATCCGCCGGCACTAATGGCTTGTGGTCTGATAAACAAGAGAAAGAGTGGCAATCTCTAATGTGCTTGTTTTGTTTCTCACGGTCTCACTCCACAGCTCGTGTCGGGAGCAGGTAGTCATTTTCGAACATTAGAAAGCGGTCCACAAGTGAGTTCACTTCAAGGTAAGCTCACCTCTCCTCCCCGACCGAACTCGCTTTCGGCGGCGCCGCCGCTCATCTGTCTCCTCCTGTTTGAAGATACTATCAACTTCTGCTCAGTTCAAGCACATTCGGAGTCATAATGCATTTCACACAGCAGTGAATAATTGATAGAGAAAAGAAAAGCAAAGAGGTTGAAGTTCTAACAGCCATTAAAGTATAATAGAGGACAGTATGGAGTGGGTTTACCTCTGACTGCCGATCAGTCGCGCTCCTCCTCTTGAGCTCGATCGGCTCTCCGCTCCATGCTAGTCAATCATGGGGAACAATAAACCGAGTTGCTGCCAGCGTGACGGCGTGGAGAGCGAAGAGGAGCGTGGTGGCTACTCATCAGACTAATTAACCATACAGACAGGGCCCGGCGCCATAACCCAAGACAATTCCAATCTGAGGGGCTGTAATTGAAGTGACAAGTTAATTACAGGCTGATATTATCGTGCGTTCCTTGTAACACCCCATCCCGAAACCCCCCCCACCTCTTCTGCCTTTCCTCCCCGTCTCAACCTCCGTCTCAAACCGACTCCACTTCCCTTCCTCAGACGTGTTAATTAGCAACAGTAGCCCAACAGGTTTCGAGCTTGCACGCGTGCCCTCCTCTACCCCTGACCTTTTAACCCGTACCAGATCTATAATTAAACAGAAATAAGTCCACTTTGTCTCATTTTCATTTACAACATTTATGAGCTGCACTTTGTAGACTTGAAACTCCCACCAGCCGCGGCACCAGCCTCGCCGCCGCCACCGCCTCCAGCGCCTCGGCTCAGCCCTCTCCACCCGATCCCACCCAGCACCTCTGCACACCTCTGTAATTAGCGTTAGCATCTTCTTTAAACAAGCTACATAAAGTTTAGTGGCAGGATTAAATCAGATCATTACCATAATATGGCTGTGCAATTTGCCCCTATCTCTCTGCTTTTCCGCCACATCAAAGCCCGGCGGAGCACTGGTGTAATTGGGCCATGCCGCCTTGTCAAGATGATTCAGCCTGATGGCTGCTCCTCTCCCTGAAAAACCTCCTGGGCATGATAATTAATGGAGAAGAAAGTCAAGTCAACATGAAGAGAAAAAGAAGGAGGAGAGAAGAGGAACTTAAAAAAAAACTTTGGACAGCTCCACATGAATCGCATGAATATTTCACACCTTTGACTTATTCAGAATTAACATTATCAATTTGATGTATAATGGATATTAACTTTGTCAAGGCTGTTCCCTTCTAATCCGGCGATGTTTTTCATGATGTTCGTCAATCTGATTCCCTACGCTGTGACCTTACGAGTGGCTCTAATGATGTAAGTGAAGTGAAATCAAAGTTTGTTTGGCTTATTGCATCCTTTTAGATCAGCGTTGTCATTTCTGATGAGGTGCCGACATGAGGACAGCTGCCATTCAAGGAGTTCACATTGATTTTGAAGCTGATTTCCCAAAAGAGTTAAGGTAACAAACAGTGCCTTGTGTATCTATTATAATTTCCTTTTCAAATCGTCTCGTGAGACCAACGCCAATGCCATTACAACAACCTCGGCATCTTACATGAAATCAGTTTTCTTTGATAATTTACATCATTATGTCACCTTGTAGGAAGAATGCAAATTACAGGCCCGCTGTGCCTTTGTTGACACTCTTTGCCAACACACTTTGGTAATGAATAAGGCAACGCTTCAAACGCAGACAGGTGCTGGGCGTCTCGTAACTCTCACTATGAACATCCGGAGTAAAAAGTCAGCCTGGGTCACTGTTGATTTGTTGCAAATTAGCGCCATATGTTTTATCTCGGAGTTTACATATGAATGACTGAAAACACAGAGAAAGGGGAGGCTGGAGGTGGGCGAGGGGATGAATATCGATGATTCCCCTGTATGTTGCTCGCCTCGGAGCGGGAAGACGTTGGGGAGGGGCGCTTGCCATTCAAATGTCCGTCATCTGTTCAGCCAGTGAGGGAGGATAGACAATGCCGGTGACAGTTGGTGACAGAGACAGCTGGTTGTCCCACTAGCCCCTGCCTGTGATCCACTGTGAGGTGACACCTCCTCCGAAGGAAAAAAAAAGAGAGGAAAAAAAAAAAAAAAGAAAGACAGAAAGGAAAGTGGGGAAAAATATCTTAGGCTAATCAAAACGGCAGGCCAGACTCCCCGCCTGTGCCAACAGGAGACCAGTGCCGCCGCAAGGACGCCCGGCTGGCACGTCAGACAATACCATCTCTGTCACCGCGTCCAGGACTGCTCTCCTTCTTCCTCCTTCCATCTGCCCTTCTTCAAGTCTTCACCCACCGGCGTCGGGGCGCTGGGGGTTGTCAGCTAAACCAAGTAACCTTTCTGCTCTTTCATTTCTTCCAGCCCAAAATTTGAATATGAAAAGCGACTCTCTCCTACCCAGTCAAAGACCATCACTTTAATGACATTTGGCAGTCATTTGATTTATTAGGTTTTAGAAGGAGGGGAGAAAAAAAATCCACTAAATATTTCATATGCCATACTAATCCTTGTAATATTGCCAGCTGAAGCCATGTACCTGCACCGCTAAGACGTGAGGCACACGGATTTCTCAAAGTCAGATGGCTGGAAATGCCTGTGAGTCTACTGAATAATAAAATAGCTGTATTGAAATATTTAGACTTTGATTCCCATTAAAGGAATCTTTAAAACATGAGATTTACGTTTCAGGAAGAAAAGAATAGTGATAGTAGAGACAGCAATCACAACACACACACAGACACACACACACACACACCCTGGCACAACACACACACACACAAAAGAAAAACCTTCAGCCAGTCTTGAAAAACAGTGTCTTCTCTGTGTACTTCCTCCAAAAAAGTAAATTTGGAGAGAAACAGACGGCATGGGGTTCAAACAAAGAGCACGCTACCGCGGCAGAACAAATGGCTCACAAGGAGCCGTTTGCGTGATAGCATGTGCTGTGTTCCTACGGTTGATGTTGGGTGAAAAGCACAAGTGACGAGAGATAGGGGCCCGCACATATATAAAACATCCTGTGACAAAAGTAGCTTCAGAACTGGGAATGAAAGGAAATGAGGTGTCAGCAGTTTCATCCCACTCGCAACACTTCTCTCATCTCAGCCCTGTTTGACATTTCCACAGCTGCTCCGAGCGGTAAGCGGCGCACTGAGGATACCAATGCTCCCTTTGTTCGCAGGAGCACTTTGTCCATTTGACTGTGTTCCAGATAGACTGAGAAGAAGAGACAAAGAGTGACAGAGACATAAACGGAAGCATGTGGCTGACTATCTGCATCCCCGGACGCTGAGGCCCGCCTCTGGCTGACTGTGAACGGGCCGAGGCGGAGGCGTGTTTGCAAAACGTGCCAAATTGATGCCTTCTCGCTTCCAATCTTAGGACATTTTGTGGTTGAACGTTTCTCTCCCCCAAAAAAAGTCCTTGGCAGACGAAACTCTTCTCTTTCATATATGACAGTGACCCCGCCGTGACACCGCCCCCTCTCCGGGCAGTTGCGGCATTAGCCGGGAGATGCGATGAAAGCCTCCGACGGCAGGCCACCATGACTACACACAAAACAGACCAGGCTTTGAACTCTTCGCCTTCTTTTGTTTTTCGCTGCAGTTTTAAGAGCATAGGTGGTCAGAGGCCCGGCGCAGCTTGTCGTAATGTGCGGCTCACATGTGGCCAGAGCCTGAGTAATGCTGCTCTGCCTCCGCTCGAGCCGTGCCGCAAATATCCACAGACCGAAATAACAACAACTGTACGACAGTAAACGCTACAGATCTGACATTTCATTTTTAACCATGCAAAACCAGCGTGCATGCGTTCCTATTCTGTTCCACATAACTGCACCGCTGTAGGCTATTTGCAATATGCAATACCCAAAGGCTTTGGAACTGGTAAGATGAGAATTCACTCTGTTGACTAAAGAAAAACTGTGATCTTTCGCTTCCCAGCAGATTCCTTTACTTTGGGAATATGTGTCATTGTGGTATGTGTCAAATAACGGCATTATTAGCATGATGTCTGTGCATGTTGGAATCAGTTTTAAAAGTGTAGAATGTAGGAATTTTCACACTTTTGTGTGTCTGTGAGTCACAGCAGTATTTAATCAATCTTCAAATCCAGCTGTCACAATTTTGTCATGTTTTTAGCAAAAAGTTACCAAGAACTTCAGCCACTGCTGAGAATTTTCCGTTTTACCTGCCAGTTTTGGTACCTGCTGCCTCTAGCTTTTCTGAATCAGTGCACTGTCTTATGGTACAACATGGCATCACAATACAAAATTGTTTTTGAGATGCCATAGTTAAGGAGTAGAATTTTCTATAAAAAATAAAAAATCAATTATACATTAATGAAGCATAGCGTTATCTCTCTTGAGAGTTAAGACTTTAAACTAATAAACTGTTAAACCATCAGTTTTACCCACCCGGAGATGCTTTCTGTCACTGTGGACTTCCAGTCTCAGGATGTGAACCGTTGCCACGAAATGCTTGAAAAGGAGTAGGACGAATCTTTGGAGGATTGAACAAACATCATACTAGTTCTCGATTCCTATCCCCAGTCTTGCCTTATTTTATTACATATTTTAGCTTAATTTCAGATTCTCTAAACAAACTTATATTGTAACATTTATAAGAGAGGATGTTGAATACATGTAGTTTATATAGTCTTTCATATAATATCTGGTAGCTTTTTACTGCACAGAATAAGGCTAAAAACTCAGGGGATACACAACTCCACATTGAGAGTGGGAGAAATTGTGAGTAATAAAAGCAGAATTGGATAAAGTTGCGTATTTATTGTGCATCAGTTTGATCCTTTTTCAGACTCACAGAGTGCCTGCGCTGGAACTGCTGTTTATACGTACTAATCACAGCTACTGGGTGTGTAATGGGACATAACAGGCCTCATTCGAGCAGAGTGGGTGGAAAGAGTCGCTCTGCCTCCTTGAAGGCCTGGCTAGCTAATTTGCACACCGTGATATTCCCGCGTTGACAACTGGAGGCAAATAAATGAGCCGGGAAAAAGGCAGCCAGACAATATGCCACCGCGCGGCACACTGCTTGATTTGCCACCAGGGCTTCAGCGCCCAGGTAGCACAATTACTGCCCATTCTCTCTCCCTAAATTGTGAAGCGGAAGAGAAGTGACACCCATAAGGCGTGCATCACTGTAATCGAATCTAAATGAAGACTGTGCATAACCAGAGCTCCCACCTGAGACAGTGGGAGAGATGTGACCGCGCCAGCCTGTCAACACCGTGTCAACACACCCGTTCACAGCCCCGTCCGCATGCATAATCACACCGATCATTACAGTGTCAATGATGATAATGTAAATATAAAGAGTGGAGGCAGAGAAGAAGAGGAAGCCGAGTAGGGCAGGAAAATGATAGGCAAAGGCTCAACTTCCAGAGTGGAAACAATGATTGCGAGCATGAACATTGTAATGATAGGGAGGGAAAAATGCTCAGTCTGATTTTGATCAGACACACCGGGGTTACACTTCACATCGGCTGGTAGGAAGACGACATGAGTCACACCTGTTTTCGCCTGGAAATGTCACAGATCGCTTCAGGTTGGGCAGAACTTTTTGAGGAAAATCCACCAACAGCTACATTTGGTCAGAAGGCAGAAGTGAAGCAAAAAAAAAAAAAGTATGTTCTTTTGGAGAAGATTCAAGTTCACTTTTACTGTTTCACCGGGTGGTTCATCTTAATGCATTGCTCAGTGCAATCATCAATTCATCATGTGTGCATTTTGTATGACATGCTGAATGCATGAGGCAAAACACCATTTGACATCTATAGCCAATCATACCCACAGCTCACCGCATAGGACTTCAGACAGCCACTGTATAACAAATAAACTGTGACCGAGTGATAGCTTGAGTGGATGAAGAGATGTACTCAAAATTGTCCGCTGTCAGGTCCAGTTATTTGTGCCTCGCATTTATAGGTGACTAATAAAGTTACCACTGCCATGCATGTAATTGCACACATCCACTGCTTTGAAGATCTGCTGTCTGATTCAGAAAATGTATCATATATAAGCAAACAGTACGAGCTACTTACAACGCATTGAGTGTATGCATGTTGTGAACGACTCCTTTAAAATACCACTAAAGCTTTATGCTACTGGCTTAAAATCTGGTGTTAACAGGGCAAAAGCTGGCCTGCTTTTAATTGCAATGCACTGTCAATGCTTCTAACCACACCTAATTTTACGAAAAGAAAAATGACAACTGTGTCAGTGTAAAACCGGAAAAAGACCATAGCATGAAGCACAATTCTATTGTCCTAAATTAGAACCCAGAGTTTTCGCAGTCTGCCTCCTTATTCTGTTTGCCAATAGGTCATCTTCTACAATTGCCATCAAGTCTACTGTGCACCACTGGCAGTTTAATGAACAAAGGTATTACTTTAAGCTAATATTAGCTTGACCGTACTTGGCAATGTTCAATAATTGACAGCAAAAGTAGCTTAATAAGTCAAATTACAGCATATTGATGTGCAATATGACATCCTAAAGTTGAACTGGAAGAGGATTTTTTTTTCCTTAAACACCGCTGAATTGTATGTTACAATCTGAAAATAATGAGCTATGTGCATAAAATATGTCTGGCTCCGGGTTTGACATGCTTAGACTGTGACATGTGTAGCACAGGTCATTGCACATGCTTGTATCTGATAGCTGGTTAGCAAGGTAGCTTGTTAGCTCAAAAAAAGGCTGCGGAAAAATTGAAGGCTGCTGTCACAAAGCCAATTACTTCTATTGAAATCCATCCAAAAGAGCCATCACACAGAAATCTTCAATATTCCTACTGTTGGTATGCTATAGCGTATGCTACTTTTTGTTAGCATGTGGTAGAGCATGCCTCAATATTACACATTCGGTTCTTCACTTTAACGTAAGTTCAGCGGGTAGATTCTGTCGATTACAGTGAGGGGTCTTTCAAGAAAACAATAAAGAGGAGGGGAGGTATCATGACTGCATGCCCATTTCCATGTATGTGTGTGTGAGTGTGTGCTGTGCACATAAGAACCTTCTCACCATTGCAGGGGTTTAAATCATTGCTGGTGTCAGAAGAGACACGCTCCATGCCACCCAGCATCATTATCAGCACTTCCTGGTGCCAAAGGGGAAGCATTAAATCTCCTCCACCAGCCGGGCGATTGAGACTGTCGCTGTCATTAACCTGAGGTGACGTCGGCACGGGCCGCTCAGCCCTGTTAGCCCCGATCCCCATTGACGTCTACACTCCGCTAACCTGCCAGCAACAGAGACATGTGTCTGTATGACGCTGAAGCCCGAGACCATCCTGTTGCTGTCAGTCTTGAGCAAAACTTTGCTCAGTTCCTTGGTCAAAAGCAGCGTAAGCCAGACCCTATAGGAGCCATGGATCACGGCAAGGGAAGACGAGGAATGACTGACATTGTCACACCACGCATCGGTTGGTATATATTCTTTTAAAATCACTGACAGTAGAAATGCTGCTACTGCTATATTCACCATGGCTGTAGCAAACTAGTGGCTCTACAGGAGAACTACGTTGTTTATAGGGTTTCTGCTAAACAGACATCATTTCCAAAATGTTGTAGTGTAAACACTAAACTTTTCTGAAACAAAAATGCAAAAACAATGCTCTTCCTCTGGAAATATCATGTAAACGGGGTCTTAGGCAGATATTAAATGCGTGTAATAGTAGCAGTCTATAATCCTTTTGAGTGTCATGTGAGAAAGTCATTGAGTTACGACGACATAAATAAAAATTGAACATATAGACTTTATTGAGATTAGTTCTGAATATCTGCCTGATTTATTAATTGGGATGTATATATTTATATATAAATATGATCATCCTTGATCAAAATAAACCTAAATAAAACAATGAGAAATTTTTTAAAAAAAATAAACTTTTTAGGAAGGACAACACAAAAACATCAATCCAAAAAAATACGCCAAAAGAAACAAGTGATTATTCAACCTTTCCTAATAAAAGATAAAAGAGAAACATATTTATAAAGGCATAATTTACGAACTGCAGCTGTTAATATCACCTGTGATCTTGTAGTTTTCATGTTTGGGGATGTCGCCTCTGTCGCCACTGCAGCCAGTTGCCAAGTCTGTTTTTCCATGTTTTGGTCCCACAGTCGTATCATTCATTCCTCTCAGCCATCCTGCTGGCCTAAACAGTCTCGTCAGTGAGCAATTTTCTCCCCTGTCATGCACAATAGTGTGGGAGGAAGTGGGGGAAAAAAACAAAAAAGCAATCGGCAGCATGGCTCTGGTCAAAGGGAGGATGGCGACACCCTGTTTAACGACGACGGTGTACTTTGTGCCACAAGCGTAACACCTGATTTACAGTACAGTGGATTTTATTTTCAGGGATCGGACTGCCTTCCCGGGTGATGATGAAGTGGCAGCGCGGGGATATAGGAAGTCGGCCAGTCTCTGGAGGCTCTGACCAGACATGTTTTCCTCTTTCTTTAGCCCCACAATTAGAAGCGATAGTCTCCCACTCGCTACGACGGCTCCCTCTCCTCGGCAGAGATATATTTATCTGAGGATAATTGGCCATTAAATCCTCACTTGACAACTGTGAAAATGCCACCCCAAGAGTAATCTGGCTGCCAGAAAATGACAACGGTTGGCAGAGCTGTCGACTGCTGGGAGCCACATCAGGAATGGATGGATCTATTCCACACACTCACATCCATACACGTGCGCACATACACAGCGAACAGAGCTGGCTGTCCTAATCAAATTCCATTCGCAGTCGTGTGATTTTTCTTTTATTTTCCTTCCAGAAAAAAATAAGAAGAGGAAGAAGGAAACCCCTCATAATGATCCTTATTAAAAAAAAAAAAAAAAAAAAAACAGGTCTCGGTGCTGAGGATAAAACAGCATCCTTTTAAACCCTTCTGTCAGTAAAGAGAAATGCACTTTTAGCTTTATTTATTTTCATTAACTTTGCAAGCTGCCTGCTTTGATCACATTATCTGGGTACTCCATATTCAATTACAGATGTCGCACTTCTTTGAAAGCCCTTATGTAAAATTGGATTCTTCTCTGCCTCACGTCTGTCTGACTCGGGCTGATCCTTATCGCGTGGTTCAAAGTATCGCAGCTTACCAGCTTTTTCGAGCTGTCGAAAGCCCGGCCAAGGCAAATGAAAAGACAAGCGTTGCACTATAAATTTCAGTCCTTTCCGTCCAAGTGTCTTGGCTGTCTCTCAGGATACTAACACGAATCAGACCGAGCAGCCGATACAGTAAGTGGAATTATTCTCAAAGGACAGAGGACAGATCTTTGACTTTGTTTCAAACCCTGGGTGAATATAACCCCATATTTGATGTTCTATTTGGGTTCTTTTGTTAATCAAGGAAATCTCTTTTCACTAGGTACAGTTCAACGCTACGTTGCCTTTTCAAAACAGAAAGTCCTCATTTTTTATAAAATTAGGAGTAAGAGGTGCCACTCGCACTGAGGGAAAGGTCCTCTCATGTTATTTGCTGTAAGGACGATACACTTGTGTGTTTCATTGCCTGAGAGGAAAATGCTGAGCATGACGCAGCAGCTGCCACAGGAATGTGGACATTATCTCTGACAGACGGGGCCAAGTGGTCTTTTTCTCTTTATCTGGTAAATATGTGTTGGAAATAGAAGGCTGATTGAAGGGGCTGTGTTTATATGGGATGTGTGAGGTTATGGCAGGAGGACGTTCAAAACGGTTCTGGAATAGGTCAGGCCAACTCAGACATAAATGTGTTATTCTGACTGTGGAAAAATAATCAGTGCTTGGATGTTTTCAGACCAATTTTGATGACTGAACTTCATCAAACAAACAATCGTCTTGTACGAACATAAACTCACTGATTGATCAATAAACAAAATAGAAAAGTTGAAACAAAGTCAAACAGATTTGTAACGTTTGTCTAAACAAAATGACTTCTGTATAATGAACTTCATTTCTGATTATTTATGTCTGGTCTAGCTCAAATTGCTAGTTTGATTTACACAGACAGGAAGCAGAGCAAACACTAAAAACAATCTCGATAGTGATAATATTGGGTAAAATACAGGCGATTTTGCAACTGTGATTGATACTTTCTAGCCTAGCTCAATAAAATTTGCTGTCATTAGGGCTGCACCATAGATATCATATAAAAACTAGATGCCTTAAGGCGGAGTCAGCAACGTCGTTCACTGGCGGCCATCTTCGGACAGTGGACCACTCTGGGGCGCTCTGTGTAATCTAAGGGAAGGTGAGTGATTTACACTAATTAAAATACTCAACTCACTGAATTCTTCATGGATTTACAGACAGTTTGATTCATTACTAACGTTACGTTGCTATGATGCAGATTAAATTTTAATATCAAAACTTTTCTTTTTGCATGCAGTTAAATGCCTACATGTCTGACGTTTATAACAAACCAAGTCGTTTGAAAATCGATTGAAAATTGAGCAATCTTTGGCTATTTCAAAGTTGACGCTCAATTGACATTAATATGATGAGTGAGTGAGCGGCCCTGTACCAAGATGGCCGCCATGTGACGACGTTAGTCCCCATTGGGTTACAGCGCGCATGAGCCATCTAGTGTTTCTATATATATCTATGGGCTGCACAATATATCACAGATTTCTATAGTTATCAACATGTGCAATGTACCGTAAATACAGCAAAAGACTGACTGTTTCCATGCAATTCTACAACAAGCTCATATTTTTTTACAGACCCGGAGGAGACAGAGCAGAAATCACAAGAACAATAATCCAGGGGAGATGGTCAAAGACAACAGATGGTTGCTCCTGAAACACACCCATTCATAACTGCTGTAAATTAGAGGCAAGAGAAAGAGCACTGTTATTTGTAAGAACAAGTCTCAAAGCACAAAGAATACAAACACAAACTAAACAGAATAAAATGTTCAAAAAATACAATGTCTTGGACTTATGTCTGTATTTATTACAAAGGTTGTGTGTTGTTATGTGTTCACCTAATACCCTGCACTCGTAGGTAACAGGTATATCAAATTCTGATAGATATTGAGTCAGTTCTGATGAAGAATCTGATTGGTTGAGCCAGTGAGTGTTGAACGTCATTGTGACAGCAGTGGGACACGTCACAGCTGTATTACTTTTAGGCCTCATTTAAATGACACTTTCAAAGTTAAAACAGACTGTCACTGCACTTTGTTTGTCCGTTTACTTTTCTTGAAGGAAAATAAAAAGAAGCTAATGTTCAGTATTTTTTGGGGACTTTGGCGGTATTTTGAAATTAAAGGTGCTGTAGGCAGGATTCCGCATCTCCGCCATCTTGCTTAGGGTTACCTAAGCAAGATGGGGATTTGACCCATCTAAGATGGCGATTTGAAACCGAGCACAGCCAATCCTGTCCTGTTTTCTCTGACATCACGCCCTCACGCAAGTTAAGCCCCTCCCACAAGAACGTGCAACGAACGCCCCTCGACCAATCATGGTTAGAGCCTCATAGGCTCTTCTGATTGGTCAAAGATACCTGGAGCTGTCGAGATTCCTTTTCAGCTCAGAACAGAGACAGATAGAAACGCTGCGCCCTCGCGGTAGAGCAATTATGCTACACTCCTAAAGGATTATCAATGGATACTCTAACATTTAATCCAAAGAAAACACAGAAAAATTAGCATTGACTAGCAAAATCCTGCCTACAGCACCTTTAATGAATGGTGATCGGGGGTAAAAACTTAAAGTCACTGTGGCTGATATGTCAGGGAAAGTCTCTATCAAATGCACCAGATCGCTGTTCTCAGAGTTTAAATCCAAGGCGAAAAGAAATGTGAAAATCCAAGAAAGACTTTTTTTTTTTTTTTTTTGGCCCAATGATCAATTTTTCAGATTGCAAGGGCTTAATAAAGCCCCTATAAATTTATGACATGTTTGTGTCCACGGCAGTGAACAGGGGATGAGAATAGCATGTTCCCTCTCCGCTCGCGATCTGGGCCAGAGTGCGACCTGGACACTTACAGCACAGCACCTGCGTCTGGAGATGTCGCAGGCTTTTAGACAAAGGTAGAGAGGAGAATGGGGGCCCTGAGAGCAGCCCGTCTCTTCAGATGTCATTTGTGTTGCACATTCAGGGGTTACTCAAATCACAGCACCCTGCCAGAGCATGTTTCAGGAAACACCCATCCCGGATTCCCAGTCCAGGAAGCTGAGAGCTTTCTCTAATCGTACTCAGATGGTACCGGACAGCAGGCAGAAAATGAAAAAGTAATATTACTAATAATACAGCGACAAGGCAGGAAAAGGGTGGATTCCTCTCTAAAAGCTCCAGACTTATGTTGTTTATTAATTCAGAACAGTGTTTCAGTTTCACAATCCGTGTTATCAAAAATTCCAACATTGTCTTGAGTGCAATCTCATGTCAGAGCGATAATGGGACGGAAAGTACGGGAGAGGTGAATGAGGAGGTACGTGGCATAAACTATTCACCAGAGAGCATGAGACAGGTGGAGGGGGAATGAGAGAAAGCAGTGTTTCCGCATTTCCATACCTTTATCCGCTCGCGACAACACCCAAAACAGACGCACTCTACGTTTTAACAGTTTGTCGAAGGAGCTTTTGTTTGTTCCATTGTGTTTTTCTTTTTTTTTTTTTGGGTTGTGTTGTTTTTTTTAACACTCCTCCCTTTCACATCAGTCCTTTCACTCTGGAGGCTGCCTCGCTGCTCACAAACAACAGCACTCTCCCAGCCGGCTCCGTTTGATGACCTACATTACATTCTCTTTGCGTGGAGGTACAGCGGGCTTACATGTGGTGTGTGCATAAACTGCGGTGTAAATGACTCGAACAAAAGGGAAGGAGCAGCCGTACGGGGACGGAAATGAAAGTGTGTACCACTGTAGGGGGACGCACAGCATCAAGAGAGCGCGGTGTAATCTAAACACCCACCACTGAGGGTTTGTGTCACTGATGATGTGCTGGTTACCACGTACAGATGTGTGTGTGTGTGTGTGTGTGTTTATCTGCATGTGTACGAAGGCATACATGCTCATGGAGTTCGTCCCTCACACATGAAACACAGCTAACACTCCTCTGGGACCAACCGGCAGCCACTTTCCTCGGCGAGCTTTGACAAGTTGTATGTCACAACAATCCGAAGCATCCCGGTACCTCCGGGGCTGGGCGTGGGACTCGCTAACCAGCGTGCATCTGTAGATGTGATCCACGGAAAAATCAACCCAAATGAGTTTCATCTGGCTGGATGGAGAACACATTGGACACCCTTTGATGGTAAAAGCAAGACCACATCACGGCAAAAAAATACACTCACTCCCTATTGTGCGTACAGTTGTTGTGCTCCACAATCAAAGTGAGTCTCCTTGAGCAGAAACCACACATGTTAGGCATGGATGAAAAAAAAGTCAACTCCGTGATGTTCGTCCAACAACTGTTCTTTTGATTGCCGCTTTTTAGGCACGGGCAATTTCACCATCTGAAGCCCGGCGTCTCTCGAGTGTCTCGGCTCAGCACAAACACAGAGTACACCCGTGGCACTGTTGCAACTTGTGTAATGTGTCATGTGGACGTCTGTTCGCTTGGAAGTAAAAGCTCACTTCTGAAAGAGCCGTCACGCAAATTAAGCCCCTTAGGTTCCCCCCTCCTCCCTCTCCAAAAACTAAAAGTTTTGGTGTTATCCCTGAGAGCAGCACTAAAGCGGAAAGCCAGTTAAGCCCCATTAGGAGCCCGCGCGCTGTGACGATCTCATTGGAAGTGCTGGATGAAAATTGCCCGGATTAATGTGTTAATCCACCTCTTTAAAATGCTAATGTCCATTTTATGCCCATTAAATCTCAGTGTGCGTTTTCTTTGATGCGTGCAATTTCTATCAATTAAACACAGAGGAGTGAAACAGGCAGGAGGGAGATTAGTTCTCTTGCTTCAAGCATGAATTTCTCCTTTTGGTTTCATATTTATCTTGAATGGAGAGGGGAGGGGGGTGTTGTTTGGAATGGGTTTGTGAAATACAGAAGGAGCAATGTGGCGATATGAAGAATTCTGGAAGCCCTGCGTGCCTTTCACAGAGCTTATAAGAAACCGCCAAACATCCACTAGCAAGAGAGGATGTGTCAACATTTCATGAAAGTGGTTTTATTTAAAAACTGGGATGTATGAAAAAGACACACAATTCCACTTCCTTTCATATACATACACTTGAAAGCAGAATGCAGGCTGCTTCACACACTCTTGCCATGTAAATTATTTTGTAACTCATTCCTACACGCACGATTAAACAGTATGTTTTCATTCCTAAACCAATTGAGAACTGAAAATCTTTATTTTTTCCATGCAATTCACAAAATAATGAATCTAAATAAGTATTATAAGCAAATGCTCCAATTATATTTTTGAGAGTTAGTACTTTAAGCTGAAATTGATTGAAACTGAAATTCAACTCTTATTTGTCACTAAGGCTGACACAGAAACTTCATGAGGCCATAGATATTCACAGATTCTTGTGACACCCCCCCCCCCCCCCCCCCCACACACACACACACACACACACACACACACACACACACACCAACACAAACACAAAAGGCCATTTTAATAGTTGAAAACTTTAACCTTTAGAGACTGCATAAATTTATCAGATGATTCTTGCATTACTGAAGCACAGCTTTGAGGACCACTGACACAGTGAACTGGGTGAAAACATCATCAGTTTAAAATGTCGGAACAGAGATCAATTCATCTGAATGTCATTGTTTATTCTTATTGCTGCTTTTTTCACCTTATTCAAAAGACTTAAACACGGTAACACAGATGAAGGACAAGTTGAGCTTTTTCACATCTATGTTTGAAGTTGGTCTTGTGTTGTTTGTGATTTTTAGCCAACGTTTAAACATTTCCAATGACAATGCATCGTACTTGGCTTGGATAAAATATAGTACAAAATAATTAGCTATTAGATATTATGGTTATGATAAACCTTTACAGCCGTTGTCTAATGTACATACAGTGAAATCACAAGATGGGAGAAGTAATGTAGATTCACAGGGTAAAGAAACAGAGAACGCCTGACGTAGACAGTCTGACTCATGGTGAAAATGTGATTGAAGAACGGGACTTGTTGGGTCAGCAACGCCAGCCATCGCTGAGCTATAGCTAATGCATGAACACAACATTCGACATTGGAAAGTGCTGTATCCAAGTTATTCTGACATAAAAATGATAAATTTCACAGTGGAAGAGCTGTGGTTCTCTGTACTTGGCTCAGAGTAACGCGCACACACACACACATTACAGAATCACTGATGTGATTCAAAGCTATCTTCCTACAACAATGACAAATCCATTTCAAGATTAGCCAGTGTGAAGCTCCAGAAATCCGCGGATATCGATTAAGGACCACAATCACAAATTACCGAGCTGAATCGTGCGTCTGCAAAGAGACTGCAGACAGAATAAGCAGTTTGGATAGAAATGAGCTGTGTGGTGAATCCTGTGGAATTTCTCATCCCACAAATGTCGGGATGACTCGCGGATGCCCTCGCTGTTGTGCAAAAGCCTTTTAAGACCAGGAGTGACACAGCTTGTCCAATCACAGAGGCCTCTGCGGCTGACCATAAAATGCTTCCAGATTTGTCACACACACATACACACACACACAGACTCATTGTTCGGAGCTAAAATGCTTCCAGTAAACTCGCATTTATCATGTGAGCACTATTTTTGAGGTAGAACGCAGGGGAATGATTTATGGAGGCATTTCGGCTTCTCTCGCGCTCGCCCTCCATCATGTGCAAAATATGCTGCCATAAAAGTAAAATACACCCTGTGCTACATGGTGAAAATGTACTAACTCATATTTTATTTACTCAGGCACTGTGTGACAAGTTGCTGTGTGCCAATAGAAGGTCCAGTGGCTTTTTGGGAGGTCCAGGAAGCTATAAATAAACATCACTTAGACGTGGAGGTCCGTGTAGTGCACAAGACGACTGAAGATAAAACCAGGGTCTTAATTGCTCCTGTTTACAAGTACTACAAAGTCACTTTGCACCCAGGAATTGGTGACTTTCCTTATTTGGGAGGAGGCACCCCACTGCCGGGACACCCACCACCACCTCCTCCTTTAATGCACATGTTAGAACAAGAGAGCCTCCCACCAGCACAAACAGCCCCTCCCCTCCCGCCGCCACCGTAAGCATATGTGGACTATTCAGTGGGATGGGTAATTTATTAAAATCGACCTAATTTTCCGTGATATATTAAATCTCTGCCTCAGTAATCGCGAGCCCCATTTCATTGAGCGAATTAGGTGCCCACTGCTCGGTGCGATCAGAGGCCTGGAAAATGAGGCACGGACCGGTATTAGAGAGTGTTCACAGCCTGCTAATGGCTGGGGGATGAAATAGATTACCACAACATTCATTACAGTTCAGCAGCCAAATATAAGCACACGGTCAGCACCGTCATTACACAGACCTGTTTAAACACACATCGGGCTTCAGGAGACGGACGCTTTGTGGCGTGGAAGCCCCGGCGCTGCGCTAAGGAGACATTTATGCTGCTGTACTGTTGCTACATCACACACCACTTAGTGGTTGAACACATCAGGACACTTATTTAATGTTCAAGCATTCAGTTAAAGGACACATTTATTTGCATATATATATATATATATATATATATATATATATATATATATATATATATATATATATATATATATATATATATACATACAATAATTAAATAAAATATGAGAAAATTTTCAAATGTTTCAACATATAAAAATAAAACTGATACCAAACTTAGATATTTTGGTAAAACAGCAGCCAGAGAACAGAATTAGGCTCGAATCGAACATAGTATGACTGTAATGTTGATGCCACTCTTGCTTCAAAATTCAGACGAGACACATAAAGTCTTTCATTTAAAGATTATATGTAAGTTCAAATATCGTCCTCACGATTTCTCAAGCTACACTGAACTTTGGCTTCGTTACAAAAATGACCAACAACACCCACTGGTGACCTGGCAGGCTAAATATATATTGTTTTCAAAAATTCAGTCATTTTGGTGTAAACAGATATTGTTTTCAACACGTTGCCATGTAAACACATCACTTTCTTGAAGTGAAAATGCAAAAAGAAGCGTTTCCACCTGAAACGTATGGTACATTACATAGTGATATGCTGTTGATACAGCAGCCAAAGCTTATGAGTTGGGATGCTGGAGTCAAATTACAAACTGAATATTGATAAGTTTTGACCTGCTGATAGTGGCGGTTCCTTGCAAATAGTTAATCAAAGGATCAAGGGGAGCAGTAAAGAGAACTTGTTTATGACTGCGAGAGGTCGAGGTGCCTGCCACATGTAGCTCTTTAGTTCCTCTGCATTGAGTCTCTGAGGCCTTTCAAATCAGGATGCATCTTGAACACATCTAAAATATTACGCCGAATCCCATTTAACAAGTTTTATCGCAAACACAGATGTTGAATAATTTACCCTTTTTACGATTGGTATGTTCAGTACTTTGTCTCATACTTAACAATTACTGGACCAAAGATATACGTATATATTCATGTCACACGAGCGATATTAGCATGCTGTTTAGGTCAAAATTATGTGTGACATTTTTATACGATATATGAACATGAAAAGCCGACGCCGTCGGGCTTTTTTGCATGACATCATTCCTGTCAGCAGCCTTTCTTATGAATTATGTGGCAAACAATCCAAAGCTGACGATAAATCACACACAAAGTACACACGCAGGACTCTATCATTTGATACATTGAGATGGAAAGATGACTAAGAACCTTGATTTTCAACATTTGTATCTCATCTTCTCGAAAAGAAGATGACAGTAATCTAATCCAGACTCCTGATGAGAAACATCAACACTGGAATCCAGTTAATAGTTCAGCACTCTCAAGTATTTCAAGACACCAAACTGGGCGCTCTGCCTTCAGCTATAGTTTGTACAAATGATCCATGTGCAAAAAAAAAAAAACAAAAGAGGAAGAAAATGTGCAATTCTTGGTCAAGATGAATGAACGTTGTTCACAGCCGTAGCAGAAAGCGGATAGCAACAAGTACAGCTCTCCTCGCATGCAGCCAAACCTCAGAACATTTTTTGTGTGGAAACAGACAAAGCCTGGTCATTGTCATGTTGTTCTGCTTGTTTTGGGGTTGTGGCAAAATTAGTTGCAACTGAGTTTGAGGTCCCAAGGCAGCATGCTTCCATGATGTTTGGGCCACCATTTGTCATTATACAATTTGTCGGTGCTGTTTTCAACAAACAGGAAGTCCTTGAAAGCTCGGAGAGGAAACTGGCAGTGCCGCGTCTCTTCCGACGAGCACACAGAAAAGCAGTGATGAGGTTCGACAGATTCAAGATGGTGTGGTTATAAGTGATGGTGGGGACTTTTCCTCCTCGTTTTTTTGAGGAGGGAGCCAGCACATTTGGACAGGCTGCCAGCCACTGCGGCGCGTGAGAGCGTCGTCCCACGAAAAAACATTGTCATTCTTGTAGGCCTTTTTTTTTTTTTTCGCCTCTGGTTTTTCTCCCGAAACACAAGCGCCCATGTGTTCCAATAACTTGAAGCTGCATTTCGGTTTTTGCACCCCCAGATTTCCATGACTTCCCCTCCCTGTCTTCCAGTGGTTCCAGCTGGTGTTGTTGGATTGCATATTGCAGCGTGATCCTTAGAGGGAGGCATTGTTATGGAAGTTGGGTCTACTGCACTAGAATCTATTCTGACTCCATTCAACATCCTCCCAGTCTTAACACCACAGCTGTCAGCGGTGTCAGTACATGATGAGCTGTGACACCGCCGAATCTAGCAACGCTTTGTCACCCTGATACACTTAAGCATTGGTTACAGAGCTCCGGCTCGGCAAAGACATGCTGTCAAGTAAGGAAAGACCATTATCTGCAATAGACACAAAAGTACAGGGGATCCCTGCAGACACGGAGATGATTAAGGGCTAAGTGTCATTCTTCCTGTCTTGGTGTATTTTTTTTTTTTTTAAAGAGCTCTATCTCTTACTGTCCTTTTTGCCGTATGCCTCAGACTTATAGCCGTATCTCTCACGCCTGCTCTGAAAGGACACAGACCCTGACAACCATGTTGGCGTATGATCTGTAGCTGGCGGCCCTGGTCAGACATCACATCTCCTCACAACAACTGCAGAAGGACAATATTGGAGCGTAAATCAGTGTGAGGGACTTGAAGAGACATGGAGGGCTATCAGCCGTGAGCACGGCGACAGCTAAGTGTGAGCGGGATTTGCAGTGACGGGGAAATATTTGAGGAACGCGCACGCGAGATCCGCAGTCTTGGTTCCGGAGACCAAAATAATGAAGCTAAGCCTCGCTGACATGGGTCTGACTGTCGGGGTCTGATTCCTCAATGATGATACCATTAGCATGCCTCTGAAATGCACCAGATTTAGAAGTGTTATTCCCATTGAGGTCAGTCATATTGACGGACTCAATGTACAGCAGGGAAATACATGCACTTTTTTCCTTTTCTTTTTTTTTCGCTTTCAGCATATTTACTTGCTGAAAAGTGCCAGCCGGACACATGGATTTATTTCAGTTGTGCAAAATCAAATCAACAACATGTATAAAGAGATGAATACGAACTTTACAACCTTAAGCACTGAGAAACATATACTGCAGAAGGTTAAAAATATATTAAAAAAAAAGTGAAAAAAAAATTTCTGGGACAATCCCTCAGAGCTTAATGAGGTTTCCCCTGCTTCTAGTACAAGACAGGTTGGACACAGTGCATATGTACCTTTTTATATATTTTCAGTCATATTTTCTACAGATTTTGGAGCGAGTGGCTGAAATAGCATCTTGCTTATTCCCCTGAAAGAATCCTTCATAAAACACCGAACTCATTGTATGCTGCTTCATGTTTCATCAAATATATTTGAGAGTGACTTTGTGATGATTAAACCGTTAAAGTTTGTTGTTTCGTGCATTTGTCTAATTCTCATATTTTCACCACTTGTAACAAAAGTTGTTGCTTTCCTGCTCCTCTGACCTGACTGTCTCCTACTGCATCTGGTGAATAAGAAGCTAAAGACTGCAACTGGTTGGTTAGAATTGGTACAAGGAGTGGAAATAGATAACCAACTAATACCAAACTTGATGTTCACTAATGACCCTGATAGAGCTTTAAGATTGCTATAGCTTAGCCTGATCTCTTCCGTCGCCTATTCTGCTCTATCCAGGGACAGATTACATCCTGAACAGGTTACCAATCACACAAACTCAAACACTATTTCACATTCACACTTAAGGGAAACTTAGTCCCCAAAAAACCTCAGTTGGATTGTGGGAGTAAGCTGGTATGCACAGAGAATACACACAAGGAGAACATGCAAACTCCACACCGATAGGCCTCCAAGTTTAACCTGGACATTTTTGGCATAGGACAACATTTCTTCAACATGATTTAACATTGTGTAATACTTATCAGTGAATGACTGTCTCCATAAAATTATATTTTATATCTGAAATGAAAGCAACATATTTCTGAGTGACTTTTAGATTCAACAACTGCGTTTTAATATTCTGGATATTGTGTGATGACGTCAACTCCATCTGTTTGTCGTGCCCCCACAACTTTGTGAATGAGTTTGATCTGACTATAAGAGGAGATGCATATTTTGAACAGAAAATCATCCGGACTGCTGACACAGGGCGATTCAGCGTCATTCTCCGTTTCTCTGATCTAAACTCACTCAGTTTGTCTTGAGCTTGGTTTTTTCCATCAGAAGGTCAGGCTGTCTCTGATCTCGAACCACACCTTGCTCTAGAATGGAGGAAAAAAAAGTAAGAGGGGAATAGTTGAATAGAGAGAATTGAGAAATGGGATGTATATAGGCTTGTTCTACTAAAACCATCTCAGTCTCAGTATTCAATCAAGTTTGAGATTTTAATATTGGGTGGGCGCCAAAAGAATGAAGGGTTTTTAAGTGGGCCTTGCCTTTCTTGAGTTTGAGGAATAGCTGCACTCAGGTAAATACCAGTTTGGAGCGAACTTCTATTTACTTAAAGATATGATAGTTTTATTGCTCTGCTGTCTAAATTGCTATTCAGCAGAATGTAAGTCTGGAGAGCCGACTTTCAAAAACACTCAGCTGCTCTTGATGGTGAGAGTTAGGATTTTCATTACTCGCTTGTTCCAGATTTTTGAGCCAGTCTGGTGCCCTGAACGGGAAATGTTTCAGTAACAAGCCTGCCTCCAGCCTCTGGGCTACCATGAGCCCATCTTAGCAGCCCGAAGAGAGCCATTAGTATTCACAAAGACTGACAGACAATCAGGCTCCAGTTTTATCACTCAGCGTTTGTAAGAATCAGATCTGAGACACAGCGGTATCAATAAAAGATCTCATTTCCAGCCTTACTCGAACAACTGCGCCTCTTTCAACCTACACTGCGGGTATCAATTGTGCACTGAATAATGAAAAGCAATTATGTAGCTAAACAAAGCCATGGCGGTAATAGGCTGTTGTTTTATTTTTATCCAGTGAATGAAAATAGATTCTTGTGGCTGTGTGTGTGGTTTTCTTTTTGGAGATCGAGTGGGTCACACTCAGGACACAATCCTCTTTACACTAGTCTGCTCACAGCGTTATTGTGATGAAGGCTTCAAATCCAGATGAATTAGGTGGCGAGTCGGAGTGATTGTGGAGGGACAGCGGCAGACAATCTGGCTGAAGCGAAGAGGAAACAGAAGTCGGCTGCTTAGATTGTGTCTCAATTAATTATTCAGGGGCCAGATTCTCTATCCAATGACCCCAGTAAAAAAGCACAAATTATTTAGCGAGCTGCCACATCAGCGCTTGGTGTGAGTACATGAAGCGCGGGCTCACACCGAGGTCGCCTACCACAGGAGGTATGTGAACCTACGCACAGTCTCCCCACCGCATGACACACTGCCTCATGGGTATTGATGGCTGTATCAGTGCACGGAGGTACAGTTTCCCTACCTGTCACCCATCCTGCCTGTCCGCGTCGGCCTGTTCTGATAAGAGAGGTGAAATGTACGCCCTTGTAATCAACTGTGGCAAATTCGGACAAAACAAAATCTGATATCTTCCCCCTGATTGAAAAAACTGACACACCACAAGTGAGAGTACACTGGAAAAATGCACACACAGGTTTCAGAACTCGGTGTCCATAAAACTGAAATTTAAGTAGTTTCCATATAATCTGAGTTAAATTGAGCAACGTTAGCAACTGAAGAAGATTTCTGTCATTCCACCACAATGATGTCCGTACATACATGTTAGCTGGGATAATGAAAGTTACTCACACTTACAAACTTGTGTTAACTTGTACAAAAATCAACACTTATGTTTTATCAAAACATATTACATTTTATTATTTGTAGGAACAATGAATGCAAGTTTACCTTTGTCCATTCAGTGTGGTTGCTGTAGAGTCCAGTTTGCACTCACTTTGTGTTCATCATCAGTGAAGGTTTCAGACATCCTAAAAATGGCCTCTTTATCTCTGTGTTTCCACCTGCTGCCTCTTCTTTTCTCTCGGACTGAGGACAAATCAATATTAGATTGAGTCACTGCAACAACACATTGGATAAAAACTGGAATTACAAGACTGGACAGACTGGGATTTGTTGGCTAACTTTTCAGTTTCAACAGAAAAATTTGACATTAAATTTTCAAGAGAATATTAATATTGTTTATCTACACGTATTGTTTTTTTTTTTTTAAACTGACTAAAATGTTGACATATTCCTTTAACCTTGTTATTTAAAGTCGACACAGCTATTTATTTGGCACTAACTTTAAAAAAAAAATGGATCTGTTCCAGCTGAAGGCTTCCCTGGCTGGGCCTCACTCTGACTTTGTAACTCGGTCTTTTTTAGTGTGAGCAAATCAAGAGGCTCTGATCTTTCAGTAGTCCACATATTCATGGACACATGTCATGAAACATTTTTGCTGCAGTGTCACCGAGTCTTGAACTTGGTGACATATGGAGAAATGAGACAGCCACGTCTGACACTGTGATTGTCACCCTGTTATTTTTGTTGCTCTTAAAAAAAGCTATATACTTTCCACAGCCACTCAAAATGTGTTATAATTTCAAAGCGTGCCAGAGAGCGCGAGGGAGAGAGAGAGAGCGAGGCAGGGTGACGAGAGAGGGGACAGACTGTTTGCACACATAAGGTGTATGTGTGTTTGTAGTCCGTGTGATGTGATAGAGAGTTAGCCTTGATCTTGTTAGTGGTGATTGGGGTCTCTGTGAGACCTCACACAGGGGCTGTGGGTGTAATTGGCCCTGGCAGGCCGGGCCCTGTAACCATGTGGGGACTTTAGGGGGGGAAGCGGGAATGGGGAGAGAGAGAGGGGACGGGGCCTTTGTTTGTGGCAGCCGCCACATGTCTGCCTGTGTGGCAGCGCCGCGCTCCCGGGTGTGGAGGCTTGGCTTTGGGGAGATGATTGTTATAGCACTGGCGTTGGCTTTAAAAATGCCTTTTTAATGGGAATGCATTTCACAGGCGAGAGCAACGAGGTCTAGGAAGCCAACATCACAGCGACGGGGTACAGAAGTTCAGCATGTGCAGGAGGCCAGAGGCACTTCATGTGTGGAAACAGCCTGCCATCTGCTGCTGGACACCAGTATAACAGGCACGCTTTCAGAAAAACCCCTTCAGAATTCTGCTTCTCTGATGTTTACCCTTCTGAGACAAATATTTCATGACAGACGCATGAAATTTCTGCACGTGAGTAAATATATGTGAAAGAAATCTTTATTTAAAGCCATCTGATGTTGCGATAAATCCAAACGTGCATTACATATACACGCATTCCTTTGAGGTTATTACATTTATACTACTGCGATGCAGACATATCAGCTTTCTTCCTCTCATTCGCGTCTTTTTCCTGCGCTCATTGTCTTTCAGCTCGACTTGTAAACAAACATGATGCACATGTCATCAGTCTTGTAACTGTGGTTGTAAAGTACCTTAATTAAAGATCCATTCAATACGTGACCTTTTCCACTTACCTCAAGCACTTTCAACACTTTTCCTTAATGAACAAATGAATTATGCAGTAACCTAGGCTCAGCCAACAAAAAGCATTTGCTGCCTAATGTGTTTGCCTAAATAGCAGTGAAGATCAGACCCTACCTTTTAAGTGGATAAGGTACCTCTGTTGGGCTTGCGGTAAGTGTCTGGTTTAATTTAATTCAATAATCCTGATAAATGAAATAAATCCCTTTTGGGACATCCATTCCTTGAGTAGTGAGATAATATAAAATGAGGTTCACAGAGAAAAAATTAGGACATTATGGTTGATTGAGCATTAACAAAAAGCAGAAATATTAATACAGAGATATTCTTTATGTTTATAATTTTGCAATAATGAATGAAGGCATCCATGTGGAAAACAATCAGAGCTCAGAGTGGATGACAGCGATTGTGAGGCTTAGAGAGAGAATGCATTAGCATTTTCGCACACTCCCAATGCAAATTGTTTCACTTAAACTTTTTAAATAGCATTTTGTGTTCTGACTTAATTTTAATAAGTTTGCAGATAAGCACGGACTTGAAAGGCAGATCGCGAGTCTTCGGCGACACATTTACTCGCTACTTGATTCATGAGAGGAAAAAGGAAAATTGAAAAGAATGAAAGAACATGATCTTCTCTGAGAAAATAATCAATTTTTCTGCTGAATCGAGATTATTTAAATATAATAAAAAAATTATCCCTATCAAACATTAATTTGAATTCAATATAGATGCTTGTGTAATTGAATGCGGTACTCTGCACAAATTAAAACAGGACTTTCTGGAGGCTGCCTATTGAAAGCACTTTATGTATATCCATGCAGTTCTGTTTCGGCTGAAATCAATTTATTACATTTGCTTAGCACCACACACATTTGCTTTATTAAAAGGCCAAAGTGTCTTTTTTGTTGTTATGACTCAGCTTTCAAAAACCAATCCAAGCTCTTGAACTTGCTCACTCTAATAGGAGAAAAAAGGGTATTTGTTTACAAAATCTGGAAGAAAATAAGAAACAGCTTCAATCTCTTAAAGCAGGAACTTGAATCAGGTTAAATACTTTAAATGGCACCACCAAATCTTCTGATCATTTTGTCAACGTCGAGAGGATTTCAATTCATTAACTGTGTGCTCTCGTCTTAGAAAACCTGCCGCTGATCTCACTCTAAATAATGGACCTCTTGTACGTTTAATTCTGCTGTTCTTCTGCTGTACCTGCTCATTACCACAGTGAACTGCTTTTATTTAACACACACACACGCATGCATGCACGCGCGCGCACACACACGCACGTACACACTCAGACTTATCACTTGTTTCCGGCAACTGCAGCCTCTTGTAAGTCAAATTGATTGAGTCGTCCTTGAACATCTGTTGTTCAGCCAAGCCTCAAAGGTAATCCCGCTAATGGCCCTCTAAGCTATCCACATAAACACACACATAAATAAAAATGTTTCCAAAGAGATTTGGTCATCGACTTGCTGCTAATCAATTCTGCAGCCGCATCTGTTGATGAAGGTTTTGGGGAAGTACAGAGCAAGATATATGTAGCGATCAATGGCTGGCACCGGGCTGACTGGCCAGTGAGTGACAGTCACTGCTCCGCCGGGAGTCAACATTTACACACAGATGGGCCGGGCCCGTCGGATGTCTTGGCAAAAAAGGCTTCGGTGCGTACGCACGTGGACGCAGCGACACGCGTGATTCAGAGAGCACGGGGCCGACAGAATGTTGTCCATCAATGACACAAGAGGGGAAAATTACGAGCTTGTGGGAAGCCGAATCTGTAAAGTGACGGAGTGACACTCCATAATTTGAGCCGCTGAGCTCTGGCACAGACTGATATGACGGCTGCTGGGCGAATGCCACCTCCAAACGCTAGTTTCTCAATTTTTTTTTTGACAAAAATTGTTTTTAAAGTGGCAAGCTGTGTACATTTGTCATATTGTGTCACTGATTAAATATAACTTTTGTATTCACAAGATGTACACCTTCAGCTTAACAAGGCTAACACGATCATTACCAAATCTGAGCAGCATTATGCTTAAACCAGAACAAAGTGGGAGCTCGCGCGCAGAACGACGCGCCATTAATTATCCTGCTCCCACCCTGGCTTTTGTCTTGTTGTGTTTGTGATGCAGGTTCTCCTCAAAGTTCCCGCTGTTTGCTAAATGGAAACGCTCCTGTTTGGTTCGGTAGCAGCCGGCGCGGCTCTCTACTTTCCAACAAAGACAAACACGAAAAGGAACGGAAACATACCTGCTGCTTCCCCAACACGTTACCCGTGGGGAGGAAGTCAGAAATTTCCTCCAACACCTGGGCTTTACAGCCAGAGAAATATCTGCATAAGACAGACCAAGCTGAGCTTTTTTGGATCACTGCTGCTGCCAAGCAATATTCATAAATTTAATTTCCAATCTGCTCTCCTTTTATTAGTTTGGGCGTTATTAAATGAGATTGCTTCATCTTAATATAATATATTTCCAGGGCCTGAGAATGTGGCTAGGAGCTGATATTCAAATTCAATAACATGGCCTGTACTTAGTGCATGGCACTAATAAATGCCAATGTACGATGCATATGAAGACGGGGGGCTCAGCACGGGAAGTGGCAGCGGGCAATAATAATGCTGCGAGTGTCCTTCAGAGGTGAGACATGACTTCTCTCCACCTCTTGTGCTTCGCCGCTCATATTCCCGGAGAAGCCCGGGTGACCGACATGCAGAGATCGCTAAGGATGGGGGAGCCGAAGAGAGGCGGCTCTTCATATTTCCCTGCATTTTATTAACTAGACGAGACAAATCCCCGAGCAGTGTATACACTAGCTGTGGTACCGCATGTCAGAGGGGGGACTGTGTAAATTACAGCAGCGAGGATGACCTTTACCCATCGCGCTGGACGCTGAGGAGACGGACCTGTTGGAATCGGGGTGGGTCTGGAACTGTGCTGAGTTGGAGGAAGACAAACACGTGGCGGGCGGCCTCGGTCGGTGGCAGTGGCTTGGCGGCCGCGCCCCACCCCTTGGCCCCCGCAGGGTTAAAACATCACGCCTTTCCCTTTTTTTTTCCTCACTGTTGGGTTCCTGGAACTTGACAACTGCTCCTGCAAAGGTTGCAGCTTAGGAAGCTTAGCTGCATCGGCGAGTGACCTTTCCTTTTAATATGAATATTTCTATTTCGTCGTGATTATAGAGTGAAATCTATGCATATGATCAGCACAATGGATTTCTTTTTCATTAGTTGTGTAAAATGCCAGTCAGAGAATGGAGGGGGCAGTCGGGGCCGCCTGCCAGACTAGCCTGGCCCCTTCCTGCTCCTCCACCTCCCACACGCCCCCTCCCCTTACCCCACCGGAGGGATCTGACAATTGGAATTAATATGCGCAGAGCTTTCCGTCTCCGTATGTTGGCTGAGGTTTTCCCGGCAACTTCATCGGGGGTAACATTATCGAGAGCTTTGCTGAGAGCTTCTTCATCATGCTCACATCCGAGTCTGCCCAACACTTGTCACTGTCAATCACCAGGTGATAATACACAGATGATTCTCTCATTTGGTTTAATAAAATCTCCAGGCTTATTTGAACTGCAGTCATTACAGCAAATAATTGCTGCATTGAGGTTTTAGCCCGTCCCCAGCCTCGGGGATAAGGAAAGACTATTGCTATATGAAGGATTTGAATGATGTTTTCTTTTCTTTCTTTTTTTTAACCTTTACTCCCCTGTTGTTCATATCCCTAAAATGAATATTACATTTGAATCTAGATTTGGCTTTCTTTATTCAAACTAACATTGTTATTACATATTATCCGGCTGTGCAGTCATCAGTTTTCAATTTTTTTTTATCTAGGTGCTGTCAAGACGGGCTTCACCGGGGACTGCCGATTGTAATTTTTAACTGTCATTTAAACCAGATTGTAGATCTGAATCAGCCGGCTTAAAATTCTCTGAAGATATGGAGTGACAGAGGAGCGCATATTTCATCCTAAATTTGAATTCTGGCTTCGGCTGAAGGTGGCTAGATGGGAAATTCTGCCTGAAACGCAATGTATAAATCTTTCAGACAGTGGCAATGAAACAAAATCCCGTTGTACCACTGATCTATGCATCCATCTGCTATACCGCTTTGTCCAACGCACAGCGTCGAGGGAGGGCTGAAACCAATTCCAGCTTATGGTGGGCAGAGGCAGAGGACAGTCTGGACTGGCTGCCGGTCCATCACAGGGCACAAACACTCGCTTTCACACTCAAATTAGAAACACTAACTTACCTACTATGCATGTCCTTGGAAAGCAAACAAGAAGCCACGTACACATGAGGGTGAGTTTGTGAAAACATGCATCATGCAACATCATGCTTTTGGGACATTTCACTGGATTTCAATGAAATTTGCTTTATGTTGAGAATGTAGTAATTTCAGGAGTAATTGTTTGATTTTGTGACATTTCCATCGCACATCCTCTCAACCACAACAAAGAAAAACTTTAAAGTTTAAATTCAAGGGTTATTATTACATTATTTTACCGATCTGGCCCGCTCAAGATGAAATTAGGCTAAAACTTGTTTGACACCTCTGCTCTGTGAAATTAGATAATTGATACAAGCTTCCATTCATTCACCTTTAATAGCTTTTCATTGGGGTAGTGGTCGGCTGGAGACAACCAGAGCAGAATCTATGTGAAGGTAGATTACACCACAGAGCGGTTACTGTCACTAATTCACCTCAAATGCATGTATTTTGGACTATTGGTTGAAAACAAAGCACGCTGAGAAAGCTCATGCACACCCAGGGAGAACATGCATACTCAACACCTAAAAGTAGAGAAGTCTCGATCAGAGGATATCGGATTGCGTCCGATATTATTGATGCTTTTGATTGATGGAATATGGGGAAATCCAGCCGAACACCCACACCGTAAAAAACATTAACAAGCCAGTGGCTGACATGACAGCAGTCTGGAAGTGTTTATTAAGAGAGATAACGAAAACCGTTCAAAGGTCAGTTGAAATCTTTGTACAGCCACAGTCTCAAGAGGCAGGAGCACCAGAGCTAATTTAATAAGACACTCAAAACGCAAACACACAGCGGACTACACAACAACCAACAAAAGGGCTGCACCGAGGCAACAAACTTAAAGATAAAAAGGATAACGTACCCCTTTTTATTTATTACATACTTCCATATAGGTTCATTCATAGTTTTGATGCCTTCAGTGAGAATCTACATTGTCGACATGAGAATTAAAAAAAAAAAAAAACGTGGAATGAGAAGGCGTGTCTAACCCGTGGAAGCCACTTTGAAGTGGAATTATGATTTTCTGATCATTTTAATTGACTACTGTTTACGTTGTAGTTTTTCAGAGTGTATATTTTAGTCAAACTTTTTCACTTTTAAGTGTAATTCATGTTTTTGAATGCTCATTTGTTTTCACAATTCAGCTCAAGTTGTTTATAACAGTTTGAGTGGATCAGAGATTTAAAATAAAATGTTCTGTTCTTTCCAAGGAAACAAAGAGAAATTGTGATTTTTTTTTTATGACTGAATCAAGTTAAAATAAATTGTGAGAAGAATTGTTATTCAACAGGTGAGTTCTGCAAAAACAAAGCATCTCCCAGTTGAGCTTTTAGTTTTAATACAACTTATTTGCTACTACAGTATACTATATGAATATTCGCAATACAGCAAGAACAATGTAAATATCGGCTCAGGAAAGAGTCGGTATCTTTTGATACTCAAATCCGAAAAATCACATCGGTGTCAAGGGACAAAAAGGTGTGATGGGGACATCCCTACACGGTCCCTGACTCTGGAATCAAACGGGGATTGTCCCTACTGTGAGATGAAAACCGTGATACCATACTGTGGAAACCATTGACCTCCATCTACATCTATAAAAAAAAAGAAATCATCAGATGTTGATGTGATTATTCTTGTTCAAATGCTTTAGATTTTATATGTAACTTCTAGTTTGCTTAGAAAGTAGTCAATTTTCATTATTGTCTTTCCAGTAAACTTGCATTTAATGTTAAATATTAATGAATAAAAGCCATAGCGAGATCTCACTGCCACGTGAGGAGAAAATATACAAAGAAAAAAACTACAAATTTTCAGTTGAACTGCTTACAATTCCAAATAAAATTGAACTGCACCTTCAGTAGGTCACATATTCAATTAGGTAATCCAATCTCCCCATTTTAATTACATTCATTAGTGTATTTGTTTGACCAAACAAGGTCATAATAATTGATTAGCCAAAGAATCAATGGAGGTGTAAAAAAAAAAAAACAAAAAGAAAAGAAAAAAGAAAAGTAAAAGAAAGCTCATTACAAAGGCAGCGGTGTGGATATTTGCACTCTTGTTTGGGTCAGACAGTTTGTCTCAATGTCGATGGAGGCAAAGCAGGCATCAACTTATTTGTTTGAGGCGGTCTTTGATTTGTACATGTCAAAAAAGTGGTGGTGACCTTGCGCTCGTTGGCTGCCCCATTAAAGAAGCGGGACACTAATTACCTTTGTCAGTGAAGTGTACTTGGGACAATATACAATCAGATAACAATAATGAAGTCAATAATTTGTATTTACTCTGAAACTTGGACAATGTCATTTCTCCCAATTAGTGCGATCGCCCATGCAGTAAATTAGTTTTTTTTTCCCTCTCTCACCCAGAAAAATAATTAGGGGTAATTGTTAGGAAATCAATCAATCAACTGAATGAACTGCCAATGAAGCGTGGTCAAAAACTAAAGAAACGTGTGACACAGATGGCTTGGATGCGCCTTACCCTCAGGGGACTTTGTTGTGCAGTACACCGAAACATTGGATTGAA
Organism: Salarias fasciatus; assembly: GCF_902148845.1. NCBI lineage: Eukaryota > Metazoa > Chordata > Actinopteri > Blenniiformes > Blenniidae > Salarias > Salarias fasciatus. The sequence goes on along the minus strand of NC_043745.1, from coordinate 12,304,903 downwards.
GGCAGAGGAAAAGAGTGTACTTTCATGTTTATTTACAAGGCCCCCAAGCACCCGTAATTGATTCGATCAGAACTGTTATTTAAGACGCTGATTACTTTTAATACTTGAGCATGAGCATTTCCACGGCGGAGAGAGATGAGATTTCACACCACGAATTGACAGGTCGAAGAAAAAGTAGTTAGTGTTTTAATCAGCGGAGCCACTAACATTGATTTGACCTGACGCACAGCCGACACCAAAGGTGAAATCGTTCAAACATGAAACACAAAGGGAAAAAGAAGTTCTTTATAGCTTTTAGAAAATTGATTAGGTGTGCAGAAGTTGCAAAATAACTCATATTTTCTCCCTAACCCTGTTATATTTAATCACTTCCTCCTTTCTTCACATTTTTTTTCAAAATAACTACAGAAAGTTAAACATTGCATACATGAACAGTGAGTCAGGTGGCACTTGGAAGCATATCTATAACATAACAACTATGTTTGTAAAACTATGTGAAAATGAGGACCAAGTGAAAAAGAATAAGAACATAATAATTGTAATAGAGGCAAGAGAAAAGGTAAAAGTGAAATCTATGAAATAGACATTTTGATCGATCAAATTTTTTTTTTTTAATAGTTGACGACCTTCAATTTGTTGTTTGTAATCACTGGTGGCGCTGTGGTTAGAGCAGTCCCCTCACAATGAGAAGGTCATGGGTTTGCATCAGGGTCAAGTCTGCATGTTTTCCCCTTTGTTGGTCCTTCAGTTTCTTCTCGCAGTCCAAACACGTGTGTGAGGTGACCAAGTGGCCATGAATGACCTGGATGTGTGAATGTAGGTGTGTGTTTTCCCCCTGTGGTGGATAGAGAAGCTGGTTGGATGTTTGTTGATATAACACTCCGGATCTTATTTTGGATTGTCTTCTCTCTACTTTTTGTGGTTGTCACTTTTTCCAGATTGAAGTTATTTTTCTCCAGTAACCTATGTATCTATTTTGCCTGCTTTACTTTTTTTTTTAGGTGGGTGGGTGGGGGGGCACATTTGGAACATTCCTCAGAGTTTTCTTTCAGATGACTTTGTCATAATTAAGTGGCACATCTGTTTTTCTTAAGCAGAACTTCTCATTTTGCTTCACTGTTGAATTCTGACTTTTGTTCTATTATTTGTGGTTTTTATTCATCAATGATAATTGATAATAATCCTTTGAGTCACTCTTTTTGGCTGTAAATGCAGCAGTAGATATTGCTTTTTACAGTCACATTTGTAAGTTTTTTTTTTTTTTTTGCATGTTTGACAATAAAACATGTTTTTGTGGTTGTGCCTTCAGGTTTTTTGTTTTTTGCTGTTGTGACAAAGCTTCCATGGTTTTGTCTCATCATGGTTATTTTGGCTTTTCTATGTATCATTGTTCATTTTCTTTGTGATTCCTTGTATTATTTTCTGATCGTTGTAAATCACATTTAGTTCTGTCTTTCTGGGGTCAGTTTGAGGTGAATTTACTATAGACGGTTTTCACCGACGTCACGACTTGGGCAGTACCCTCGCTGCGCCGCCATATTGGAGATACTCAGTGTAAACAATCATACTGACAGTAGTCGCGATTGTGTGTTATAGAACAATTTGAGTGCGTTCAGCCATGTCGAAAGCAAAACGGACTGTAGAAGCAAAGGAATATCGGGAAGGCCTTGGGTTACAAGAGAAAGTCTGATATTTCGAGAAGCTACGGTTTATTGGTGGTAAAGATCCGTAGGAGTTGGCTCCCACCTCCTGGACCCTCACTGGGGACCAGCACTTTCGTGGGGGTTGGGGTTCTAAATAATTGATTAAAATGCAAATATTACCAAGCTGATGGCTACAAATAGTGTAATAGCTGAAATATGTGTTGTTGTTTTTTTTTACATAAAATACTTTAAAAATCTAGCACAAAATGTTTTCTTCAGGAGTAACACATCTCTTAAGGCTGGGGACAGAAAAATTCAAGTTTCTGTAGAAGCTAAACATTTATGAATGATCAAAGTAACATATGAAGTCATTAATGAGCTTAAACCGTTGCGCTCTGTTTCACTTACCTGACAAGAAATGTGTCGAACAAATTCGGATGTTGTCCAGATTTTTCCCTGTAGATCTTGGTTAAGCTTTGCTAACCACAAGCGCCTCCGTTCCTCTGATAGTTTTTGGCATTCCTCACCCTGGTTTTTTATAACTTTTGGAAGTCTATTCATTCATTCATTCATTTTCTACCGCTTATCCCTTTCGGGGTCGCGGATGGCTGGAGCCGATCCCAGCTGCTGTGGGCGAAGGCGGGGTATGCCCTGGACAGGTCGCCAGTCTGTCGCAAGGCGACGTCTATATAATTCCAAATGTTTTTCTCGGTCTGACCTATTGGTACAACCAATGACACGGCAATAATTTGCCATTTTTCTTGATAACGCTCTGGATCTTCCTTAGGACTCGTGCTTTGTTGTGATACGGAGTACCTCCAAGATGGCGAGTTCCGGGTCGATGACGCGCCTGATGACGTGTCGAGAAAACCCTCTATATGTTGGGCCTTATTTTGAGTATCTTGTGTCACATTTTTGCCTCATTTGGATGTTTTGTGTCTCTGTTGTTGTTGGGTATAGTTCCTACAAATTATTCTTAAGGTTGGTTGCACTTACGCCTGAAATTTGTCAGTTTGTTTTCAGCCAACCACGTTTTGTCTTGTCTACTAATTATAATGTCTCAGTCTAATCAGTTCGAGACACTAAGTTTCGGTTCTCTTATTTCTCCTTTATTTTTCAACATTTTACAAGCTTTTGTGGTTTTTACACACCTTTTTGTTCGCAACTTTCTCCTATGCTTTGGTACCTGAATGTGCATATAAGGCCAATTTAGCCATCTGTCTTATATTACATCTTTAAATAAAATGAAACAGACAATAACAAACACACAGCAAACCTGGAAAGCAAACGTTTCAACAGCAGTATATAAATTCATAAAGTAATTGCTGAAGTTTGTGTACTTACAGATTAAAGCTCAACAAGCTGCAGATGTCCGTCAGAATTTCTCTTTAAAGCGCCCCGGCTCGTCATTTGGCAGAAGAATCCACCAATCAGCTGCCAGAACGTTTCCCCTCTCGACCAATCAGAATCTGCGCTCACACATTAGAAACGCCCCTTGAGTCGCCGTCTGTCAAATTGTGTCGCTAGCTAGCATTAGCAGGGTAGATGACATCCACAGGATTCGTGGGCAGTTTTTGCTTAAATTAAACTGGTATATACAGCAACGACTCAATAAAAGGGACTTCGCGGTTTTTAACTTGACACGGTGAGTAACGTCGTGACGCTTCCTTACGTGCAGGTGCTAAAACGAATACGTGAAACCCACCAGCAACGCCAAAGCTAGCTTTTGAGCTAATGTTGTTGCTGACCATTGGGTAAGCCAAGAAAAACAGGTTACAGCTTCTGTGTTCGGACATTAAGTTGACTACCATTGCCGTATAAGTATGTTCAATCTGATTTCCAGCTGTCAACTAGCGTTACGGTAGCGTTTGTGATAAAACGCAGTTTAATGTTGGCTATCGTAGCACCCTAAGCATATAGTCTATAGTTAGCGTAAAGCTTATCGTGAATCGGACGTGAATTTCAAAGCAATTTGTCACATTTTATTTTTCTTTAAAGTTACGTGGTGTTTCTGCTCTCTCTGTAGAGATTAGCTGTGCTCAGTCTCGATTGAATTGTAGCGTTATGTTCGTGCTGATGGGGGATTTTGAGTAGGTGTTGTCACTTTGGTGCTGCAGCAGTCATTCCTTTGACTTGTCTTCTTATTCTGTTCTTTCTTCTCTCTCTCTCTCTCTCTCTCTCTCTCTCTCTCTCTCTCTCTCTCTCTCTCTTTTTTTAGGCCACAGTAGCCTATGGCCCGGACGGCACTTGTAGTGGGACCTACATAAAAAGAGGGACACCCAACCGAACCTCGAATGAGTAATGAACTTAAACCCCTTCTGGAGCATGTCTGCCAACACAAGTCGTAAGGTAAATCCGAAACACACTGACTGACACCAAGGCACATTGTATCACTTTACAATAGACAACATGCATCAACTGACAGCCTGCTAGAGGTGAAACTGGAAAGATGCTGATGTGTGGAAGCCTTGATTTTGTTTTTACATCACAAGATTCTCACATGAATTGCAGTTCAGTAATTTCAATTAGACCCTAATTATATGGTTGTGTTTAGAGTACATCACATGGACACCATGCTCACTACATAATTGGCTTCACTTAACACTGTTTGTCTTTAACAAGAATGTGGAACATGGTTTACTTGTATGTCACAACTTGATACCTAATAATTATTAGCAGTGTTTTAGTACTTGGTCTGTTCTTTTATTGTGTTGAGTTTTTCAGCCTTCAGTCCTTCACCTGTTCCTATTGCAGTGTTTTCCCAGGAATCCTGCTGAACTGGATATGTTAATAGAAAAGTTGAGGTGTGGTCTCACACACTCTTTGGGGTATAGCGACAGTTTAAAATTCTAGAACTGAAACATGTTGATTTTGACATGTCCTTTCACATCAATATGGCACAGTGTAACTTTTGTTACTGGTTTTGTGTAATTGTTTTGTACTCTTTTCTCAAAGTGGAATGTACAAAACATTTAGCATGCTGGTGCAATATGAGGTAGAGAAGAGGCGAGATGACCTTGAGTGTATGTGTTCATTTCTTTCTGCTGAGTCACAGGACTATTTCAGAGTCATTCTGCTGTCGGTTCATACTCTTATGAATGTGCAGACGAGATCGGTTTCACTAGCCTACCATCCCCTGCTTGCGTTCATGCCATGCTTGCTCTGGTTGTCGGCAGTATTTGTTGTGGCTTCTCGAGGCCCCCTGCTACTGTGCGCTTCATGTGCACAGTGACGCCACACCACAGCTTGCTCTTATCATTCTCAACAGCATCCATAAGATACCATGATAGCTATGCTCTGTCAGAGCTCGCTCACGTCTAGACACCGCATCCTGATAAGCTGTGAACCAGATGGGCCGTGTAACCTGAGAGGCCAGTCGCAGCACATGGTCACTGCTCTGAGCCAACGGTTCAATCCAAAGTATAAACGGTAGCTCGCTCTAAGGCTGCTGCACAGGGCATTTTTTTTCCCCCCTTTTCCTTCCTGTCTGCATTTTTACCAGTTTTCTGTGTTTCTGTGGTGCAGCAGAGGCCTGACAACGAAGATCAGAGTGGGCACGGAGAGCAGAGAGCCAGTCCGGCCCGACTGTCGTTTGGCAAAAAGCAGCTTCCAGCCATTCCGAAGAATGCAGCCCCTATAACCAAACCCACCTCTACAGGGACGCCTGTCCAGTCAGCCAATGGCATCCACGCCTCATATGGGCCCTTCTACCTGGAGTACTCCTTGCTGGCTGAGTTGTGAGTATTATTACTGGATCAGGTTTAAAGATTATCTAAGTGTTATGAAAGTAACTTTGTTCCTGTTGCTGTCACTGAACTACATAAAACTGTGAAGCTGCACTTTACTGCATTTCTTTTCTTTTTTTTAAACTATATTTAATAGTTCTTTTTATTTAATAGTCAGTTCTTTTCCTGGTTTTTATCCCAAAGACTGCTTCTTAGCTCCCTAAGGTTTTTTTATATTTATTTATTTATTTTTATCTATCTTGAACTTCCATATCTTTTTATTTCATCGTATCTTTTTACTCGGCCATTCTCAATTCTTGGACAACAGCAAAACGCCGAGCACTTGTTGTTTATCATCACTCGATCAAGTACCTGCTTGTCAGATGTGGTGTGTGTGTTTTCTTTTTTTTTTTGTTCCCGGTTGCCACATGCAATCATTTCCTACGCTACAAATATCCACCCACTGGTGCGAATAGATTAACCTTGACCTTGTCTAATCAATCTGCGCTTCACATGATGCTACTTGTACATTTTCGGCACTTGTAATATGTGCATTTGATGAGTTTGCGTACTCAAACATGTCTTTTTCATATTTGTCAATTATTCTTGTAGCACTCTTGTGATCAAACAGAAGCTCCCTGGGATTTATGTGCAGCCGTCATACAAGTCTGCGTTAAGTAAGTAGGCTACATAAAATATGCTACTGTAATGGTTTGACTTTAACTTGAACATTTCATGAGATCTCATCCTTCAGCTGCACGATTCGCCTAAAACTAAATTTGCATTTATGGCTCCATTTGTCTTACTCTTGCTTGATTTTACCCAAAGAGTAAAAAAACAAAAAAAATATATATGTAAAATGTTTTGTCTCTCACTCTTCAGTGTGGTTTGGAGTGATATTCATCAGACATGGCTTGTACCAGGACGGCGTCTTCAAATTCACTGTGTATATTCCAGATAACTATCCAGATGGGGAGTGTCCTGTAAGTCTTCAGTTCATTTAAACATGGAAAAAACATTAAAAATGAAGGTGTGTCAGATGTTGACTTCAAACACTCCACTGACCTCCCCTGTGCTTCCATTCAGAAATTAGTATTCGACATCCCAGTCTTCCATCCGCTTGTGGACCCTGTGTCTGGGGAGCTTGATGTCAGAAGAGCTTTTACCAAATGGAGGTTTGTTCACTTCTCTTCTACTGAATCGACTCACTGGCTTCATTCACAAGATGCTTTGCATCAATACAAAAACCACTACTTTAAAAATTATTCCTCTGGGTTTAATGAAGTATTTCTAGTCTAATTTGCTTCTATTATAAATGCATGTAGTTTAATTTTGTTTAGAATGTTGAGTGCAAACTTCAGTTGCATCTGCTGAATGTGCTTTATCGTGCCAGTAGAGTGAGACCTGTCAACTGTGTTTCTTACAGACGGAATCACAACCACATCTGGCAAGTCCTGATGTACGCTCGCACAGTTTTTTATAAGATCAACACCACAGACCCACTTAATCCAGAGGCTGCTGTGCTGTGAGTTACTGAGCCAACTTTCCCCTCATTTTTTTGATAGTTTTGATACTGAAGGATGTTGGTACAGTTTAGTAGTAAAGAAAAATATATTTCTGACGTGTGGACTTGACCATTTATCACAAAGTTTCTGAATTCCCATAACTGTGAGTTCATTTTTTTTTCCCTTTTGGAATCAGAAGTCTTTTCTTTCTTTCTTTCTTACTTTTGCTCCCCATCATTCCAGGTATGAAAAGGATGTACAGTTGTTCAAAAGCAAAGTGGTGGACAGTGTGAAACTATGCAACAGTCATCTTTTTGACCAGCCCAAGTTTGATGATCCTTACGCAATAAGGTCAGTGGACTGTCCTCATTTTGTTTTTGTTTTTTTTCCAGTGGTAGAAACTCTTTACCTTCTTGCATGTTATCTAGCATAAAAGGATCTCTCTTCTCACTTTCTCCTCTTGGTTGTAGTTTTTCTCCGTGGAACCCAGCTGTGCATGACGAAGCAAAAGACAGGATGTTTGCATACAAAGTAAGTCTTTCCACACCAAGGTGTGTCATTTACATGTACATTTAAGTTTAGCCTGAAGCAGCAACTGTTAGCTTAAGCTGAAGGTTGGACTGTGAGCGTGATAGGTTGGCCTGTGCCTGTTATGTAAGCACTGAGTTCTCTTTGCTGCCTTAGCGACGGCCTGAGGATCACCACAAGGGAACGCAGGTGTCGGGGTTGTCTTGGGTGAAGCCCGGCTCGACTCAGCCCTTCAGCAAAGAAGACAATCCTCCCCCAAGCTGAGCCTGCACTTCCCCACTGCGGCCACCAGAGGGAGGCACAGGGTCGCTGATGCCACGCCACACGGCTCGCCTCAGCTTCTTATGTGGGCTGGATCCTGGAAACAGTTGGGAGAACTCTATATCAACCCCTCCACGTTATCGCTCAGCTTTAAAAGCTTTTGTAGGCCTCTTCCTCAAACAGCTTTAGAATAAGGAAACCAAGTATGTATGATATGTAAATCGACGACAAATGGATGTCTCAGCAACCTCATTTAGGCTGGGATGCAACCAAAGCGCATCCTCACTTTGATTCTCTGATCCACGCACGTTTGCTTTAGGCGATAGCTTGTTTTCCCGCTAGGAGGTGGAATGTGTGAGCAAAGCGGTTTGCATTGATTCAATGAGCGGTGCAGATTTCGTGACTGATTCCTCCTGGTCAAACTGGCTCAAGACTGTTTGGCGTGTTGTCACTCGCAGCTCTGTGAAGGCAACACCCCAATCCACCCGTGCCCATTATCCATTCAGGCTGACAAGATTAGTTTTCTATTTCCTATCTGATGAAAACTTATTTCTACCATGTAACCCACATCCATGTCTTGCATAGTTCCTAATATATATATATATAAAGCAAAGCAGGCAAGTACGGTTATGAGTGACATGCTGAATAAGTATGCTTGTTTTATTTTGTTTAAATCATTCTGAATGTTTATGTGCTTTTTTTTTTTTTTGTTATTAAGGGTTAAATGTAAATAATCAGCTCTGTGCTAAGGTTGGACTTTTTAAGAGGCACATCTGTATCAATGCTTGGGTTTTTGGTTTCCATGAATGTTTTGAGTTTCTTTTCACCTTGTAAATTTCTTAATCACTCAATTCAAAGTTACTGCAGATTTTGAAAGAAAAACGGATGTCTTTTAAGGTTCAGTTGTTAAACGGTTTTTTTGAACAGCATTAATTTGCATTAAACTGGACTCCAGTCCATCTACCAGGGTTTTTATTTTTATTCCATAACAAAGCCAGTTTCTTTTTAATTTCTTCATTTTAGACAGGCGAGCTGGCTCCGTTGCCGGTTTGCTCGGCCACTTTCAATATGCAAGTCTTGTCAGTGAAACAGCGAGGATGTTTTGAAGGATGTGTGGGGAATCTCGGCTGGCAGTGATCATGACGATCGCAGATACGGTGCTCAAACCTGTCAGACTTATTTTTAGCTTGAGAGAAAGGTGGTGGCGTTAGTGTCCTCCGCATATGTGCGAGATTTGATGTGTTCTCAATCGAACCAGTACTTCTCCACTGCATAGACGGCACAGAGTTGAAATCATGTTCACTCAAATCAATAAAATGAGTATTTAAAATATCTTTGTTTTGTATTTTTTTTTTTGAGTGTGTGATCTCTTTTCCTCATTGATAAAGTGTGGGCTCCATAAATATGGGCCCTTTTAAAAAAACAATATGGGAATATACTGTGAGGTAAAACCATCTGAAAACACTTTATCTTATGCTTTATGGAGACAGATCCAAACTGAATGCATGAAGCCTTAATAAGGGGTTTTCTTCTTTAGTTTCCACAACTAAGAGTGACTAAGGAAAGTGTATCGATGTATTTAGACGATTGTCATATTCTTAATATGAAATAAAACTGCTTCTCAATAGCCATGATGCATAGATTAATGCACATAACTTAAAAGCCATTGCTAAAAGGATTGACAGTGTTGATGAAAACACTAACTCAGTCTGGGAATAAAGCAAACTCTCGCAGAAAAGCCTGATGTATAAATAATTAAAAAACACTGCTGCACCAAAACCCCAGCGAGCTGAGGCTTGATCAGCGTCGTGTCAACTCATTTTGAATGTTTACCTGTAACAGAACATTATTTAAGTTTGGTTTCATTCTAACTCATTTGACTAAAACACTCACACAATATTTGTCACCTTTGTTCGTTTTCAGATATGAACAATACAGCAGCTTCTCAAATTCAAACTAATCAAGAATCAGAAAATAAGGTGGATATTTAAAGGAATACAGGAAACACTTTATGTAAATAGCTGAAAATGTGCATACTTTTTGTCAGTTTATTTGAATGAAATTTAAACACATTTATTTTGAAATCCAGAGTCGTCATTCACGGAGCTTGAAACATTACGGATGAGACGTTGTTCTTAATCCTCTTTCCAGAGACATGAGATGAAGTGGTGACTTTAAGTTGCTCCACTGTGTTTATTCGCTTTGTGTCTCAATAAATTTCCAACATTGTCTAGTCATAAGCTGCAGCTCAGTGGAATCCTAACCTGGCTAAAGCAATGATTTCAGTATTTCATGAGCAAACAGAGCGGTGCCATGTTCCAGTAGGAGGTTGAGAGGAATGCAAAACGTGTTTCAACATACAAGCCAAGGTGAAAAACTGTAAATGAGCGAAGAGACGAACCCTGAAGAGTAATATGTCAAGCAAGTATGTAAAGCTTGGGAAATATCCTAGTTTTATGCAGAATATAGTGGTAAACGACAGTGATAAAAGACATTACAAAAAAATCAAATAAAAGTTACGCTATAATCAATGAAGCTAAAATTATTGTGCTTGTCTTTTGCTCTGCTGACGTTGCCCATGATTCTGATCAATAGCTTATTAATACCATTAAAGAACGGGATGTCAAAGAGACCAATGCAACCACTGTGACATTTCCAACCTGATCCTGATGGTGACTTTAGGAAATGAAGCTACACCATGCACAGTCTTTGAAGAATGAATAGATACACTATACAAGAACCGAAACATTAAGTTCCACTTCTCTAAATAGCCTTTTTTGTATGCCACCCATGTTTCACTCACACAACAGCCTAAAAATTCTCTGGATTCATCCCTAGAAGTGTTACATGCTTTAAATATGCCACGTAAACTTGACTTTTAATAATTGAAAGGTATACATATCCATATGCCTTAATTTTATTGCAATTTTACACATTGTACTATTTTATCTTCTTTCTATGTGCGCTTTAAATGCTGTTTAGTCTGAGTTTCACCTCCATTTTTTTTTTTTTTTTGCATTATATCCTCAGAGTTTATTCTATTAAATGGAATTCATTATTATAGCATGCCTTTCTGTGTGGAGTTTGCATGTTCTCTCTGTGCCTATGTGAGTTTGCTCAACGTACTCCGGTTTCCTTCCACAGTCTAAAGACATGCATGTGGGGGAATTGGGGGTCCTGCCTTCACCCACCTGTTACCCTTAACAAGATCAAATAGTGTAGAGATGGATGCTTGTTTTGACTTTTCTATGAAGTTTTTTTTTGATCGCTTGTATTAACTTTTGGTCATTATAGAGCCCATTTAGTGCTTTTCTGGAGTAATTTTGGGCTGAATTCACAATATATCGGGCTTTATATTGATTATCTTGTCACATTTAGATCACTTTGTGTCTATATGTTGTTTAGTAGCTCCTGTAAATGATCACCTTTAATTGTTGTCAAAATGTTTCCACTTGCAGATACCCATCCTTTGTGTGTGTGTGTGTGTGTGTGTGTGTGTGTGTGTGTGTGTGTGTGTGTGTGTGTGTGTGTGTGTGTCATGTCACATATATAAAAAATAAACAGGCATATATCTAATTTTATTTTTTATTATGTTACATTCTGAATATTCTATATCTTTTTACACAGCTCTCTGCTCTCATCTTTGTCTTGTGCATCTAATTCATTATTAATTCCTGGACAATATATTGCATTTCTGAATTAAAATCATAGACTTACAGTCAACCTTGATGCTTGGGTGTGCAATTTATCGATCTAGCTTGTATTATGTCTATCAACTAAAACGAAAAGGACAATTTAAATACACACAGCAAGAATGGACAATAGCAGTTTCATCAAAGCACTTCCAGTATTATAAATTCAAGATGTGTAACATGTTATGATTATGAGAGGCTTTTCGGGTCGGTGAGTACCGCAATCCGCCGCCAGATGTCGCTGCTCACCAGCGGTGGCGCGCCGCTCTCGCGCTGCTGTCACGTTCGCAGTGAGGAGCGCCTCCGCTCCATGTGCGAAAGTAAAACCTCTCCGGATTGGCTCTGGCCCGGACGCGGCCATCTTATGCACTCTGTCAACACGGACACTTTTCGCGTGTTTGCCGAGATTAATCGGCGGCCGTGCGGGGCCGGTCGGAGCGCCGCCGTCGCCACGGTCCGCGCGCTGGGGAAACCGGTTCGCGAATCCACGCGCGCGCGTGGCGCCGAGCGGAATTGCGGCGCGTCCAATCACAGGGGGAGTCACTAATATGCAAATGCGGTGTTATCACGGTCACGTCAGCAGCAGCGAGCAGAGCCGCTGCGCCGTGGTCGCCAGCAGGAGTACAACTAACAACACACACACACACACATACACACTCACAACTTGGCCGATAACACTCACACTGCCTTGACGTCAGGAGTTGCGCCTCGCGTCAATTTCAGGTAAGGAAACGACACTTTTGCTGCTGTTTTTTTCGAGCAAGGGACCCCGGCGACGTGTCCGGCTCGCGGGTCTCCGGTTCATTCAGACCCGGAGCTGTCAGACTCGGGACAGTCAGCCGGCGGAGGGTCGCCCCAGCTGTCTGATGACACACCGCCTCGCTCTCTCTATCTTCCCGGTTTGGAGCGACACACACCGCCGAGTTGTCAAACTTGTTCGTTTCTCTCTCTCTCTCTCTCTCTCTCTCAAGCCGGAGCGTCAAAAACCGAGCGATATGACTCGGTTCCGCGGAGTTTTGTCGCTTAATTGGAACACTAAGTAGTTCCCCCCGGTGGTCCTGAACTGACAGCGACCAGCCGGGAGCGCAGCTCGGCGTTCGAACTGAAATGAAAGTGGGACGTGGAGGACGCACCAGTCATTTGCATGATCACGGACACCATCACTGACGACCTCTCCATCCATCTCCGGCCTCCCCTTCCCCCTCTTCTCCACCTCCTCCTCCTCCTCCTCCTCGTCTTCCTCGCTGAGCACCGTCACGACACCTATCTGAGAGCAAAGTGAAGGGTTGGTTAGGAGCGCGTGTGGACGCGCTCGACACTTCCTAAAAGGAAACCTAAGGAAGCCACGCGTAATTTTGCGCATTATTTTGGTCTGCGCGCCTCGCACAGTTGCGCGTAAAAGTCGCGCAACACATTGCCGCCTCGTCTTATCGAACAGGGCGCTCGGCGGCTGAAGCCATTCCTGGGGGAGGGAGAGATGAAGAGGATGCTGCTCACTTCAGAGGTCAGCTCTGTCTTATTCCATCAGACCAGACAACACTTAAAACAACCGCTTTTCGCTTTAAAAGACAAAAACCTCCACACAGACTTCTATTTACTCGTTTTTATTCTTGGGGGAATGTTGCGGCTCATTTGTTGGTGCGCAGAAGTGTCCTTTTGTGGGACTTTTGGGGTCCCAGGCTAGAATGGCGACACACACACACACACATTGGTTGTTGATGGTGGTCATGAGTTGCACGTGTCTGGTCTACGCTTCCATGATTGTGGAGGAAACAGCTGGAAAGCGACATGGGGGGCTGGTCTGCGCCTCAGGGCCAGATGGGTGGCGTTTAAAGGTTAGCACCGACATGACTTGCTGGCTCCAGAATGTGCTGCACTGAGTTTTCTGTTCTATGTGAGGAATAATGCTTTACTATTAGATTATGAGTGAAGCATAACAAAGATTTGTGTGCAGTTTGTGCCATATGTTCAATTATCTAAGCCTGGGGTGTCAAATATATTTTAGTTCAGGGGCAGCATGCCGCCCAGTTTCATCTTGAGTGAGCCTTAAGTTAAAGCTTTAAAGATTCTTTGTGTTCTGGCACAGAGAATAACCAATGAAAATGTCTATATTTTCACAAAACCAAACAATTATTGCTGAAAATGGCTACAATCTCAACATTAAGCCAAAATCCAGTGATGTCAGCAAAAAAAAAAAAAAAAAAAAAAAAAAAAAAAGAAACCTCTCCTGAAGCTGCATTCTGTATATTTTTACACACTAATGACTGCATGACTGCAAAAAGGTGACTAGTTTTCATGTGAACATCACCAATGTCTCAGCTCAGGTCTCAGCATTGCGTCTTGTCCACTACTCTGAAGATTTATTTTAATAAAAACAAAACAAAACACCTTTCTTTGCACAGTTTTGCAATTTGCAGGTGGTTTGTTGGGCCAGATTTCAGCCTCTGTCGGGCTGGTTTTGGCCCACGAGCCTTATATTTGACTTGACAGCCTTGATTGAAAATGTCACATAATTTTTAAGGATGTTGCTCTTAAGAAATGCCATATGTGTTGGTGTAAGAACCTAATACAGCTCTAATAAATCTAACTTATCATGCGTTCATTTATCCTGAGACCTCCAGGAAGCTGGAGTCAGTTCCTGCACTGCGGGTTCAAACCCGGACATGTCAACAGGCCATCACAGGGAGAGTGTCAGCTATGCAGCCATTCAGAGGAAAACAGGCGATAGTGACAAAAGCTGTCACCGCAGCTGTGCGTACGATGGTGAACGGGGTCGCGGACAGCCGACGTCACAGTCGTGCGACCAGCGGCGGCCTGCAGTGATTATCCGCCAGTGTCAGAAATTCCACAGCCGTCATCTCATCAATTGAAGTGCAGCAGGATGTGATTCAACAACTGAACAAGTCGGACTTGATTTGAATGCAAAAGAAAAAAGTTTGTTTGGTTCTGAGAAAGAGAGAGCCTTGTAGAGCAGGAGTGGCCAACTGGAACTGGTGAATTATCATTTACTTTTGAATTCATTACAGTAATTATGCAGTATTATGATTATAGAAGTTGAAATCGGGTGAAAATGACTTGCCCAGTAACCACTGCTGTATTCATTTCTAGAAATCCGTCTGAGGTCCGCGAAGAATCCAGACGGGGCCCTTCAGGTGCCGTGTGTGTGTTGTAGAGCTGTGGCAACAGGAGCCTTGTTTATGCAATGTATCATCCAGCTCCTGCCGTAATTGCGTCATTGTGGCATTGCAGTGTCATCGGCCTTGCATATAGACACGCGTCGCAGTCGGCACTGCTATATGTCTGTGGACTTCACCTTCTCTAAGTGGAGCATTGAAGCATACGGTTGTGTCCCAAGCTACCAGATCCACAGTGGAAAGGGTGGCGGGAGACTTGAAACTGTTGGAGTCGAAAGGTATCGAAATCTGGACACAGAGATAAAGACACACAGACTAACTGAACAGGCATTATAACAACTTGACATGTGAGGAAATGATGTGAATGAAACACAGTGTCGGACGCTTTACAACGGTGGTGTCAAACATATGGCCCAAGGTCCAAAACCATGCCAGCAGAGAGTCCAGTGTGGCCCACTTGATGGCCTTACAAGTTGTTGAACTTTCACTGAAGAAATTGACTGGATTTTTTTCTATAAATGCAACGACTATTGCTAATTTATTTACTAGGAATTGCAGTGTTAACGTAAAACTAGCCAAGATAAAACATCTAAGGTGCGAGAACAGTGAGCCTGTGCTGACAGTTAGTTTCTGTATTGCTCGTCAGGTTTGTTTGTAAATGTTTTCACACTGAATTAAAACCTCTACACAGAAACAATTGGAAACATTTTGAAGTTACGCTATCATTTATCTTGTCCGGCCCACTCAGGATCAAATTGTGCTTGAGTCTCCCCTGAACTACAATGATATTTGATATTTTTCCTCCACAAATAGTGCATAATCCAAAAAGTCCGGCTGTTTCTTTATGAGTGGCAGTCTCTTTGGATAGATATTGGCTCTTAGTTTGCCACATTGTTTTTTTTTCCTGCAGTGACAGAAGTAAAGAAGAAAAATGCTGTATGGCTCGACTAAATGGCTACTGACCAGAGGTTAGTCATGGCAGACTTGACGACTGAGTGAATCTTGGTTTGGCGATGGTTGAAGAGGAAATGTCTGTGTGGCGTATGTGGAAAGTACTCAATCCTTAGAGACTTATGAATGTGTTATTTAGCCTATATGATGGACATGATGGGTCAAAAGGGTTTACTGGCCCAGTTACCTTTCCCATAATTTGTACTTATGACACAACAAATTTTCATCATTACAGCTAATTATGTTTCAAGTGTGACCTGCTCAAGAGAGAAGTATGAGCCAATTTACGACGTCAGTCACAGACTGACAATTACAGCAAGTGTAGTCTATAAACGAGTTGGGCAAGATGTCCATTTATTGTGAAACTAAAGGAAGCCGCTGAGCCAATTAAAACTCAGGGCAAAACTTAAGTGAAGATCTCCATTTGACGTTTTAAAGTTGTACAGAAAGTTGACGCTTGTTTGAGTCTGGCTGGGTTTTTCAATATGGCTGAAGTACTAAAAGACACATGGTAGAATAATTTGTAAGTCTTCAAGCAGCTGTAGGTGTGATTGTGGCAGTTCTTTGTTGGATTTGCGACTTGCCCTGGACACACCCTGGGCGCCAAATGTTACAGACCCCCCAACTTCCACCCCTTCCCCCACCCCAACCCGCAAACCTAACATAGTCGAAAGGTGTTTTCCCAGCTGCTTTAAGAGCTTTAAACAAGCACATTACTTTGAATATTGTTGATTTATCTTCTCTGCCACTATCAAAAAGAGTTCATTATTTGTAAACACAAATAAGACCATTGAGTTTGCTCTTTTTGTGAAATTGACATTGTCATAGGGCCATACAGTGGTGTAGTGGTGTGCACGCTTGCCTCGTAGCCAGACTGTCCCCAGTTCAGCAGTGTTTGATTAGTTCTGGCAGCCTTTCTCTGGGTCCTCCTCTTTCCTCCCACAATCCAGGGTGATTGTCTGTTATGGCCCTGTTTTCACCTTGCATTAAAATGTGATCGAACTTAAGTCGGTATTCATGCGTCTTCACACAGACCACTTCGCGAGGTGGTCTAGCACTCATATTTTCGTATGTTTGATAGTGGAAACAATTTACATCTTGAATGCGGTCTGGGACAGTGGTGTAACCAGAAACTATGTCATGCCCAGTGGCAGCTGGTGGTAAATTTCTTAGGTGGGGCAGTTCATCATTCTTAATTTCAACCAATATTCTGAGCGTTAACTTACAGTGTGTTTATAGACCAGACAGCGATGGACGGGATAAAATTCACCCTGAGTGGCGGCCATTAAAGGACACTGGTTGGTTTGATTTGATGTCATTCATTTATATTGGTAATCAGTGATTGGTGGAGTCACTACTAAAACCTGCCTCCTTCATGCCGTTTTTCCAGGGCTCCAAGCTGTTTTCATTGCAGATCTTTTAAAGAAAAATAGGAGGGGCAAACGTGACTTCGCTCCGCTGTGCACTGGGACTGTCGTTAGGAATTAATGGATACTGATCTGAAGCAGCTAGCCCGGCACGCATATTAATACAAGTGGTAAACTGGCATACGTCTTGCCTGGCCACATGTGCTCCAATCACACGAGGTGCATGTTAATGTCAGGTGAAAACGGGGCCTATAGGTGTGAATGTGTGTTACTGTCTTTCCTGCTGTGGTTGCAGAAAGTAGGGTTTTCCTGTGTTAGTCCATTGGGGTTGGCTCCAGTGCAACATGATCCTCAGTTGTATGAAGCAGAATAAAAGAGATGGATGGGCATTTCCTTATATTTGGAAGTATTCTTAAATAAAAGCTGCCCTTTGACCCTGAACAGGATAAATCGATACAACAGATGAATGAGTGGCCTGATGTTCAGTAATACCGACTCTGACCATTGAAACATACTAAATCCATTTTTTGGGTTGTGAAAAAGCTAGGATAGCCATTCAGTCGGATCGGTAGATATCAGATCAGGGCAGTTATTTGTAATTTTTCATTGATAGGGTGTGAGTAAATCTGGCCGATCACCTCACTGATTTTTTTTTTTTTTTTTTTTTTGATCATCTGCCATCAACTGAGTCTCGTTTGCGACCTGCCAAAAATATTCAAATAGCCAACACGCCATAAGCAGCATTAGAAATCCAGTGGCTAACATGTCAGCAGTCTAGAAGTACAGTCTGATCTGGATTATCTGGACCTCGCTTATCCAGATCTGGGCCGTGCATCAAGTGATCACCGTTTGTGGTCAGGTGTGCCCAGACGTGGTCCGAGATTTTCACCTCAAGGTGTTACAGAGCAGTGGTCGCCAACCTTTTTTGCACAAGGACTTGTTCAGTTTCAAGCATCAAAATCTTTCCAAGGACCGCTTTTTAAATAAAGCTTTTAATTTTTTATTTAAATTTCACAATATAGCAATAGCAAAAAGCATCGTATCTTGAAAGTATCGGGATCGGCTGATACTGAAATCTGAGAAATCGGGATTGGGGTCCAAAAAGTGTAATCAGGACTTCTCTAGAAAGAATAAACACTGTACCAATCAGTTCTCTGTTAATTTTCAAGGACTTCAGTTGTGTATTATCTGTGATTGAATTAGACATTCTGACATGACATCATGTTAAAAACCATTGAATGTGTTTTTGTGTGTATAAAGTGTGAATGTAAAAGATAAACAAGTTCACAGTCCTCTTTTGTCAGTAATCAGGATACATAGAAAAATCAGGGTAGAACTTATATAAAAGTTTCTGCATGTAATTTCAGATGCTTGCTGATAATCTGAGATGAATCAGTGGCATGTTGCATTGAAAATTGTCCTTTGAAAAAGTCTTTGTAAATGACAAGCATGAATTAAACAGTTCTGAAAAGTCACGTGAGCCTTTAATGAACAAGGTGGAAACCACAGTGTGCTGCGGTGAACTCAGTACTTGAGGCACAGTTCATACTGGAAACAGGAATTGCTTAATGTATATGTGAATGAATTTCACTGTGATGTATTGCAAAGGGTGACAGATTTGCTGCTTGTTTGCATGACTGCAGAAGAAAGATATAGTACTGTGGAAGTGAAATCATTACTTTGTTGGTTTGTGTTTCTTGTTTGAGTTTCTCAAACCGTTTCCGCAGTGTAACGTGGTTGAGGAGGTTGTAACAATTGATGTTGGGTTTTGAATCATTAGTTTTTACTTAAAGAATATTGCATTCAACAATGTAATAAAGCTGCAGTAAAAAGAGCAATTAGGACCGAGCTTCTATATTTTTCTGTTGGTGTGGGTGATCTGCCTAGAACCAAAGTAACTAGAGTCTAAATGTGGCCTTCTGTTTCATTGACAGCGATGAGTTAATGCCACATTTTTACTGGAATTGGTAAACAGTTCTGTGTCAGTTTCTTTTAATTCTTCTTTCCTGTTAAGCTGAGTTTTTATTGAAGTAATCTGAAAGCACTGCAGGCCACTGACCAGTGAGATACAATCCTCACTAAAATCTTCATTGTGTCACCTTCATTGGAATTTGTTTGACAAAATACATGATCCTGCACAAAGCGACAGTGTTTAATTGTCAGACTGCAATAACAACTGCGGTGTGTGTGGTCAGCTGAACAGGTGCTCCCCGCCTTGGCTTTCCAACTGCGCGTGTTGCGTTGAAGAAGATGTCACGGTAGTTTCACATAGTGTCACTATGACAACCAGTTATGCTAAGGGAGTACGATCTCCAGTGAAATGCAAAACCAGGTGCTAATAGCAAGTCAAGACGATGGGAGTGGAACAAGGATTAAGTGGGACTTGCCTACATGACCTGCAGCAGCAGAGTGTCTCCTCATTGTACATGTGAGATCAAGATTTCCTTAAATGAAAACTAGGAGAGAATAACCTTCTGTTTCTACAAAACCACCTCTCAGTCTTGCATGATACTGAGATGTGTGTGTAAACTTACTAATTATTTTTCATGCGAGACATTCCTGGGAAATATTGTCTTTAAGTACAAGTCAAACATGCAGTTATTGGAATGATAGCATGAAATATTCCTGATCTATGAAATGTGTATTAAAACAATTAAAAGCCTTGAGATCAGTTATTAATAAAGGCAAACAAATATCTCTTCATGCCAGACTTCTGTGTGCTTCAGTGCATAGCAAGTCAGCATGTAATGACTGACCTGGGTGTGCTTCTGTCATCTTCTGCTGGTCTGTGGTTGCAGCGCGCGCGCACACACACACACACACACACACACACACACACACACACACACACACACACACACACACACACTTTAAGAGCCTCCTCTGCTGCTGTCCTTAGCTGTTGAAATTCTATCAGCTGTCTGCACCTCCCACACATTCTGCAGTAGCAGGGCAGGCAGCTTCACTGTGTGTGGAGTTGGGGGTAGATGTGTGTGTGTCTGTGTGTGAATGTGCGTGTGTGCAAGCGTGTGTGTCTGTCTGTCTGTGTGTGAAAGGGGTGGGGGTACAGGAAGAGGCACCTGCTGGTGGCTGGCGGTTGGTTTGCACCAGCTGCTTTGCTGCACACATGAAAGGCAGTGCTGATAGATTACTGACAGCACCAAATTTCTCCAGGAGCCCTCTAACCTAGCCATTACCTGGATTTTAAAAGCTGTTCCCTGGATTTTTTTTGGACTTCACCTAGCCAATAAACGTAGATCCCTGATGAAACAGTGGTGAGGAAACAGATGATATAAGCAAATGCTGTGGGAAAATTACACCTGAGAACTTGTGGGGTCATCTGGGTCACGACATTTTTCACTGTGGTGAGGTTTCTGCTGGATTATTTTGATTAGTAAGTTGTTTGCAAATGTATTTAGTCTTGATTTGCATCACAGAGTAAATTATACGTTTTTATTGGTTTTTAATATACATTTTTTTTTCTCCTTTTGGGTGCAGGCACACACTATAATGGACATGCTGTAGCCCTGTGGACGGGCTCTTTGGGACCAGCTTGGATTCAAAGGTTCCTGTCACCCTCCAGCCGAGGCCATGGACTTCTTTGATGACCCCAACCTCTTTGTTGGAGGGTTGGATGGGCTGGACGAGGATGGCTTCTCTGCAGCCCCGTCGCTTGTGGATGAGCTGAACCTCAGCGCTGACTTCGAACCCCTCCAAGTGGAGCCGCTTGGCCCGGGGAAGCAGCAAGACTTGATGCCACCGGTTTCTGCTCAACAAGCCATGCCCAGTTACAGTCAACCAATGAGTCATTACATTGGCATGAAGGCACAGAATCCCATGGGGCAGGTATTTTCTGGTTCTCCTAGCACAGGTGGCGGCATGATTGCAGAGCAACATGGCCAATACCACAGTGCCACCATGAGCCAAGTGCCTCAGTCCAACGGGCTGTTCTGTAACAGCAGTAGCCCGATGTGGGGCAACCATGACCAAAATGGGGCTATGTACCACCCTCTTTCTCAGCAGCAGCGACAGCTTTGCCATCAGCAGCCACAACTGCACAACCAGCAACTCCATGTCCAGCCGCAACAAGCACAGCAGCAACACCACCACCCATGTCACCGTCAGCAGCAAGAGCAGCAGCGCAGAATGCGACAGCAGCAGCTGCAACAACAGCAAAGCCATCAGCAACAGCTGTTGAACCAGCACCAACAAATTAGCACGCAGGCTGTGTCCCTGCAGCAGCATCAGCAGCAGCATCACAATTTCTCCTTTCACCAGAGAGGTCAGCTCAACAACCGGCAACAAGTCCTCCACGCTCAGCCGCAGGTTCATCACCATGCACAGTTCCACTCGAGGCCTCTCCTCAACAAGTCTTATTTGGACAGTCAAAATGCTTCTCTGACTGGGACTTGCTTACAGACACAGCAGCAACAGTCCAACTACCAGTTGCTCAGGGGAGGTCAGGCCTTCTCTGGTTCACGACCAGAAGACCCTAACTTGCCTTTTCCCATGCAGTCGTCGTCCATGGTTCACGCCCTGCCTCCCTGCTCTGTCAGTTCCACCAACGCTTACCAACCGGCTCAATACCCTGCCTACCCTGGAGAGCCAGAAATACCCAGCCTGAGTCAGCAATCTTTGTCCTCAGCCTCTGTGTGTAGACCCACCACCACCACTGCAGCACTCGCTTCCACAGTGCCTGAGCTATCAGGCACAGCATGTCAGTTTTCATCCACAGCACTTATGAGTCAGCAGCACACTAGGGCCCCTGTCAGCCAGACAGAGGAATGTCCTTTCCGAGCCTTGCGCTGTTCTGGAGCCACACAGGGAAACTGCAAGTCATCTGAGATGTTTAGTGACTCTATGGGGTGCTACCCCACGATTGCCAGCCACCTGCCTTCTGAGCAGCCTCAGAGCTGCAGGGTAATCAACACTAATGGATACCAAGGTTTGGGAGATGGTCTCCTGCCATCAGAGGCTCACGATGGAGACTTGGACAGCCTGGAGCCTCCTGACCTCTTACCTGATTTACTACCCCAGCTGGAGGATGCCTTGAGGCAACAGGAGGAATCCAGCTGCTCCTGGGTGGACTCCAGCCAGGAGAAAGCACAGGAGTACAAGAAATTACCACCCATTGAGTACAAGGAACAAAAGGTAATTTGCTTTTTTTTTTTTTTTTTTTTTTTATTTAATTTTTACTATTTTGGTTCCAGAAACATTTTGCAATCCATGATTTTCCAGAGCAACCGTCTGAATTCTATTCTTAATTCACACACCTACATTACAGTTTCCTCATTCATTCACTGAATTTATCGGAACCAGCAGCAGGTTGTTTTTACACGTGCCTCTGTTTCACTTGTGGTAAACATATCGCTGCAGGTATTACAAGAACTTGTGTATTCTTCCTGGTACATGATGGCACAAAAGCCAATCAGTCATGTAATGTTTAACTAACCATTCCAGATAGAACCTGCGCTCGTCTGGTAGGAGACCTGCAATCAGCAGTGGGGCGGAGAGGTGGATACGCAGTACCTCGGGCTGCCTGCAAGCCTTCTGAAAATGATAATGGTCAGTCCAGCCAGGGCTCTCTATCTGCCCTGTGCGCTGACAGCAGGTCAGGCCTGATTAGGCTAAGAGTGGCAGGAGTGTCTTCAGGACTTAGCTGTAAGCATACTTAGGGCTATATCAAGATGTGGGTCAGGGCAAGCCAGAGGCACTTGCACACTGCCTCGCTGGAGTGTGGGGGAGGTTGCACACTGTTGTGGTAGCTGCCACAGTTTTTCTGTGCGTCTCTGTGCGTGAGCGCATGTGCACGTGTGCGTGCGTGTGTGTGTGAGAAAGAGAGAGATAGAGAGTGAGCAAGCGGCTGAGTGAGCGGTAGGAAGAGACCGTGGTGAAGAAGAGTGGTTAGCACTCGAGAGAGGGGGGAGGGGGTCAGGGAGATGGAGAGGGCAGCAGCTCATGGAAAAGAAGAGAGAGAGGGAGAGAGAGAGAGAGAGAGAGAGAGAGAGCTCAGGAGAGAAAAGGGAGGGAAAGAGAGAGAGAGGAAGAGCGGAGAGGGAGAGGAGAGGCGGAGGGGGAGGTTGAGAGAATGCATTAGCTGGCTGTAACAGGCTTCAGGCGGTTCCTGGACTTCAGTTGGCTCGTAACTTAGCAGCATCCACGCAGCCTCCTGGCCCATGAGTGACACATGACCGGCAGCGCAGGCAGCAGACGTTTCATCACGGTCTGCACGCTTAAATGTGCATGTGAATTTCACCACATCTGTGTGTGCCTTCTTCCCAACGTGTGTGTTGGAGTGCTGAGTGGTTAATTCTAAAACCACAAATGTGCAATTTTGCACAAGAGCTCTTGTGATTTATTTTTTTCTTTTCAGTATTCACTTCTGACAAAAAAAAAAAAATACTGCTGACGGCACAGAAATGTTCAGCATCATTTACAGGATTAAACACAGAACTGACTGCAATTTCACAGATCAAAATTTAACTTAGATCTCTTTTAGTGGCAGCGGACTGCTCGTGTCCCATCACTTTTCAGACTGAATCTTTGACCCTGAGCCCAAACAACTTGTGCTGTGAGTCCCTCAACTATTCCCCACCAGGCAGCGGGTGACCAGAGAGCCGGTGGCCTGCCTGGACCGGAGCTCATCCACACATGCCATTTGTTCATCTGCAAAAGATCCTTGATTGAAATGGGGCCACAAACCAGAGCCATATGAGCGAGCCTCTCCCTGTCTGTGTCAACATCCAGCCCTGTGTTGATGCTTACAGGCTGACTGTGCTATTCATGTGCACTGATGTGTGAAGAGCCTGCTGATAGTGTGTTTGCTGAACAGGCAAGGCATCAGGGGATAGCGGCCCACTCTTCACTCCCCCGCAGTGTATGTGGCTAATTAGTACTTCCAGTGGCTGTAATGGTCAGCTGCAGCTGTGATGAGCACTCCGGGTTCAAGATGGATCGTTCGCCTCAGATTGTCATATGCAGGGGTTAAATTGGGATGATTGGTGTCATCGGTGCTGCTGCAACGGATCTTAATTTAAACCACTGGTTTTATTTTGAGTCCTTTTTCATATTTCCGGGAATTTGCAGACTGCTCGAAGCTTTCTTGAGCAGACGGTTCACCCCTGTAGAAATCAGGCACACTGAAGTGAGCCTTTAAAGCTGGATGCTGATTTGTGATGCTTACATGCACTCTTGTCCTTCAGCCTTTATGCTGTGACTCGAGAGCAACCACTTTGCCCTCTCTGCATTTGTTTAAGTGGCAGACCAAACAAATGTAAATGTTTCTTGCACTGTCAGAATTCACTGGGCCCTTCATGTAAGCGCTTGAGTTGCAGAGTTATCGCTTTGAAGCGAAGAAATCCTTTCATTCCCATTGGCACAAGATAGTTATCGAGTTTGTTGCCCAAACTTAGCTGAAAATATATTTTCCACAACCCATTTAATTGAGGGATTATGCTGAAAAAACATACCAAATAAGTATTTGTAAACATTTTTGTGAATTATATAGAATCACAAACAGGCAACATTTTATTGTGCATCCATCCATGGGTCATTGTTAGCTGAGTTCAGGCGAAGGCAGCTGGACATCAGAGAGCAAAGACAAACACCCACATTCACACTCACAGGCAATTTAGAATCTCTTATGAACCACAAATGCAAATTTCTGGTTTTGTGGGAGAAGGCAGACATGCGCACAGAGTGAAAATGCAAACAGTGGACTCTAAAGGCGCGACCTGGCACTCAAATCTACCACATTCTCTCTGTTAGGCTAACGTGCTATCCACTACACCACTGTACGGCCTGACAAGGCGCCATCCTGGATTTTTTATGAAGAGGGGTGTGACAGAGATAGATAGCAGAACTTATTGATGTGTATGCTGTGTTAGCTCACCTGTTGAAGACACAGCTCCACCTCTGTTTTTCCTTCTTTTCTGACAGAAGCGAAACATCCTGTCTTTTTCTTAAGGTGGGACTGAGTGAGAGTGTAATTGTAATTAAACAAATTGGCCGAGTACAAGACTTAATCCAACAATCAAGGCTACAATTCAAACATGTATGACGCAACACAGTCATTGTTATGAAACTCCTCTTTAAACAAAACAGACTAAATGAAGATAATTTTGTATCTGATTGGTCAGAATCTTTAACAACCTGTAAAGCTCACAGTTTACTGATTAAACAAAAAACTGACCATAGAAACTAATTTGTCTTAGCAGTAAATGGCTGCAGACTGGGAGACATAATGCTGCTTGAAATGGCAAAATGACTTTTAGTCACTTGCATTTCTTCTTAAAAATTAAACATTTTTTTTGAGCAATTCAAAGCATCAGCAGTGTTAGCTGGACCACAACAACCATTGTATCAATAAACTAGAAATTGGCACTCAGAGAGCGCAGACCTCCGCCACAGGTCAAATCAGTCACCAACAACAATAAGAACACCATATATAATAAAAACACTGTGATCGGGGTGTGATCGGAGCGGAGCGCTGCGGCATGCGGTGACTCTCTCTCTCGCTCTCTCTCCGTGTGTGTGTGTGTGTGTGTGTGTGTGTGTGTGTGTGTGTGTGTGTGTGTGTGTGTGTGTGTTTATCTGAAAAGGAAAACCGAAAAGCCACATAATTTATGTTATTTAACTTCATTTTAATTTGAAAATTTACCGGATTGTCTCGTATTTTCTGTTCCCGACTTCCTGTCTGGTGCGATCTGCTCTGTCCAGCTTTACAACTGGCGGTACACGGCGCGCGCGGAGAAAATAGAGAGGAGCGGAGCGTCCGCGGTCCACAGCACGAGCCGCTACACACGCGGCGTTCCCCCGCGCCTCCTGTATGAACCGTCAGATAGGTTAACAGGGGCGCCGAGCTGAAACTCGGTGCGCGGCGCTTCCCACTTCCGCGTCGGAAGCAGCGTGTCCTGTGTGAACCAGGCTTTTGTCCCCCCTGTCGGCGGCCTGCCCAACTATGTGAAAGACTCCGTATCTGTCAATGATAAAGAATCCTTTAAAAAATTCCTAGATCCAGAAAGTGATCTGGATCATCACCAAAATTTAATGGATTCTAAGTTAGCCCAAGACCCACCTTTCCACAAAGTTTCATTGCAATCCGTCCATTACTTTTTCCGGGATCTTGCTAACAAACAAACCAACCAACCAACCAACAAACCAACAGACGGACGTGATTACATAACCAACTGGCGGAGGTAATAATTACACATGGGACTCACAATTGCATATTTAAACTATTTACAGCAATAGTTTGATTCATAGGATGGACCAAGCAGAGCATGTTTCATAGCAAAACCAATAAATGATTCTTAAACGGTTCAGTGTAAATACACGTATGATTTCTTTGTGCTATAAACAGGGGTAGGGGGGTTTATGATTATATCACCCATTCATTCATCCATTTTCTGAAGTGTTTATTTCATATTGATATTTGAATTTGTATTTATTTTAATTTAAAGCAGTACTATGCAAGATTTGCTTTAGCGCTCCCCCTACTGGTCTCCTGTGAAAGCTTACTGTCGTTAACGTCCTCCGCATCACCCCCCCTCCTCCACCCCCGCCCACGCGTGCAGAGAGCGTCCCACTCCCGTTTCCTTTTTTTTCCGCTCGTTAGACAAAGTTTTTTTCTGACTTTTTGGTTCTGCCATCCGTGAGCACCTAAGGGTGGCGTTGCTAACGCTAGCGAGGGTTTCATGTTCATGTTGGAGGCAGTTCCTCGCGCTGCCCGGGAACTTCCTCCGGTTGCTCCCTCTGTCGTAGACATGCCTGCCTCGCACACTCAAACTTATTGGAAAACAAACACACTCAGAGACATGCTGCTTTCAGCTCAGTGCAGCAAACTCACTCGCGCTCACTTCTACCAGAGGAGGTGCCACTCCTCTTTATTTTTCAGTTACCAAATGGAAATTAGAACCAATCAACACATCATGCAAAGATCGTCTATTGCAACACAATGACAGATCACTCCAACACTCCAACAGCTTTTATACTTGTAATCCCGTATGAGCGCCGTAAAGCAGGTTTGTTCTCGCGAGATGTAGTCGGGTCCGCTCCTCTGAAATTGCAAGCGCTGTTTTCAGGACACAGACCCCGGGGGGAGTGAAGGGACAGGCGAATCACCGTGACAAGTCTTTGTTAACCCCCACAGGGATTGTGAAACACATTTATTGAGGTAAAAAAGTTGCATAGTTCTGCTTTAAAGTAGTTCAGAGAAATGTTTTATTTTTTACATCCATGTGGGTTGGCTCTTTTTGTTAAAGGATAATTAATGACTTTAAAAGAATTTATATTGTCGCTAACTATGGTAAATGGTAAATGGACTACACTTACATAGCGCTTTTACACTGCATTGACAGAGCCCAAAGCGCTTTACACTGCATTATGACATTCACCCATTCACACACACATTCACACACCACTATTGTGGACAGTTAATCCTCATGTGTCGTGAGTCAGAATGAGCCAGTCTACATTTTAAAAGGGTGCAAATTAAATTGAGCCCTAAAAAGCTAAAAAAAAGGAAGATTTGCAGAGCAGCAGTAGAAAATTAGAAGAGCCTGAAAACATTCAAAGGAAAAGCGGTTACTAGACTGACTGGATTTTCACTTATATGCTTAAGACTTTTATAAGTAAAACACATGAAGAAACTAGAAAAGGCTTGAAATATTGTAGTTTGTATATGACAGATAACACATATGAATATTTTAGCGTTAAAATTTTCTATTTTATTTAAATCTTTTGAGATGCAATGAAATGATTGAAAGAAAAAAAGTGTCAGTAATCGACGCAAAATATATGAAAATAGAATAATCAAGCCATGAAAGTAGAGGGGTGACATCTCCAACAGGCTTCATTGTGACCTTTTGGTGGACAGTTCTGGAAAAAATGCTGGTGTGTGATGTTCTTGCACAGATTGGCCTATTCTGTGTAAAACAGCCATGGACACCATATTTCTGTTAAGAAATGAACAATATTTGAATAAAATGCATAATAAGTTTTCCCCTCAAATATAAAATACAGTATTAGAAATCATTGTATAAAGTAATGTAAACAACTGAAAACAGAAGTTTAATTTCCAGGTGACTGTTGAGCTCTTCTTTTATTCAAACTCAGGTGTTTTGTGACTGGTGCTTTGTCGTCGTGTGTCTCTGCGGCATGGCAACGTTGTTGAATTAGCCTGCATTTTTTTTCTTTACTCTACTGCTAAGCTTTTAATTTGAATCACACCAGAGGAGCCTAATCAACGAGCGCCAGCAGCTCCTGTGCTGAGCACAACAGAAAAGAGGAGATGGAGGCGTAGACTGATGGATACTGATGGCCCGGGTTGCCGCAGCCACCGGAGGCCCCTCGGTAGTGACACTGAGCAGGTGCCTCCCTGCCGCCTGTCTGCATCCACGCTCTGGATTTATTATCCCTCTGGCTTGCTTTCCCCCACTCAGCCGAGTGTCGGCCTCGGAGGCCCCGCGAGGCCTCATGGTGTCGGCCTCGCAGCAGGCAGACTGACGATGGCGTTTTTTTTGTGTGTCTGTGTGTGCGCGTGTGTGTGTGACACGCTCACTTCTGCTGCTTCCTGACCTCTCCAGGCTTTATGTAACTCTTAGCCAACCGGCCGGCCAGACTGGGCAGGCAATCCCATAATCAGCCCTGAAACTTGACACCGTTCAGCGTCCTGGCCCTCACCCCACCACCCACATGCACAACACATACACACACACACGCACACACACACACACGCACATACACACACACAAATGCAAGGAACTTCAGCGGACTCGCACGCCGGGGAAACCTGCTGCTTCCTCGGCCACATGGTGATAGGCTGTCATTCACACACTTTCTCGGATCACCTCCCCCAACATCCATGCACTGCTCACCCTCCCCTCTCCCCTGTGTGTGTGTGTGTGTGTTTGTCTCGTTCTGTGAAGCGCTCGGTGTGCTTCACCCAGCCCTGATCGTCCTGTCTGTCTGGAGACCTGCCAGAGAAGGGCGGGGGCGGGGGATAACGAAGGGTCAGAGGTAAACAGGAAGTCAGGCGGTCTGTGCTGTGGGCGGAAGGGGAGGGCTGAGTGCAGGAGGAGGTGGAGAGGGCGTGTGGGGCGGGGAGGAGCAGCGAGCGGAAGGGGAGGAGGGAGTTGTACTTGGATTGAGTGTGTCAGGAGCATGTGGGAATGCTGCCAGCCCCAACTACACAGTAGGTCTGAATTTAAAGTATGCTCTTTTCATACAGCTTTACTCTCCGTCCTACTCTCTTTTGCCTCCTTCTCCAGGGATTAAATGGCTTTGTAAATTTTTCCCGGGTGATGGGTGGGTGAGTGTTTGCCCAGCGGTTGTGGAGGGTTTTTTTTGTTTTTGTTTTTTTGTCTGTGTGTTTGTGTGTGTGTGTGTGTGTGTGTGTGTGTGTGACTGGAATGTGATAGTTTTTGGCGGTGACTCCTTGAACTCGCGCTAACCTTTGACTGGCACACCGGGAGGACGGGCACACGTTGTGCGTTTCAGTGGTGAAACACTCAGTTTAAGGAAGCCCGCATAAAAACCACTCATATATCAGCTAAATGTAGGGTGCAGCACAGGAATGACAAAGGACAACAAAGTCTTTCGACCTCATTGTCCTTGTGTTTACACTTGACACAATGTTAGGCGCCTTGCTGCAAAAGGAAGGGTCT
Organism: Salarias fasciatus; assembly: GCF_902148845.1. Taxonomy (NCBI): domain Eukaryota; kingdom Metazoa; phylum Chordata; class Actinopteri; order Blenniiformes; family Blenniidae; genus Salarias; species Salarias fasciatus. Next base: position 12,275,432 of record NC_043745.1, on the reverse strand, counting down.
GCTTCACTGAACCGTGGAAGAAAACATCCTCATATCAAGTCAAAGTTGAATGAAGTTTGCCAGTGGAATGCAGGTTATATAGGTTACATGCTCATAGTTTTTTTTTTCCTTTAAAGCAAGCGTCGGTTACATTGTTCTCAGATGGCAGTTTGCTCACTGGTTACTGATTTGTCACTTCAGCAAACAGGTTTGTGTCAGTCGGAAGTCATTGTCCCGTCGCTATGGTTGCCGATGTCCGAGGTGGCGTGGGGTGCTTTCGCCGTTATTTTATAACCTTCAGGTTTTGATGACATTGCAATAGATTCACCCTTGTACTTTTTATAACTTTTGTTTGCCCTGAAATGTGTGTTTCTGGAACCAAGCGATGACGGTTGAAGGAACACATGTTGCAATGCGTGTTTCACTGATGATTTGTTAATTTTTTGCCGTTTTTCTCCCGTGCAGTTCCTTCCACAAAAGCACGCCAAACATGCAGTTTTCACTTATATACATTGATTTCAGTTCCTCTTTTCGGATGTATGTGTATCAAGAGCGTGTATAAACAGCGTGTTGCTGTAATAGTGACACAAGTGGGTTGATATTTAGTTATTTGCTCTACAATCAATCCTCAACACAGTGGCATACTTGTGACAGTTTTATCATAAAGCAAGCAGTTCTGCTCCGAGCAGCTCGCTGTCGTATTTCAAATGATTGTACAACACAGTTAACATGATACTGTCAGTTCCGACCCAGGGGTTCCTTCAGAGGGGACAGTGACTTGCGTTCCCTGAATTAAATAATTGAATATATTGAGAACAAAGTCTATTGCAAAGTCTGCATGATACTTTTTGCATTGTTTTTGTGTTGTGCAACACCCAGTTGCACTTTTCAGATGTGCTTTGCCCAGTTTTAGGTGATATTGTTTACATATTATACCTACAGTTATGTTCTCTTTTCTTCATGGTGAGGCTATCCTGAGTTTGCATGTTCTCCGTGTGTGTGTGTGTGTGTGTGTGTGTTTACTCGTATTTTTTTCCCTAAATATTTCACTTTCCTCACACAGTCCATAAACATGGGTTTGAGGTGACTCTAAAATGCCCGTAGGCGCGGATGGGAGTGTGTGTGGCTGTCTGTCTCTTTGTGTTGCCCTTCGATGGAGAGGTGACCTGTGCAGCTCGGCCCCTGACTTAACCCATAGTCATATTGGCTCCAGCCACCTGCGGCCCTCAGTTGGACGTTTTTTTCAAAATTCAATTTCTTTCATATAAATTGAGAGATATTGTGGTTGTGATCCAGTTTTTTGTGCTTTAAGGGGGAAAAAAGGAGCAAGATATGGTCTGTACCATTTGAGCTGAGATTTGCTCCATAGATGTCCACCCCACGCAGAGCAGGATGTGGAAATCAGAGGAGGGAGGGAGGGGGGGGAGAAAAAAACCCTTACTTCATCACATCCTGATGGCTGCAGGTCGACTCCACACCCGTGCTGTCTTGCTTGTGTGCGGATGTACAGAGCTGCCTCTCTGTGTGTTCCTCTGTACGCAGCCCTCCTCTCCCTTTGCACTGCTTCAATAATGAAGGAGTTGTAAAGGTCTGGCAGTACGCCCCTCGCTGAATCCCCTTCCACCACATCCCTCCCTCCCCTCTCTCTCTCTCTCTCTCTCTCTCTGTCTGTGTCTGTCTAGCTCTCTCTCTCTCTCTCCCATCCTCAGGGACCTCCTCTCAGCTCCACTCTTCAGTTTGCACCGATGTTCCCATTAATGAATGGCATCATCCGGCTTGCTTGTTTTGCTCAGTTCAGCTTCACTTCACTGCCTGGTGTCTGACCCGCTGTGCCGTCTGTGATTCAGAGAGCGCCTCATCATTACTCAGAACATCCACAGTTAAAAGGCAGTTATAAAGAGGACGCTTCGCTTTTTTTTTTTTGCATGTGACACATCATGTAACGTACACAAAAAGCCGAGGCTGTTCAAAATGCAAAAAACGCATTTCGTTCCTCTAGGAAGGGATGAATCATACAGCACCTGCAAAATCTGCACTTCTTTTGCTTTCGGTAGAAGAGTCTGGCTCAACAGTTTGTTTTTTTATATTCGATTATTTGACCATTTGAGTTTTCCTTCCCTGTTAAATTTGAGCATCTGCAATAGAAGCAAAGCTCTATTCGATGAAGAAAATGCAACATGTTGTGAGCTGCAATTATCTTTTAATGTCCACCAGACCTTTTCCAGCAGCAGCAGCATTTCCAGGAAGGCGGTTGTCTCTGCATGGATCTGACATTCAGCTCCTGATGTTTTGTAGCAGTTCAATCTAAAGGACATGCAGGTTGTGAATGTCATGATTCAGCTGCAGTAAGATTATACTGACCACAAAAGAGGCCTGCATTTAGAGCAGTGAATAAGAAAAATTACCCACAATGGACCTTTTTTTTTTTTATTTTTAATGTGGGAGTCAGCTGTTAATTCTGAAAGGTGTCTGTCTGTGGGGTGATGGCCTCCTGCTTTCACTTTGACTCATGCTCGGTGGACCGTGCACGCGGCGCGAGCCCTTAAAATATCATCTTAAATCTTGCTGAGCGACCGGCCTTCGAGCTGACACTCTGCGATGCAAGAAGGGCAGATGCCCTACTTAGAATCACTGCCTGCTTTTCTCAGTGTTTGGGGCTGACTGACACGGAGCCAGGCCACGTTTATACTCTGTATGCTTTGCAGCTCTCAGACCTCACGTCATGACTGTTTTTATGCAATCAGTGGAAAAACTGTGCCTGTCTTTGTGGTCTTTATTCAGTTTAAGTAAGATTTAAAAGATTTTCATAATTTTAGAGAAAGTTTTTGAGGGTTTTTTAAGGGTTAAGAAAAAAGTATATTTATTTTAATAGTGCTTCAGTTCTTGAGTGTAAATGCAGCTCCAAGTTACACTTACATGTAGCAAATATTAAAAAAGAAAAAGAAAATGTTGAAGTTTACCGTTTCTGTGGGTGGTTCACAATCTGTCTCCTTTTTCTTCATACCTTGTTTGAGAGGTCTATAAAAACAACCTGGCATTTTCACTGAATTGATCCAGATATGAAGCTGATTGTGAACACAGTTCTCTGCTCCGCCTCCTCACAGTCACCCCCTAGTGTCCGCTTCTGTCCTAGCCGGGTGAGTCAGTCCAGCATGGTGTCCTGCCGCTGCCAGACTCCGACTCCACTGTGTCCGCTGTGGAAAATCGCTGCGCTTGCAGGGAGCGATCCCCGTTGTTTCTGTTTGTCTTTAAAGTCATGGTACTTTGAGCCATGCATGTGTGTTTACCAGCTCAGATACATGAAACGTGCAGCAGCACACATGGATGAGAAGCGGCCTGCAGGCAGTGTTTTCTCAGGCCAGGGCAGCGTTCAGGGCCGGACTTTGCTCGCTCGTTCTTTTGAGCTTTGTTGAACAGGCCCATTTATATCTGAGGCAGCGTGGTGTTATCACGTTATATGTTTTGAGTTACAGGATGAGGCGCAGGAAGAAATTAGTATCTTCCTTCTTCACATGGCAAAACACATCACAGTATATCAACATGCACAAAAACTGTCATTGAGGCCTTTAGAATAATTAGATCATTTCGCCCAACCTCACCGACATTTTCATCTATTTTTCTTAGAATTAGCTGATCTGATGCAAGATTTGCAATCAGTGAAGTTGCTGGCTTTGTGTCCAGTGATGATCTTTACCTTTGTATAGTTGTTAAATTTGTTTGGATTATAACTTGCGACTATTTGTCACATGTGACTCCTGTGTCTCCATCGTGTTTTGGATGCTGCTCTGCACAGATTTGAACATTTGCTATTGTCATATTTCTTAGTTTATGGATCTGAAAAACTTCCAGCTTTACACAAATAAGGTGTATCAAAAAATTAAGGTACTGTTAAAACACTTAGATTTCTATGTCCATACGAGCCAAATGTTGTCAATACGACATAAAGCATGGAATTTGTGTTAGATCAATGATATGAGACGGTACAGATGCTTCTTGTTTCATCCACCTGTAAAACACATCCAGTTGCAGTTTTGCAGTTATTTTGTGAAAGGGGAATATCACTGAAATTGTTGGAAAGAGATGCAAAGGCCATTGCATTGGTTGCATCTTGTGTGAGTCAGATAAAAATCAGCCTATTCCTAGTGTTTGGGCCTATATATGGTCAGATTACTCAGAAATAACTTGGTCTTCTGAGTGTCACTGGCCAGGAATGAAGGACGTTTGCTAAAAATTAGGATCAGACTTTATTTTTTAACTGAAGGTTAAGTTTTCTCTATGATACCGGAGTTTGTTCACAACCTGTCTTCGTGCTTAAGGGGTGACTTTAGTAGGCACAGTCGTACTTTAGGCAGAGAGCAGCGCGCACGGCTCAGCCTCTCTCACTCTTGACCCTGAATAAAGGATCATTAATGCGTGGCGCTGTATTTAATTGGTTGGGGAAGCATTGCTTTGCATCCTGTCTCCTTTCATTTATCAACCTTGCACTCCAAGTCTGCCTCCAAAGTGGTCTTTAGCCAGAGGCCCAATTAGCAAGGCCTGTTCTTTTTCCACCCGCGATTACACACACACACACACACACGCACACACACCACACACACCTATTCACTACGTTGTGGTCTGAGATGCATTGTTGTGACGTCTGACGATGGTTGACAAGGTGCCTTCGATGGTTTTATTTGTGTGAGAAAAGCCTGAGGCAAATTGTATCTTTAGTAAACAACACCAGGAAAATGTTTTCACAGATGTGTGAAACGTCACAGAAAGGTGAACTCAAGGTTGAGGGTGAAAGTGATGAGACCTCTCCAGGCATGCTATAAAAATATCATTTAAGAGACTTATAGTTGGAGAAAAGAGCATCTGCCCGAACTGACTGCAAACACATCCGTCACTCGTTTATCAAAGAGGCTTGTTTAACGTTTGAATGTATTTCACTCTTTATCCAGATTCATACAGATCAGAAAGATGCATGTTTTTTATTGATTTGGTAATTTGCAAATGTTGCTGCCGTCTCTCAGGTATTTAATAACAAAGCTAATCGTATCAATCAGTCCTATGGGAGACACTGGTTGCTCTGCTTTAGACAGAATGGTAATCTATTAATTTGTGGACAAGTATCATTTCTACTCCCCTGAGTGTTTGAGAATGTCTTTTGATTTTTTTCGCCACAGATTTAAAACGTGATGATGTCTCTAATTGCAGCCTATCTGTGTGATCTCTTGGTCCTCATGGTGACGCGTGCGTGCGTGTGTGTGTGTGTGCGTCTGTGCGCGTGTGTGCGTGTGTGTAAACTGTTTTATGCATAGCAGTTGTTTTTACATTTCCATGCAGGAATTCCAGTCATTTGAGTGCAACAGTCAACAAGGCTGCTCAAACACAATGAAAGTCAAAATACAACTGAATGTACAAGTCTGTGACAAAGTAATAATTTTTTTAGAGTCCACATGAAATAAAAATAGTTTTATTCATCATTGACTTTGAAGTTAACTTATTTTATGATCTGTAAGAGTAAACGTATTTGCAGCATCTTCTAATTTCTGCTTTCTATCAAAACTGTAAAATTTTGGATTTTCTCAATATTCACGTTTTCCTTCTGTTTAATGTCTAAAGTAAAATCATCAGATAATGGCTTTGAACAGAGACATGTAATGAACATGAAGCATGATTGACTCGACCACTTTATTAGGAAACAAATGTTTTCATATGCAAACATAAATACAAACCTCTAAGAACCAAAGAACCAGTGCCGTTTGAGATATACCTTCATGTTATTCTAGCCTTAAAGACAGGTCTGAATACTTCATCGCCCTTTTGCTGAAAAAATACATTCATAATAAAACCACTTAGTTCTGGCTTGACTGGGTATTTGATCATGATAGCAGCGTCCTGTTTCACATTGAAAATGAAAGCCTAAAGTTTCACATAAAATCACAAGTTTAGTTATTTCACACAAAGCTGCACCAGGTTTCACTGGGACTTGAGACCTGCTGGTGGTAGATGGATGGATAGAAGACAGGAAGTAAAGAAAGCCCCAACTCACGACACAAACTATGATATAATCCAGCTTGTCAGTTTTGTTATCTGTTTCACCTCAACAGAAAATTTTAGCTTAAATGAACAGAAATGCCAAACAGAAGACTTGAAACACAACTCTGTTGTCCTTGAGCTTGCCTGAGGTCAGGAGAACGGGTTTCTCCACCTGCTCAGTCTGAATTATTGTTTATTCATTGTTGATTTTTTTTTTTTTTTTTTTTTCCCCGTTTAACTGTGAAAGTTCAGAGCCGAAATAACCAATAATCAGATCAAACATGGCGTCTCGCCTGATGGATAATGGATCAAACAGCTCTTTCCCTGCCATCCGCTGCACCGGGGGAAATGTCATCAGCATCAGGTGCCATTATGTCCCAGCTGGCTCTGGATTTGAACAGCGGGCAGCTAGCTGCAGGCTCCGGAGCCCCGGCGGTCGCTTAGCCATCTTGTCATTCTCAGCCGGTGCACTGCGAGCTCTCGGCTCTCATTTCCCTAATGGTGAGTTAGTGCAGACTCTCACGGTGGTACGGGAGAGAAATGAGAGCAGTGGCACACTAATACGGACCCTTTGATGAGGAAGTAATGGAGTGTTCACAGACAGGCACCTGTGCCTCTGCGGCCAGCCCACCTCGCTCCCTCTGACACATTCACGCGCACACACACATACACACACCACTTTTTTTTTTCTCTCCATCCGCTTCCTTTCACCAGCTCTGCTCCTCCCCTCCCCTCCCCTCGCCGTCTCCCCTCCCCTCGCCGTCTCCCCTCCCCTCCCCTCGCCGTCTCCCCTCCCCTCCCCTCGCTGTCTCCCCTCCCTCATGTGTCCTCAAAGGAAGCCACTCCCCCTCATACAGAGCTGCCAGGGCTGTTTGCATATTAACTGTCTCGTTGCCAAGGAGCTGTGGCTTCTTGCCATGTGACCGTTGAAGCATGTGTACATTGGAGACTGATATACTCTTTTCTTTATTTTTCTTTTTTTCTCTTTCTTTCCAATCTTGTTTTCACACAAACAAGAGAACATGTTTCACCATCACGAACAGGCGCATACGGTAAAGAAGTCTGTCTCAGTCGAGCTCAGTGTTATTCAGACTCCGTAGAGGTCTATCATCTCCCGTCAAGCGGGATGCCAAGTACATTATAAGTCTGCTCACCCCTGGCAGATACAATAATGGACGGCTCAGTTTTGTTTTCATTTCAGCAGTGACAGTTCAATATGTTGGATGCAAGAGGAAACATTTTTTGTCTGTTTATTTGAAAAGCTTTGACTTAACACCAATGGCAGCGTGGCTGTGTGAGAGTGGAGACGACTCATCCCGTCCCCCCCGGGACTGTACCCTAGTGGGCTTTATCTGACAAAGGATTTGTTTAGCTTGGAGAGGACGGTGTTGCTCAGCTCCCAGTTAGCATGTGGTCTGCTTTAAAGTCCAAACTCCAAGGCCTGGCTTGTCTGGTTGATCTGATGCCTGCTGCTGCACACACTTGGAAGGGACAGCCATCGCTATGCTCACATAGCAGCGATGGCTGTCTGTGCAGGAGGCGCTGGGCAGTAACATGCAAAGCAACACAAACCACAGAGACGAGCTGAGAGCGCTCCCCGGCAGTTCACACAGCTCCGACTGGGTAGTTACACCAAATTTTATTTAGCATATCTGCATAACATGTAATGGAAAGCCATATTGAACATAACCTACACACACTCACCCACATATTTCACACCAGACTTGAATAAACTCACCAGTAGCATAGTGAGAGGACCGAGAATGGAGCTCGATCGCATGGTTATAAAAAGTAACATTATATGGGACATGCATAGCTTAAAAAGAGTTCCTGCCTGGAGGTTATGAAAGCGCAGAGAAACTATTTCATGTTTACTCAAATCTTAGCAATTCTGGGTAGTTATATGTAAGAGTATTTCACATGTTCTTCTAGAAGTCGACTTGTTGTGGATGTTTTGTCGTCTGCTCTGACCGTTCAGGAGCTGAGGCTATACATGTTTTTTTTTTTAATGCTTTTACATGCACTCATTCAAAATCCCACCTAACTCATAAACAGCCATTTTATGCTTTTCAGATGTTTCTTCACTTCAGCCGTCACATCAGCTTGTCAGGGACATGGCATCAAAATTATACCCCTGGTTTTACACTGAGGTGGGCTGGAGCATGAGACGTGAGCGGGGTTGCTGGGTGGAAAAGGTGTCTGTTCAGCAGATTTTGCACAGTAACTATGGGCTGGAAAAAAAAAAAAAAGAAAAGCTGATAGGCTATCTGTCAGTAGCGCAGGCCTGACCCAGTAGTCCTGAGTACTGTACCTGGCTCTGGGCCAGCCGTGTGTCTCTGTATAATTCCCCATCCCATGTGCCAGCCCGTGCACATGGCCCCTGATCTTGCTGTCAGGAGTTCCCTGAAAGGACTTCTCACTTTCCAAGATTTCCTCTGGCTCACAAGAAGAGCTTCTCTTGGACACTTCCCAGTTTCCTCACTTGGTTTCTTTTTTTTTTTTTTTTTCCCAAGAGTCATGACAGGATGACCCGACCTTGACCCCATAGAAGTGACTGATCTCTGCTGTGCAGACAGTGTGTACCCGACAGGGTGAGGGACCTGGAACACTCTGCTGTGTTTATTTCTCACCAGCTCTACCCACTGCAACTTTTTTTTTTAAAGTGTTTGTGTGTTTTCTGCCTTTGGGAATAAGTTGAACTGTGTTTTATTCTCATTCTTTTGGAAAAAAGCTCTGTGAAATACCCGGCTCGTCACTGGCAGTAGCCAGCATGGAGACAGAGGAAGCCACGATGTTGACAATCTGTGGCGTGGGAGAAAACCAGTACTTTGGGGGTTAAGTTGTGAAAGTTAATGTAATAACTGCTAGCACCATCTGCTGGCCTACTTCCTTACAAAGAGAGAGAGAGTGAGTGAGCGAGTGAGTAAGGGAGAGAGGAGAGAGGAGAGAAAAACGAGTCTGGGTTTTAACGACATCTCTAATATTCATGCTGATGCATTTTGCTGCTTTGTGCTTCATTTTCCGCCGCTCAGCCTGCCAGAGTCTCGAGCTCGCCACACACGCCTCAGCCAGGGAGAGGGGAGGGCAGCGAGGGGAGAACCAGGAAAGATAAGTGGGGGGAAAAGGAGGAAAAAACAATTAGCCAAACAACAGAGCAAGAAAATACACAAAGCCATTTTTTGTGTGTAATGAAGGAGTAACCTACCTTATCCTGGCCGGCGAAGAGGACGAGGAGAGGAGCAGCGGTAGAGGAGAATCGGAAAGACCGGGACAGAAATAAGAAGGAGAAGGCTCAGAGAGGTACTGAGGGCGCACGCGAGAGGCAGGCGGAAAGAGGAATCAATGAGAGGGGAGGAGAGACGAGGCAGGGGAAGGCAACTCTGACACACACACACACGCTCGGAGAGAGTGAGGGAGCCGGACGACGGCGAAAAGCAGCACGCAGTGGCAGAATGAGAGCTTCCTGGACTGCCACGCACCTCCTCTACCGCCAACAGCGCTGCTCCCTCATCACCCTGTGAAGAGACAAACGAGGGTGAGAGAGAAAGAGGAGAGAGAGAGAGAGAGAGAGAGAGCTCCCATGCGCTCTCTTGAGCCCTGCCCGCTGGGGAGGAGGAGACGGACAGCTCCGGCGCTCTCGCAACTGCCTGAGGAAGAAGAGTTGACCGGGAAAGAGGAGGAGGAGGAGGAGGGGAGGCAAAAACGAGGAGAGAGAGAGAGAGAGCGCGAGCGGAGAGGAGAGAGAGGGAGGTGGAGGGGGGACACACATACAGCTCAGGAAAGAGTGAGAGAAAAACGACTGTTAGAAGAGGGGGAAAGAAGTGAGTGTGTTTCTGGGATGGAAGACGTGAGTGAGCAGCGGAGGCAGAACAAACCCCGGCGGAAAGGGCAAGGCTTTTGTTAGCCGGCTGGAGAGGGGGAGGAAAGAGGAAGGAAAAAAAAAAACAAAAAACACCATGTCTACAGTGAAGAGGCCAAGAGGAAGGGTAAGGAGCTGCTCTCAGAGCTGGGAGGGAGGGAGGGAGGGAGGGGGGAGGCAGGGGGAGGAGGAGGAGGAGGAGGGGGAGGATGGGGACGGCAGTAACTGAACAACCTCCTCTGCTACTGGCTCTTGCGTGCACTGCCGCCATCTGAACTCATTGCTGCCTTTTTTTTTTTTTTTACCCCTCCCCTTCCCTCCATACACATTTGGTTTGCTTGTGCTAGGACCTTATCAAGGCATACTTCACATACAGTGTTTTCTTCCCCCACCTCCCCCCCACCTTCGTCTCCGTGTCCATGTCTCGCTTTTCCTTGAACGCTGCTCTCAAACTGCTCTACAGTTTATGTAAAGTGTTATGATCTGTGTGTGTGTGTGTGTGTGTGTCCCCTCCACGAGTTTGAGCCTGTCAGTCACCGGAGAGCCCGCTACATGTGGAAACAAGGGGGGTGTGTGGAGCGAGGGGAAGGTGTCCGGCCCAAATGGAGCTCACTACACCTTTTTCATCAGCCGTAATGGTCCTTGGCGTCGTTTTCACGGGGACGCCGTGCTGCTGGAGAGATTGAAATCACTGCAGTGTGGCAGGCTGTAATTTCAGTTATTTATAGATGTATACACAGCTGCAGTGCTCTCAGTTTTGGTGCATTTTATATTTTCATGGCCCCCCCACCCCTTTGCCCCCCACCCCCCCCCCCCCCCCCCCCTTTCTCTTTCTCAGTCTGTTTTCATATCTCGTCGTTCTCATTAATGTGTGATCACATTCTTACACTCTTAAGCATTACTTTCTACTTCTCTCCCTCTCTCCCTCACCCCCCTCGTCCTCTCTTGTCGCCATTACTTCATGAGAACATTCCAGCGTGATCAGTAAATTTCTCCTAATAGACTCGGCAGCGCACACGTGAAAATCATAATGCAGCTCTTGTGTGTACATGTGTGTGTGAGCGTGTGTGTGTGCATTTTTTTTTTCCCACTTTCTACCAAATGACTTCCGAGTGGTCTGTTCCATCCCCCCACTTTTGTCAGCGAGGTTCAAGCTCATTCTTTATCTTTAGCGAGCCGGTCGGGGGGTGGCACCCCCCCCACAAAAAACACAACCACAAAAAAAAAGACAAAGAAGAAGAAAAAAAGACACAAATAGGAAAAATACCAGCATCAGCGCGCCTGGGCTATGTAGGCGACGCAACACATTTTTAGATTAGGTATCCATTATGGGTTCCCCTCTCCGCTGGGCTAAGGCCCACCACAAGGCGCTTGTGTAGGCATAACCGCCAGTCACGCCATCTATTATTCACGTATTATCACTGATATCAGGCAGGCTGGATTATTTATGTCTGCGAGGCTCACTGTAACCTGCCACATCCAGCCAGTGTTTTCGCTCTGCTTTTTGAATGGCTTACTAGCTCACAAGAACTGCATTTGTATCCGACTTCTCTCACATCACCACGGCTGCTTGAAAGTCCTCTCCACCTCAAACACAGACCCCCCCCTCTCAGGGCAAGTGTCTGATAGCAGAGTAAGATAGGAGGCTGGGAGTTGAAATGAGCATCAAGCAGAGCGACACAGGTCCACGCCCCCACCCCCGGCATCTGTGATGGTGACAGCAACGAGCTCTGCTGTCTGGGTGGTTCACGCAGCCTCCCCAGGGTTTCTCAATGACTGAGTGGAGTTCTGTTGGACTCATGTTGCGTCCCTTTTTCTGTTACGCTGTTTTCGCTTCTTCTGTAAGTATGATGTGTCTGTGTTTAATTAACAAATCCGACTGCTTGCTGCACTGTGAAATGGCAGATCTGTAAAGGAATTTCAGATTTTCTTGTATAATCAACCTGTTAGCCGCGCTGTACGGATGTAGTGGAAAGCATCTGCTCATCAGGGCTAAAAAATAAGATACAGTTATTTATGGTTCTTATTCCAGCGTTACTTGTTAGATGTTTGCAAAACACAGAGACAGCTGTTCTGAACAATATTCACCCCGTTTCTTGTGTATTTATAGCATTTGGATGTATTAATGTGAACGCCACTGAGGAAAATTAATTATTAGGAGGAAAAAAGTAGACCTTGGAAACAGACAAGTATCTTTTTGCTTTCCTATACGAGGATGTGTGTCATCTTTCCTTCCATTATGGCTTTTAGTCTTCAAGGTGGTATTTATGAAAAGGCATCAGAACTGTAACTACTCATTATCTTTCTCTCCGTTCTGTTCCTTTGTCCTCAGCCTCGAAAGAACGCTAATGGTCCTTCAAACAGGTGCGGGTTCTCAGCCCCCGATGAAGACCAGTTCGTCGTCCTCCTCCTCTTCCTCCTCGTCCTCATCCTCATCCAGCCCGTCGGAGAAGAAAGCGTCGCGCGAGGACGCACTAGCAGATGGAGTCAATCCAACAGGACAAGCAGGCGAAAGCCAATCGGATAATCGGAGGCGATCGCCAAGGCCCGACAGCGAGGGGAGAAGAACATCCTCGAGTGATGAAGTCGGAGAGTTTCCCCAGCTCGTCGTCACAGTACAAGTCCAACCGTGACCGCGAGCACAACGGAACGGCAAGGCTCGGGCCAAAGAGAAGAAGGCCTGTAGGAAAGCCTGCATCGTCCCCTCCTCCAAGCCCAAAGCAGAAGGCCAAGATCGGGTATGTAGTCGCAATGTTAGTGCTGCAATGCACTGCCATTTGTTAAAAAAGAAAGGAAAAAAATCCACTAAGTAGAGCTTTGATCTTGTTCTTTCAACTCAACTCGTGCTTAAACCGCTGCTGCATTTCATGAGTGAGAATGAGCTAGTGACATATGCCACTGGTTAACTCTGTACTGTTCTGGCATTTTAAAGATGGAGGGCTGGAAGGAATCTGTAAATCACTATATTAAGGAACTCAGTTTAAATAGAGACCACTAACAGAGTGGTGGGTTGGTTTGTGTAATTCTTAACGGCTGAGATTCAGGGTTCGGGACGTTTTCTGATGCTGTCTATTCTGTTGTGCGATAATAGTATTTTTAATGTCTCTGTAGGCCTGACGAGAGATTTTGTGTATTCCACTGTTGGGTCCTGCTTGTGTACTAGTTTGTACAAATTTTGATGATCGATTTTCTTTTTTCCCCCTACCCTACATTTTCTGCATGTGGTTGCCAAGATGGAAGCTCAAAGTTCAACAGAATTTACTGCACACCATAACAATAAAATGGGCTCAGTCGTCAGCATGGGAGGAGCAAACAAAGACCGCATTTACATGTGAGACAGTGCAGCCGAGTATGTTTAGGCAAGTAGTGCTGATGTATAGATACCGTAATCCGTCGCCCATCCCCCCCCACCACCACCACGTTTAACTGCCAAAAGCAGTGTGTAGCTATAAGCCACACCCAGCACCAGCTATTAAAATATCAGCTGGTGCAGATGTGGAGGCAGAGGCAGGGAGACGAAGGAACAGGAGAATGTTTAAATATGGAAATGTCAGATTGTACAGCCGAAAGAAAGGAGGGAGAAAAAAAAAATCCCTCGCATTATTGTTTTTTTTAAAGCAGTACAGCGAAGGCCTGTATTTTTGAGACAGAGTGTGAGAATGACTGACAAGGGTCAACAATAGTATCTGGCTGGCAGTTCTGTTGATTAATAATTAGATGAGCAAGGCAAAAGGAGAAAAGCTGCACAAATAATGACTTTCCTCTGTGTGTGTGTGTGTGTGTGTGTGTGTGTGTGTGTGTGTGTGTGTGTGTGTGTGTGGTGTGTGTGTGTGTGTGTGTGTGTGTGTGTGTGTGTGTGTGTGTGTGTGTGGTGTGGTGTGGTGTGTACTTGATAATGAGAAAGTTGTGTCAGTGCTGATGTTCGGAGAACGGCGAGATGACAAAGGCCTCTATCGCGGTGAGACAGTGCTGCTGGTGCTCACAGTACCTCAGACGTCTCATGATGAACTGAGACAGTGGTGCCCGATCTTTTCCCTCGGAGCCGTTGTCAAGAGAGTCCTCTGAGAAAGGCTGTGGATGGCCCTCTCCAAACTCAGGCCTTTAGGTTTTGTAGTAGCTTTATTTGACACCGTGTTATGAGAAGCTCAGAGCCGGCCAAGCCTCTCACCCCTACCCGGTCACTGGCGCCCACCAAAGGTGGCAGCCATTAAACTAAATGATTGCTGATCTGGTAGCACCTTCATGCGTGCTAATTTTGGATCATTAAATTAACGTTCTGTTTGATCTTGTTGTTTTTCATACTTCTGTGATCAGGAGGCTCCCTTTGGCGTGCTCAAGTCCGTCCACGTACAGCTCCAACTTGCGTCAGTTGATGAAACCATTAGCATTTAATGAAATACAATTCAACACCTGTTAGCCTTCGAAGGACAGCTAACAAGTGGTCAGTCTTTCAAATGTGTCAGATGACGTACAATCCCCGTTGTTACAAGTTAATGAGCTGTGCTACCCAAGAAACCACACTTGGCCCAGATTTGAAAACAGCATTAGATCAAAATGCAGGCAGTAGAGTCTCCTCATCGTACCTAATATAGTCTCAATCAGCCTTTTATAGCACTCATTACTTCATGCATTCCAGTCATTTAAAACATTAAGATATTTTTGGTTGGAAGACAGACTGAAAGTTCTGGTGTCTAATGGCCTGTTCAGATTAAGATTCGCATGAGTGATGTGGATCCCAAGCATGGACCCCAATGAGATAAACACACACAGAATAATCCATTACAGTCACCATCTCACTCGCGGGGTTCTTTATCCACCCTCTCAAGATTCATTTGCACAAGTGCTGTGGCTCCCTGGTCCAGAACTGAATTTTTAAACCTTCAACTAAAAGATGGAAATAAGGCACATTGGACCTAACAGTCACAACTTCCCCCAGCAACGCCATGCTATGGGTTGAATGCATGAGCTACGTGCAAGTGGGATTATTCTGGTGGTATTTATTCCAACTGAGAACTCTCCAGAAGCTTAAAAAATGTATAAAGGAGTAAAAAGGAAAAAAAAAAAAAATCTGTCAGAAATTCCTCAGTTGCACGTACAGGCTCTGTTGAAAGATCTACGGCGAAGATAAAGCAGTTCTGACGCCTGTCACGTTCTGCGCTTGTGCTGTGTTCAGATCTCAGTCAAACCAGCCTGGAGTTGTGTAGGAAGCAGACTGATATCAGCTTTCTACGCTCAGTCGTGCTCTACTTGTTTGGTGCAGCAGGGTGCATATAGCAGCATTAACACTTCCGTGGACAGCACTAATAGAGCAACACACCAGGGTTGCTTTAATCAGACCAGGCCTGACAAGTGTGAACACACCTTCAACGTCAGCAGCTGAACCTGCTTATAGGCACATCTCAATCATCTCAACTGGTGCATGGCAAGAGTGAATTCCTTTGAGGAATGTATCACATGGCCTTCAAAAAAACAAAACATCACATGTGCCTGAGTTCTGCGTTTCAGGATGATCAGCTTGACCCAATGAGAAACGTTCAGCAATCTGAGCTTCGCTCTTCAACATTATTATACGTTGAAAGTAGAAGGCCCCGAGCAGGGACTTTTTGAGGAAGTAAATTAATCTTCCTTGACTCGATTTATATCCTGATCCCTGCGGTGGAAAGGCCGTCAGACAATTCAGACTCCTCAAAAGCTACCTATCCACCTCAAAGGTCCACTGTGGGAAACACAGCTTATAGTCTGTGACCTTTAAGACTTCTTTGTTTTTGGGATTTTGTTTATTAACCAAAATCAACTCAGGTTTTGGTTTCCTTGACACAGCCGCATGCTTTCAGCCTGGAGTCGGTGTTAATGCCATAATATGGTGTTTATTAACCTCATTAAAGCCCGTAAAGTCTGAAGGATGGATTGTAACTTTTGTGTGATTTACGATGCAGTTTAAGGGCCTGATGACACACACAGTTGTAAACACTCCAACCTAAAAAAGTGATTTCATTGTAGACCGGCCCTCGCCTGAAGTGAAACCACAGTACGGCATGAAGACCATTTTACAAGACTTTCGAAGCTCAGTTTTGACCTCTGCCTTTGCCACAAGTACAGTAACACTATGTGAGAACTGGTCTGGTCTGCCTGTTATGCTGATTGAACCTTTGACCAGTCGGCCCTGTTACAGTCACATCAAATGTCATATTGACACAATGAGCAAGGACAAATAGAACCCTTTAACACAGTAGTATGTCCTTCTTGCTCGAACATGAATTCTGCGATTGCAATCTTGGTTGGTCACATGTGTATGATTCACATCCCGTCAGTATGCGGCTCTGCTAATGCTAGTTACACATGGACCTTCTGATCCGGGTCTCTCTTTGGTGCAAAATGGTGCAAATGTGGTAATGACGTATAGCTGTCTGTATAAGACAAGAGGCTTGTGGGAGTGTGTGAATATTTCATCTGAGGTGTGAAGATTCATAGCTCGAGAATCTTTGTGCAAAAGAAAAGAAAAAAAATTGAGCTTTTATACTATTAGGGAATAAAGAACTGAAAATGCAGTGAAGATCTCTTTTTTCAAGAGATGCTTGAAAATGAAGCATAAAGACCTAACCAACATTAATTTAACACTTGACAACCATGCAGGCTCCGTTGATGAAGGAACACACCTCCAGCAGCAGCTGTGAATTTCCTCTTAATCATAAATCATCAGGTTTATCCAAGCTAACACAGTGAGGAGTTTGTGTATTGTGCTCCTAAAGTGTAGTGACAAATCCAGCAAGTCCAGTTTTACTGAGGCAGGCCAGACGAGACCTTGAGTCATGAGGAGTCACAGGCTTACGACACTGTAATGTAAACAGAAACCTCCAGCATACACACGGCCATAATGTCCTGGAAGAGCACATGACCTGATTCCTATTTCAGCACAATTTCTTCAACACACAAATGACACACATTTATTTTTTTCTTCTGAAAAGAAATGAATAGACGCACTGGTAGCGATTGCATTTGGACTCAAGTCAGACAGGAGGAAGTTTTCTAGCTTGCCGGAACAAACACAGCAGCAGTAATCCACCCCGAGCCGGTTGTTACAGTTAGTAACAGGTGAGGGGAGCATCTGCTGCTGTGAATTTTTAATGATGACATTTACATTTTGATCATGGACTTTTATGGGCCTCTTTTTCAAACGCATAAAGCAACAAAATGTACTTGAATCAAGGTTGTAGTGGCGCGTCGGCGTCCACCTTGAACTTTTTCTGCACGTTCTCCTTGCTTGTCTGTTGGATGGCAGGAAGTGAAAATGAACTAATAAAGTGGGGATGGTGTCTAATTCACACACACTCGAATACGGTGCAGACAAACCTATCGTGCTGTTTACGCGTAGGTAACTCACTCGTTTTTTGACAAACGTGAAGAATTAGGGCGCTGCAGTGAAGAGGATTGTCAGTTTGTTTTGTTAGCCTCCCGAAGTGTCACTGGAATGTGCGCCCGCCTCTTTAATTTGATGAGGACGGGGCTCTGCTTAGTGATACATTCTGGTGGAGAGTCCTCTTCATATGCTTGCACCACCTAGGATTTCCCCATAAAATATTAATGCATGTCGGCTGCAGAGGTACTAACCTTCCACTGAAGTCATTACTTCAGCCTCTGCTCTGTCGAGGGTTTTGTGTGTGTGTGAGTCGACTTGTGTTCACAAAGCTGGAGGTAGCGTGTGTGTGTGTTCAATGTAGAGTGCATGCTCAGTCTTCCATTGCATCATCTCACTGTTCTTTAAGCAGAGAATGGAGCCTGAGATAAGACTATTATCCTAATAGTCTGTGTGCTCAAGGGTCTGTTTCTGCAGACCGCTGTAGCGTCATTGCTACCTTTTTGTTTCCACTGGAATCGCTTGTGCTGAATTACCAGGATTCCGTGCTTTCAGCATTACTTAGTTAGTCGCTCCGCCAGCTGCTTGGAAAGCGACTGAAGGGTCGTATCATCATGTGGAAATCTGTCTTGTTGGTGGAGCAACTGAATGAAAGCAGCTGATTTTAATATGGATGCGCCAGCCGCTGTGACAGGTGGGCAAGACCCTAACGAGGAAAAAAAAAAATTGGATATACAGTGTGTCCTTGAGCAATTTCCATGCTTCATCTGCTGAAAATAGCAATCGGGACTCCTGATCAGGCACATCTTCATGGAAATGCCCCAACCTGAAAGGTTTACATGACCACAGTGTGAATTGATCTTTCATTTGGACTAAACCCGACATGAAAGCCGGCTATCGTGGAAGCTAGTTTAGCAGTGTCAGAAAATGTCTATTATTTAATAATAGACATGGCTTTAATCAGTGTAACTGTGTAGAACGTTTATCAAAGCCAGAACATGGATCAAATAGCATTTAGACAAATCGAAGCTCTTTCGTGTTGCTCCTGGAAGGGGAAGTAACCCTGGGGATTCACTCGGCTTCAGCTGTTTAAAAGAGAAAAAAAAAAGCACTGCAGGTGTTTGTCCTGCAGCTGTTTTGAATCAAAAAGGTCTTTATTCATGTATGTCCTTGAGCATAAAAGTACAGCGTCACATGTGAAACTGATTGTGTAGCAGACTTTTGTGTGAAGGTTTAGAAAGTGTATCTATTATATCTGTGTGAGTTTTCCTCCCAGACACGATGGTTCATATTCATGTTGCAGCAGGAACGTATTACACACTGTATTGTTGGTAAGATATCTCTCGTGAGCCTCTCCATATCCAAGCTATTGAAAGGTAAATTACAAAAGTGATCAGCTAAAGGGAAGGCTGACCACTTTTACACAATTCAAATTAATGTATGCACTGCAGAAGGTCAGAGAGTTCTTCAAAAGGTACAGCATTTGTGTTTATTCCAGCATTTCTATTTTTAATCTTCTAAAAGACTCTGATCTGATTCAGTAGAGCTGAGGCAATGATAGATTTCAAACTTGCTCTGTTTTCCATATGCACAGATGAAAATGTTATCCAGCATTTTTCACCCAGGGGAGAGGCAAGGGTTACTTTCTCAGTAAGGCTTGACCGATCACAGATCTGTGCAGGCTGAAATAAGCTTTTTCTAGGCAGCCTACCTGCTGAAAAATGCCCCCATATAATCATCAGATGAAAGCACTGTGCTGCTGCTCATTCCCCTTTTTTTTTTCTTTTGTTTTCTCTCTACACACCCTCGTCTCTACGGTTTTTTTCCCCTCTAATATGAATTTGGTTTATCCATCACGCTGGAAGCTGTGCATCCAATGTTTCCTGTAAGCAGGCATGTTCTAAATATGCTGATACCTCACAGCAGCAGGGTAGTAGGAACATATCAAACAAAAATGGTGCTTGTGAGATCAATTACATGATAGAAAATGGAGGTTTAAGTCTAGTGTATATGCTGCAGTGTATAGCTGTTCATATTTTTGCACTTGCCTGCTGGCTGTCTAATCTCTTCTCCCCTCACTTTTTTTTTTTCTTTTTATTAGGAAAAGGCTAAAGCTGTTTTTTTTCTTAATTGTTTTCCTGGTTAATCCGTCACAGGGTGTGTACGCCTGCATGTTCACGCGTGCTTGTGTGTGATATACCAACATGCTTGTGGTCTTCTGCATGTCTTCTTTCAAATGTCCATGTTCAGCTAAGGATGTGTGTGTGCGTGTAAGAGAGAGAAAACGAGAGAGCTGCCCATTTTAGAAATGTTAGAATGAATAAAACAGAAATCCCGTGTGGCCATATGTGCCGCGCTGATACAGTATTTGTCTTTGAGAAGGGGCTTGATGGCGCCGTTACTACAGTTTCCAGTTGTGTGCTGTGTGGCACTGAGATTATAGCCTTCCATTCATAAGAAGGGGGATTTCCTGACAAGGACCTGCACTACTGTGTCAATAAGCCCCTCAGGATGAGAGATGCACACAAACACACACACACACACACACATACACACAGCTCACTTAACAGCGATTTTGAGGATGACTCAGTCACACACGTTCACATTTTTTTTTAGGTAGACAGACATGCTGAAGCACCACTATGCAGCTCCATCCAGCCTTGATTCTATTAAAACCAAACCTCTCACACATACACTCCCAGTGGCGGCATGCCAAGTAGGGCAGGACAACACTGGGGGGACAAGGGATGGGGGTTATTTGGCACAATAGAGGGATGGGAGCCAAGAAAGCTTTGAACAGCAACTCGCCCACTTGGAATTGGGAAAGCTCGCTGCAGCCGACCATCCGGGATCGTTCTGTAATGTCAGATCAGGGGCAGCTGGAGTCTGATTAGAGATGCAAGATGATGTGTGGAATGTCTGCAGGATGGCCTCTTAAAATCTTGATGAGGAGGCAAATAAATCATTTTCATCTCCACCAGTAAAAAGCATTAATGGCAGCCAACACCCTCCAGGTGGGAATCCATGTAAAGGGTACAAATAAGAGGTGGAGTGGAAGAATGGCAGATGAAGGCTGAAGACAGCGGGAGGAGGAGGACTGGAGCAACGGCTCTGCTGGTCTGATTATTAAAACAAGCTTGAATTTTCCACAGGAAACAAATGAACAGAAACATTTATATATCTTCAACATACATGATTTAAAAGAAAAAGAAAATAAGAGTGCGAATGTGACTCAACGGGAATCAAGTGTAATTGAACTGCCGTCAACACTGCGGCTTCCTTGTGTCACTTGCTGTTTTAATTATCGAAAAACCACCATTTCATTTCTCCCTGGAAAAAAAAAAAAAACCAAAGCAATTATCACTAAAGACGGCCACAGTTTGACTCGTTCTATCCAGAAAGCATCAGGTTTTGAGCCATTTTAGTGCTCAGTAAGTTCACAATGGCTGGTTTTCAGATTCAGATGGGCCATCCAAGTGCAAATCAAGGATGAGCCTCAATTAGATATTTAATGCACCAGGGCTGCTTGGATTTAAGTCTTTCTCTTACTTGTGGGATATCAGTAGTAGTTTCCTGGTTAGGTAGCAGCCACAGAGTTGGATCAGTTCACTCTATACAAGCTGTTCACATCTATGAGATTGTGCTGAGCTGCATCACATGCTTTCTTTTTGTGCACTCTTTTTTGTTGAAGAAAAACTATATTATCTGCACAACTCCTTGCCCCTCCAAGGCCTTGCTGTTCACCAAGCTGGTTTGCATAAAAAGAAGCGAAGACCTAGGAAAGGACTTCCCGCTCTAGCATGTAAGATGTCCTTCCTGTGATCTTGGCAAGAGGAAATGTTGAGAAACATCAGCTCTGCGTGCATTTATTTTCCCATGATCACTGGCTAAACATTTGAGGGCATTAGCTCCGAGCTATCCTCCACAGAGCCACGTGTTTGTTCCAGATTTTTAGACTCATCTACTGAAATACTGACACTAAATCCTGTTGAATGTCTTGTGCATACAGTTTTGTACTGAAGGTTATTTGCATTGTACGCAACATTGCTAACTACAGTGCTTCTTCTATATTTTGGCTCTGAAGACATTAGACTTCCCTCTCAGCTCTGCCAAGCCATCGGTTTCATTGAAACACTCAGGTCAATGAATATCATTTCTGTGATATTTTTTTTGTAAGTTCCTCTCCTCAGGGAGGCTTCACTGTGACCCTGAAGACTAAAACAACCCACTTTAATACCTCTTTTCTCAGTGAGAGGCTGATTTGAAAGCCGTAGTTTTCCTCCCTGTCATTTGAGTTAATATATTCAGCTTTTGGGGAGGCCATCCACTCAGAGAGCTTGTACATTAGCACCAATGTTAGTAAAGCCCTGGGTGGTCCTGTATATCCGCCACAGCAGGGTGGAACAGGCTGGAGCCACCACTAAGATGTGGTGTTTGCTTTGTTGGCTTGCGTGCTTGCATGTATACTCCTAATCTGGAGCTCTAACTATCTCATATCGCCTGCCTGAATGCAGCAGATGTCCGAACCAAGGGATCAAGGAGCCGCCGTCGGTGTTCTTTATCTGCAGTGCCTGTCTCTGGCTGAAGCGCTGATTTTACAGGCCTCCAGTGTCTTGTTTTACAGTTCGTTCTCCTCCATATGGGGATCAGAGAGATGCTGTAGCCCTGTTATATGTTTTTAGCTGCTGAGCTGCTGTCTGGTGATGTGACACTGCTGTTCTGCAAAGCCAATATCACAGCCAGCTTTTATTTGGTCAAGGAAGAGCATCGTGCTCGGCCCCGCTCAGTTGCTTTCTTATGTTTTGTTTTGTTTTTTTCCTCGTCTATTTTCTGGGCATCACAGCTGGTTATATTTTTTTTTTCTTCCCTCTTCCTCATTGTGTCGCTCTGACTTGGCACATTTCTCAGCCATTCATAGTGTCGGTGGACATGTAGTGGTGTTGTTTTTCACAGGAAGTGATGTCACCGCGGACATTACCGCCCACATTGTCTAATACACTCCCAAGGGCATGTTGCATGGCAACCAAAAAGTGTCATTGTCAAAAGGATTTGTGAATGTAATTTCATCCGGGGGTGGGGGTGGGGATGGAGGGGCGGCGGACCAGTGGAGGGGACAGCTCTCCGGCGTCACGCTGACAGGAGACTGTTTTTTCACAGAGATCCTAGCAGGTGTACAGATGAGTGTTTGTAACTCTGTGCTTCACTTAACCTCCCGCTTCTCGCTGCATCGAGCTTTAGATGAGGCCTTGGATGATACGCTTCTTTTTCTCATCAAGTGTTGCTCATAATGTGTCAAGCGGTAAAACAAGCCGATCACATCTGAAAAGCGCCTACTTCAAAGAGGGAAAAAAAAGGATTTTACCACAAGAATATAGTTTTTTTTTTTTTTTTTTCTGATTTTCCAGCTTACCTTCTATCATATGTCTAGGCTGTAGTGGAGTACACTAGAAATAGTGCATCACTTCAGTTCTATTCTCTGAGCTCTTGAGTTTCAACTCCAGAATTTGACGTTCAAAACAGCCCTGATAATTACAGCTCCGTTCGATGACATTGGAGAAAACGGCAAGACCAAACTAGATTTTTAACTCCATGCAGTAACACCCTCTCTCACACACCGCTACCAGAGACACATAAATGCTCATTGTCTGGCCAAAGCTGGAGATAAGTGTGAGCGTGACAAGCAGCGGCAGACCGTCGTCAGCAGTATTGAACTCCATCATGACTTATTCACATGGAATATAAACCCAAATCCTCCCAAAGCAAGCCAGATAATTACACCCCAAACTGAAACACTTCATCGCTGTCCCGTCCCTTCGACTCTCTCGGCTTTGTGCTTTCTGACCGTTTGACTTCTGTATCCTTCATTCTTTCCGTCTGTGGATGGAGCTCCTTTTTTCTGACAGTATTTTATGACTAGCTCTTCAACATTTAGCAGTATTTGTGTGTAGGACTCCAGGCAAGTGCTGTATACTGTGTGGGCTGAATGGGCAGGTAGGTGTGCCGTTCAATTGTTTAATTTGTACTGAAAGGATTAGACGGATTTAATACAGGCATGTGGCTGCCTCTCAGAACTCATTTCTCTGCACTTTATTCTTATTTATTATTTGTTTGTTATATTGGCTGCTGACAGTATGTAGAAATATGGGAAAATAACAGGAAAATACTAAATGCATTGCTTGATCTACACTCTAACAATTATTTAATTGTTATGTATGTATACTGTTGTAAGATTTGATATCACTAAAAATGACGAAAATACAGTATTCTTACTGATAAACACAAATAAATACACACAAAAAAGGAGTTATAGATAAAATACAGGCCTTCATATTTCATGTGGTAAATTTACAACCCTAACCTGTTGGTGTATGGTCCCCTGAGGGACAGTGCTCTGAGTGCCTGGAGCGCTTGTTGACAGTTTAACAAAAGGATTTATTGGCTGACAGGATAAGGTGTTGGCTGGTGTGCAAAATGTACACATTTACTGAGAGTCTCGAACATATTGTTGTTTGAACGGCTCCTTGTAGGACGTCCCTTTAACTGGAGCCATATCTGCTCCAGCACCAACCAGTCCATCCAAAAAACGGTTGCGATTGCATCGTAGAGACCTTGTTTTCTTTCACGGTAGGCAAGGGTGACTTTTTGAGCATAAGTGAACATCACATGTGACACAAATACGTATATATACACAGATATATGTATATATATAAAAATATTTTTTTTTTCTCCTTTCACACACCAAGCCACAGAATTTGGCGCCTGTGGCTGGTAAGAGATAATAATGTGGAGAAGCACAAGATAGGAAGTGTCTCCATATGTGGTGAGAAAATATATGGGGAAAGGTCAGAGAAATAATATGTGACTGTGTATGAAAGCGTGAAGCATGAGAAAAAAAAAAGCTTAAAAGCTTCATGTTTTTTTTTTTTTTTTTTTTTACAGCCTGCTGATATTTTGGTTCTCGGTATCTAACATCTTAGCAGTCTGTCTAAGCTCTATAATTGTAGATTATCCTGTGGTGAGAGTCTCACCACTTCATATCGAGCAGGGTAGTATGAAAAGATATACAGTGTTTGCAGAATCCAGTGATTGTGCAGAGCAGGGAGAAGCTTGAGCCAAGCAACTGGACTTTTAAAGCCATAAACTCTCATTGTGGGAACGTTAATAAGTGTGAACATTCCTCACAATCCTTCCACTGCAGCTGCTAAATGTATGTTGTGCTTAAAATCTGCATGCTGACAGCTGCACAGGGAGATTTTCTTATGGAAAATTTAAGGACGCTGCTGCAAATGCACCTGGGTTTGATGGACTGCAGTGCAGCAGAAATAACCTCATGAAAGCTTGAGCTGCTTCAGCTTATTGCGTACCAGTTCCCACCTGAAGAGTGCTTTTCATGTATAAGCCGCAATCGAATATCCAGTTGTTGAAGGCATCTGTCCATCATGCATCTGGAACAATTACAGCCACCATATTCCATATTCACCCACATGAGTCTATACCCAGGGTCCGCAATAGTCGGACCGCGGCCCACATCCGGACCACGTCTTTGTGGACCCAGGGCAAAAAGCAAAAACACAGCACGCCACTCTGTCTGACTGACGCAAGGTTAGACTGGCCGAGTGAATGAGTGTGTGTGTGAGACTGTGCACGCGCTCACGCTTGCATTATGGGCTGTCATTCCCATGACAACGATGTGCTGATTGGGTGATTACTACGCAAACTGGCAGTTACACACGCTCCTCCTTCCGTGTGTCTCCTTTGCACGGCGCAGGAAGCGGCAACGTCTTTGCAGCAGGAGTGTTGCTCACACCCGGCACCTGACATCAAAGTGGCAAATCAGAGAAAGGTGGACACTGAAATCGCCGATTTAATGACAAATAGACGGACAAATACATGTTTATCTTACCTCTTTCGAGCACAAAGCCAATGTTTCTTTTGCACGAAAGCACTGTTGCTCTGATAAAAAGTGAGAACATGAAACACCATTATAAGAACCGCCACCGCGATTTTTAAAAAGATATGAAAAAGTCGTATGAGGCTTCTCGCATGAAAATGACCTCGTGCACCTTAATTGACTGTTTTCTTAAAAAGGACAAAACAAGGATAAAAACATTCGAAAAAATGTCCCAAATTTTTCACCGCCACACTCGCACTGTGGACCTATGGTTTCCTCAATATGTATTTTCTGGACCCTTGACATTTCTAATTGAGAACCCCTTATCTGTACACATGTTGTGGAGCTCTCTGGTCCAGAGCAAAGCTAATAGCAGTGAAAAGGTCACATTTGCACTTCGGCTGGGATTTAAACATGATGCATTTCATGCTTTTATGAAACATGAGTATCATAACTCCCATGGTAATGCCATGTGTTGGCAGAAATGCACTTTTCTGATAGGTCTGATGCAGTGAATCACATCGTTACCTGCTTCAGATCCAGCACTGGGGCCTTTCTTTGTCACTTTAGCATGTTTTCCCTTTGCGTGCATGAGGTTTTTTTCATACACTTCAGTTTCTCCCCACCTTTATGATGTTTTCATCTATGCTGGTGGGGCGTTTCAGTCCATCTCAGCTAACAAAGTGGGAAAAGGCAGGATACGCCTTGAACAGGTCTCCAGTCCAACACAGGACAAACGCAGAGAGACTGAAAGTCACACACACATTCCCTCCTGTAGGCAATTCAGGGTCAATAACTGTGGGAGAACATCGGAGCACCCAGAGAAGATAGGAAAAGCCTTTCCCGGACTTGAACACACAGTGCTAACCACAACACCACTGTGCTGAAAGATCATGCTTTTTGAGGCTCATTGGTGACTCCAGTCCCTGATGCTGGTCTGTCTTGTGATGGACTGGCAGCCTTTCCAGAGTGTGACTTGCTTTGGGGATGAGCTCCAGCACCCTGCAAACCTGTGGCTCAGAGGATGAATGGTTGTATGAGTGGATGGATTTTTTACCAGCTGAGAGCCTGCAGCAGTCATAAAGGAGTTATATGACAGTCAGCAGAATTAATTCCTAATATGCACACAGCATCAAAGAAAGAGTAGATCGGAATCCATTTGTCGTGTTTTGATTGGTTTGTATGTCTTTAAACACTGTCTTCAGGGTTTGAACTGTTGTGAAATGAGCTTTTTGGTGCAGTGAATGGCCCTCAAGGTTTGCAGAGTCATGAAGGCAGCGTTCACAAATCTATTGAACGAACTGCACAAACAGAGCAATCCCACATGAGTTTGTTTTAATCAAACTATATCCACCGTGTGTGAACACTCTATTAAAAGCAATTTATAAAATTTCCCCTTCTTTGCTTCTGTGTCTCACCTGATCTCTGCATGCTAGCACTGGGAAAAGAAAGAAGTCGATGTGCTCAAATATTCAGTTTTCAGTGCAAATTCTTTCAGACATGAGAATCTCTTCTTACCAGTTAATCGAGGCGTTGCAAACCCAAATCTGTCCTTCAACGCAGCACTGTGAATATGCCTTTCTGTGCATTGTATTCATGGCGTTTTCTTTTGTTTTTCTTCATCAGGAAAATTGTCATCAAGATTGGAAAGAAGAAAAAACGAAAGCCAGAGTCTTCAGAGGAGGAGTCGGATGATGATCCTCCTCCTCGACACGCCTCCAAGGGCGACGACTCCGTAAGTTACACTGTTCGTTCACAGACGTCCCCCTAAAGTGAACACACACGCACACACTTCACGGGCCAGCAGCGCAAGACGATTAGTGTTTGGACTTGGAGCTGCGATGTTCCGTAGTGCTGCTTGACACGGCGCTTCAACAAATTGAAATATTATACCCAGATTGTGAGGCAATACAATTTTAGGTGGGAACATTTGTACTTGTTTATGTGGCGTCACACCTCTGGTGAAATCAAGTAATTGTAAATGTTTTTAGTCTGTTGCTGTTGTTCTGAAAGTGGCGTCCTCGACCTGAGTTCACAGCGCCACTGCCTCGTTAGGAATCTCTTCACAGCTTCAGTTTGAGTCCGTTTGGGTCATGCTGAGGTCATGCAGAGGTCAACTTTTTGAGGTTCTCGTCTGCGTTGATGACGGGGGAATCTGACAGCGGCGAGCTATTATCCAGGTCAAAGCATTAACAATTGCACCATCATCACCAAAGTTTGAACTGTAATTGCACATTATATTGTCTTCCACTTTAGTCATAATTATTAATTTGAAAATAAATGCAGTTGCCAAAGCAGCCAGTGAAATTGAAATATCACCTCGCTTTTTTTTCTCCAAATCTGGAGTAATTAGAGGCTCATTGTGTTCTCCACATGAAAATATAATCGAAAATTAAAGCCTCATGAAGCTGGGATTATTCATTATAAGAAGACAGGACACACCATGAGTATCCATTATATTGTAGCAAATGATTGAAGCTGTCTCACATTAACGGACAAGTAGTCATAGATTACCAAACTATGAGGCAAATAACAGCAGCTCAGAACAAATGGCCTGTTAGGCAATGTTAAAAATGTTGCCATCAGTCAGGCCATTTGATAATTAACACTGAAATATACAGAATATAAATGCAAATGCTTCTAATTTAATGCAGAAAATGTTCATTTATTACATAGCTCAGCAAATGAGCGATCAGTGAATGGAGTAATACTTCACTGCTGGACTGGTTTAAAGGCTATTCTGCCTTAACGTTGTTGGCAGAAGATGGCAGAAAAGTACACAAAAAGTTGAAATAGGTAAAAAGGCTTTTGTCTGCGTATGCAAAATGCGCAAAGTCCTGGTGTAATTTCTTTACTTACGGTATATACAAACGGAAACATTTTGTAGGGACACAAGAACAAAAGATGTCTTTCGATCAACATTTCAGACCACTTCTTTTTTCTTTCTTTTTTTTGTTTTTCCTTGAATGAGGAAGAAGTTGCTCTGACTCCACTTCACCGTCAGTATTAACTGTTTAACTTTATGGTGTCATCTTCCGTTATAAAGCTTCCCTTCCTGCTCTGTTCCATCTACTCTCTTCTGTGCTTTTAACATCCATCATGTGTCAAACAGACCACACTCTGCTGTACGGTACTGTAAAGAGGACGCAAGCAACAAAGTATTTAATACTAATTTGGTTATTCAGGCGTCTGTACTTCACTTCCTTCCTTTTTCTCTTACTTTTTACTCTCACTTGCTACATTTGCAATTTCTCCTCTGTCTCTTCTGTCTCTTTTATTCTCTCAGCTTGTCTGGATGGATGAACCAGAGTTACAGTGAAAGCATCAGTCACAGCTGCCCATACTGAATCTTGACAAAAACGAGGATCAATCTACATTAATGATCGCTGAATGCTGAGAGGTGTTTCCATTTAAAAAATTAAAGCATTTCAGATTTCAAAGAAATTGAATGAAATTCGTAGCATTGTGACTGCAGTCCAGTCAGGCTTTCTACCTTTTCTTTAAATTTGGAAAATAATTTGGAGTTTGATCAAGATTCTTGTAAAACTCACTGTGTGTGCGTGCATCCAATGTTAGAAAAAAATGTGTTTTATATATGAAATCTGCTTTGTTATCCTTAAATAAATGAATGTGATTAATTTCTGGCAAAGTTGGTTATTGTCTGACCCACTTTAATGAAAATCGGGCATAAAATTACAGTTTCAGAAAATTGATGCAAAAAAAATGTTATTCCTCTTTAATGCTTCAATGCAACATTTAAAGAGGAAGACCTTTAAGTGTTAAAGGTAAATAAATGGTCATATGATGTTTGCTCATAGTGAAAGCTTTTCTCTCCATGCTCTTTCTTCTTCCGGTTATTGAGCTGTTATGTTCACCTGTTATCAGCTCGCACTCTCCTTCACTGCAGTGTAAACTACTGCTGCCTGCTGATGATTGACAGTCGAACCACAACCATGTTCTGACTGTTTTCTCTGTGACCCGACTCCTTTTGACAACAAAAAGAGGGGCCATCTCGCTCGATCTGTTATATACAGGCATTTAAAGACAGCTCTGTGTTGAGCGTTCCTTTTGCAAACTGACAAATCGCCTGATCGGCTGGGAGCAGCACGACCAAACGAGTGGGGATGACAAGCCACTTTGTCTCCTCGTCGGCCCCCCACGCGGCCCTCCTCTCCCCCTTTGAGTCCCATTCGGACTCCATCCTATGGTATAATTAGGCTGGATAAATGGCGCCCCCGGCCTTAATTAAAACAGTCTGCTGATGACTCATTTAGGGTGATCCTGTGGCAGAAGTGGAAGCAGCGTAGCCGACAGCCAGAACAGAAGCGCAGCCTCCTCGGGGGTTTCGGCCCTGTTGTCGTGGCATGTGGCAGGTTTGACTTCCCCGGCTCCTGGTCAGCTCGGGTTTGTGGATGTGAGGGTACATCTCCACAGGGATATTATACTGCACACCTAATTAACTTTGGCTCAGTGGCATTTATTCCTAATTAACTACATATTATCATTAGGAGAGGCTCATGTATTGATGCAGGATACAGCAGCCCACGCATATGATAATTATAAAGGCTTGACAGGAAGGAAAAGAAAGAGGCTGGATTTTAAAGTGCTCTTTCTCCCTGTTTTTTTTTTTCTTTTTTCTTTGAAAGAACTATTTGTTTGTTTGTTGTTATCTGGACTTCCTACACGGCTTAGTCAAATTTAAAAAAAGGTCTTTCTGGGTAATGTTAAGTCATGACCTGTAGCATTGAAGAACCAGTATTATAAATGCAGGAAAGTACGAATTCTGAACATTTTGGACCAGTCTTCATTTTCTGTTAGTATTCTTCCTCTCAGAGCATGAAAATCGACTAGATCAACAACTTGTGATTATTTTACGTGTGTCTCATGGAAGCACTCAGGGATTAACAAGAGTGATTAGTAACTGTAAGGAAAATGTCGAATCATTGTTCATTCATTTACTGAAAGAGCAGAAGGAAGAATTTATTTTAGCTGGAAGCGGCCTGACATGCAGATCCTTGATAGTAAATCATGAGTTCTGATGAAGAGAACACTGTGTTTCTTGTGTTTACGGCCAGGCGCAGGTCACTTCAGTAAAGCACGTGCACGAAGGAGTGACACTGTTGTTTTTACCGAAACACAGAAAAAAAAAAAAAAGCACTGTTTCAGCACAACGGTGAGGAATTCTCATCTGCATAATGAGGATGCAGCAGGAACAAATTCAAGACGATCCATAGGCAGATAAATGGCTCCCGCAGCTTCTGCTCAGTCCAGATCGATTTCATAAATGTGCTTCTTTTTCACCCTGTCTTCTCTAGAAGAGGCGGTCCAATCGCCAGGTGAAGAGGAAGAAGTACGCCGAAGAGCTGGAGGCCAGGCTGTCGGATGAGGAAGTCAAGGTTATTGTCAAAGCCAAGAAAAGCAACACTGCGGCGTCCAAGGAACCTGCTCTTCAGCTGTTTGTAGTGAGTATCTATGCCTCGAGATCCCTCCCATCTGAGGAGCCAGTTTAAGGATCAACGCTGAAAATAAAGGAGAATAAAAACTGAATTAACAGAAAAATACCGCTCCAGAGTGCGGAGTGGGGCCGTATAATTTCATCGCTGATAAATCTTTGCGATGTTTGTTGACTTACAAGGGAAAAAAAAGGGGGTTGTTTGTGGCAAATGGTGCACATAAATATTGTGGAGGAGACCTCACTCGCACGGCAGGAAAAAAAAAAAAACCACAAACACATTCTGCTGAAGAGTAACGGGACTACAAGCTCTGTGAAGTGCAGAACAGCCTGTTCTTCTCACCAACACATTGTGACGAACTAACCAGGACCCCTGCAGTACGCCTGTACAAAGACAGAAGACGCGTCTTCGCTGCCGCTCCTCAACTGTTTGGATGCGACAGCCGAGGAAATTGGAGAGGCGTACTGTGAAGACGGACCGGCTCCAAAACATTGTTCTAGAAATACTCAATACCGCGCACAAATATTGTTGGTCGCCATTCCTCCCTCACTGCTTTCTTTGGTAAAATTCACACTCGCTAATTTGCAGCAGGCATTTCTGATCTGCAATACGGCTTCTTGAAACTTTCAGACAATTTTATGCTCTGGATGTCTCGAGGATCTCGAACAGGGAACAACTACACATCAAAGATTTGGATTGGAAGGATAGTCGTACAAGTACACATAGGTACAAATACTAATTACAGGTTAATACATGACAAACACCAGATTGAACATTTTCACATTCACACTGGTGTTCAGACTCTGTCTAACTGTGACAGGGCTGTCAAAACAACAGAAAATAAAGAAAGAATGAAAGTAACATAAAAAGTCAAAGCCACCAGGGCTCGAGATCAAGATTAACAATCTCATTCCTGTCAGGGAACTCCACATTTAACGTTTCTGCCAGCTCAGGGCCGTTGTTCAGCAAGTATGGAGCCTAAATCTAAGGAAAGGATGTCATCAGAATCTCAGCCTGACACACACCCAAAGCATCAGTTACAACAGCAAAAAAGATGTTTGACATCCGGGGAAGAAGCGAACCTTTTCATCCCACAAATGCACATTTCTTACAAATGCATCACCGTTTGAATTGAGAACACAATAGCTATTGTCAAGAAAAAATATTACAACAAAGACATATTATACAAAACACTAATTCCCTCATTGTTTATATAGCGTACATAAAAATACACACACGCATACTCACCGTGAGTGAAAACATCCAAGAATATGAGAAGAGGAGAAAAAGGCATTATAGATCTTCAGTGTAAGTAAACCTTAATTGTTTTGTGCTTGCAGGAGAATCCCAGTGAAGAGGACGCTGCAGTTGTTGACAAAATCATGTCTTCTCGTGTGGTTAAGAAGGAGGTAATTAATATTGAGTGTCTCTGGCTTCGTTGATTGAAAACTAAATTGCTGTACGATTATGATGAGATTATAAATGAAGTTGCTTGTTAGTGGAAACTATTTTTCAACCCTATCGGATAGGTTATTTGCACAATATATTATTTATTCCTGTCTTTGCTGGAGCATGATAAACCAGTTGAGTTGTTTTTAATCATATGAACCTTTTCCTTCGCTCTTCTCTGCAGGTCTCTCCTGGAGTGGTGGTGGAAGTGGAGGAATTTTTCGTAAAATACAAAAACTAGTAAGTTTATTGTTCAGTCCTAGCTGAAAATTAGTGTTTCATCTGTTCAAGAAATTGATGTTTCACTTATCTTCCTGAATTACAACCCAAAAAAAATGAATCTAAAATTAGATTAAGAGGAAAAAAAAAACAGGAAGCAGATGTCTTGAAGGCTTTGTGAAAATTGTACAAGCATCACAGATGTCCTCGGGACAGCTTTCAGTATTGCCACTTGTGTTATCATCTAATTTTGCAACAGTCACTTTTCTCTTGTTAAATCAGGAACGTTAATAACAAAAAAAGGAAGAAAAAAATCAGCTCATTCTGTCTGCAAATCATCTGGATGAGAGTTTTTGAAAAAGAGAATTTAGACCCTTTTTTTCACCACGTGCCGGATAATTTGTTGTCAGCCAGATCTCTTTCAATACTTCTCACCCAGATGATGAAAACAAAGGAAACTGTCATAAATGTACTGAGGAGATCGGCTAACGACTCCGTGGCCACATCCGCAGCCTGCCATCACACCCGCACGGCTCAGTGCTCGTCCCAGATGATGTCCAGAGACCGATTTCCAGGATTTCTATAGTGTGTCTGATAATATGTGTGTGTGTGTGTGTGTGTGTGTTGTCAGCTCCTACCTACACTGTGAGTGGGCCACAGAGCAGCAGCTGGAGAAAGACAAGAGGATTCAGCAGAAGATCAAACGCTTCAAGATGAAGCAGGCACAGAGGGCGCTCTTCTTCGCAGATGTAAGGCTGCGCGCCTGCGACCTGTTGTGTTCCGTCCCTGCGTGGACAAATTGTTTAAAGGCGTCGCTATAAGTTGTCTGGCTGAGTGCGTGTCTGGCCTGATGTTACACTCCTGTGTGTGAACGTATAGAGCTGTTTCTCTGTTGGGTCCGTGTGGGCAGACACATGCGTGTGCGTGTATTTAAATGTCTTCATGGGCTCAGTAGATACAGTGCTGATGTTTATCTCCGTTTCCAGATGGTGAGTGGGCACTTAGGTTGATTCTCTCCTCTCCCATCTCTCTCTCTCTCGCTCTCCCTTTTGTCTTCCTCTGTGCGTCTCAGATGGAGGAGGACCCGTTTAACCCTGACTATGTGGAGGTAGACCGAGTGCTGGAGGTGTCGTATTGTGAGGACAAAGACACCGGCGAGGTAAAGGAGATCAGTCCTCTTTTATTTTCTAATTACATGTATGAGAAGTGTGTGTGTGTGTGTGTGGTTCATGTTCTTGAACATGTTTCCTCACTCCTCTCTCTCAGCGCTCCCCCGGTGTTTTTTTTTTTCTTTTTTCTTTCCCGTCTTCGTGTGGTTTTATTCCTTTCACTATAATCTCCAGTCTTGCATTGCCTTTGTATCTTAGAAATGCCCCAAGGCCATCCTAATGGGCTTCCTCGCAGCCTTTCTTAACATTATAAAAGCAAAGCTTGGCCTCGCTCTCGTCTTTTCCAGCGTTAATTCTCCTCTGCCTGCTGCAGGAAGTGGTGTACTACCTGGTGAAGTGGTGCTCTCTGCCGTACGAGGACAGCACCTGGGAGCTGAAGGACGACGTCGATCAGAGCAAGATTGAGGAGTTTGAGCAGCTGCAGGCAGTCAAGCCAGACTCTCGCCGGGTGGTAAGCTGATCCCCACCTGCATTCCTCAGTTAACACCGTGGCTTTTTTTTTTTCTTTTCCTCCCTCCATTGCTCTCATACACTGTGTGTATATATTTGTTTTCTTTTGTTGTCAGTAGTTTGAAGTGCTAATAAGGGTGCTCAGTGGTGTTTTTTTTTTTTTTTTTAGATAAAGATGTAGTGGATTCTTTGGTGAGCAAATGTTTACACTGCACCTTCAAACATTTACTGTATGGTGAAATTAATTGGCACCATCAGCCAAACATAAAACACCGAGGAAGGTGGCAGTCACTCAGCGAAGCGAAGAAACTTCAAGACTAACGTCTGCCGTCAGTCACTGAGCGATCCGCGATCAGTTTCTGCACTGAAAAGACTCAAACATTATTCTGTTCTGTTGTTGCTAAAGGCTTTTGTTAAAAGGCAAGTGAGCAAAAATGATAGGGAAGAAATAATCCACTGAGTTTAAAGAGAAACAAGCTCAGCTATATGTTTTCCAATGAGGCATTAAACATGTTAGAAGTGTAATTCAGTCCTCACACAGACTTCAATTTCAACTACTAAGACTACGCTGTGCCATCTGTCCTTGCCGTATTCGCTCTCCTGTGCAAATCCACCTTTTGCATTCCTTTCGATTTTTTTTTTTCCTCAACAGGTCAGTCTTTTACAATGCCTTTTCAAGTACAAGTACTTCAGGCCTTTTAGTGAGTCCAGCAGTAGCTGACATTGCTTCATTCAGATGCTTGTACTGGTGTGATAGTGTGAGCTCGCTGGTGCCTCCGTCTCTCTGATCTCCCACTTATTTGTTTAAATATTGCAGGCGTGGCAAGATAAAAACTCATGTTGAAAATACTTGGGATTGTAGAGATTTTCAGCTGCAGTGCTTTTCACATTTATTCATAGAAAAGTCTTTTGGAGGGTATTTTCCCATGGTCATTGAACGTCACAGTTTCACTTTCAGCCACCTGACGTCGGCTCTTCCTGCCACAGACATCACATTCATCAGGCCGCCCCTTACTGTCTTCATACATCTAACAGGCATTAGCAACACTAAAGGACGTATAAGCAAATCATGACATTGAGTTTCAATAGCAATGCTGCAAGAAATAAGGACAATACCCTTAAATGTTAATTCGGTCTACAACTAAACTTCTCTGCCTGTGTTGAAAATGTTTTAATTCACGTTTCACACTGATTCTTTAATTTGTAGGAGCGGCCTCCCGCCAACTTGTGGAAGAAGAGGGAACATTCGAGGGAATACAGGAACGGCAACAGCCTCAGGGATTACCAGCTCGAGGGAGTCAACTGGCTCCTCTTCAACTGGTACAACAGGTCAGTTTGAAGTGTGAATGCATGAACAGGCCTGCTGTGAAGCCACGACCCAATGAGGATGATCCGCAGCAAGGCATGGCCGGTTTTTACACCTTCCTGCCTCAGGCCCGTGCATACTGTGCTGATCTGTGGTCGTGATAATGTTCAGTTTTGCTTGATTTTGAACTGCTTTGATTAACTAATTCCTGTGTCGGATGCAGTTTGTGGTCCTTTTGTTTTCCTTGGTGCTGAAAGGTGTTGATGATTTCCATTTCATCCTGTTTGTGATGATAATCGAAGGCTACAATGGTAGAAAGACCCATCAGCGGAGATCACTGCAGGACATAAGATTGAATTTTTTTTTTTCTTTTCTACATGAACATTTTGTATTTCAAGAGAAATCCTCCAGCTGCATTTGCGACTGCAGTTAATGAATTATGAATGACACATCCTGTTTTGTATCCCGTGTGTGTGGACCACACTGAGATTGGGTAGCATTCACATTATTTGGCCGGGCCTTTGAGGAGAGTCAAATTTCCTGTCAAGGTGCACACTGCTGCTTTCCTTCGCCCACATTCGCAAAAAGAAGCCGTACATCTGGCGTGCACGGTGTCAGTGCGCTTGCATTAACCCTGGGAATTGGCTTTGTTATGTGCAAGCATGCAGGAGTTTGTGTATGCCTACGCAGAGAGATTCATCAAAAGTAGAGAGCTGCTTAAGAGGCCAGTGGGAATATCTGCACGTTGCAATTAGCATCAAGACATAATACCCCCACCCACTGGACAGCTGAATAAATGGTTTGCCGGAGTAAACCACGCAGCCAAAAGCACTTGCATTTGCCGTTATGTTGCATCTCATAGCCTTGGTTTGTTATTGCTGCTGATGACGCCGTTTTCTCTGCCGCTGTTTGCTGTGTATTTTCTTTGGTATCATGGGATTTTTGCATTTACTTGTTTTGCTCTCCGACCGATTCGACGATTACTCCACCGTGTGTGCACGGCAAAGAAACGTTCCATACTACAAGGAAATCCTCCTGATAAATTCACAGCACTTTGTCACAGAGATATGGGAACATAATGCTTCATACTGCAGCCTAGTTAAATATCTGTACCCCCCAGAAAACCTTCTTCATATTTGTACACAGTTGTAACCCCGTGGCTTCACAACTGTCTTTGTTTTCTTCTCACTTTTTTTTTTTCTTTCTCTTGGTACCCCGCCTGTCTCCACACCTTTTCCTTTCTAACCCTGGTGGTCCGCCTGGCGACAGACGGAACTGCATCCTGGCAGACGAGATGGGCTTGGGAAAGACGATCCAGTCCATCACGTTCCTGGAGGAGATCCACCGTGTCGGCATCAAGGCGCCCTTCCTCATCATCGCCCCGCTCTCCACCATCGCCAACTGGGAGCGCGAATTTCACACTTGGACCCACCTCAATGTTATCGTCTACCACGGAAGCATGGTCAGCCGGCAGATGCTCCAGCAGTACGAGATGTATTTCAGGGACGCGCAGGTAAATAAATCCGACGCACGGATGTCTCCCTTTGCATGTTTTAAAGACAATGAACTCCTTAAACTGTTATAGTTTTGAAATTAGGGATAGCTTTGATAATTTATGAGGTAAAGGTGCCTTCTAACTCACCTACATCAATGTGGTAGCTTTCATGTTTTTTAAATGTCGGCACAGCATGTTCCTATTTGTTGGTTTGGTGGATTCCAGCTTAAACCTTATATTACACAACACTTAGTGTTTTGTAGTTAAAAAAAAAACATAAAGGCCATACTGTGATGTGGATTAGCACTTTCACATCATATAAAGACGTCCCACAGCCTGGATTGGTGCTTGAAGGCCTTTCTGTGGAGAATTTGCATGATCGTGCTGCGTCTGAGATTTCTATGGATACTTCGATTTTGTTCCACAGTCCCAGAATGAACATTTGAAGCTAATTGGTGACTAAACTGTGACTTTCCGAGTCCAGGATTTAACACTACTGGTAAAGATAGTTACTTTTTTGCTGGGCATGACTAAACTGAGTGTTATTCATGTTTTTTTATTGTATCCTCTAAAGCCAGTGCAAAACCTGGAGCCTTGATAAGATACTTGATTGCTGCTCGAGCCGCCCGCCCTTCTTCCATTGTGACGTCAAGCAGAATTTGTTCTGCCCTACCAAGGACATTTGTCTGCAACTGTGTGTGACTGTCTGTGTCTCTGTCTTTATAATGTGACGTGTGGAGACCTGTTCAGTAGGTGGGCTTAAGGGGTATAAAAGCGGAAAAAAACATTCAGCAAATGACCAGCAAACATTTTGAAACATCCGGAGTCCATCACATTTCCCTTTCAAATACTTGTCAGTAAAAACTTCTCAAGTCTAGAAAGTTACCGAAATGATTGCAGTTTTTGAGAAATGCACAGTTAGCTAATGAATGCATTTTGCTTTAATAATTCATCAAATGTAAATACAGCTATTGGTTGTACCACTAAGTGATGTGTGTTTGTGCGCAAGACATCTGCCTGCACAGTAGCTGTTTTGGCTTGAGAAGAGCCTTGAGAAGCCAGACAAGCATCAGTTGCTAATAGACAGGGCTGACGTCCAGCACGTTTCACTTATTCAACACAAAGGGACTCGTGAGGCTTGAGTCGGCCTCTTGGTTCATTCTGACACCCCCAGTCGTTCCCGTTTGAAGACGTCCGAGCAGAAAGCGCCACTGCCGAGCTTACCTTTGGAGTGCTAAGCAGTGATTCACTTTGAATAAAATAATCACATGGCCTTTCAGAAAACAGCAGCACTGTGTCAGCAACATGAAATCCAGTGAGTAATGTAATGATACGTTTAAAAACAGGAGGCCTTACAACAATGAGAGTCGGATATTGAAAAGCCAGGCAGGGTTTGATTACCACGTACAGCACAAAGCCCAGAAACAGTTAAGAATCCTGCAGCTTCCGCAGCCAGATCACTCACCGCCAGGTTCCAGGTAAATCTACCTGTAGGGAGTCGGAGGATAGCCAAGACGTCGAAGATAAAAGAAACGTGAAAAAAATTGTCAGACCGAAAACAAACACGTTTGTGAGGCCTTCCTTGTTCGCATCGATATAAAGATGTGTTGAGAATCCATAAAGCAAAAATCCTGACTATAATTCGGCTGTGCGGCGGTTAGTGAGCCCTGGGAAGAGGCTTTCTGCGGCTGGCAGGCCATGTGATGTGTCACAGCAGGCAGTTAGGACCTCTTAGTATTCAGACAAACCGTAGGAGGAATTAAAGGCGGGCGGGAGCAGAACGGAGCGGCGCCGCCACCAGGCTGTCTCCCAGGCAGCCTGTGATGTCACGGCGGCCCCCGGGGGGAAGCTCGCTCTGTCAGCGCAGCTCAGGCACATCAGAGCGAGTGGCTCCTCCACAGCGGCGTGCTGGCTGGCTGGCTGGCTGGCTGGCTGGCTGGCTGGCAGTGGGAGGGGGGTTACTGGATAGCCGAGTGTCCCTGGAGGGCTGTTGTCAAGGCAATGGATACAAATGGAGAGGCGGGGTAATGCAAAGCCTCCCCAGACAGACAGACAAACAAATAAACACACAAACAAACAGCATGACGACTCACGAGCAGGTGCTGGTTCTCCTGCAGACAGCTTCCTCGCAGAGACACGCAGTTTCAGATCCCTGCAGCTCAGGTATTTTTGTATTGATGCCATTTGTTGTTATAATACATTCACAATTCAACCAATACAGGATAGGCTGATGCTCCTCCAGAATTATGCTTTTTACAATATGTAATAATACAATTTCTGCGAAATTCATACATTTAAAGCCTGTTAGAGCAAAGGAAAGTGTGTTTTCACTGGTGTCTTCCTCAAGCCAAGACGTGCTTGTTAACTGCTG
Organism: Salarias fasciatus; assembly: GCF_902148845.1. NCBI lineage: Eukaryota > Metazoa > Chordata > Actinopteri > Blenniiformes > Blenniidae > Salarias > Salarias fasciatus. The sequence goes on along the minus strand of NC_043745.1, from coordinate 12,236,413 downwards.
ACTCAGCAGTTAACAAGCCCGGAGGTTTGTTTGTGTGCGTATACATTGATTGTGCATCTCAGTTTGTTAACCCTCTGATGGACTAGTGATCAGTGCTACAGTAACTTAGCGAAGGTGGGTGTAGTAAAGTGAACGAACATCCAAACAAATGAAGAGTTTTTTCTTTTTCTCCATCTTTCAGGACTGAGCTTTGTCAGACAGAGATCATTTATTGAATATTATAACATCTTTCCTCTGAAGTCTCTCACCATCTCCCCCCTTTCTGCTCCCAGGGCCGTGTGATACGAGGCGCCTACAGGTTCCAGGCTGTTATCACCACGTTTGAGATGATCCTGGGAGGCTGCCCCGAACTCAACGCCATCGAGTGGCGGTGTGTCATCATCGACGAGGCCCATCGCCTCAAGAACAAGAACTGCAAGCTGCTAGAGGGCTTCAAGCTCATGAACCTGGTAAATGAGCCTCAGCTTTGAAAGTGAAGCGGCTGATAGTGTTTGTAGCTGCAGAGCAGACTGAGACGTGTGCCGATGCTGAATCTGAACGCTCATCTCGCCATCTCAGGAACACAAGGTCCTGCTGACGGGCACGCCGCTCCAGAACACAGTTGAAGAGCTCTTCAGCCTGCTCCATTTCCTGGAGCCGGCACGCTTCCCCTCTGAGAACACCTTCATGCAGGAGTTTGGAGACCTCAAGACTGAAGAGCAGGTGTGTGTTAATGTCAGGGAAGACACACTGTAAGAGGATTCAGTCAGTCAACAGAGATTTGAGGCTTTTTTTTTTTTTTTTTTATCTTATGACCTCGATGTTAAATGAAGACTTCTTTCCATGTTGTTAAATTATATGAAATAACAGAAAATAGGACATGTGTTGCTCAGATATAGGGCGAATCCCAATTCTCTGCTTAATCCTCAATCTTACTCCTCATTCCTCAAAATGCGCGCTCCCGTGAAGTTAAGTGCTGTCCCATTCCTTAACAAGTTGAGGGAAGGAGCGAGACTAAGGAGCGTTATCTCCCTTAATTTTGAGATTCTACCAGACCTACCTTGGAGTTAAGGAGAATCCAGAATGCTTGTTAATAGTTCGTTTTGCTGTTATTTTATTAATAAAAAATGGTGTATATTACTTTGGGAGTAGTTGTATTAACTTTCTATCACAGATAATATTTACAAAGGCTATTAGAAAGAAATCAAGAAAATTCATTTGAATGCATTTATTAACAAGGTCACACATGCAAAATGTTAAACATTTCTAATGCAGGGCGCATTACTTACAGTTATAAAGGGCGTTGTTATGGATCATTGACCAAAATTATCACTGCTGCCACCCCCACCACCCCCCACCACCACCACCACCACCGCGCTAAATTGTGCAGCGCCTTGACAACGGAGAGGGGAAAAAAACAGCGGTCCACGCGTGTGCGCTCTCTCTCTCCTTCGGACGGTCCACAGAAGCGTCGCGCTAGCCGCTAGCCCCCTCCCGACGGTCCAAAAACTCCCCGCCGCACGCTCCCCCCTGGCTACACTTTTTTCCTGCAGGAAACGCTGCACTTCTGGCTTTCTTCTACCCTCTTGCGCAGTGCTGCCCCCTGTGGTCCAAGGACGTAACTGTCTTTAAGGGTTGTCCCATTTCCAAGTGACATTACATTCCTTAACACTTGTTTTTAGGAGGCACTTAATTTGAGATTGAGGATCAAGGTTGAGGAGTGAGGATTAAGCAGAGAATTGGGATTGGGCCATAGAGATCTGCGCGGCGCTGATGGAGTCCTTGAAGTGGGTCCTTTTTCTAAGTAGGCCGCAGTGAGACACGCACGTCCGGCACACGTTGGATCATGATTACAGATAATGGGTTATTACGGTGCTCATTGTTGGACTACGTATTGAGACAACTGCACACAAAAGAGGTTCTTTCACATCTCGTTTTTGCAAAAGGCTGTGTGGCATTTCATCTTCATCCAGCAGAGCTGCAGAAATGCTCAAAGAAAAGACCATTAAATCACAACAGAAGTGTGAGGCAGAAAGTTGAAATATTTGGAACAGCCAGTACTCAGCACGTGCTTTTAAATCTAGAAGCCAATGGGAATGTGTAATCCTTTTCATAGTAAAAGCTGCTGGTGCTCATAGGAGGAGCATTTTCAGCACACGACTCTTGAGCGATGCAGTGTGTGTACAAAGGAAGAGGACACTGGTTGTGCGAAGCCGGCTCGATCCTCGGGGCCTAGTAGTTACTGAGCTGTGATGCCGTACTGCAGCACTACACATGATTTGGGAATTGTGGTTCTGCATGAAATAAAATACTGTAAATAATACGGCGCGACGGTCTGCTTTTAGCTTCAGCGTCTCATGATTTAAGAGCCAGATTTTATGTTTTACTGTAGAAGTGCTTCATGCTTGAATGAATCGTCTAAATCATGCAAATAGTAACCCACAATCCCGCTTTTCTGTACAGTGGCTATAAATGAACATGATCTAAAAGCAGCTGTTGATGAGTTATTGTCATGCTCTCATGCTGTTAGCACGCTCACTCTTCACGTATTACATGATATCTACTTTTAGTTGAGGCTTTTTTTATATCTCGGCCACTTGGTGTAGCTGTCAAACACGTGCCTGTCCATGTCAACCCCAGACCTGGTTTTATTCTGTTCAGTCACACCTTTGACCTCTGTTCCGGCGTCTGTGTGTCGTCACGGTAACCGTCTGGTTGGCCCACAGGTCCAGAAGCTCCAGGCCATCCTGAAGCCCATGATGCTGCGTCGTTTGAAGGAAGACGTGGAGAAGAAGTTGGCCCCGAAAGAGGAAACCATCATCGAGGTTGAGCTCACCAACATCCAGAAGAAGTACTACCGAGCCATCCTCGAGAAGAACTTCTCTTTCCTGGCCAAAGGAGCGGGCCAGGCCAACATGCCCAACCTGGTCAACACCATGATGGAGCTGCGAAAGTGCTGCAACCACCCCTACCTCATCAAAGGTAGGAAGCCGCTCAACAGCTCACACTGGAGAAGACAAAGAAACAACTGATGTTGGGATACCTGATCCAAGTCAAAAACTACTGAACACCCTGTGATCGTTTTCTTTTTTCACATATGGAATCTTTATAGATGACTGAAATTCACCAAGCGTGTGAATCTCGGTATTACTGATGCGTCTGTGTTTCCTCCATCAGGGGCAGAAGAGAAGATCCTAGAAGACTTCAGGGAAGTGCACAGCCCCACTGCCATCGACTTCCACCTGCAGGCTATGGTGCAGTCAGCCGGGAAGCTGGTCCTCATCGACAAACTGCTGCCGAAGATGAAGGCAGGAGGGCACAAAGTTCTCATCTTTTCCCAAATGGTGCGCTGCCTGGATATCCTGGAAGACTACCTCATTCAGCGAAGGTAACAGAAGTGCAGCTCTGCAGATGGGTTTAAGAGTCCCTGTCTGAACCTCTGGAACAGGAGTGGAAGTTTTCCAGCAGTTTTCTGAGTATTACTGAAATAGTTGCAAATGGTCAGGAACAACCTGACTTGTGTGGCATTGCGACACACCAAATTAACACATTCATCCTGAAGAGTTAATGTGAAGTTGGCTTGTGTTCGAAGTCAATGTTTCACACCACTTTTTTCTCGAGATACACAAATTTGACAGCTTGCTATTTTAATCACTTCGTTTTATTCCTCCAGCTCAGTAACATTGGTTCCAGCATATGGTTTCAATTCTGAGGTTCACAGGCCAATAAATACAAAATGTTTCACTCGTCAAAAAAAGGGCCTCAGTGGGTTTATTTGTCTGTATTCAGACTCTACCTTTTTCCTGTTTCTGTCCTCGGTACTCGGAGCGGCTCCTGGCTGCTCACCAGGAGCATCTGATAACGATGACTGACAAAGGCTTGGACCGGAATCAGAGCCGTAAAGCTACTGTGTACTAACCCATTCCCAGCTGAAGTACAACATTGCTTTTGAGAATCAAAAGAATTATGAGCTCTCATCGCACTTCCCTCCGTGTGTGTCTGGTTCTGTCTCAGTCGGCGGCGGCTTGGGCGAAGCCCAAAAGTCTTGTAAAAATCTGAGAGGTCGGGAAAACTCTGTAAGACAGTCATGGAGAGAATTTCACATCTAGGAATTAGGTTTAGGTTTAATGGCACTGAGGAATTTAGTAATTATGGATCAGACTTTAGGTCTGTGACTCTCATTTTTGTGTCTCCTGCTCGTCTCGCCTCGTCTCTTCCTTGCATCTAATGGTCTCTGTTTCCTTCCTTGCGCTTTTCTCTCTTCCGGCTTCCTCCCAGAAGCCGGCCCAAACCTGAGACCGTTGTAAACACGTGCAGTACTGTGCAGCACAGACCTCAGACAGGGTTCAGCAGCAGGTTACAGAAGCCCTCAGGGCTCCACCATATTAGACGAGCAGGAGATGCTGTGAGGTTTGTCTTGACTGGAAGTGAATTACCCCGGGGAGGGCAGGGGGTCGGACTGTGGGAGGGGATGAGAATGGACACGAGGATGAAAGAGCACAACCACTGCTTGTAGAAACATTTTTAACTCGGAGGATTCTCCGTCTCCAGAGCTGAAGGAAAAGAAAATCACACCACTGGGGAAAGTCCATAAGTACCACAACTACTGAGTTTGAATTATACATTCAAATGGTTCTAAAAAGCATTAAAGCAATTTCCCCTCCAGGTCAGTATTAATCAGAAGTCTAATGGTCGAGCAGGTCGTGAATATGAGCCAAGTGGCTCAGAATAAGTGTCTGGGTGATGTTCATGCATCGAGGTTTATGTGTTGTTGTTGCAGGTACTTGTACGAACGCATTGATGGACGCGTCCGCGGTAACCTGCGACAGGCCGCCATCGACCGCTTCAGCAAGCCCGACTCGGACCGCTTTGTTTTCCTCCTGTGCACGAGAGCCGGCGGTCTGGGAATCAACCTGACGGCAGCAGACACCTGCATCATCTTTGACTCTGACTGGAATCCGCAGAACGACCTGCAGGTAGGACGCCGGTCTGAACCGAGACCGTACGTTCTGTTTACCGCTAACTCTCTGCTGCAGCGACAACGCTTCTGTCCCCAGTGTCACAGATTCCTGTATTGGCTACTTTCAAAAAAGAGTCTGACCAACCAATAATGCATTAATCACCAATGATATAATAAATGACAGTAGTCCAATAATTTTGGCAATCATCAATGTAATAACTTGACGATAATGTAATAAAATGATTTAGAAAACATTTCTATCCTGCTATTCCTCATTGGTAGAATGCTATTAGATAATGACTCGCGTATCTTTTTACTTTATTACATTTGAAATGATCAAAATGATTATATTATACATTACTATATTATTTGTTACAGATGGTCACATAATGTCCATTTGTGAACAAACTCTAGTCTTACTGTAGATAATTTTAACGTCTCACTTGTCAGTGCTTTTGTGTAGTTTAGTTTAGTTTTACAAGATAAGAATTTATTCTTTTTTCATTCTGCTTTAAATTTGTGAGCCAACGATCTCAAAACCCTTAAAGTCATGCACTGATAGGAATAATTCTTATTAAATAAGCCTGTGCCACATTGTACCATTTGCAGTAATCTTAGATTTTATCTTTAGACTTTTAGAAACATTCCCAGGGCCCATCTGGGCATCTTTTCTATATTCAAACTCTGCTCCACTTCTTTTCATTAGATGTTTCATGCAAACTGCAAACAGATCAAATAGAAAAATAGAAATAGAAAAATCCCATTAAGGGTAAACTTATTAAAAGTACATCTTGTCTTGCTATTTTTGTATCTCAACTTTTCAGTTTTCAACATTCAGTACTTTCAGGATTTGTTCTAAAAAAAAAAACTGCCTCTTTGTGCAAGAATGGCTTTTAAAGCACAAGCAGATAAAAAAAGGAAGCTTTAAACATGAAATTTCACTTGGCAAACTCAAACAGGATTATTTTTCTATTTGTGTCAATGTGCTGCTGCTATAGATGTGCATAATTACAGTCTCATGTAACATGTGCCATCTCGACTCCTGCTGTTCACTTGTCTGTAGATCAGTCATGTGTTGGATCACAGCAGGCTGCCATTTAAAAGCAGGTAGCAGTGAGTCAAAGTGCAGACGTTAGAAACACTTGCAGCTATTTCTGTTTCCAGAGCGGTACTCTCAGTCTCGCTGTTCTTCGCAGGCCCAGGCTCGCTGCCACCGGATCGGTCAGAACAAGGCGGTGAAGGTGTACCGTCTGATCACCAGGAACTCCTACGAGCGGGAGATGTTCGACCGCGCCAGCCTCAAGCTGGGCCTGGACAAGGCTGTGCTGCAGAGCATGAGCGGCCGAGATAACAGCCTGGGAGGAAGCACCGGCGGAGGGGTACGTTTGACCGGTGTCCAAATGGCCGCGGACGCAAATGAGGAATTGCATTCTTCAACCATCCTCATTATGTCCAAGTTCTTTTTAGAATAAATACAATCGATTTTAGTTCGAAGTAATTTAGACCGTCTGAAACAGATATGTTTTATCACTGCCAACGATCTCTGTTCTCTCCATTGTTCTGAATTCAATGTCTTAAGAAAGACTTAAAGCAATATCTACAGATTCTACAACATGAGAAGTGTTATAAATGCTACTGACGACAATGAGACATCAAGCTCGGGAAAATGAACCCCCCGAAACGTGAAGGCCGCTCTCCAGATTCCACTTGAAGTGTAACCTATCCTATTAGAGTGTAATCTGTTTGTGAGGGAGTGTGTCAACAGTGTGTGAAGTGTGTAGGAGGATGCTGAGCTGCAAGCTCCGGTCCTCTTGAGGATTATCTGAACTCTAAGGTTGAGGTATTAGTGGTTTTCCACATCTGGTCTGACGGAACATATTTACATAATAAACAGCTGCTGGGGTCAGATGCTTGTTGGGGTCTGCACTGTGCATTCAGCAGCCCGTCTCTCTTAATATTTACTTCTGTAAGCGGTTTGTGTTTTACATCTAGAACTTATGTTCTTTCTGCAGCTGTGAAAAGAGCAGCTTTATGGTCAATTTTCCAATTAAAAGAAACAGATAATTCATTTGTGCAGGTCATTTATCTGCTTAGCATCAAAACTGTGGTTCAAATCATGCAAAAAAACCCAAAAAAAATCTTCAGCTTCCCCATTGTGATTCCTATAAAACTGCAAAACATTTTTCCCACATTTTTCATGGAAAATGATGGTTAAATACTGTTTTGTGGGATGACTTCTATTTTTTGGTGATTTAGAGTGTTTTTCCGTACTGTAACACCAACTGGATTCATGTGATGGTTTCTCACAAAGGCTTTCAGTTAGTTATATCAATGTACTATTATGCAATGAAAAAAGTCCTGAAAAAGTGCCGTGCGCCGCAGCGTAGTTACTCACTGCTCATTTCCGACCCCGAGGTCTAATTCAAAATCGATTGACTCATGACTTTTGGTTTTAAGTGGTGGATATTTTCTTGACCCTGGCTGTGACTGCCTCTCTTTCCCTCTCAGGCTGTGCAGCAGCAGCTGTCGAAGAAGGAGATAGAGGACCTGCTGCGGCGCGGCGCTTACGGCGCCATCATGGACGAAGAGGATGAAGGAGCCAAATTCTGCGAGGAGGATATCGACCAGATCCTCCAGCGCAGGACGAAGACCATCACCATCGAGTCCGAGGGACGGGGGTCCACGTTTGCAAAGGTAGTTGAAGAAAGATTTGACTGTTTTGGTTCATCGGGTCAGAATGCAGGCGCCCAGCGAACGGGAAAAATGTGATTACAGCTTGATGTGGTTCTGATCTCTGCTTTCAGGCCAGTTTTGTAGCATCCGGAAACCGGACAGACATCTCTCTGGACGACCCGAACTTCTGGGACAAGTGGGCCAAAAAGGCCGACATTGATATGGATATGGTCAATGGCAGAGTGAGTATCGCAGTCAGGAACTTTATCTTCTAGGATGAAGACTTAAACACGTTTTTGTGACAGACTAACAACAAGACATGGGCTTGAGTTTATTTTTAAAAAGAATAAACAAAGACATTCACATACATGGAGATGTCATCACATAACATTTACACACAAATGATATATTTACAAGTGATCTTTGCAAAGATCCAAGTTATAATATATCACATATGAAGTCTGGCTGAGCGTTGTGTTTGATGGAGGAGGCATTCTTTTAAATAGATCTTACATTTTGGAAAGTGGCCTCTGATGTTTCTGTTCCCCCCTCCCCCTGCAGAACAGCCTGGTGATCGACACTCCTCGTGTCAGGAAGCAGACGAGGCCGTTCAGCGCCACCAAGGACGAGCTGGCAGAGCTCTCTGAGGGCGAGAGCGACAGCGACGAAACCAAACCGAAGCTCAGACGAAACCACGATCGCCTCAACAGCTACGGCCGCACCGAGTGCTTCAGGGTGGAGAAGAACCTGCTTGTATACGGGTGAGATAAGTTAGATTTAAAAAACAAAAAGTGGAATGAAATGAATCTAAGTGTGTGGTCTTCTCACATGTTTTTTTCCTCGATACTCTAGATGGGGTCGCTGGAAAGATATTCTGAACCACGGCCGCTTCAAGAAGCAGCTGACCGAGCGAGATGTGGAGTCCATCTGCAGGGCGCTGCTGGCGTACTGCCTGGTCCACTACCGCGGAGACGACAAAATCAAGAGCTTCATGTGGGACCTCATCGCCCCCACTGAGGACGGACAGACGAAGGAGCTGCAGAACCACCTCGGTACGTCTCGCATTAACAGACATGATGCGTGCAGCAGCGAGCGAGAGAGAGCCGGGTTTAGGGACAAATGTCTTTAATCATTCGCACTAATCGGCTCCTTCTTTCTGTCTCTTTTTTTTTTTTTTTTTTTTTTTTTTATACCAGGCTTGTCTGCCCCTGTCCCTCGGGGAAGAAAGGGGAAGAAGATGAAGACCCAGTCCAGCTCTTTTGACATCCATAAAGCGGAGTGGCTGAGGAAGCACAACCCGGAGCACATGCTTCAGGACGATGGCTACAAGAAGCATCTCAAACACCACTGCAACAAGTAGGCCCTCACTCCTGATCCACTCCATATCGTCCTATAGACTTCAACCGACACATTCAGATTATGCTCCAAACCCAGCACAGGAAAAAAAAAAAAAAAAAATTCCAGTCTAATAATGTTCATAGATTAAATGATGTCCTGTATTATATTTAAAAATCATTTACTTTACTTGCCAGTGTAAATGCTGTCTAGTGGTTTCTTGCTGGGCTGCTTCGTCTCTGCTGGCTGACAATGTGTGTGTTCCCGTGTCTGCATTTAAACCTTTTTACTATTATGACAACTGGCAGGTGGTCATTATTCTCCTCTCACAGTGACTGTCTCCATTTATTTTTAATAGAATGAAGCCTAAGTATGCGAAAATACAATTTGCACGTGGCTCAAATTTTAAGCGCCGCACCGCCAAGCCACAGTAATTAGGAAGCACTAAAACGTGTATTGGAGCTGACAGCGTGCTGATTCATTAACGGACGTGCATCACATCGGGACTGGCTGGCTGATAAGAATCTTCATGAGGCTTCAGCCCACCTAATGGCCGTCATAGATCTCTCTTATTTACTGACAGGGGGGAAAGATGGCTGCTATCAAAACAAGATCCGCTGAGCTATAAAGCCAAACAGAAAGCTGCTTTTTTCACTCGTTTTCTTTTTCTTTCTTTTTCTTTTTTTTTTGAGTAAACCTGCAGCTTGTGACTAAAAGGGGCTTTGGATGCAGAGCAGTGCAGCTTCCACAGAAAGTTCTCCATTGTTTCCCCGTCCAGTAGTGCTGAATCCAGGGATTGTCTGATATGTGACACGCTGGGCAGTCGGGGACATGCAGTCAGCGGGGTTTGCTGACTTGTGCGTTTTCAGTCCGAGGACCTGGAATGTGACTGGTGGTGTGTGTGTGTGTGCGTGAGTGTGAGTGTGAGTGCGAGTGTCTGTGTGTGTGGACTGAGCGAGGAGGGGGAATTCAGCGGCCTCCTTAACCGGGCCACAAATGTAGGACAAAGCTTCCTGCACAGAAATGTGAACTGCAGAAAATAGTGGAAAAGCATTCTGACCAATTTCTCAATAATACCTTCACCACATTGTGAATCTTTTTCAGTTTTTTTTTTTTTTTTTTTACTTTGTGCATTCTTTAGTTAAAAAACTGTAATTTTTAAGTCCACTGAGGAATTATGCAAACATGTTGTAGCGTTTTGTGTTACAGCTTCATCTGTGAGGGAAAATATCCGTGTCACGCTGCTTTCTGATGAGTTTTCTCTGTCTGCGATCAGGCTGGGAAGGATTTCTAGCATGCCACTCATACCAGGCATACTTCGCTTTTGTGCTTCTGCGAGCGGCTATGCTGAGATCCGCTGCAGCCTCTCTGTGTGAACTACATCTTGGTTACACACACACACACACACACACACACACGCACGCTAACAAAAGCCTGGAAGCGGGGTGATGAAGGGCTGTGCTGACAGGCAGAGGAAGCGGCAGCTGCTCCTGGGCGGCTCCAGTCACTCGGGGAGGATAGAGGGCGGAGGAGGGAGCAAAAGGAAGTTCAACTCTTGATTTACCAGAGCCACAAGTCCAGACTGGTCACCGCAGACATCCATCACGCCGACAGACACACAGACAGGCGGACAGACGGGCCGACCTCGTGAGCCCTGCAGTTATTCCACGCCCTGTCAGTGCATCAGGGAAGGATTCATTTATAACAATATTTAGCTGAGTTACGGCCGGAGAAGGGCGGAATGCCTGGCATGCAGTATATCAGAAAGGCAATCCACTGTTCTTCCAGTGCTCTCCAAAGAAGAACGGCATTGTGGGAAAAGCCTTGCAGGAGAGGCCACAGCTTCACATGCTGGTGGATGAATGTAGCACCGTCAGTGATAATTGCTTGACAAGTGGCTGCAAATTCAAAGGAGGAGACAGCGGCACGGCTTACTTGAAGATCATTTTCCAGTTCATTCTCGTGTGTGGGTCTGCGAGGCTGTGGTGCCAACAGCTGGTGCACGATCATGCTCCATTACGAAGAGTTACAGGTACTAAAAGTGTCAGCCGGACATGGCATATTTATTATTATGGTATTTCTGAGTGTAGCTCACAGAAAAGAATATAAGGGGCATCGGCAAGAAGCTTTTCTCCAGCTCCCAGAACATTATGGAGATGCTTATCAGACATGAATAGCAGTGATTATAAGACAGATTCTACATGTATGAGTATATGAAAATGTTTATACACTGCACTTTAATCATTAGATGCTCTCTCAGGGCTTACCAGGGATTGTAGCCAGCTCACCACAGTTCCAACCACTCCAGTGTTCCTCCGCTCACAGGCGGCTGGCTGGCTGTGATGTGCGATCATGCATCACAGAGCTAATGTCTCCCCTGTGAGTCAGCCTCTCTCTACCTTGTCATCCTCAACTTCCCAGCCTTCATCTACCGCCAGAGTACAACCGCATGACAACTGGAGAGACACGCTCGTCTGTTCGCCGGGTCCTCAGAGCCGAGCTGTGGAGCTGCTCGCGGCTCCCTGTGAGATCTATAAAACGTTGTTGACTTACAGGATACAATAATTCACTGATGAGATAACTGATGGGGCTTTCTGACGTGCATATTTCATGTCTCGCTCCGCCACTCCTCGGCTAATGATGCACGGCTCCTCTGACATGAATATTGAAAGCATCTTTATTCAACCCTTATTGATTATGGAAAGGAACAAAATAGCTGTCACACATTTCACTCAATTGTTCGGTGTGTGTCTGCGTGTGTGTGTGTGTGGGTTCTGCTCGCTCAGCGTTTGTGCATGGTCGGGGCTTTGTTGTTGACCAGCGGGTTTTTTTTGTTTTTTTTTTTTCTGTGCAGGGTGCTGCTCAGGGTCAGAATGCTCTACTACCTGAAACAGGAGGTGATCGGAAGCCAGGCCCAGCAGGTGCTCGACGGCGCGGATTCCAGGTGAGCCGCACATCCAGGCGTCAGCACTGACACTTCCAGAGTGGCGTGTTTCTAGTGCGTTTACTTAGTTCTGCTCCCATAATGAAGCAGTACACTGACCGGGACGGGACGGCTGTGGGTGAAAGCAGATGTAGATCAGGCAGCTGTCGCTCCACAGAACAGACAGAACGGTCTTCACTTCCTCGCAGATCTTAATCCCCAGTGTCTTGAGTGTGATCATTACAGTGTTGTATCAACCTGTTGAAGCAACTCACAGATGAGCTGATGTTTCATGGGAAGGTTGTGGAGCACCACCTGCTGGTGAAAGAAGGAAAGGTCTTCTTTCCTGTCTCATGCTGTTGAAAAGCAGATGAATGTATCGCTCTCGAAAAGAAAAGGGACATGTTTTCACAGCTGATGTTGCTTCACAACAAAATCCTTCCAGTAAAGTTGGTTCAATATGAAAGGAGGATTAAACGAGATAATTACAGATGCATGAAAAAAGAAAAGAAAAATCAATATAATGCAAAGGCTCATTTTTCCTCATTTTGAAACTTGGTTATATTTTGGATTTATTACGCTCAACCTGAAATACACCAAGTCTCGTTGTTTCTTCATAATTTTGGCTCATAAGTCAGGAAAATAAGAACTATGTAGCTTGTACTTACATTTTTTTTTTTAAAGAAAAGAGCTTGAAACTGTTTAGTTTACATGTTATGAGTGAAACAACAACAATAAACACCTTTGCCATTAAACACCATTATGTTCTTTTTTTAAACACACTTGTACTCCTGCAAAATGGAAATGCTGCTGACATGACCAACCACAACCAATTGTTTCACTTTAATAATGAGTTTGTGAATCACCCCCTCCTGTTTGTGTGCAGCGAGATCAAAATCTGGGTGCCGGAGCCGGATCATTCGGAGCTGCCAGCCTTGTGGTGGGACGCCATCGCCGACAAGTGTCTGCTGCTGGGAATCTATAAGCACGGTGAGAAACTTCAGTTTGCATTGTTACTTGTTTTATATGCTTTTACTCCTCTGTTTTCAGTGCTTGAGTTGACAGTAGAAAGTTTATACCTGATATGAACATTAACAAGCTCCAATCAGAACTTCCCTCTTGACTTTACTGCTTCAAGTTGTATTTCATTCCTCTGTTTATGAGTGTAACGCCCATTCTTCTTGGCTCATCTCCCTGTACTCTGCCAGGTTATGAGAAGTACAACACTATTCGTGCAGACCCCACTCTGTGCTTCCTAGAGCGCGCCGGGCGACCAGATGAAAAAGCCATCGCCGCCGAGCAGAGAAGCAATGATTTCATGGACGGGTGGGTGAACAGCATCAGGCCCGCGCTTGAAAAACACCGAGTGGGCTTTGTCATAACCTCACTGGATCAATTTTTTAGCCAATAGTTTAATTTTCTTTGCATGTGTTGGCGCAGGGATGTGGATGATCCAGAATACAAGCCCGCTCCTGCACTGTTAAAGGACGAGATGGAGGTAAAGGCATCTCTATAATGAAGCTTAATTTTTCTGATACCTCATTGAAGTTTAATGTTGCAACTTTCTTCCGCTACTAACACGCTCTGCCTCTCCTGCAGGATGACGCCTCTTCCCCCGGAGACTTGGTTGTCACCGACAGCGCTGGAGGTGAGTATTACACGTTTGTAATCCCAGGCTGAATTATCTGGATAATTATAACCACAGGCAAATCTGGAAACTTGGAAGTTGCGAAAGACTTTGGCTTGCTCAGCCTGATCCCTCTTCACTGGTCCAGATGCAGTCCCAGCGGCAGAGGGTGAGACCGGCTACTGGCCGTCCCCCTCCGTGTTGACGGCCAGGCTACGGCGTCTGATCACCGCCTCGCAACGCTACACCAAGAGCCGGCAGATCCTGCACATCCATCAGACTCAGTCTCAGTCCCAGCAGGCCATGATACTGTCTGCTCCGCTCTGCCCGCTGCCCCCAACCCTCAACGACACCCTCAACCCCAAGATGGCCGCCAAGATTGAACGCCAACAAAGGTCAGAACGCAGATCGATGATACGGAAAACATCTGAAGCACTTCTGTCAGTGCGAGTGCAGAGCATGGATTAATGCAGTTTTTAATTTTGACACTCAACAGGTGGACCAGGCGAGAAGAAGCTGACTTCTACCGCGTTGTCTCCACTTTTGGCGTCGTCTTCGACCCCAACCTCGGCCGGTTCGACTGGACGAAGTTCCGGGCCATGGCTCGGCTGCACAAGAAGACTGACGAGAGCCTGCAGAAGTACCTGTGTGCTTTCACCGCCATGTGCCGACGGGTGTGCCGCCTGCCACCCAAAGAGGGAGGTCAGAGGCCCGCTCGTCTGTTCACACACTTAAAAACAGATGGTCTGCTTGTGTTTGTTCAACTTTAACCCTTCATATTTTGAGGGAAAGTTAGGTAATTGCAAGAAAATCTAAACAGCCACCTGAAAAATATTCAAATAATCATTCTAAAACTCAAGTGTGAGGGTATTTGAAACCTACCGGTAGCGGTGGATTGAGATATTGTCTTTGTACACGCCTGTTATGTTGGCCAGTTGTGTTTTACCACCATCTACTGGATTTGAGCTGTTTGGCGTTTAGTCGGCAAAAATCTCGCAATGTTTAAGAAAGTGAAAAATAATCTTCCCGATCCAAGTTGGATGTGCTCCAAAATGTAATGGCTTCTTCTTTGGCTTGCTTTTTGTGAATCAGGCCAGTTTATTTTCCAGTAATCCTCCTGACAGTCAGACGAACACACAAATATACAGAAATTGAAAATTCAACCAGAGGAAACATGTTTGGCCAGTCGTTTATTTTATGTGTCTCTAACCATGAAACCCAGTTGATCACATGCAGTATTTTCCAAACGTCATCGTGTCAGCACTGTGTTATTTTGGGGGAGAAGTCAGTAGCACTTTGGTAAACAAGCTGGCACAGCAGTAGCGGCAGGGGACTGATAAGGTTAATCATTCGTGGAAAAACAAACAGTTTGAGGTTTAAGTTCTCGACACAAACAGCTCTTTGGATTTGACTTTCAGAGTTCTTCCTCACACACCTGCTTCCTTCTCTCTCTCTGTTTCCAGACTCGGCTGTGGACCCGTCTCTCAACATCCAGCCCATCACGGAGGAGCGAGCCTCGCGCACCCTCTACAGAGTGGAGCTGCTCCGCCAGGTGAGGGAGCAGGTCCTCCGGCACGCGCTGCTCTATGAGCGCCTGGCGCTGTGCCAGATGAGCTCCGACCTGCCCGTGTGGTGGGAGGTCGCCACCCACGACCGTGACCTGCTGATCGGCGCCGCGAAGCACGGCGTCAGCCGCACCGATTACCACATTCTGAGGGACCCCGAGCTCAGCTTCATGGCCGCCCAGCGCAACTACAGCCAAACGAAAGCCGCGCAGCAGCAGCAGCAGCAGCAGCAGCAGCAGCAGTCACGCACGTCCACGCCGCTCCTGCACCCCCAGTACCAGGCCGCCAGCTCCGTGCTGACCGGGTCTCCGCTGCCCCCGCCCGCCCAGAGAGACACAGATCCGTCTGGGTTGGTTCCCAAAGTGGAGCCGGCCTCAGAGGGGGAGGAGGGCAAGGAGAGGCAGGCAGAGAGCTGGAGCCCCGCCGAGGCGCCGGCCACGCCCACCGGCCTGGAGGAGAAGCCCGTCCCCGTGCCGATGGACACCGAGCAGCAGATGGCGGCAGCGCGAACCAAACCCCTCACGCCCAACTCCTCCGAGAGGAAACCCAAGAAGTCCAGCAAGAGGGGCCGCCGCGAGAACCGGCACGGCTCCGAGTCCGACTCGGACGGCTCCTCCTCCAGCTCCTCGTCACGCTCCTCTTCCTCCTCGTCCTCGTCCTCCTCTTCCTCGTCACATTCCGGGTCCAGCTCCTCCTCCTCCTCCTCGTCTTGCTCCTCTGGTTCGTCATCGTCCTCCTCATCTTCATCATCCTCGTCTGATGACAGCGACAGCGAAGGTGAAGACAGAAAGAAGAAAGGTGAGTTTCTTCAACTCTTTATTGATAGAGTTTTTTTTGTCAGTTTTGTGTCAGAATGAAGTCTTTAGGCGAGTTTCTCATGTCTGCCTCATTTTCAGTGCCTGCAGCGAGTGTGAAGGGTTTCGACGAGGACAGCGTGGCGTCTCTGAGCACGACACAGGATGAAACACTAGACACCCACGTGACTGAGAACGGCATCGCCAGCAACTCTTCTCAGCCCTTCCAGGGAGGAGGATACATGCTGGCTGCGTCCTATTGGCCAAAGGTGAATCGCTGTCCATCAGTGTGGTTTTATTTATTTATTTATTTTCCATTTGAATTATTGCAAACATTTATTGGCAGCTACTAGCTACTTATGTTTATGTTTAGGATCGCGTGATTATCAACCGCCTGGACAGCATCTGCCAGGCAGTGCTGAAGGGCAAGTGGCCGGGAACCCGCCGTGTGTACGAGCCCGGAGGCGCTGTGGCCTCCTTCTATACCACAAAGCTGCTGGACAACGCCAACAGCCTGTGCGAGGACCCCTCCGCGTCGCCACAGGGGTCAAAGGTGACCAAGCATGTTGCAGAAAACAAGGAGTTCTCAGTAAAGCTCAACGATGTATGTGGATTTCTCCTCTTCCTCCCATGCCTCCCTCCGCTTCGCCCTAATCGTAGGACCCTCCCACTTCTGCTGCCGCTGCCATGACCGGTGTTAGCTGCCGTGTTCAGCATGTTTCTCTGGTTTTACTTCCTGCTTTCCTTTGGGTATGATTAGCGGTTTTGACTGCCTGGCAGGAGGAGAGATTAATTTAATAGCAGCCTTCCTCTCTTTTCCCACACACTCAATTTGAGTTGGGCTCTCAGGCTGTGATTACATGAGCACAAATCATTCAGTCATGAGAATATAATAAGGTTCAGTTTGAAGCCTCTCTAGACTGAAGGGGTCTGGCTAATAATCTGATTGAAACGGAGACCTCTGCTGTGGGTGTTCTCTAATATGCTTCTAGGCAACGTGGCTATTAACTTGGCAGGCTTCAGAATCGCTGCAATTTTTTTTCCCCCGCTTTGATGTCGCGCTCAGATAAATTTTTTTCTTTTTTTGCTCCAAATTTAACACGTTGTTAATCGTCAAACACCTGCTGCTTGCTACCTCTCAAATTGGGACTTGCAGACAGCAGCGTTCTCTTTGGCATGGCTTCCAACTACGGTCCAGACTATGAGCAGACTTCACCCACTGCCCTGCTAAGCGCCACCCGCTGTGTGTCCATGTGTCCCAGTCATACTAACCAGAAAACGCCTCGACATTATTTGCTGTTTTTGTGAGAAAATAGTTATGGAATTGACTTGATTACATAAAATTAGAAAACCCTGTAGAGTTTCTCTGTGCTAAAAGACGACGCTGAAGCCTGATGGATAGTAAATGAATTCGGCCTCCTTCTCCTTGCTCCGGATGTTTTTGTTCTGCGGTTGCTTTCCGTGCCTCACTCTGGTGTCTGTCTGCAGCAGGAGGGAGGTCTGAAGTTGACCTTCCAGAAGCAGGGTCTACCTGTGAAGAGGCCCCTGGAGTCCGAGGACGGCCCCCAGGCCCAGCAGCAGTACCTGGCCCGGCTCCACGAGCTGCAGAGCGCGTCAGACACCAGCCTGACCGACATTACCAAACCTCAGTGCAGCTTCCAGAGCGGTGCGTTTACATTTCAACCAGTGGAGAAGGAACTCCGCCCTCATTTTCACCACAGCCACTAGATGGCAGCAACATACAGTTTTGAAAACTCAGTCGTTGCACTTAACCTCTATTAAATGTAATTTAAATGGACTTTTTAATTAGTTTCTGCTGCTGAAAGTTTAAAAAAATCAATTTAGTCAAAGCAGCATTTCGCATAATGTCTCAAGGCGTCAATGTTTCAGTTTGAATTAAACTTCACTGCCGGTTTTGTTGACGACTGCAGCTCCTCCAGGTCTGCCTGGTCAGATGAGACTAAACGGAGTCCTGGACGGCCAGCCCGTGGTCAAGAGGCGGAGGGGGAGGAGGAAGAACGTGGAGGGAATGGACCTGCTCTTCATGAACAGGACTCGAGTTCCTGCTGTTCCCGATCAGGTAGGAACTGAAAAAGGCCCGTGTTGAACATAAAAAAGTGTTTGAAGGGTGATGTGCAATATGTCCTCCTGTGTCTGCAGGCACCTCCAGGGTGGGGTGGGATCGGCCAGGTGGGCATGGCTGTTTCCGCCGCACCGGGTTTCAGTCAGGTCCCGGCCGACACGGAGAGCAGGGTCCCCGTCATCAACCTCAAAGACGGCACCCGACTCGCTGGAGACGACGCCCCCCAGAGGAAAGACCTGGAACAGTGGCTGAAGGAGCACCCCGGCTTTGTAGCAGACACAGGAGCCTTCATCCCAGTGAGTTTCCACATTCTTCCTTCTCCTTTGAAATATAAGGCTTCAGCCGAAATAATTCAACCATCGGGTCACACTGTGAGGATGCTGGTGATCCAAGATTTATGAGTATTTTTCTTTTCCGTCCCAGGGGGTGAATAAGATGCAGCTGCAGTTCCACTTCCAGGACGGACGGCCCAAGCAGAAAAGACACCGCTGCAGGAACCCCAACAAGATCGACGTGAACAGCCTGACCGGAGAGGAGCGAGTCCAGATCATCAACAGGAGGAACGCACGCAAGGTGCCTTTCCAGCGAATCCCCACGCTCAGTCCAGATCATGGCTCAAGCAGTCCAGCATGTCTGTATCTCCTCTCTGGTGTTTCACCCGCAGGTTGGTGGAGCGTTTGCGCCTCCTCTGAAGGATCTGTGCCGGTTCCTGCAGGAGAACCCAGAGTACGGAGTCCCGCCTGAGTGGGCCGATGTGGTGAAGCAGTCGGTGAGTCCCGCAGCAGGATCAGAGGACTTCAGTCAGTGGACATGTTAAAGAAGCCAAAGCAAAAACAAGACACATAGATGTCATGTAATAACAGAAGAGATTTTACATTTGAATGTCCTGTCTGAAAGAATGTGGTTAAACTTCAGGATGTCTTTGCTGGCTCTCAGCAGTCGTACTCACTCAGTGTGTCGTGGTTTGCACAGGGTTACCTCCCAGAGAGCATGTTTGACAGGATCCTGACGGGACCCATCGTTCCCGAGGAGGTGAGCCGGCGTGGACGACGACCCAAGAACCCTCTGGCCAAAGCGGCGGCGGCTGCAGCGGCGGCGGCGGCGGCCCCCAACCCCGCGGCCTCCGCCCTGGGATTGAACCCCCTGCTCACCAACGGCCTGATGTCCGGGATGGACCTGAGCAGCCTGCAGGCCTTCCAGCAGAACCTGCAGAGCCTGCAGTCCCTGCAGCTCACCGCCGGCCTGATGGGGCTGCCCTCCGACGCCGGCAACCTGGCCGCAAGCAACCTGGCCGCCATGTTTCCCATGATGCTCTCCGGTATGGCCGGGTTGCCCAACCTGCTCGGCATGAGCGGCTTGCTGGGGAAGCCGGCTCAGGAAGGCGCGGGGGGGAGCTCCGAGGAGAAGACGAAAGGAGGCGGCGGCGGCGGCGGGACGGCAGAGCCGCCCCCCTCCAAAGCCCCCCCACACACCTCAGACAACACAGGAGAAAGGACAGAGGCCTCGGACACCACTCCCCCCTCCGTCTCCTGCTCCGAGTCCTCCGCCACCGCCACACAAAGTGCTTCAGCTGCGCCTGCAGCCTCCAGTCCGCCGCTCTCTCTGAACCCCTTGTTACTCTCCAGTATGATCTACCCAGGGATGCTTCTCACTCCAGGCCTTAACCTTCCTGCGTCTGCCGCACAGCCGCAGACCTCCAACACTGACTCCACGCTCCCGCCTGCTGCTGCTGCTGCTGCTCCTCCTCCTCCTCCTCCCCCTCCTGCAGCCTCGCCGTCACCGACAGAGCGGCCACGGCCTCGGAAGGACGGAGAAGAGGAGGAAGAGGACGATGAGGAGGAGGAGGAGGACGAGGCGTTGAACGAGGCTTTGGAGGAAGAAGAGGAGGAGGAGGAGGAGGAGGAATCCACAGAACAAAAAGAGAACAGTGGTCCCGATTGTTCAGGGAAAGCAGAGTCGTCTTCATCAGAGTCTGGGAGCTCTTCCTCATCCTCAGACGATTCAGACTCCAGTGATGAGGACTGATCCCACAAAATATATAATTATAAATTTATTTATGTATCGCCTAGAAATGTATACATATATTCACATATATATGGATTTTACAGCACTTACGTTGCGATTTCTCTACGTGTAAATACAAGAACTAACTACAATGTTGTGTAATAAAGAGTAGAAAAATCTAAAAAAAAAAAAAAAACTCACCAAAAAAAACAGTAAAAAGTGACTTAAAAGGAACTGAAATAAAACATCAGTGTTTGTTCACAAGGTACAGTCTTGTTTTGAGACATTTTGCATGTCAGACTTTAGTAGATTTCTGAACTCTGTGAACTTGTACCACACAGTTATGTACAATTGCAACAAAAAAAGGCATTATTGTAATTATGTCAGGATTAATTTTATTAAAAAAAAAGTGAAACTACATCAACACGCTCGTTGAGCTGTACTATTAATATATTTTGATTGTTGAAGGGCACGGGGGGGGGGCGCTCGACAAACACTTTGGTTTCTCTTGTAAATACTTTTACAGGTTGGTTGACACTTTTGCTTTGCCGATCATACATTGGATATGTCAGCAATAACTTGGGCAGCTAATGAATGTCACTGAAGCTGTAGATTCTCTCGTCTGCCATTGTTCCACCCCAGTGCACAACTCCCGCCGCGACCCTCGCCAACCTGTCGGCCCCCCTCGCACGCCGCCAAACACCTCCCCCATCCGTGGCTTTTTGTTTGGACACACACTCACCTGAGGTTCCCCCTGCATTCGGAAATATGTGCAAATACTGTTTTCCAGTCACGAACAAGCTTAAAAACCTCGCTTTTTATTTATTTATTGTCACAAATGTTTTTTACAGTCCTCACAGTCACCTTGCAGACATGTCACAACACGTTCCAGGCGCACTTTAGCTCCCCACAGTAAACGAGCACGTCTGTCGACTGTTTTGAAAAGTTACATAAAACCTTTTTACTTGTGTGCCAAACAAACAAACAAAAACACACTTTGACCCTCGAAGGCGGTTGACAAGAGTTGTGTGATCTGGAAGGATTCTTAATGGATGTTATTACTACTACAGCCCCGGCGTATTTGACTGCATCTTACCTCAACTTTTCCGAAATGGATTGGCTTCACTGTGCAAATGTGCATGTGCATGGGTGCGTTCTTCTCTTGCTGTCCATGTGCACAATCACCCTCCTGCAACCGCTCTGCGTGTTCGGAAGGGGAAAGGAAAAATCAAAAGGATGTTTTTTCTTTTTTTTCTTTTTTTTTTTTTGTGTTTCTCTAAGCAAAAGTCAAAATGTTGATAAAAATTTGGGTTTTATTAAGGGAGCAAATGTGAAAAACATGATGGGGAAAAAAGACAAAATCAAAAGAATAACAAGGCATTTTGTATTCCATTCGAAAAATAACTTTTTAAATTTAAAATGGTGCAAGAGGAAATGGCAATCAGCATCTAAAAGTAAAGTTTTTTGATTGTCCGTGAGTTTGAACTAATATTAAAAATGAGGCCCACAGTTTACAGAAGCAAATGTTGGGGGGGGGGGGGGTGTGGAGTTTCACATTGAGGAGGAATGTTATTTCATGAGAGAAAAACACTTTTTATTTATTTTTGTCAACTTTTTGACAAACTTCAAAATGCTAAATCTGAAAACAGACTTTTGATTTCTTTCCTTCATCATAATTTGTCCCTGGCGAGTTGCCGTCCCCTCTTCTTTGCTAGAATGTCTGCCAGAGGAATTTTTTTTTTTTTTTAGTTGGGAGCTTCCGGATGTTTTTTTTTTGTTTGCATTCTCTCTCTCCGGGCTGATCTCCTCACCTGCTATCTACTGCTTCCACACATTTCCGGTCTAAACAGAGGAAGAGCCGGCAAGATGATGAGCAGCAGCTAATTTACAAGTGTTCTTTAGAAGGTTGGACGATCGACGTCCTCCAGGTCACGCCGTACTTACCGAACGTTTTGCATCGCGAAGCACAAAATAGCTGAACGGCCTGGCTAAGATTGTAGGAAGCTTCACCTTCGACTGAGTATGATGTTTTTAAACGTGGTGCCAGACGGGTTTGCTTCAGGAAAGGGCTTTATTTAAAATAAAATCATTAACAAAAAAAGGCAATTTGAGTTAATTTGTCACTTTTTTTTTTTTTGTTTAATTTTGCTGAAGTAGAAGTGCCCTTATCCTGTACCTCACTGTCCCATCCTGGCTGATTTCGCTCAATGTCCCCCCCCCCTCTTGCACATGTTCATTTTCCTCTTATTGAAACGCTGTAACCAGGATACACACAAACACTGGAGGTCACTCGAGCCGAAGTACCTTTCTGATTCCTGATTTTGTAATCCTCTCCAGCTCCAGGACTGTTAGATACACAAACTGTTGTGGTTTCATTGGAGTGTAGCTGTAGCATCGTTTCCTCCTGTGAGTTCAGGCGTAAAGAACACACAGAGACTGAACGCACGTCCGATTTCTAACGTTGCTTTCGAGGCGGTTTCTCTCTGTATGCCTGTTGTCTTCTGTTTAGACGAGCTCGACACGGATTTGCTTGCAAATTCAACTGCGTTCCTTTTTTTAATTGTTCTGATTACTAACAGTTCGGTATTTTTCTATGTCTGAGCGATGAACTTAAACACACGCCTCTGTCGTTTTGTATTTCTGCACCTCTGCTCTCTTTAAAAACTTGTAGTGCCCTTATGCAAACACCCAGCCACCGCTCCGTCTGCTGTAGGTGTCTGATGGACTGACACACACACACACACACAAACACACACACACACATGGGAAAGAAAGTAGACTCAAGATGGGATTTTTTTGTTTGTTTTCTTCTTTTCTTTTGCTTCTGCTTTTGTTTGTCGGGTTGTACTGTGCGGCACTAAAACAAGCAGTGCTGCTTCTGCATTCAGACAACAAAGACCAATATGCAAGAGGAACGACAAAAACACACTACTGCTGTACAGGGAGGCGTTTCTTTTCCAGTTCTCGTCACTGAGATGACAAAACGAAGCATCATGGGTTTTGTATTTTTTATTTGAAGCTTGAACATGATTCTAAATGTCACCCTGGTCAGTTTGTGTCTCTCTTTCTCTCTCTCTCGTTATTTTCCTTTAGACAGTCGTAATATTTGCAAGTCGTGGTCTGTGTAGTCAAAATAATTCATGTAGTGCAGGAAAAACACGTCTTAAAGTCATTTGTAATTTATTGGATTACTTTCTATGAAGTTCTATAGAGGAAATTGAGGTTTAATTATTTTTATTAAACATATTCTTCTGACTATCAGTAAACTGGTTTTGCATTGTGAATTTTTTTGGGGGGGTTGGGTCAACATTTCTAATGTGTCTCTTTTGAAACTCTAACCATTAAAATGACAACATAACCTATGAACGATTTATAATTGACTTATGAAAGTTTCCACTGTGTTTGCTGCTGAAAACGTGCAACGCTTTGTTTGGTGCATTTAGAATACTCAGTCCTTTAAAACAAATTAGATATAAAATTACCGAAGTCAACTATAAAATTGAGTTGTATTGACATAAATTAGTCGAATTGGTGCTTCTGCTATTACCGAAAAAAACAACCCATAATGACATTTGGTTCAGAGCAATAAAGTTTTTTTTCTAAAATGCACAACATGATATAAGATCAGCCTGAAGAGCTTCTGGTAGGTAATTTAGGTGTTTCCAGAATAACAATGCAGGTCAAATAGTTGCTGAGCTGCTGTCTCTCTCAGTTACCCTACCGTTCAACTTGCTGTCCACAGGTTGGTGATTTTTCTGTTCTTTTGTGCTCGTGTGACTTCTGCACAGCTGTTCTGTGTCCCTCACGTCGGCGCGCTTGTAGTTTGAAATACCTTTCATACTTTAATAAAGACTCAGTGAGCCAGACAGACTAAAACAAATGCTCGTGCACCGTGTTCAACTTCCAACTCATCCGAGCTGAGTTCAGCTTATGAGTCACAGCAATACTCGATTACCAAAACTGAGAGACACATTCAGAAGTAATGCGCACACCACTTTTACAAGAAACCTTTTTAAATGTTGCCAAAGCAAATGAGCTACTTTTCACACATTTCAGAAGTGTAATCAAATAGAAAACAGTTTATCTTCATTCAGGATGATGAAACAAAGGTTTTAAAGATCATTCTGCTTCACTCTCAGCCGAGCACCCTCCCCTGGGTGGTGCTCAGAGGCCTCCTCCTCCTCCTCCTCCTCCTCCTCCTCCTGCTGCTTAGCATATCATGGCGTTCATCATAGCAACAAGACCCAGATGACAAGTCGGGGCTTGTCTGCGCCGGGAGGCCAGAGGGCTGAACTTCCTCAGGTTGGCAGCACTGAATCCTGCTGAGCTGCTGCTGCGTGAGGCGGGACTCCTCTGGTAGCCACATGAAGTGACCGAGAACCCTCCAACACACTCAAACCATCCCTCCGAGGGCCGCCGGTGCTGGTGAGTGACTTTGAACCTTGTTTTATGGCTTTTGTTCCACTGAAAGTGCACAGAAAGTCCAGGGCACACTGACTTCAGAGCTTCAGGGCAGACAGTCCATGTAAACAGCCTCATTACCGAGGACAGCAGGCAGACTGTGACTCCCAACACCAGCCTCTGCAGTTAAATCTACTTTAAGAGTATAGCAGCACGTGTCAGTGGAGGCCGGCGGAGAGGAAACAGGAAATGGGTGTGATCAGATACAGTATCTGATGCCGGATGGTAGGGATTCAGGAAAACAAGCGAATAAAAGTCGGCAGCGAGACAAGCAGTTAAAGCAAATACATGTTGATCATCTGCCAGAGGGGAGCAAAGTAACTCAGGGTGTTTTCTGCTCTGAATCATTCGCGATGTTTGTGTATTATTTGTTGCAGTTGGGGGAAGTGAGTCACGCGCAGGAAACAGTTTAAAGAGACGGAGGTAAGAACATTTCGATATGCTAAAGTTCCTTTAGATTTCATTTATAGCGCTTTTTCGTGTCACGAGGTGGTGTAGTCTACCCTCGAAGACACTGAACTAAAGACAAAACACTGCCTGACAACCGAAACTCTATCAAACAGCAGCTGTAGTCCATTCCTCTGACTCAACACACCATCTTGTGGTTCAAACTGGTATTACAAGGTCAGACAGGCTGAGGCCAGCTGCTGTTTGTTCAGCTCTGTACTACTTCACTCCATGCTCAAAGGGAAAGTTCAACATTTGACAACTGCCAAAAGCACACTAAAGTTTTGTCCAGAACATTTTTCAAGGCCTATTTTCAAAAAGGAAGACCGGTAA
This sequence comes from Salarias fasciatus, assembly GCF_902148845.1. Lineage (NCBI taxonomy): Eukaryota > Metazoa > Chordata > Actinopteri > Blenniiformes > Blenniidae > Salarias > Salarias fasciatus. Next base: position 12,211,229 of record NC_043745.1, on the reverse strand, counting down.
AACAGGATGTATTTTCATAAATGTACATAAAAGTTAATATATAAGGAATGTCCATTTTTTTTTACACCTCATGTCTTTAGATCTGCAGTTAGAAATGTTAAACTTTCTTAGATTTCATTGAAGATCTGAGCCCATCTGAGAGAATCTCAAAAATAAGCAGAAGATCAATAAGGGGATTTAGTTGAAGATGAAGATGTTTCTTGAAGGACTGAAAAATATCAGTAGTGAGATCATTACAATAATCCCCAAAACTGACTTGTTGACTGCGGTTATTGAAAAAAGAACATACACGAAGTTCACAAACACTCAGATAAAACAGTTTAAAAAAAAGTGATAAAAGTGCAGAAACCATCATTTACTGCTTCTGCCGCCAGTGAGGGGAGCAGTGTGTACACACACACACACACACACACCAGCGTGTGAGCAGCTGAGGAAAGAGGACACAGTCTTTAAATCTTTGCAAAGAGCCTTCAGCAATGTCAAACGAGTCTCTTAAAGTCAGTTCTTCTAATGAGCAGACTCTCTGCATCACCTGTCGTCACTTCTCCCCTGACACAGCCCGGGGCCGCTCTGCCTTTAATTATTTTTCACAGACTTGAGCCTTCTTTGGCATCCTAAATATTCCAACACAGCAGCAGTCACTGCTCAACAACCCAAAAAAACAGTAAACTGTGTCTGCACTGCACAGATGAGGTACTGCAGGGGAATGGACGGGGAAGCCGGGAGTCGCTATGTTATGGAAACATGTTGCTCAAACCGGTGACTGTAACTTGCTGCAAGAATCATTCATTAAATACTTTTTGCAACTTTTTAGTTGCTCTCAGTTTGATCTGTGTGAAACTTGTCTCCTGACATTTTACTTGGAATTTTTTAGACATTATGCATGTATTTTGTAAATGTAGAACAATATCTATGAGTTGCATTGCTTTAAGCCACGCAGGCCCAAAACACTGCTAAATTCTCCAGGTGATGCATGTTCTCCCTGTGCATACAGGTGAGGTTTAATAGTCAACTCAGAGGAAACCAATAATTTAATAATAGCCATATATCAATACCTGCCAATAGCGTAATGGCTGCCATTAACTAAATTGTGAAGGAATATTTCTTCAAAATAACTCAAGGAATCACACAGCATTAGCAAGTTTTTCCTATTGGTTATCATGTTATTAGCTCTATTATATGTTAATTGCATAAAATGATCAAGCTGAACAAAGTGGTATGGATGATGGATTTATAAATTGTATTTAACTCATTGAGAACATCAGCTTAATTTGAAACAGCTGTGCCAACACCACTGGGAAGCTCTTCATCCTCCATTGGCCTTTTGGATTTCATATAGAAACAGATGAAGATAAACTCCAATTCAACAATAAATCACACATTAATCAGTCCAGCTCAGGTATATCACACATATTTACTATCACTCACTCATCTGAGTGACAGGCAACATCAGATTCATCTCCATCGATAAGGATGTAAAGTTTAGAACTATAATGGTCTCTCTGAACTCATCAGATTTTAATGGAAGAGGCTGTGTACCAATCTCAGTTGTAGTGTTTCCCTTCAATCTGACTATGTCAAGCACATCCCGACCAAAAAACATGGATTCATCCATGACCAAATACATTGCATTGAATCGATGGTATTATTTTTTCTGGTTGTCTCATTTGTAGCCATCTCCTCCCCGTGGCAACCGGCACGTTCCTGTGAGGAAATATGGCAGCGGTCAGCAGGGCACAGCACAGCCTGATATCTGTGACTCAGAGCCAGACGCAGAACTGAGGAGGCTGGAACACAAACTGATGTTTACTAAATAATAAAGGACAGATTGTTCACCTCATATTACAGGCTGAGTCCTCAGAAACAATGAAACGGTTACTGTACAAGTCTCTCTGTAACACTGACTTCTCTATCAGCACTGAGACGAAGTCTTCATGTCCTCAACTATAATCCGAAGCTAAACGCACCATCTTCTAAAAAAGATAATTACTTTTAATGCCTCATCAAAAGAGGCTGAAATGTTGTCTTTAAAATTATGTATTGCTGATTAAATGCTGTTGGAAGAACAGTGACCACGGATGTACAGTAGTGTGTAGTTAAAATTCTCAGTTACTACAGTGTAATACAGTCTGAAAAATCATCCTTCTAATGCAATTCACAAAATACTGTTTTTTTAAATATATTCAGAAGGATTATTCCAAACAAAATACTGTTTCATGCATATTTTAAATACTTAAAAAACTAATTTTCCTGTAATATATCCCCAACACATGTAGTCCCTTGTTTGTTTTTAGCATAACTGAATTTGGTGATCTCAGGCAGTATTTTTCCAAAGTGCATCTTCAGCAGCTGATGGACAACACAACACACACACACACACACACACACACACACACACACACACGCGCGCGCGCGCGCGCGCGCGCGCGCGCGCAGTGATACCACAGTTAGTGCAGCCTGTTCTTTCTTTATCAGACCAATATATAAAACTTGACTGTTGAGAAAAGGAAGCTGTGGTGAAATTGGACATGTTATTGTTGAAACAGCTGATGGGCAGCGGCTGCGTCCCAGTGCCTCTAATGTCCTTTCCTCCATTAAGGTGCCCAGTCGATTCTCATCCCGTCCGAGTGAGGAGGTCACCATGGCAACCGCACCTCGGGGCAACGTGGGAGAGTGGACGTTGGGCCCCGGTGACCGCCTGATGGCCGTGTTCAGGTCAGCGCCGCAGTCCCATGGCGTGACTCACTCGTACATCAGAGCTGACCGTGTGTCAGCCGTGTCGGCTGCTACTGAGCAGCGGCCACTTTCAGTAAGAATAAGACGACAACAGAGCGCCGACGCCCCAGCTCGGTGCTCCGTCACTCGCTCTTCATGCTCCGTTAGATTCATTTAACAAGAGTGACTGACTGCTGTTAACATCTGTTGTTTTGGTGAAAGGCAAACCAGCCTGTAGCTGATGACTTTCAGATGTTTCCCAACCACAAATATGGAGTGTACACCATTATTGTTTTGTGCTTTTAGTTGATTTCTGTTATTTTACCTTCCCTACATTGATTCAGGGCCTGTTCCAGAGATCCGACTCAGGAAATCACAAGGCTGAGACACATGCTGGACCAGTTCCTGCAGCACCCCTGGGACGAGAGCGCCAAAGGTAACCCAACGCCGTGGATGATTCCGCAAAAAGAATATAGCTTTTCTAGTCTGAAATCCTAATGTGATTAAAAAAGCAGGCTGGGCTTCAATAATCAGTGATCGATCTGGAGTGGCTCACATGTTGCTGTTAATCTGGTGTTGTTCCAGAAGTGGCTGCACAGTGCTGCAGAGACGCCACCAGCTGGTACTGGACCATCCTGGAGAAACTCCTCAACCAGGAGAGCAAGAAACCTGGAAGCAGGGCTTCAGTGAGTCTGCTGCCATCCTGTGGCCACAGCTGGAACTGCATCCCATGAAGCGTCATCACAGTTCAGATACTTGATGAATTAAAGATCTATAATGTCTCTGGTTGTGATCTGTAGAACATCTTGGGGTTTGACCTGATCCAGCGCCTGTTGGTGGCCTGCTCTCTGGAGATCGCCATAACCACAAACGGTCTGCCATGTGACATCCCCGAGCTCCTTCAGATACTCAAACTGTCATCATACGACTTCTTGAAGGTGCGTTTCCAGGCCGTGGATGGAGACCGCGGGCCTTGGTTGATTTGAAGCTGGAGGGTTGATTGTGTTCTTTCAGGCGGTCATGCTGGTGTTCAGGGCTGCGGAGAACGTTCCCCGAGCTGGAGTCAGACACCTCGTCCGGATGGAGGAGAAGGTTCTGGAGAGCTTGGTCTGGACCAGAGACTCTCCGCTGTGGGAGGAAATCAGAGCCAACGAGGGCCGGCTGCCCTCCTGCCTGCAGGTCACATCAAACTCTCACACATGTCCAGGAAGTTTCCAGACATGTAACATGTAATTGTTTCTTGATTCACCATTGACAACTTTATTGTTGATAACATGATATATATTTATATTTATTCCCACAAAACTTTCATGGTCATCCAAAAAAGCTCCCAGTCCCCAAATCAGTGAGTCTGTGGTTTCCTGCTAATGAGAGGGTTCACATTTCTGCTGGAACTGAATTTGAATGTGTATCTTTTCATTATGAGTTGCTTATTTCATCTTTGTCCTGTTTGTCTGAAGCCGTATGAAATAACTGGTCTTCAACTGACTTCATTGGTTTCTTCTGTTCCACATCTCTGTCATTTCCAAGCAAGAAGTAGTTTTATTCTGAATAAGACAGAAAAAAAAAATAGTAACATTAAAAACCAGACTTCAGATGCACTGTACATTCCTCTGTGTACTTCAGATTAATCTAATTGTTTTTCAGTCGGATGGGATTGGCTCGGGATTGTGATTAAACATGGATGACGGACAGGTTGTTTGATGGCGAGTTTACTTCGAAGTGTTCTGTGTCAAATCCAGGTCTTGTGTCCGTCACAACTCGAAGATCCAGCGACAATAGATCAAAAACCCAACTCAGACCCTCCTCCAACAGGTAGAGATTATATATTATAACTCCATTAGGATGACAGTCCTCAAGTACAAACTGTGAATTTCCATGTAAATTGTGTTTTTGCCAGCAGGTGGCACTTCGGATGCAAACCCCAGCACCAGCTCAGACCTGCACTCCTCCCAGTCAGCTGGAAACAGAACCAAATCCATCCATCCGTTTGCTCGCAGGGTCAGTGCTGGTGCTGTTTATCTGTGGCCCATGCATTAGTCATCATCTTGAGATGTGCTCAGCACAGCCGTGTCCCCCCCCTCAGGTGTACACCCTGATGGCCGGGCGCCTGAGGGAGCTGTGCTCTGCGCTGGACATCTGTGACGAGCTGCGGCTGAAGATCTGGACCTGCTTCGAGCACTCGCTGGTCCACTGCACCTTTCTCATGGCAGACCGTCACCTGGACCAGCTGCTCATGTGTGCCGTCTACATCACAGCCAAGGTGGGCGGGGAGTTTAGGGCAGAATTTAACTGGAGAGTTCTGGATTGGCAGTGCCGATCATCCATGTCACAGGAAAGGTTTTCTCAGTCTCTCATTTTATTGGAAAAATAAATTATATCAATCAAAAATCCAATTCAAATATGACAGGCAGAAACAGAAGAGTGTATCTGAAAGTATCATTAGAAGAGAGAGATAATAAGGGGTCTGGATGAGTCTGGAGTAGGACGCATGTTCTAAACTGACTCTGTCCAGAACAATGAGAAGCAGCATGCAATCCATCAAGACCACACTCCAGCTCCAATGTCAAACAGGAATTTTCAAAATGTGGGGCTTAATCCCACCTCTCAATCAATATGTTTCCCCCCTAAATGAATTCATTGAAATCCTGGAGGATTTCTTCTTCTCATGAATGCCACCGACATGTCATGCCTGAGATGCAGTGATGGATGGTGTTGTGAGGCAGTGGGGACGAGTTCAGCTTCTTCAAAGCACCGCTGGCACAAACTAACCTTCAGCAACATGGAAAAGTCAAGTCTCACAAATCACTGGATGTAGCTCATTAAAAAAAAACAACCTATTCAGCTTGCTGTTGCCTGAAAATAACATCCAAATTAACATATTAGCTCAGAACATGGTCAGTAGCACGTTATGTTTATTCCATTTAGACTTCTAACATTGATTGATAGGTACCATTACTAAACCTGATCGTCTTTGCCTTACAGATTACCCAGAGGGAAATACCTTTCAAAAGCATCATGAAGTGCTACAACTCACAGCAACGGACAAACAGAAGTGTAAGTTTCTGGACGAAAACCAAGAAGGAGTTTTAGAGAAGGCTTTAAAGAATCTTGAGAGGTCTTTGGCTTTTTAGATAGTTAAAAACTGTGTATTTCCTGATAATTCACCTGAGATTCACAGTGGACAGGAATAATCATGTTGTGATCGGTTCAGACAGCAGACTGGTTTGGTATTTGTGCTTTCAGGTCTGCAAAAACTCGCTGATCACTGGAGGAGTCACGGAAGATTTCACAACTGTGAAGAGTAAGAGACATTTTAAGAAAACGTTATACACCCAGTATTTATCAAAGTAAACCCGATTAAGAAAATCAGAGTCCCGAGTGACGACCTCAGTATGCAGCACACAGACCAGAATGGATCTGTGGCTCACATCTGGGGTCAGATAACACAGCACATGCGCAGAGGTCTTGATGGGTCGGTCATGTTTAAGCAGCAAAAAGAGAACGACATTAGACATAATCAATGTCACCCAATCACACACTCATGAGAACAGTGGTGATGGTGTCCAAGAAAGACCTCTTCAGCTCCGGAACAGGTGGAGGCGGGGGTTGGACCTGCTCTAGCACCGTTAGCAGACACCAGCTCCATTTTCAGTGACAGTATGTAAAAAAGGAAGGAAGGATGCACTTTTGTGTTGAGTTTTACTTCTAACATTAGTCCAGTTGTCTGACTTTTTTGGACTTGAGGCTACAGATAAACCCCATTTGCCCATTTAAAACACTCTATGCACAAACTATTCCCAGGATTCTATTAGTAAATCCGGACACCGAACACAATAAAAACTTATGATCATTCTTGATTCCAGAAGAGCAGAGCAGCGCTTTCTTGACCCCCAACACACCGTCAACACATTACCCAGAGACTCGTCAGCAGGAGAGAGGAAACATCATCCACTTCTACAACAAGGTCTACGTAACGACGCTGGAGCCTTTTGCCAAGCAGTTTGCCCCCTCCTTCAAAGTGCGTGAGGACAGCAGAGAGCAAATATGCTTTCTGAGTTTTTCAAATTTGTCTAACACATTCGGTGTCGCTCTCTTCTAGGGAGACACTCCTCCTCTGTCCCCGTTCCCCCGACAGAGGAAAGCCTCCGTTTGTAAACAGCGTCTGTCCAGCCATCACTCCATCTTCATTTCACGTTTGAACACAGAGATTCAGTCTCTCGGTAAACCCGCAATCTCCTACGTCTTCAACTCGAGCCCCCGAGACGTACGTTTGCAGCAGCCACATTATCGCACCCGTTCTTGATTGATTTATGTTTTGAAGCTTGGGAATAAGTTGACAAACCGTCCTCTTGTTTAGCGCCTGCGTGAGATCAACAACATGGTCAGACTGGGGAGGCCTCCCGACAGTCCGAGCCGCGCGCCGTCAGCAGGTACACAGGGTGAGGAAGAGGAGGGCGAGGAGGGAGAGGATGGACCCTCGGCCAAGAGGATCCGTCTGGACGATCAGTCGGCCTGGCACAGACGGCTGAGGGGCGTGGTGAACGACCGCGTCGCCAAGAGGAACCAGGTCTAGGTACATTCATCCCGTTCAACGAGTCCAAGCGCTCGGAGCAGGATGTCGCCTGCTCACTCTGCTACAAACATGTCAAACAGTTGGGAAAAAAAGCAGTTTTTATTTCTTTAACAGGTATTTCTAAGAATGTCTTTGGGTTCAAGTGATTTGTCAGCGTAAAGCGCTGAAATGCTGAATGCTGAAGGGCGCCGAGTGGACGTCCTTGAATGTTGCACTGAAGCTCCAGCTCAGCGGTTGGTGGTGAAGGACTGGACGTCCCGGGCGGCTCCCCAGTGAAAACACGCTGTATGGTGTGTGAATGTGAAAAACGGCATGGCTGCAGAGCGCTGACTGGACTTTCTGTGGATAAACGTGGGGTTAAAGCGGGACGGGACGTTACCAAATGGACTGCAGCCGTACACAATTAGCTTGTGGGCTCCTTTCAGTGCAGGGATGAGCTTTTACAGTGAAGGATTACAGTAAATTGTGATCAAATTATTGCCTGAAAAAAAAATCCTCATGAAGATATTTCCTGGAAATGAAATGTTAGTCCCATCATGAGAAATGTTCGTGTTTTTAGTATGAATTAGCCGATGGAAAGGTGACCGTCACTTTTATAAGATCATGCCTTTGAACTAAAAGCACTTTTTACATACCCATGTGAAGTCTTTTTTAAAAATGTGTCTGTCAGTCAAGATATTTTAAACAATAAATGATGATTTATTAGAAGGTGAATAGAGTATTTGAGTCCCTGTCTGGTGTTTTTACAGATAAATACCTGATCTCGACACAGACCTGCTGACTGCTGTTATGTGATTGACACACGATCCTCCTCAGTGTTTATCAGTAACCATGTCCTGGCACGCTTTGAGTTAATTCTCAACCAATGTTGCTTGGGAGGTAATTGCAAGGGGAAAAAAAAGCAAAAGGGCAGACAAAGACACGTAAACCAAAACCAACAGCAAACGCAGCGCAAGGGGAAGTCTGGAGGTTGCCATGGAGAACAAAGGCACCTGAGCCCACAACATTCACACTGGCTTTAAGGTGTTGAGCAGTGTTTTCAGGCTCTACACACCTCGGCACTCCCCTCAGCTCCGCAGCACGCCGCACACTCCGCTTTAGCCAAGCCATGGGCTGTAACACGAGCAGGGGGACCACGGTGGTCGACCCCGCTGAGAAGCCGGAGGAAAGACCCAAGACGGCCGCTTCCTCCAAGGAGGCGTCTTCAGAGGAAGCCAACGGGACGACGGAGGAAGCGCCGGACGGGAAGCCGGAGAGCTCCGGCTGAGCTCAGCCCTTTCTCCAGGTGAGACGGTGACACATGGCCTTAAATTTGTACAATTCTCTCCAATATTAATCACACTGAAATCACGTGGCCTGTCCTTTCATTCTCCTTTCAATCCTATCAATGAGCGTAGAACCCTCAGCTCCCTATAAAGCAGGCGATTTATGACGGTTGCACAGGGGTCACTTTGATACAATCACCTCTATAACTTGACTGCCATGTCTCCGGGAGGCTGTTTGACGTGACAAACGGGCTGTGTGGTGACTGAGATGGGCTCGGTGGTGTCTGTGTTGCTGTGTGTACAGATTGGCCTGTCCGAGGGTGAAGGAGGGCCTGTCAGCAGGAGGAGCAGGAGGAAGAGGAGGAGGAGGAGGAGGAGGAGGAGGAGGCCACGCTGCACTACTGTCCATCAACCTTTCTGTCATCTTTGCCAGCCACACATACTAAAATACACACATTCACTGACACACTTGTGAAGAAATCCAGCTCTTATGTTCATACTCCAGAAAGTGTTTGCTGGTAAATATACTGATTCCAATCCTGAGCTCTGTTGTCTTGCACCTGTGTTTTCTTTGTATTCTTTGTTTTTGCATTGGTTTAGATGTGTGCGCACACACCCCTCGCGGCGTACTTTGCCTGTCTTTGTTTTTTTTTTTTTTTTTTTGTTTTTTTTGGTTTTCTTGCATGCATTTCCTCCTCCGCCTCCTCCTCCTCCTCCTCTCCTGTGCTCACACACACCTCTGGTCAGGACTGATAGTTACAACACACTCTTTCAAACGCTTCCAATTGTGCTGCAGGCGAGCACAGGAACCCTTTCAGATAGTCAGCTTATGCTGGAGCTGTGGGGGGTACCTCACAGAGCCCCGCACTCTGCATATCAGACGGCTGCTCAACTGGGACAATCACAGAAAGCAAGTGCTTCATACAGCAAATAATGAACTGCTGCCAAGAGTTGGGTTTGAGGAGGGGAAAAGAAAGAGCAGCACATCTCTATACGGGCCACCAGGGGGCAGTAGCAGCTGAGAAACCGGTGAAAACCTTCCCCAGTGACACCACCAGGGAGCAGGAGTGGTCTTCCCACGTGGCTGACAGACATCTGAGGCTGGATCCATTTGCTGGAGACATTTAATCTGAAATATAGGTTGTAAGTTTATTACCAGCCAGTGAATGGAGCTGGAATGGAATAGCCATTTTTACAAAGCCATATCAAAAATACCCATCTCAGAAGCACAGGGGGAAATTACATGAAAATATTACCATTATACAAATGGAAAGTGTGATTGAATAATGTGCCGGAGAAGATAAATGAAAAGCACTTTGTTGGAAAACGTGGCACTAAATAGGTTTTTAATTTCAGTAGTGGGATAAAAGAAGTGTTTTTCTTTTTTGCCCCATTCCACTGCCAATTGATTAGTGGCTCCACACCTGCAGATAGAGAGGAGGACCTTATCGTCTCATTATCAGTTAATTAATATGCATGCACACACGCCAATTATCTTTCCTCTGCCATTTAGCAGAAATGAGACATTGATGTTTTAATGGCAGCAGAATGGATAACTCATCTGTTGCTTTAAAGACAAGGCAGGCACATTGATTGACATCGCAGGGAAATGTTAAGAGAGACAATTGAATTAAGAGCAACCTGAAACGCTTGATTATTACATTAATACTTCTCAGCGGCTGCCTTCTCGAGGCTGCAGCGCTACAATCTCTCAGAGTTTTTTGATTAACTCTCTCATGAAAGATACAAAAAGGGCAAGGCTTATGGCGCAGTATATGTACTGTATCCACCAATGAGAATCCATTATGGAAACATTTTATTTGAAGGACATGCAGAACAGCAAGCTATTACATTTTTCCACTGTGCCATGACTATTAAAGCACCCAAGGCCACACCGAGTGAAGCAAACCCAAGATGAAAGTTATATTAATCATTATTCGGTTTACTGTACTGTGTGTGTGCGGAATTTATGTTCATGAGTCACAGGCCAGTGTTATGTGCCAGTGAAATAGGCAATATTATGGAAGAGAGCTCTATTGACATTTTTCATTTCTGCATAAATGCTTCTGGTTGCACATAGCGCCCAAGGCTGTTAGTTTTTCTTTTTTTTTTCTTCTTCCTGTAATAAAAAGATCTGTATTCTTTGAATACAGTACTATAATGTTGAGAGATTCTGTCTGATAAAATAAATAAAAAAATAAAAAAGACAGAGGTCTTGCGGCTAAAATCCAAACCAAAGATTTTTCAACACATAAAACATCACAGAGGACAAACTCGTGCCACTGGAGGCAGCTGCTCACAGGACTGTGCCAAAAAAAAAGAAGAGGGCAAACAGAAAATGAGAAGGGCAACTAAAAAAAAACTCTCCGGGGTGTAATCTCCTTACTCAGTAATGGACCATTTATATGATATGTATAATGGGGGCTGCCACAAATATTCACAAGTAGTGGTCTTATTTTCAGCCAGCCTCTCTTTAAAGATGCGTTCTTCACTGGGTGTCTTTTGTGAATATATGATCAGAGGCACGACAGCCCCGCTCTTTAATCTTACACTGGCCTTGAAGAATGTCACTGATTTCAACCCCCCCATTCTCCTCCTCCTCCTCCTCCTCCTCCTCCTCCTCTTCCTCCACTCCACCACTGCAGGCTACAGAGACCGTCCGACTCACACTGTGGTGCTACAGCATGTCTCGGGTTGTTTAGAGAGGTGTGGGTTGCTTTATTTTGCGCTTTCAGAAGTAACTAAATCCACAAAAAAACCAGAGACTTGTCTGAAGTGTGTGATCCTCGGCAGGATCGCAGCTTCAACAACAGCTGATTGAACAATATATAGCAAAGATTTTCTCATTTCTGTCTTGGCCTCGCTGTTGGAAAAAAAAAAACAGGATCAATTTAACAGTAGAGATTTAATTATCCAGCAGACAGAGGAGAGCTAGCAGAGCTAAAAACATTGTTGCAGTAGAGTTTGACCAATGTGTGCAAACCTGTGTACTTAACTCTGCTGTTCATCCCACAAATACATGCTCCTTCCAGTATAAACAATAAGTTAACATTCAGTGTTGAACAAAGAAATAATATATCAAGCACTTGATCAATCTTTGTGGATACTTGATATAAATCAAATTAAAAACAGTCATACCTCCATAAATAACAATAAATGAGGCCTTTTTCTTACACTTTCTCCCCTTGACTCACTGCTCTTCTAATTTCTGAACTAGTTGTGTTCAACTGACTACATGTTTTCGCTGTTTGATCTGATAAGATGATGGAAAAACACAAATAGCATTTCTTAGATATTCAGAGTGATGGGCCCATGAAAACACACATATCTCTCAAAAGTCACTAATGCCTGCAACGAGTCGATAAAATCCAATTTTCTATGAAATACAGCCAAAGACAAAAGTATTAAACATCATATAGTCCAGGAATGGACAATCAGTTCCTCCTGAGGGGCCGTATGAAAAACTAGGACTTGTGTGAAAGTTTAACTCAGTTCTTATCAAAATATATCTCTTCATAAACAGTCGTATGACGTTTTTGGTAGGTTGTTCAGTCTGCTTCACTTGTTGGATGCTTTCAACAGTTCTAAATGAAGTCCTTAAACACAACAATGTAAAACTAAAGAACATGAAATGAAGAAAATGATTTGATCTTTGCATGACAGCAGCTGTTAGCTCTGCCAGTCAACACAGTGATGACTGGTCAATGGTCCTATGCATGCAAAAAAAAGCATGCATCATGTACTCTTACCTCTATAAAGACAAGTAACAAACCTTAGTCTGTGTTTAATATATTAGTACTGAATAGCACAACTTCAAATAAATACTTGAAGCAAAAAATATTTTCAGAGACTAAAACAAATTGTGGCAGCACTGGCTGTGAGTTAACTCAATAATGGAGGTACAAGAAGAAAAAAATAACTAAATAGTTGTTTGTTCTGATTTCAGTGACATTTTAGGTCACAAACTGGACTGACATTCGTTAATTAAAAACAAAATGTACCCTATGCAACAGATCTGGACTGCTGTGCACATCAAGTATTGACGTTCAATGAAAACGGTGTTTTATTTATTGAGAAGATAACAGTGTGAAGAACAAAAGACTGGGATCCGACACAAACACTGTCTGACAGTAACTCTGCTAGCACTAACTGCACTGCTTCTTTTGGTTTCACATGAAAGTTTGGTCTCTTTCCATACATGTTGGATTAGATTAAGATCAGGACTCATGGAAAGCCACTTCAGAGCAGCCCAGCATTATGAAGTTTCCTTCTCCTCCACACTCGGATGATTTTTGCCGAAAGTTTTGGATCCTGCTGGAGGGGCGATGCTGTGAAAATGGGTTCTTCTCGCGTCTCCTTCCATACTATCCACTTTGATTCAGGAAGCAAAAGCCGGTGCGACCCCCGCGACATCGTCATGCCCCGTTCTCAAAAGTCAGCTTTTAAGCGTTATGAAGTTTTTCTTCAAATTTGAACCCATCCCTTCTGTTCAGTTGCAGCTTCCCTCTTGTGGTCATGAATAGAGAGGTCAAATTACAATCCCACGGGATTTCAGCCTCCACCAGGATGCTCAGAAGTGGCCTGAGAGCCTGGAAGGCTGTTGTTATTCACTTGCTTATCTGCTTTGACAATATACATACAGTGATATCAAGCAGCACCTGTGATACCAGAGCAGAACTGGATGTTGTGAAAACACTCATGAGCTGCGATAACACAGAGTACCGAATGTTTTTCCTTCAAAGTTAACGTGTCAGAAGCCAGACGACTGGGTCAGATCATCCACAAAACTGCAGGGCTTGTGGGGTTTTCCCAATCTGCAGGGCTGCTCTCTGTTAAAGAAAGTCCAGAGAAAGACTAGCAGGGAACCGACATGTTCACGAGTGGCCGGAGCTCATCGGAGTGGTCCCATCGAGCCCCCATGGTGCAGCTCACGGTACTTAAAAGATCTGACGCTCACGTCTTGGTGCCAGGTACCACAGCACACATTCAGAGGTGTCCTGGGGTCCATTACTCCACGGTCCAAACTACACCTCATTCAGCAAGTGGACAGTGCTGCTGTTTTCAGGTACTTCTCACAGCTTTTTGTGTTTTTCTGAAAGAAATCAAAATACAAACTGACGCGCCTGAGGGGCTTTTAAGGGTGTTTTTGTCAGGATGGCGTCACTGTCCCCGAAAATATGGACATGTTGGACACATTAGTTTAACTGTGCATCTGCTTGATCCATTCCCTCTCTGTTTGTGTTTCAACCATCTGGCACCACAGACTGATGGAGTCATATCACTGATATGGGAAAATGACAATGATCTTTTTACTGGACAATAGACAATAATAATAAAAAAAAATTCTATTTTTTTTGTTCCAGAGTTTCTTTTACTTGTTTGGGAGAAACCTAATGAAGCACATATCCGAAAAGGTAATCTCCTTAAACTATGGGGGAAAATGTCTCTGAAGCGAAGCATCTTAAAATCCATCTCTGACTTCCAAAATGATTCAGTAGAAGTCAACCGCAAACGAACACAGCGACTCAAACATCTTACCATTACGCTTTTTTGTCAAATGTCATAGCAATGAAAAGTCTGTAGGACACTGCAAATAGATTATGAACGAGTGGAAAACCCTATAAAGTCCCGAAGGCAAATAAGATTTAGCTGGAGATAAAGGTCAGGGCGCTGGAGGACAGATACAGGGAGGCATGTGGACAACGATGACTTGATTATCCTGGATGGGAGCACAAAGAGACATGTCCTTTAGCAACTGGGTTAAAAAATAAATATCAGCCTCTAACAACAGAGGCAAAAGTTCCGGCTATGAATGCTGGGAAATGAATACACGCAGGTCAGAAATGATTCATGGAAGAAGCGAACTCTACATAACAGCTGGAAAATTGTCCCCACTGTTTCCTGTCATTTATAAAAACTCCATACATAGTGTCTGTACTTTCATCTCCTTGTTTTTTGTGGTCAGTGTTTATTAGGGTTTTTCATCAACAGGCAAACCAAAGACTTTACAAGAAGAAGATCTTCTAAATAGTCCCGATTAAACAGTGTCTTTCACCAATTTCTTTCCAAAGGATAAAGATTTGTTAGAGGAGTCAATGCGGCGAGCTGAAAGTATTTCAGCATTTCAAAGTGAACTTTAGGTGCCGGCCAGTTATTACAGAGTGCATAACTCCGAGCAGGTGAGATGCACTGGCTCAGCGCTAACTCCAAGTCCTCTGATGGGCGTGTGCACGGGTGTGTTTGAGTGTGAACATGTCTGCTCGTGCAGCGCGACACCTTTCAAAGAAAATGGTGAAAAATGGGAAATTGTACTCGAAATGTCATTCATTCAGTTTGGATGTCGGGGTGACCTTCAGCAGAATCAACTCTTCCTATTGTGCACGTGGACGAGTGGGCTCTGTGAAATATCAGATTTGATAAGAAAGAGGGGGGGGAAGTGTGTAAAAGTGGATGTGTGTATGTCCGGTCCCAAGTTCGATACTCGGTTATCTACATAGATACTGGATATTAATGTCATTTACAGAAAATGAGTAGTTATTTTGATTTTGTTGAGAATATCTATGATCGAATGGATTTTTTCGTCTTTACATTAAAAATCAGAAAACACTCGCCAGTTTTTTCACTGTACCTGGACGCCGCCCATGTAGACAAACAGACGGAGCTCCACTGCCGCCCACGTTATGCACAAACGCCACCACAACTGGGTGGATAATCGCAGCACATTTTTGTGTTGACTCAGCTTTTTGGCCACCATTAAAATTTGGATTCACTCCAAAGGAACCACCGATTTTAAAGTCCCTGCTGTGGCTCTGCCCAACCGGGGTTGTGTTGGACATGTTTCCAGAAGGCAGTTATATCCAACTCATGAATTTGATTTGGATCATTAAGGAGCAAGTTTGTAGCTGCTTGTAAAGTCTGCCAGAGGCCGTCGTGAGCCCCAGATCAAGAGGTTCTGGTACAGGGAGAGCGTGTCGAGGCGGCAGATTTTGTCTCGAATCGGGTGCGCCGTGACGTTCATGTGCCGAGGTTGGGATTTGTGTTAAATGCATTTCTGTGATGATCTGATTGAGGATCACAATCAGATCATATGTTAATATACTGAAGGGATAAACAGTGATTTATTTACTGGTGCTAGCTGAGGTTGTGGAAAATGCTCGTTCGATGCTTTTTAATAGCTCTTTCCATCAGAAGCATTGTGGTGTGACTTGGTGCTCAGGAGACAAAAAAATAAAAATAAAAAATTCAACAAGTCCAGTAGGAAATTGAGCCAAGTTGTCATAAAATGTCGATGACTGAATTTGACTTCATTGTATTGAAAGGACTGCATACCTGTTGTCAACAGCCACCCATCAACTCGTCTGTTTCTCTCTGCCACCCTCCGATTGTTTTCTCTCTTACCATCCCATAAAACCCAACCACAGCAGCAGAGAGCCGCCACCTCCGAGCCGGGATCTGAACAGGTTTCTTTCTGGTAAAACGGTGTTTTGTTTTTTTTTTTTTTTCCTTTTCCGCCGTCGCCCATGATTGCTCATGTGGGATTGACGGATTTTTCTGTGAAAGTGCCCTGAGGTAGCTATGTTGTAATTTGAGCTATACATATATATATATATATATATATATATATATATATATATATATATATATATATATATATATATATATATATATATATATATATATATATATATAAATCTAATTTAATTGAGTTGAAAATGAAAAGTCAGAGGCAGAAAAAATTGCAGAGTCTCTAAGTTGCTTCAGGTTGGAATTGCAATCATGCGTGTTTATGGCAGGATGATCTTATTCAGGGTAAGATTGATCAGTTCTACCTTTACGGGCCGATGAAACGATACACCATGATGCCAGAATGTTCTTTTCTGGACCAATATGCAGATATAAAGGAGGGAACCCTCTTTCTGCTCTCTGAGGGTGCGGTCAGCGGTCAAACCCGATCACACCTCCATCTGTGAAGGCTTTGATCAGCGCATGACCTCCTACCAACTCTACAACTCAGAGACGAAGCCGGCAGTGGCACCTGACCTCCTGCCTGCATGTGGGGGGAGAGAAAGCATGAGAATACTGAAGGAGTCATGCATATTCTATGTATAAGAAATATCAAAAGAAGGACTGAAGCAAATGCGGCGGGATGCATGTACTCGCTTGTTTGGTTTGACGCATTATTTTTGCTTTGGTGTTTAACATTTGACATCACTGGAAACAAATCCATTAGGGGAAGAAAGGCTTATTATCACAATAATTTTCCCCGACAGTTTGCCGGAGCTTTTGTGTTCACCATGACAACCGGCTTAATACCCCTGAACATTACTAAACCATCTGTAGAGGGGCTGCTTTACGCACATCAAATAACAGTAATAGTCTGCTAATGGCATTATTGCCCGCTGTGTCATCATACCACAGTCCTGCATGCCTCGAGGGGGAAAAAGAGAAATCTGCTCGATTGTTCCAAAGTCCAAACTCTTGTGAAAGGGTGAAATATGAAGATTATTTCGTTATTGGTATCCCTCTCTGTGATTCTGCATTTGTCTGTATGAATTTATAGGCTTAAAAAAACAACACGAAAACTCCAGGGGTTTGATGCTGAATGGATGGCATTTAACCAGCGTATTTGTTTGTCTGCAGTTTGTTAATAACAAGCTATCCTATTTACGCAAAATGGGCCATGAGGAATTTGACCTCATCCCTGGGAAAAAATAATTAGAACGGCCGTCCAGAGCATTCTGAGGACCTATTCTTTGTCTCCCACAGCACAAAGGCAGCCTTCTGCTCCACTTTCTGTTTCGACTGTGGCTGAAGTGCTAAGTACGACCAAGTTTGTTGCCTGTGATTGAAACGGCTGCCGCGCCATCACGCCGCGATCAGCGATGAGGAGGACCGGGTTTCTGACTACGTGTCACACACAAAACAAAAGGCTGCATGTCAGGTTTCATGTCTTTCTGGACCATAAAAACAATGTGTGTCACTGCTGTGGCGCAACATTAACGACCACTCATAAATAATGGCAGCTACTAATCCGGAGGCTCCCACCCGCCAGGAGTCATGCGCTCGGGCTTTTCTGCGTTGGTCAGAGTGGTTTGGAAAAGCAGAGACTGGACCTGCGGTGTTGTAGGCTTAGGACCAGTCATTCAAACAGCTGCGACGAAGCTCAGCACTGAAGTATAAATCTCGAGACAGCTTTGAATTCATGATATAAGAGCTTTTAGGTTTGCTGCTAGAAAACAGCCATATTTGCACGTTTCCATTTAGTTCCATTAGACCACATAATTACTGCCGGTATTGTTTCTCCTACAGGCGGATTTATTCCATATTCATATGAAAAGGAGCTTCATTCCCCCTTGAGATCAGGCCATTATTAGGATGCCTTTGATGTTTGAGCCTGTGTGCAGTCGAGCAATTTGCTCTCCCGTGTAAACACGGGTAAATGTTTTCTGCTACAAGGAATGACGGGCACAGGAAACAACGTGATTTATAGGAGCACACGTTCTTTTTTCGCGAGGAAATGTACATCTTTGCCTTTTTTGCATACCAGCCAAATGAATCCTAATGGTCATTTGGAAGCTACGTTAGTCTTTTAATTAGCTGGAAAGCCTTTATCCAAAATGCTCTCATCCTTTACCATCCTTCACTCCGCACGCAAGCTGTTACAGGGAGACGGATGGAAATGGTAGAATTACCAAGGTCCTCAAAGTGGCTCTCTGGATATTTCTGCCCCTTCTTTTGGATCTGCACGAGCGCCTGCGTGCATGATTGTTTTCATGTTGTATGGTTATTGTTCCCATCGTAGCACCATGCCAAAGAAAATCATCAGGTGTGGGCACTGATACGCAGTGGTAACTGATGATATAATCACTCTAATGGTTTTAACGATCGGTTTAATGATTTAATCAGCCTTTTGGAGATTAGGCATGAAGCTGTGTGCGTGCTTGTGCGTTTGTGTGCAGAAAAATGTCTGTCACTGTGTTACTTCTCTTACTGGATGCCCCCCAAATGTTCACCCCAGCGGCTGCTGATTGTGTGCATGCAACCCATAGGCGTGTGTTTGTATGCGTGCGTGTGTGTGTCCCTTTGTGCAGGAGTCTCTGATGTGTGTCTATGTGTAGCATCTGCTCATTGTTGGCTGAGTGGTGCAGTGTGTGTCAGCGCTCAGGTGCAGCTGCTCTCGTCTCCTGTTGCTGTGATCTCTGAGCTGAGAGGCATTATTAGCAGCCTGCAGCTCTCGTAGCCTTTTCCACCCTAATTACACACCCATCATTAAAATGCTAATTCATACTGTTAAAGGGGCAATTAAAAGGGTAATTAAAAAGGCTTTGTTCCACCAGTCTACCTGCGTGAACAGTCTGACCATTGCTGGTTCTCTTTTGATCTTGACTATTTCCATAAAGCCCGAGGTCTAATCCCCTTATCCAGGTTCAACTGGGAGTCAGCGGTTACTAGAGGGGGCAGCAACGGAGGCTAAAAGATTACAGTGCAGAGTACTCCAAATAGAAATAATCTAATATAGCAACTAAAATCCAAATGACCTTGTAAAAGGATCTAGCACAATCGATCATTTTTGAAAATAAGGGTAAATAAATGCGTGAAGCCACAATGGAACACCGCTGTGGGACAGACCGTCTTCATTTAAATAGCACAGTTCTGATCATGTGTGGGTTTCAGGAGGAAGACTCTTCCAGCTTTTGAGAAGAAATTATGATGGAAATAAAAACGTGGAGGATATCCATAATCCATATTCCATATGACTGGATTTATGTTTTATACAATGGATAACCTGCAAGTTCAATGTCGAAATAAGCTTTAGTGCAAAAGCACAACAGTTACAACAGCTGTCGATCATGTTTCAAAATACTACATATTAGCTTTATATTGTTTGTGAGTCCAAACAGCTGATCTTATATTGTGTGAAATATTAGCCTGAAACCAAATGCTGTTTTTCTCCATGGGCTACACTTTGAATTTGATTTGAGCTTTGCCAGATTTAAAGATATTCAAAATACTTTACATCAAAAACCCTGAATATACAAAAGAAGTGATTATTCTTTTTTTCTAACCTTACTCATGTTCATGATCAAGTTACATCAGACTGTCAAAGTTCTGTTTGACTATCGTCTATCCAAACACCTTTTTCCTACTTAATATGTGTTGTTAGCCTTTGAGTTTCTTCCAGCATCCAGAAGGAGACATTTATAAAAAAGTGTTTTTGTGGAGGAAAGCAATGACAATAATGGAAGTAAGAAACGAGGTGGCTGAGTCTGCATTGTGAGTTTGGGGTTCCTGGTTGCTGCAGCTCATGTAGCTCCTGTTTGTGCATTGTGAGAAAACAAAAGTCTAATTTAAAATTATTTGATCAAGCTTTAATTTTTAAGTGTAGTATATTTATTTTAACTAACTCTTTACAAAGTCTAAGACAAAAAAAAAATGTTTTTATTGTTACCTCAATGAAAATATATCATCAGATTGATTTTCTCATGATTTTCTTCAACAAACCAATCTAAAGGCTCCCACATTACTTCAAGTTAACCATGCTAATTTCTTGATAAAAAAAAAATTATAAAAAAATCCCCCTGTGGTTGCGTTTGCTTTTTATGACTAAGATTTGGAGATAGTGATGCATTAGAGTCCAACCTGACGGTTTTACGATGCTTCTCGGTTTCAGCTTTGGATATTTCCACTGGCAGATGAACTCACACGGTTCAAGTGAAAACGCAGGAATGATGACTTCAGCTACAAAACTTGTGTTTCACTGAATTTGTGTGATCGACTGTTGCAATTACAAAACTGCTCCTTGTCACCTTATCACGGACTGTTGCATTTCTTCTTCTTTTTTTTTTTTTTGCAGTCACAGAAATTAATGAATGTGTTACGGGTACCGGGCTGCGGCTCCCGTGGGCAGTTATATGTTGCTGAAATGATAAAGACGAAGTGATCACACGGGAGCCGTGGCTTCTCCTTCTCCGATCATGCAGCTATCTTTATTAAACATGTCATTCTATTTACTATTCATTGACATTGTCCATTTTCAAAGGTAACAGCAAATCACTGTTTCTTTTAATCTCTGAAGACATCTTCAAACATTCACAAAACATGTGTTTCTCTTAACCCATTTCTTTTGCATAACATAAACAAATCTGTCACATCTTTCAGTCATTCATCCAAAATCCACGCCAAATAATATCATGGTAGCATAATGCACTTGATATGCATCTCATTTAAATACTGTAAAGTATTCTCATGGACTTGTGCAAAACAGAATCATGTAAATAGACAACTTTCAAACTTTTTAACCAAATCATCTTTACAACAACATGAATTTACTTCTTTTTAATCAACATTTTACTATTTAACCTCTTTTTAACAGTTTCTTTAAATGCACACCGATTAAACTTTATGAAATCATGTCATGGAGCCAGTCAAATCATGAAAAACACTCTTTACCCAACAGAAATGAGTCGTGCTGCCCATATAAAGAAATATAAAGATGTCTTTTAACTCTATCTGCGTGCCACACCGCCATCTTTGTCACTTCTGGCTGACATGTGGTCCCAAAAACACAAGATTAAGCACTCTACTGATCATCTGAGTCAATTGCATCTCGCCCAAACCAAACTCAAAATATTTACAAGTCTTATGAACACTTTCACTAGTTTTTGATCATGTTTCATACCTGAAATGATAAAGACGAAGTGATCACACGGGAGCCGTGGCTTCTCCTTCTCCGATCATGCAGCTATGAGAGTGAACCGGAGGGTGAGGTGACAGATACCACAGGCTCACAGTGCCTCCTACTGGTTGGAGTGCTGCGACTACATGTCAGTTTCACAGATCATACCTTTTATAGGTCTTTTTCACAAAATAATAAACACATCAATGAGAAAAACTCAAATAGAAAAATAAATTTACACAAGTGGGCACACACTGGTGGGCATCACACGCTCCCTGACAAAATAAAAATGGCTCCTGACATTTCAAAATACTCATAAAACTCTTTAAACCCAAATATTTATTGACCCAACTCTTTCAATTACTCACTCCTGACTTAATAACAAAACATCGTGGGTGTAATGTATGTGGCTGGTGGATATGGTATGTGTGGTGTCTGATTGTACCAAATATGATGAGAGTTTGGGACACAGATTGGTGACATCTGTGGTGTGAGTGAATGTGTAAGTGAAGTGTGGTGAGGTATCATTGCAAACACTGGGTATGGCACTGTATGAGCAGTTGCGGAGTTGACACTGAGGCCTGACTGCACTGACGGTTCACCAAGTGTTTCATACGTGAAGAACTGTTTTGGTTTTCTGTCACGTGTAGACTTTCTCAATGCAGGCTGTGTATGTTCAGCAGGGGGTGTCAGGGGTCGATTCTCTGTGTCAGGATCTGAGTGTTCATTAACTCCGTCTTCTTCAATACTGATGTCTTGTAAGTTTCGATCATCATCCTGTTCAGTCTGACTTTCAGTTGGTAATGGAGTATTGTCAGGTATGTACTCAGGTACAATGCTGTCAGGTATGTACTCAGGTACAATGCAACTTTCTCTTTTCTCCTGTTCTGAAACATCCACGTCTGTTCCAGGGTTTTCAGTTGGATTCCTCTGAGTAGATTGTTCATGGGTATTCTCCATTCTCTCTATTGGTATCCTCAACCAATAACCTGAAGGGCAGTCATCATCTGAGTCAGTGTTTTCACTTTCATCTGCTTCCTTTTGAGTTTCTGACTGTTTTCTTCGTCGTTGTTTGTACTTTTCTCTCTTTTCAGGTATTGTTGGAGTAACTTCGACAGGTAGGTCATTTACCAGCAAAAGGAGGTTGCGGTGGAGTGTTCGAGTTTTGCTCTGATCTCCAGTTTCAGGACAGACGATGTACACTGGGTTCTCGGCAATCTGTTTTTTGACTTTGTAAACTGTCTTCTCCCAGTATGATCTTATTTTGCCTGGACCTCCACGTTCACTGAGGTTCCTGACTAGAACTCTGTCTCCGGGTTGCAACATCACTCCTTTGGTTTGTTTGTCATAAGTTACTTTCCCTCTTGCACTTGATTTTCGACTGTTTTCACTGGCAATCTGGTAAGCTTCTGACATTCTTTTAGCCCATCTTTCTGCATACCCTTTCGGTGAGTATGATTCCTTTTCTTCAGTTAATCCAAATAGCAGGTCGACTGGGAGATGCGGATGACGGCCGTAGAGTAGGAAAAAAGGTGAGTAGCCAGTCGATTCATGTCGAGTACAATTGTACGCTTGGACAACATGCGGGAGGTGATCCTTCCACCGCAGCTTCTCACTGTCAGTTAATGTTCTCAACATCTGAAGTATGGTGCGATTCAATCGTTCTGCCGGATTGCTCTGTGGGTGGTATGGCGTTGTCCTTGAGTGACCAACTCCAGATAGTCGCTGCAACGTTTGAAACAGTTTATTTTCAAATTCACGACCTTGATCGTGATGCAATCTGGAGGGATATCCGAACCGAGGAATAAAGTCACTGAACACGAGCTCTGCAGCTGTCTTTCCACTCTTGTTCTTAGTGGGGTACGCCTGGGCAAACCTAGTGAAATGATCAAGCACCACCAAAATATATTCATATCCTCCAACACTGGTTTCCAAATGCAAGTAATCAATACATACTAGTTCCAAGGGAAAACTAGATGTGATACTCCCCATCGGAGCACGAACGTGTGTGGTAGGCTTTTTGGCTTTAATGCATGGACATTTTCGAGTGACATAATCTTCTATTTCCTTTGACATAAAGGGCCAATAGAATCTCTTTCTTGCCAGATGTAGCACCCTCTCTGTGCCAACATGACCCATCTCATTGTGCAAATACTTCAGAGCGAGTGTTCTGTATTTGGTAGGGAGGACCAATTGCTTGTGCTCATTTGTTCTTCGGTAAAGGAGATCATTGTCAAGATACAACCTGTTCCACTCATGTAGCAGCTTTCGGGTTGCTCCACTCACACTTTTTCTTGCTTCATCTGTTAGTTTTGTGTTTGACGCCTTTAACTCTCTTATCTGATTGATTGCTTGATCCTCTTTTTGGGCTTTCACGAGATCTTCATGGCTGATGGTTGGTAGATTGGTGTGTGGCTGTAAGGACATGTCTGAGGAGGTGGTGTTGAGAGCTGCGACCCAGGCCACGTCTTTACGCTCTGCTGCCTGACTTCCATCCCATGTCGCATGCACTACCTCATCAGAGAGTTTTTCTGTACACACACTTTCATATTTCTCCAGATCGAGGGGAAGGCAGGACAGTGTGTCAGCGTCCACATTTGCTTTTCCAGGCCTGTATCTGATGTCGAAGTGAAAATCTGAGAGCTCACCCACCCATCTATGACCCACTGCATTTAACTTCGCCGTGCTCATGACATAAGTCAGAGGATTGTTGTCGGTGTAAACGGTGAAGTGTGGAGCATAGTACAGATAGTCTCGGAATTTCTCACAGACCGCCCATTTCAATGCAAGAAACTCCAGCTTCCCGCTGTGCAGATGGTAATTGCGTTCGGCTGGTGTGAGTGTCCTTGAGCCATATCCGATAACTCTCAGTTTTCCATTCTGGCGCTGATATAGAACTGCTCCTAGGCCCTGGTCTGATGCGTCTGTATGTAGCGTGAAGGGGAGGTTAAAGTCTGGATATGCCAAAACAGGTGGATTTGTCAGGAGAGCAACAAGTTGTTCAAGGGCATCCTGATGTTCAACATCCCAGTTCACCAACTCTTTGGAAGACAGCTGTGGATGTTTGGAATTTCGGCTTTTTGTAAAAGACTGGGGTTTTCCTGGTCTACTCTGAAGAAGCTCATAGATTGGTCTTGCAATTCGAGAAAAATCCTGGATGTATGAGCGGTAATAGCTCAGGAAACCAATCAGTTTTCTCACCTCTCCAACTGTCTGCGGTTTCTTCTTTGTCAAGGTTTGTACTGCTTCCAGGTCACGTGGATCTATTTTGACTCCTTCAGCAGATACGAGACGGCCTACATATCTGACTTCATGTCTGAAGAGCTCACATTTATCCAGTCTCAGTTTCACTCCATGCTGCTGCAGAGCCTGCAAAACTTTTCGGACAGCTTCAACATGTTCATTGAAGGTTTTAGCAAAACAGAGCACGTCGTCAAGATATGGGATACAACATTCATCTCTGAGGGGTCCAAGCATCTCCTCCATGCTTCGTTGGAATGCAGCTGGGGCATTTGAGACACCAAATGGTATACGGACCCATTCATAGAGGCCCCACGGCGTAATGAAGGCAGTGAACTTGCGCGAACTCTCTGCAACAAAACCCTGATGATAGGCTTTGCCTTGGTCCAGGATACTAAACCATGCATTTCCCCCAAGGGTGTCCGTCAGGTCCTGTATCCTGGGCAGCGGATGTCGATCAGGGACAGTCTTCTTATTCAGGAGGCGATAATCAACGCACAGTCGTAGACTGCCATCTTTTTTTCTGACGCAGACCACCGGTGCAGCATACGGGGATGTTGATTTTGTTATCCAGCCTCTGAGCAGCAGTTCCTGTATGTACTCTTTAACTTCTTTGAAGAGCGGCTTTGGAATAGAAGCATATGTTCTTTGTACAGGTATTCCATCCTGAAGAGTGATTGACATCTGCAAGCTCGGTATGCACCCAATATCATTTTCATCACGCGCAAAAGCTCCCGATTCCTCACAAAGCATTTTTTTAACCACTGCCCTTTGCTCCTCATCAAGGTGGCTGAGGTCAACATTTGGCTGCCAGGGAGATGCTTCTGGGCTTTCAGGGTTTAAAACAGCACTGTTTACAGTCACTTTGGGCTTGGGCATGTCAGATTGATCACATGGGATCACTTTGCCAACACTTTGAATGACACCAAGAGCCGTCATTCTCGGTAGAGTGATTGGGTGTTTTGTTTGGTTACTGACAGGGAGGGTCACATACGGTCTCTTTGGATTCTGTATTTCTAGTAGTCCTTCACTGACATTCAGCTCTGCTAACTGCACATTACTGTCGTCAGGTTCAAACAAAAAGACTGAGTCAGCCAAATCAAGGTGGGGTGGAACGTGGCACTTGACCCAGGTTACTTGGCCTGCTGGAATCACAGTGTCCTGTTTGTGTGTTCGAATGCGTCCACACTGCATGGGAGGTTCACTGGCCTGGATGAAGTGTACGAGGAGCTCTGCTGTCTCTTCTGGTAACGACATGGCATTACAGAGCAGAGTGATGAGCATGGGGATTAGTTTTTGAGATTGTTCTTGGATCATCTCCTCCAGTACATTAAAACCAAGCAATGGTCTTTCCAGAGTCAGACTACTCACAAGAAAAGGCACAGTGATTGACAATTCTGGGTTTTCATTCCCCTTTAAGTTGACTGTTAATGCAACCCAGCCGTCAAATGGAATGGTGTCGCCATTGACTGCATACACTTTCAACTCCTCTTCATCATCAACAATCTCACTGAGTGGGTTAACAGTAGTGTCAGGGAGATATTTATTTTTCCATTCTCGATCGATCATGCTCACTTGGGCTCCAGTATCCAGCAAAGCAGTGATCGCCAGACCATTCAGATTACATTCAGTGAGAGCTTTTCTCCCAATAAGTTTAGCTAGTCTTTCACCTTTACTGCTCGGGAGGGCATGAGCTGTTTCACTGGATGTCCGTTTTGTCTGTCTTTGACTCTCTGTCACATTGTCTTTGTCCTTGATGTTAAGTGTCACCACACTTGTTTTGTCAGACTCACCAGAATGGCAGGTGTTAGTTTGGGACTGCAGGGACCCGGTCACTGTCCGTCCCCTGGCAGAGACCGGCGAGAGTTTCCCTGGTGCTTCGGATTCTTCAGACAACCAACTGCTCGGTGGCCATCTCCACCACAACAAAAACAGTGAGTACAGTCAGGCAGATTCAGCTCGACACATTTATCACAGCCATAGGGTCTCTCTTTTCTGCCATCCATTTTGCTTCTTCTTGGGTGACTGGCTTGCTCTGATTTTTGGGTGTGTATTGACTGTTGCATGAGTTCGACAAGATTGGTAAGTTTCTCAACTTTCTCTGTTAACTCTTGAATCACATCTGTCTTTGTTTTTTTTCCAACATTTTCCTCTTTCACATTGAGAGACTGAGCAGCGTTTACTTCAACCTGAGCACTGTGCACATTTGTTGGTTTGTGACGGGTGGCTGGGCCTAAGCGTCTCTGTCTTTCATTTTCGTCACTTATTATTCTCTTCATTTCCTTTAGGATGGCTTCATCTGTTACATTGGGATCTGCAAGCAATGATTTGAGATCTCGGCGGACATCATCATACTTGTGTGCAAGCCCTTGATACACAGTGTGAAGAAAAATATCTTGCACTGTACTTGCATTATACTTTACATCTGTGTCATCACGTTTTGAAGCCAGCAAGATCTTTTGTTTAAGTCCAATGACTCTGTACAGGAATTGTTGAGGTGTTTCACTGTCCTTCTGTTTAGTACACATGAGTTCTTGGAAAAGTTCCATGTTGCTCTGCTCACCAAGGTGGGAATGGAGGAAGCCTTTGAGCTCTCCAACCGTTAAGTCATCCTTATTCATTAACATGTCCTTGAAGTTCCCAGGTTTGATTGCTCTTAGGACAGCCCTCACAATTTCTGCTTCACTGAACTGCTCCTTTACTCCTTCCTCAATCTGGCGGCATACATTGTTGTAGGTTATGTCTGACCCTTGATCTCCAATCTGACCCCCCAAAATCTTAAACTCTCTGCGATGGAGGTAAGAAAGCTCTCTTAAGGAGACCATTTTGTCATGGGTCATGGGTGTGGAATGCTCTTTTTGACTGTTGCTGTTTGATTTGTATTGTGGTCTTGTAGATGACTGAGAAGTGGACTGCAATGTTTGTGGGGGAATGTACTGCCTGATTTTCTGACTTAGCTCTTGATAACTTGCAAGCATTTTCTGTATCTCGGTATCACACACATCCTTAACTGCAGCTGAGGGGTGTCTAGCATGAACATTTTCACAATCATGAGCCCCACCATCATCATGTACAACTGGATTGACAGAAGCATCAACTTCATTTTCTTCCTCACTTACATCATCAACATGTTTGTCTGGAAAAGAACCAGGGGGAACACCACCACTTGGTGCATGTGTTTGCAAATCAGACCTGTGTTTCTGCATAGCCTCTTCAATCTGATCTTTCAAATATAACAAGTGAGCAATACCTGTATCCTCAGACTCTAGCAAAAGCTTACTCTGCATATAGCTGGTGATGTACTCAAAACTCGCCTCTTCATCCTCTGATGACAGCCTGGCTTTGTCCCATCCTGGCACTGGACCCAGCGTTGTGGCGATCTCGAACAGTTCATCTGGCGGTAGGGCAAGCAGGTCCTTCTTGATGATCCACACCAATTTCTTCCTGTCACCGTCCGCCATGGCTGCTTCTCTATCACCCACACCTGGTCACGCAGTTCTGGAGTTCTGGAACCGATCTCTGCCTCTGTCCTCGACGAATGGCGACGTCAGCACAACACCACGTTCACTCTTCCTTCTTCACAGGTGGCATGCTGTTGGTAGCATCACATTGCTTCTGGTCCAAGGTTTCCATATCACTGGATCAGCTTCCGTCATGGCAGTGGAAGTGATCCCGGACGAGCCCCCAATAAACTGTTACGGGTACCGGGCTGCGGCTCCCGTGGGCAGTTATATGTTGCTGAAATGATAAAGACGAAGTGATCACACGGGAGCCGTGGCTTCTCCTTCTCCGATCATGCAGCTATCTTTATTAAACATGTCATTCTATTTACTATTCATTGACATTGTCCATTTTCAAAGGTAACAGCAAATCACTGTTTCTTTTAATCTCTGAAGACATCTTCAAACATTCACAAAACATGTGTTTCTCTTAACCCATTTCTTTTGCATAACATAAACAAATCTGTCACATCTTTCAGTCATTCATCCAAAATCCACGCCAAATAATATCATGGTAGCATAATGCACTTGATATGCATCTCATTTAAATACTGTAAAGTATTCTCATGGACTTGTGCAAAACAGAATCATGTAAATAGACAACTTTCAAACTTTTTAACCAAATCATCTTTACAACAACATGAATTTACTTCTTTTTAATCAACATTTTACTATTTAACCTCTTTTTAACAGTTTCTTTAAATGCACACCGATTAAACTTTATGAAATCATGTCATGGAGCCAGTCAAATCATGAAAAACACTCTTTACCCAACAGAAATGAGTCGTGCTGCCCATATAAAGAAATATAAAGATGTCTTTTAACTCTATCTGCGTGCCACACCGCCATCTTTGTCACTTCTGGCTGACATGTGGTCCCAAAAACACAAGATTAAGCACTCTACTGATCATCTGAGTCAATTGCATCTCGCCCAAACCAAACTCAAAATATTTACAAGTCTTATGAACACTTTCACTAGTTTTTGATCATGTTTCATACCTGAAATGATAAAGACGAAGTGATCACACGGGAGCCGTGGCTTCTCCTTCTCCGATCATGCAGCTATGAGAGTGAACCGGAGGGTGAGGTGACAGATACCACAGGCTCACAGTGCCTCCTACTGGTTGGAGTGCTGCGACTACATGTCAGTTTCACAGATCATACCTTTTATAGGTCTTTTTCACAAAATAATAAACACATCAATGAGAAAAACTCAAATAGAAAAATAAATTTACACAAGTGGGCACACACTGGTGGGCATCACAAATGCAAGCGAATATAAACAGTTTGAAGAGCAACTTCACCAACTGTCAGAGCACATCAGTGCAGCATTGATACAGCTAAACAATGAACAATAAACTCAGTTCTGATTTTTGTATCTGTGGAGATTCAGTTTCACTTCTATAACAACAAGCAGAAGTCTTCATATTGGTGTACTCCTGTCTTTTTAAATCAGAGGTACCTTTGCTGTTGGTGAAAGAAATGCTCTTTGATGAGAATATACAGTGAAGCAAGTCTCCAGAAATGTTTTTCACTTGCAGGTGGAATCACAAACAAACCTAAAAAAAACTGCATAATCTTTATTCATGTCATAATATGAAGACTATTTCAGTTACCAATCAACTGCATCTCTAAATAACAAACAGTAAATAAGATACTCACTCCAGATGTCATTCTGTAACCCGTTAGGGAAGCGTCTGACGTGTGCCACGTGCGCTCGCACGTCATAAAGAACCATGATCAGGCGCAGCAGTCCTGCTGCAGACGGTACAGCCTCCTCAGAGTCCCGATCTCAACATCCTGGAGTCGGCCACCATTACACGAGGAAACAGAAGCTACTGTGACAGCCTGAACCAACAGAGGAGTTCTCCAAGACGCTCCAAACAACCGCCCGCCAAACGCCACACAACTGGACCCCGGAGATCCGTTTATTCCCGTTCACTGTGCTGTGTGTGGATTTAAACGACGACTAAAAACGCTGCGTTATTCATTAAAATGGTCCCCACTTTATGTTTGGTGTGTGTAAGATTTGCACACTTGTGTGTGTGTGTGTGTGCTGATTCGATTTTGCCAACCACCAAGTTGTTTTTTTGGATCCTGTTATAAAGAGCAACAAATCATCTCTGGGATGTGGAGTTACAATAAAACTCAAATGAGTCATCCAGGAAATCATTTCTACCATCTGCACAGCGCAGAGCCAGAAATATCTGCTCCAACTGGAGCACACATTCTGAACGCTGGCCGTCTCTGCCAGGACAGAGTGGAAACGCACGCCGACGTAAAGGAATACGGCCGTTTTGCACCGATAAAGTTAGCTCCTTCACCTATTTATATATGTTTTTTCATGTGGAATCAAACACAATGCGAGCTGGTGAGTAAGGAGTGAAGTGTTTATCTTTTTGTGAAGCAGTTCACTGCGGATACAGCCCGTGTTAATGAAAGTTAGCGCAGATGGAACCCTCTAAAAATGAGAAATGATGGATTCGCTCCAGCTTGCCAATGCTGCGGGCCCTATTTGGTTTCAGGGCCGGTGAAGTGTCAGTGGTTTAATTTTATAGTACGTAGTTTTCCCTGATTTCCCCCCGGAACGGAGCGCTGCTGGAGAATGCGGAACATCTGCCGCCACTCAGAGAGAGATACATATAAAAACCATCACTCCTATCAGCCCTAGTTGCAGCCGAGTCAAGGGAAAGGAGCCAAACACACATTAGAATAGCTTTTCTCTCCCTCTCTTCCTGTCTTGTGCCGGCTCCTGGGGATTGGCAGTCAGAAACCTATTAAATTATTGTGTGTTGTTACAACATTTGTAGCATTTCAAATATGAGCCCCGAGGCAGTGCTGGCTGAAGGTATCAAACGCTGTGAAGAGACCCCGCAAACCCTAAAGGGTGATGTTATTATTGAATTTGAGATAAGCAGAACGATTATCTCTCATTGTTGCGCAGAGCATCAAGACAGAACTTCTTTGTGACACCACGGGGTCAGCAATGAAATTACCCTCCCTCTTGTGAGCATAAATAAGAATCAAAAAAGCGATTTGCTAAAGGAATGAGACAGAAACACACTCATCGTTAGAGTCTTGACTCTCATGAAAAGGCTATTTAAAAACCTAATCCAATATGTGGGTGAGTTAATCTCCTCTTGAAGATATTAAAGATCGGTCCAGCTGATAAGATCAGCAGCAAAAACAAACGTATTTTTCCAATAAAGTGAAGAAAATGTTAATAAACAGGATGTGTGTGGCCTCGTGTTGCCTCCTAAATGCAATAGCAGATGCAACAAAGCGGCATTAGTGAGCAATAACACCTCTTAGAATCATGGCCAGTTCTCCACCAAATGCAATTTTATGAAAGCACAATTCAGAAATGAAATAACGGGCTTCTTTTCATACGGCATAAACAACTTTAATCGTGCCTTTTGTGCAGCTTTATTGCATCATGATTGTATTTTCCTGATAGCGCCGCTCGCCCCTCTGTTTGTTGTTTATCTGCAGAGGGTTTGCAGAGTCGAACTCCCCGAGTAGAATTGAAGTCGTTTACTCTGTCATGTCTACTTTCATTTTCGGCAAATCAGACAGCGGAGTCTGCGAGTCATTAGATGGGAATGAAGCAACAGACTGTGAAATGTAATGTATACAGAGGAGGGGAGGGATAGAAAACAGTGACCTTCACAAGCAGAAATAAGATGAAAATGAAGGTTAGCGTGAGGCTGTGAGGAACATCCATTAGAGCCCAGGGGGACGACAACCAAAACATCAAGTGTTTGCTTGTGTTTATACTGGAGTTGGAGTCCAAACACCGCAAGAAAAGAAACTTGTATCAGTTTCTGTTTATATGTTGAGAGTCGTCACCTTTAAGAAATGCTGGATGGGTTTGATTCTGGAAACACAAGACGGCACGATTCTGCGTTTAGCAGAGGCTCGCCAGGTTGTTCATCTTGTAAAAGTGAAGCCGCCGCTGTGCTTTACGTGTTAACTTTAAGCTGTTTTACAAGAAAACCTCACAGAGTGCCAGGAAATATTAATGAAACATCTAATGTTTAATGGGGCACTATAGAAAATTAAACTCATGTCTCTCTTGGAAATAGATGGAGGATTTCAGTCACAATAAAAAGTGTCAGTTTCAGCATTTTATCCCTTTTCAGTTTAGCTGCAAGTGTCAGAGATGTAGTTGGGTCCCGAGTGCTGATGACACGATCCACACCAGAGATTTACAGTCTTTTCTTTGATGCAGTCCAGGTTTACTCAGTATGACTCGTTCAGTTTTGCTTAAAAAAGAAATAAAAAATTTTAAAATCAAAGTCCTGGAGATCACAGGGGATCATGGTGAAACACTAGAAAAGCCCAAAGATGGCGAACAGAAAGAAATACATAAACCAACATGCAGAACAGAAGGAAGACACTCAATATATAGATCGGCCACCATGTGAAGACGATCACGAACTCAGTCTCAGGTGAAACTCATCAGGACAGGAAACAAGTTTGTGAGACAACAAAAACATATTGCAGCAGTTGAACATTGTGCCTTTTGTTCGCACGTAAACAAAGCTACAAGTCACTAAAAACAATTTCACATTTTCAACAATTCAACATTTTCCGAAAACTCTGACCAAAATTGACATTTGAAAAAACTCTTATCTTTGCAATTGCATGTGAAATGAAGACACAGAGATTAACGTCGCAGTGTGTGACAGCATCGTGTGGTGCGACCCGTGTTTACTGTAGGATTCTGATTATTTAGCATGGCTGAGTGCTGCTCGTTACACTGACATCTGCAGGTTTGTCCTGCTCACAGTAGATCCTCAGAGGTTTTAATGTGCTATGTGAACCGACGATGTCAGAAAACAATAACATAAATAAAAAGTGTACAATGACAGATGTGCCGCCTGATAAATAAAAATTTTTTTTCTGAACAAACAGACCCAACTGGCACAGACTGATTTTTTAATTTTTCTAACTATACACTTTAACTCTGCAAAATTTCAATGATTTAGAAAATTAAGAATATTTTTAAAAAAATTTGCCTTTTTTTTTTTCTTTTTTGAAGATGAGTAAATTGAATTCCAGCATGAATATGGTATACAGTCATGTAAAATGACTGCTGCTAAATAAAGACTCAGTTATACATTCTCTCAAATCACTCAGAGTATTAGATATATATCTTTTTATAAATACATGTTTTTTGCAAACAGTCATTTAAAAACTGGACATCATGATTTTCTCACTTTGTTGATGCGTTTCCCGACATCTGCTCACAACAAGCTTTAATTCTAAATTTTGTCTGTATTGTCTTGTAGTGTTTTAATATTGTGAAAGGTTAGTTTTACTTTTTATTTGTTCTTTTTTATCAGTATTTACTCATGAAGACGTCACTTTAGCATAACACCCAAAACTATGTTCATTTTCCTATGAGTGAGTCACTCCACCATTAGTGGTGAGAATTACAGTATGTGCATGTTTTGATGTTCGTACTGTGCATTAACCACTTGGAAAATATTTGCATTTGAATACCGGCAGGAAAAGTAAAATCCTTCAATGTGAGTGCATGCATATGGACGAAAATGATGCACGACCAGGATTTATGAGCACGTACACTTAATGGAGCTCTAAAAATTAGTTCATGGCTTTCATAGCTCGCTGTATGCAAATGAAGTTTTGTGTTTTTGCCAGTATTCTGGGCTGGTTTGTTTTTATCTCCTGTAAATCTGCAGGGCTGAAATAACCCATGATGAAGGCAGTCAAGCCTTTTTCCAGCCAATGTGTTTATTATTTTGTTCAGAAAGGAGCTGCCTCCGGTAAATGTTTGCACGAACACGACGCTACTCTGCCTCTCTCTCTCGTCTGTCAGTTTGATTTCTCCTAACCTTCATACCTCCCTTTAAGCACATCCATGTGTTTGTACCTTGGTCTGATCATCAATTTCATCCATTTTCTGCCAAGTCTGTTGTTTGGCTCCTTTGCACAGCTGGACCTCTTGTCTGCCTGAGACTCAGCCAAACGCTGCACCCCGTGGAATCATGGGATATTTGAGACAAGGTTGCTGTACTTGATGGTACGCCCCCTACGCACACACACTCACACACAGTCTGTGCTGGCTCGTGGTTGTCGACAAATACAATTTGGAGCAGAACTTGTCCCCGCTCGTTAAAAAGCACGGGCTCTATTGGAGGTCCAGAGATGCATTTGCAAAAGTCAGATTGGTCATGGCGCAGACTGGGAGAGGAAAAGACAAAACAAATAGACAGCTGGTTCCAATTATGGTTTTACTAGGCGCTGATGGGCCAGTAATTACAGGATTAGAGACGTGTAACTGCACACAGCTTTGGGTGCCGCTCTCCAAGTTTGGAGAGGCAGAGAGACGAACTCGAGCCGCGGCCAGAACAGCTCAAACAGTAATGTTTGCACATTACAGCAGCGAAAAGCCCCGCGCGTCAGACATCGAGTCCGCTGGCCAGAGATCCGCCGAGGCTGCGACTGTGACATTTCGGAGCTCGCTCGGGTAGGGTTCTCTCCACTCTGGAAAAAAAAGATCACTTCAAGCCTTAAAGGAAACCAGAAATGTGGTGAAATGTGTGAACATGAGCTGGAACCCCAAGAAGGATCAACTCCATTCAAAAAAAAAAAAAAAAAAAAAAAAAATGCCACAAACAGAATCAACACAATACGGTTCTTTGGAAAATCTTCATCAGGTGGAAACGACACACAATAGATATTTACACAGTTTTAACTTGGATGTCGAACGTGGCTCACCTGCCAAAAGCAGACGGCAAAGCAAATTGTGGGCCACTGGACGACCCTGGAAGCAAAGAAGTAAACAGCAGAATAACCCTATTAGCACACTCAATGAAATACTTCAAAAAGACTTTTTCTAAGAATTTATTCAGATGTGAACAATTCTGTGAGGATATTAGTAATTATTTATACAACTCTGTTGGAAAACAAAACTGACCAAAATCAGACATCATAGCTTAAAAACTTGGCAGAAAAATATCAACCCATGATTCCCAAACTGTGGATCATGACCTCCAAGAGGTCCAATAATCCATTAAATGATAGAATAAAAAGATTCATTCTTCACTTCACTGTTTGGTTCGTTCGCTCTGCATTCTGTCATTTCTCAGTGAAGATCATATCAGTCACATATTGACATCAGGTTTGAGATTTAAGAATTGGGAGGACAGAAGATCTCTTGACTTTTCAGTCAGTTTTGAAATTGCTGACTTGGGAATTTTGAGAATTTGGCTGCTGTACACAAAAATGAGTCAGACTCCCTCTCAACAAACATCCATCCTTCCATCTTATTTGCGTCTTTATCCAGTTGAAAGTTGCATGATGCTGGAACTGATCCCAATAAAATATGATCAGGTTACAACCTGCACAAGTGTGTGTCATGACCCAAGTCATTAGTGTTGTGATCTGCAGCCTCCTCAGGTGCCCTCTCCCCTCATTTGATTAGTTGATTGACTGGTTGATGTCAGGCAGGTTGAGCTGGCAGGAGACTTCTGATTGGCTGGCCAATGGAAGACGGCGGGATTGAAGGCGGCCAGCTGCCACTTCACCTTTCCACCTCCAACAATGCCAGTGTGTGTGTAGTGTGTGTGCACGCGGATGAGTGCTTGTAGCCCAGCGTGGAGATCGTTTGTGAGACCTGTATCAATGAGTAGAGTCATTTGATTAGTATTGATTAGCATTTTCTTGTGTAACACCGTATCTAACGCACTGCAACCAGCTACGTTGGAGTGAGAGGATCTGTTTTTATTAAGCACTGCCACATTCTTCTCCTGTTTCATTCTTATAGGAAGCTCGGTCAGCAAATTGTCTTTTTGTTCTTTTCTTCTCGGTTGTTGAGATGAGGGATCTTAAAGGGGCTGTATCATGCTTTTTTTAGCTAGTCCAAACCCTAGAAATGACATAACATGGCAATAGTTTATTTTTGGCGCTAAGGAAAAGTCATTTTGTGTGAAATAAAAGATTTTCTGGGGCCAATTCTGAAACCCGGAAGAGAAAACGCTCAGTTTCACTGAAAATCCCGCCTCTCCCCCTGTGGACTTTGACTGACAGCGTACTTCAACCAATCAGTGCTTCAAAACAAATACGCTGACTAGCTTTAGCTCTTTAGCTGTACCTTCTCTACACGCAAAGACACACGAAAACGTCTTTTCCTGTTAGAAACTCACCAAGCGCAGACCCTTCAGACCCTTCAGACTCTTGCTCCTGCTTGATTGTTGCTTTCAGACGATGGTTAAAGTTTATCTCCGTAATCAGAGTTAGAAAAAAGCGGCAATGCTGATTGCCGAGGGCCTGTGGGAGGGGGGCTCAGGGGAGCCATCTTCTCCGTGTGACGTCAACGTGGGAACAGACCATTTTCACGGGTGCGGGAGGGGCTGCCTCTCTGAGCAGCAGAAAAACGAGGAAAGCTCAAACACACAGGCACGAAGGAAAAAAACGCTTTGGGGGTGTTTTTGGTGAGTACATAACTATATAGCAAGGTTAAAACATACAAAAAGTGAATTTTGCATGATACAGCCCCTTTAATATATTTTTGTCCATGGATTGTGGTCCGGATCATGTCCTAAAGAAGTAAATCACTCCTTTGGTTCATTCAGAATCATGTGTGCTGGTCTTCCTGGGGGTAGGGAGAGTGAGAGTGGCCGACCCGTGCAGGTCTGAAACTCCTGGACTGGGGACATTATAGCAAGACATACTTGGCAAAAGAAAAAGTGATCTACCAGCCATGCATGTATTAGTTTAGATTGTGCAACATTGGCTGGTGATATTCTGTGTTCCATTTTTTTTTTCAAAGTTTTGTAAAAAATGCACTCAGTGTCAACATTTTCAAGCTGTATCGTTTCACTGGTCTGAGGCACTAGTGGTCAAATTGGCTTGCACGAAGCCTCTGAGTTGAAATGGGTTTCACTCTCCTGTTCTGGTCATACTTCAAATGGTTTCATCCTTTCACTAGCAGAGGCCACAGAACAACAAATTAACTAACAGATCAAACTCATAATCAGTTTGAGACACAGAAATCATCTAACCATTTACATAAACAACATGTAATCCTCACAATAAATAAGTACTCCTAGCAACTGATGTATTTCTTATCCACCATAACGCATCAGTCAATTTTTCTTCATTGCAATGGACAGGGATCACTATCTGAGGCAGCTAAGATGGGATCGGTTCAGCTGTGAGAACAGGCGGTGCTTTACAGCATTCACCCTCCAGCTCCACCATGTTCAGGCAGCAGACGGCTGGGGGGGGGGACGCTACACAATGACCATCCTCGCAATTGGTTGTCAGGGTGCTGCAACCACAACAATCACTCCTGGATCATGACCCGAAAAAAGCCCGAACCTTTGTATTGAAGATTTATTGACAAATCAATGGAGTCGAGCCACCTCTTGTTCACGCCGACGACATCCAACCTCAACAGAGGCAAACCATCCACCATCCACCCAAACCCCATCAAGGCAACTCAGAAATGTGATGCAATTTGTCCTGCAAGTATAATCCAGCCAGATTATGTAGATCAGTAGTAGATGCTTTACCTGGTAGATATACAAATACAATGCAATAAATACTTATTTTACCAAAATGAAGTTTACTCCAAATATATTCTATATTTTTAAGTATACGTTATCAGCAAGTGTGCCATTAGTACTATTAGTATATTTTATTCCAGTTTTACTAGTTATGTACAGCTAGACCACATTTCAGTTTAGGAAAGTTTACTTCTAGTCATCTTTTAGATATATTAGTTCAACAGTAAAATACTTTAGCCGCTTTTGTTTCTGACAGCGCATTTTGTGTTGTATTTACTGTATTTTATGAAGATGAAATTGCTGGATTTGAAAAAAAAATGTTTATGCCAGTTGTTTCTTGTACATATAGTCAAAGAAAATTCAAAGTAAGTCAAAACTACAATCAGATGTGAGTTGCGTTTTTTGGGGAAATATGATTCCTGGTATATTGTAGATATCATCATTAAACTTTTTCACATGATCTGATGTTAAAGCGAACTAAACAAACACACACACACACACACACACACACACACACACACACACACACACACACACACACACAAATTGTCAGAATTAAAGAATGGTAATTTTAATCGAACCGGCTCCCCAAAAAATCGTGAAAAATTGAATCGGGAAAGAATTATATCTTCCGAGCCCCCAGATTTATTACTAACATATTTATTTTAATGTTTAATACAATTTATATTTTTAGGTTTTGTACTATTTTGATTGTGTCGTCAAATATTTTTAAATACATTTAATTAAAGAAAAACATGTATGCCTTGCCAGCTGGTGCCACTAGAGGGAGCTCATATACCACTGGCGGTAAATGTTCCGCAGTTTCAGAATCTCGTGTGTATTAACGCATATATATTTGCCTCCCTGTTAAAATTTCCTAAACATTTTCATTCACATGGAAATGTAACACATATGCATTCTCATCTCAACTCCTAAATGTACTGTGTTCATTAAACGACAGCTTCTGACTCTGGCCACCTCCTTATTGATTATCCTCCCTCCATTACTCACCTGCTGCCACTAAACTCTCTCTTTATGCACCGAGTGGTGAGTCGCATCAAAGAGCTGCTTAGAGCCAAACTCTGTCCAGCATGGAGCTCACACTCCCATCAACCATCATCTGCTCCTGCTGGCATGAAAAACAATGCAATATAATGTTTATCTTGACAAAAACATGATTTAAAATACTAATATTTAATGATTAAATTTGTTAAATTCCCACCTTTTCTTCAACGAACTGCTGAGTTGGTGAAGCTCCAACTCCAGAGTGAATTTAGGTGGAACTTTATTCCTGCATTACAACCTGTTTTCTGAATCACCACAGGAGTGAAATCAGAGTTGTGGCATCAGTGACGGGAAGCTGTAATGCAATCACAGACTGGGAGTCTTAAACCTGACAGCTAAACCTGAATGTTTCCTCCTCAGGGTCCAAACAGATAAGAAGTATGATTGGAGCTGTGGATGGGCCAGCCTCAGGCGTCTTCATAAATCGTAGACAGAGAGGCAGAGAGGGACTCAGATGTCTGGAGGGGTCCTCTGTTCTAACGTGGGCTGAAGAGCCGCTGGTCCATGTCAGCACTGGTAACTCGGGAGCTGTCTGACTGTGACCAGTGTCATGGAAATGTTAACAGATGTAGGATATGAGCCAGGCGTCCTATCACAGCTGACTTGTTACAGATGATAGTGTGTCTGTTGAAAGCTTCCACACGTGGACAATATCACAACTCTATTTTTCACAGTGGATTGAGCTATCGAGTTCCTCAAGAGTCGAGATTAACTAAATTATTATTCATTCTAAAGTAGGACTGCACCACACAGTGCAAATCTATCGTCATCACAATGCCGACATTTGCTTTACACGTTATAAAATAATGACAAATTCAACAAACTAGATGGTTCCATCCACCACATTTTGTTGAAAAAAGGATTTTGGATTCAAAAAGCTAAAAAATATCAACCAACAACCCTTTCATTATAAAAGAAATCCAATGAAAGCATGCAGTGTAACAGAAGCTCACCCCACGTTTCAGTACATACAGAAGTATTTTTTTCACTTCGGTGATGAAACCCTACAAGCGAGTCAGTGAGCAGACAAGACACTGACAGCGCAGACACAAACAGATCTGCGGCCTTCTTGAGGCGCCCCAGGTTGATCCCGGAGGCCCCGGGGCCGCAGATCCATGTTGTCTTCCTGGATTATCCCTCACGGAGAGTCCTGCTCTGAGCCGCAGCTCAGCCTACTGTCCTCAGGCAGAGAAGCTTGTAAGCATATGTTAGATGTGACACATGGTTGCGGTGACACACGTGTGTGTGGCCATGCATTTATACAAACAGAAACCTCACCCCCCCCCCCCCCCCCCCCCCCCCCGCCCTACCCCAAACCATGCAGACAAACATACACTCCTGTTCTCTATAGCAGTAGAAACGAGCACAGACCCCTCATGGGCACACGAGCATTTGAATATTGGTCATCATGCATGCACATGCCCATTACCACAGAAGTTTATTCACATATTGAGATTGAGATTGTTGAAAACTAATCACGATGTACAGTAGTGACGCCCATCCCGCTGCAGAGGCAGCGATTCCACAGTCACCAGCTGGATCACATCCAGCGTAACACGTATTTGATTTGATGGGGTATCGGCACCGGCCACGATGCAATTGAAGCTAATGCGTTTATATTTGCATTATGTGCTGCTGATTGCAGTGTTGGTGGATCACATGGCGAGGCTGGACGTCTCCTGCAGTTTAGGCCGCCGAGTTCATTTCTTCTGATTTAGGTTTTTGCTGTGAAACAGATGCAGGGTAAATGCAAACGCCCGCCCGCCCGCCCGCCTCCACCAGATGCGTTTTGATCCAGAGGTTTGACGTGCATATGTTGGAGTTGACATGGAGTCATTTCATTCAGTGGTGCTGTGTCCACCAGGCGTGGATGTGGCGTGACAGGCAGACTGGAGCCTCATGGCAATTTCTGCAGCCCTTCTGCACTTCTGCTTCACTTATTTTCATGTGCTGTTATGCCTCTTGTGGTAATAGACAGTCTGATCCTGATACAGTCTGTGTGTGTTTGAGTGTGTGTGTGTGTGTGTGTGTGTGAATTTTCCAAGTCAAAAAGGGAAAATTAAATCATCACTGCATGACACCCTGGATTGGATTTGCCTTTTTTTCTATTTTTCTAACTAAAACTATTATTAAAAGACTGCAAAATATATTCCTTGATTGAGCTACAACTGTTCAGTTGTTTAAAAAATGTCTCATCTCTTGGTCAGATAATCCAAATTCCAAAGAGTTTTTTTTTTTTTTTCCAAACAAACAAAACACAAAATATCTCACAACAGAAAATCACAAGTTCTTCACAGTCACAGTTAGTCTATTGTTTCAGTAAGAATGACACTGTTTCTGTCTCTGTTTCACACCACTTGGTCCGAGCGGGTGTGTGGACTCTTCAGCCGTTTTTCATCCTTTTTGTAACAGTTGCCTGAAAGATTCTCCTGACCTCCAGTTCCAGTGTGAAGCCAGCATTTTTTGTATCCTTGAACCACCGGTTTTCGGTCTGTGTACTTAAGTTTATCTTTCCAACCACAGTTCAACTGAACTGATACACACACCACTATTAACTTGATCTGATTAGTCAGCCATAACACTATCGCTTGTCTTTTTAATCAAATTAGCGACATACTACTAATGTATGCATGATTTCTGCAGGATTAACTTTAACAGAAGTGCATTCAAGTTACAATTCAATGTCTCTGAAACTAGAGCAGACACATCCTAAGTTTGGTAGAAGAGGTCAATGTTGTAACTGAAACAGCTGCCTCATCCGGTGAAGAGACGTTTCAGCGAGACGACTGGGAAAATGGCCTGCAGGACTCTGAAACCGTACAGAAAACAATATTGTGCAGCAAAGACAAATCACCACAGATGAAGGACCATACCAGTCATATTTAAAGTCAATGGACCAATGGATCTTTGGAAGAAAAAAAAAAAACTTTAAAAGAAAAACGGCATAAAAATGACATGCCAGAAATCCAGTCAATAGATGAAGAGAGGCCAACTGATTTCCCCAAAGAGCCGAGAAACAACTTGATTTTAGTTATCCTCAATAGGAATTATCTTTTGATAAAAATATTTTTTCTCTCTCTTACATGAGTTAAATGAGCTATTGTTGCTCCGTGTCACTTTTTCTCAGACTCCAAACCTTTGTCTGGAAATCATTACAACATTTTTCCAAATTTTAAGTTCAGTAAATAAGGAAAATAAAAAATATTTTTTCATTAACTATCTTTTCCTTCCACCATGAAATGTGAACAGTTACTAGCTCTGCTAGCCAAGGTGCAAATCACAACCAATAACTTAGGAAATGTGAACATTTCAGCTGTAATAAAGTCAATATTGATAGTAATTTTCAATTGACTTAAGGTTTCCCAGTGACCCCCGAGGGACAGTCAAGCAGAGGTGAAGGGTCACATATGGACTAAGAGAGAATCAAAGCTACAACACAATCACTTCCATAGCTGCAAATGAGAACAGGAAGTCATCCATGACTGAAGCGATTTATCTACATGAGCCACATCATGCTGCGTTCTTCATTTAAATACCTGTGCTGTGATTTACTAAGGCGTGTGCATGCGTTTCTAATTCAGTTCCTATCTCAGAAAAATGTGTATCACCTGAATCGACGTGTGTCATCTCCGCAGTGTAAACATGATAAGTCACGCTGTAACTAAGATTTTCATATCATGATGGAGCGGAGTCAATCTGCAGCAGAGTGCAGCGCCGCTGCGAGTCGCTCGCTCCTCTCAGCCTTGTAAAGCACAGAGTGCCCCTCTCTGGCAAGGTAACCATCTCTCTCGGCCGTCCGTCTCATTCACTTGTAAAACATAGCTATACTTTATAGGCTTGTTACTGCCACAGGGTTACTCTTTTATTTATTAGCCTGTCCACCGTGAATGGATGTGTTTCTGTCTGATGTGAACCTCTTGAAGTGAGCCTGATTCCTGTGTTGCCTCTATCAGGATTGGACAGGAATGCTAATGCTATCAGACAATCAGTCCCCTGCCTCTGGGAGGAGAGGCTGCACGCACGCGCGTGTGCACGTGTCCATACATGTGTTCAAATGGGCATGTACACTGTTCCCTTGTGTACATCTACCTGTCAAATGCTTGCATTAAACAAAGGAAGAGAACTGCAGATTGTAAGCAGGATCAACAGTTTCTACTCCGTCTTCACGTGGATGTGTTCAAACGAGTTCACCGACTGAGCTGTCAGTCTGCGCTCTGTGTTTTAGCTGCACCCTTTCCAGAAGGGTGTTTTTGTGGGCTGTGCGGTGAGCGCTGTGGCTCTGCCTGTCACGTTCGGTGACTCGATGCATCTTGGACCACTGAGCTCCGGTGCACTGAACTCTGAGATAAATGATAAAAGGGAGTTAATCTTCAATGGCATACCATCGTAGCTCATTTCCATAGCGGGCTCTCTCATTGTAGCGGGATCAAATGTGAGCTGGCACAGAACAGTTGTTTCCATTTGATATGCCCCTCTGCCCACTGCACCATAATAGCTGCCCTGCAATAAGGATATACTTTTTGATTGCCAGTGAATATCCTGCAGCGATTCAATGCTTTTGCCTCCTGACGGTGCGTGTGTGTGTGTGTGTGTGTGTGTGTGTGTGTGTGTGTGTGTGTGTGTGTGTGTGTGTGTGTGTGTGTGTGTGAAGCTCATTCTGCTTCTGCAGCTGAGTTCATCTCGATTTGGACAGGGAGGCAGAGGATGGAGGGGAGAAGAAAAGAGAAGAGATTTTAGTGCACTCTCTGTTCTCTGCGATAATGAATGCTTTGTCAGGGAGAATCCATCAACGGTCACTGTGGGGGGAGGAAATGTCAGGGAAAGTTATGGTTTGTTGGCTTTTAACCCACGTGGCCCGGCCCCGCAAAGTAATTGAAGTACAGAAAATGTCATGTTGTTGCACTTCATCTATTTGTATAGCTGTCTCACAGGATAAATAGAAATATTGCTGTGGCAACACAACGAACAACAAGCATGGTGTCTGTTTGGATCCGCGAAGTGTGGGTGGAAGGTTGACGTGCCGAACAATACACCGCATAGCACATCCCCACTGTTGCATTCATCGATTCTGCTTCGTCTATTTGCCGCGCTTTTTAAGCTCTTGTGCCTTTTTCAGAGATCACCGCTTCTCCCTTTTGTCAGTTTGATATTGTACAAGACCTGAGTGAGAAATTTGAATCAGGGCTTGATGAGTGCGGCCTCATCTGAAGCCGCCGAGAATCTGAATGATACGGACAGGAAAGGGATGAGTAGTTCACAAAGCATGAAAGGTAGAAATCAGCGTGCCACATACACACACACACACCCACACACACACACACCCTCTCCCAGGTGTTCCTCTGTGACAAAAGGAAGACATGATGCTAAATCTGATAATCTGTGTGGCAGGCAGAGTGGCAATTATCGGCTCCTCACTCCGTTTCAGGCATTTGATGTGTGACAGTGGGGACTGTAACTTTCCACATGATGTGATTGAACAGTACAAGAAAGCTCTTTTCATTTATGTATCGGTATTAGAGGTAAAAACAGCTACTAAAAAGTAATAGATTCTTTTTCAATCAAACACATTTTACTCACATATCAGTTTGTGATACAAGAAACATTTTTCAGTTTAGATTTGCTAGTGGATAAATCAATGAACAGGCTTTAATACATATCAAAAACATGTTAAATTCTCCCTTTTTTACTTCTAAGGTTAAGAATTTTGAGTTGAAATATAA
Source organism: Salarias fasciatus (assembly GCF_902148845.1). NCBI lineage: Eukaryota > Metazoa > Chordata > Actinopteri > Blenniiformes > Blenniidae > Salarias > Salarias fasciatus. Next base: position 12,166,933 of record NC_043745.1, on the reverse strand, counting down.
CATGTGACCCTGGATGTGACCTAAACATTTGATTTTTTTCAGTGACATTCTTTTTTGCTTCATATTTTACACAAGTGAAAAACTTACATTTATTCAGGCCTCACATCTGTCAGCCTGCTCATAATCTACCTCACCTATAGTCTGATGCGTCAGTGCGATCAATATGCTATATATGCAAGTGAAAAAGTCCTCATTTTAGTGTATCTCATTCTAAACCAATCACAGAGGACAATGTGACTCAATATTAAATCTCATTCCGATTCCTATTAGTCCTGTTTGGTCAAATCGTACATCCTCAAGTATTAAGACAGTAGTTATATTTGTCACTGATCTGAACCAAAGCAGAGACGAAAAAGAGAAATGTCTGGTTCAAACTGAAACATGCAAACACAACTGTAGCTCCCCACCAGCAGAACAACCTGGAAGCAAATGACAGGAGTTCCTCTGCGATGTACAGTTTCCATCAGATTAAAAAGCGAGACAGCAGCACCTACAAAGTCCTTCACACCCTGTGTTTGGGGTTCCGTGTTGCGTACACACTTCCATCAGATAAATCAGATCAATAGAACTGCACCAGAACACATTAGTTGGCATTTCTGTTCTTTTCAAATGGAAACCGCCAACCTGTCTGGCGCCCAGAAGAGAGTGACAACGTTTACACTTCCTCGGTCACCGTACCAGGGTTTGTTTAAACGACACCAAATTTGACAACTGTGAACACACCCTCAGTCAACTGAAACATTAAACATTTTGTTAACATCCATCGATTCGTGGGGACATAGGGGAGAAACTGACACCTCGAAGGGTTTACTGCCATTTCTTTGATCGTGTCAGGAAGTTATAAAAACTCCTAATAAGAATATCACAGAAAATATGGCTGACACCTCAAAAGGTTTTAAAGTCTTCAATCTCCGAGACACATATAATAAAATGTCATTCATGGGAGTGTGATAAAGCTAAAATATAGGTGGGGAAAGGGAACCTCAAGATGGGTTTGAATTGTCAGACAGCAGTCCCGATGAGATGACAATATTCTGAGGCGAAGGTTGGACAAAAGGTTCTTTCACATCATGGTTGAAATAAGAGCATTACTCCTGTCCTGTCACGTTATGATGTTGGGGATGGTGTTTGGGTTTAGGCTGGTCACAATAAAGGTAATTCAGGCATCAAAAGAAGCGTGCTCTGGATGGCTAAAAGTAATAAAGCTTTAATTTTAGGGTGTCTCCTTCAAAGTCTGCACCCAAAACCATATGGAGATCAGAGCAAGAACCAGAAAGGTGAATTAGGATCATGGTTGAGTCTAATAATTCTGCGATTTGTGTGTCATCAGGTCTGACATAAAGACATTGTTAAAAAGTACGCCACCTGTTAGCACTGTAACTTTTCCTCATCAGTGAAAAGTTGAACACCTTTCTTGAGAACAGAGATGTGAAACATGAAAACATGACGTGGCTGCTGGTGCCAGATGGGCTGTTCAGAGCACTTCACAAACCCAGGATTTCACACACAGCCATATGGTTTACAGAGAGAGGTCTGCAAAAGACTAAATATTCTGTCATACCTTGACGTCAGAGCTGAATGGTAAATGTTTTGAGATTATAGATTTATAGAAATCCAACCGTAGCTCAAAAAAACACGTGGGTTGGGAGAAACCTGTGTCAGATTGTTGGAGCTTGACGCTGATGGGCTGTTCGAGCGAACCACTCTGGGTGTGACTGCTGTCAGGTAAGAACAGGAAACTGAGGCTACTGTTCACACGTTCTCACCAAAACTGGACAATAAAACAGGTTTAGCCTCATATTTCTTTTTTACGGTGTTGCTTTCAGATGAATATGGATCAGTCAATCATAAGCTATATGACAACAAAAAAGAGAAAGATGTAATCAAATAAGAATCAAATATATAAGTGGAGGAAGAATGACAATGCTAGGGTTTTTGGGTTTGAAACGCAGATCTTTTCCCTTTAAATCGAAATGAAAAACAGCTAAAAATTGAAATGCCAGCTCTAACCAGCTGAGATTTGACGCAGTTCAGCAATTAACTGGGAATCGTGCCAAAGCCACTTCAGAAACGAAAACAACTTTAAACACTCACGCGTCCTTAGAGCTGTGGTGGTTTAATTATATTCACCTTGATCTTCACCCTGCACAGTACATCCATCCAGCTAAAAGCTGGGGGAAGATACGGGGCGGATACATTGCAGCCAGTTCTAATTGAAGAGGGCCTGGCTGTCTGTGTTGTTCAGTGATCCATGGATGGACCTTTTCCTCCAGTTAGAGGTAGCTGGGCTTGAATGACACCTTCCACGCTGGCGAAAGCTGCACAGCCTCAAACTGATCAGCCTCTTTAACTGTTGAAGCATGGCTCCACGCGCAGCCCGCCCTTCTCCCAGCCTGCCTCATTCCAATTCCTGGGCTGGAAATAACTGTCAGCGCCGGCCCGAGCGGACCCCCTGAAATCCAGACTCCCTGTCCATCGCTGAGGGGGCCGGCATTCTTTGTGTGAGTAAAAGGAAAATGTTTAAGGCTTATCTCCCATCAATCCCACGTATTGTTTGACTACTCTGCCCCAACAATGTAAACGCTCCGAGTCAGAGTTCACAGAGGTCAGGAGCGGTATTTATTGACCCAGAAATACAAGTGAAAAAAGAAAAAAAAAAAAAAAAAAAAATGAAGGGAAAATATTTTTTGCTGTGATTTTTAAATTGAGGGAAACCAAAACAAACGTGGCGGTTTGCAAACAACGGCTTTTCTCTCCGCAGCGGCCTGTCACAGACGTCACACGATCACGGCAGCTGAGTCGCTGATGTGTTTTGAGTCTGGCTCTGTATGTTGAGCAGCGCACAATGATTTGATTCAAATGTTATGATTGGAAGGATGGAAAAAAAAGAGAGAAAAAAAATCTGCAATCTTCAGTAATTGTTCCCCGGAATGAAATTGATTCACACCCAACCGAGCATGAAATAACATTGGCAGATGACACTGCTGTTACTCTGCCTGAAACACAACACGAATCTAATAGGAATAATCAGCACCTTCTTGCAGACAAGAGAGACACACACTCACACACACTCACACACTTACCAGATTAGTTGATTGCCACTGTTTTACTAGGACGGTTCATTGTATTATCAATTACACCCAAATATAACTTGCAGCAAAATGCATAAAAAAGTATAAATTGAAACCTTTATCTGCAGCTGTGCTGAGCTCATGGTATTAAAAAGGCCCAAAGCCTTTCATGGTCGCACACTGTTTATACAACACGGTGTGTTTGTATAAAGCTGTTACCCGATTTCATAAAGAAACCGCTGTCGAGCCGGTTCCAATGCAAAGTCGTTTAATGAAATACTGAGCAACAGTATTTATTGTAGCACCTTCTGAAACATAAACATGTCACTCTTCCAAGTCTGTCATGAAATAATATTTACTCTCTTCAAAACAAGCTAAAACAATCCTCATAGTGTGGTAACATGCTTTATTTAAGCCGCCCTCTCACTGGGCTGTGATAAATTTGTGAAAGCGGTTTTTCTAAACATCTCAGACATTCACAGGGCTTCACCATTTGTTTCTTCACAGACGTGTTGCTCTTCATCGAGTTGCTTGTGCACTGAGCTCCACGTATGATGACAAAAGGAATGCTGCACTTGGAAATGATTCTGTATTTATATGCCGACGAACTGGTGACGGACTCATAACTGTTGCAAGCCCAAAAAAACACCCTTTATTTAGTAAATCTCAAATCTATCTATCTGTCTCTTCACCTAATGTCATCGATGCATGATGTTAAAACAGATATAATTTTGAGAAGATGTCTAAACAGCATATGAAGAGGTCTATCAAAACAAAGAATCCCATAAATGCAAAAAGGCGTTGCCTGTTAGGGCTGTTTGCTCCAGTTTAATTTTACTATGCAAAATCATCCATTATGAATGAACATGAAAACTTATTTTAATAAAATCAAGGATGCATAAAAATTGACCTTTCGTGTCATTTACAGCACTGCGATGCTTCATTGTTAATCATGCAGTCATTGCGTCTTTTTTTTTGTGGTCTAAAAAGACCACTACGGACAATCTAAGTTATTCCTCTCATATTTTTTCAAGCTAAACTACGAGCAGCCGCAACAACAAATATGTAACTTTTTCATTCGTTCGTGCCAAGAAACTTAATATTCCATTCGGAATACCTCTTCTGCGGCTTGATGCTTTCCATATGTTAAATATTGCCTGGAGTTTCCACTACATCGTAAACATGGAGTGTATAATCACATCACAGCTTGTATGCCTAGAAAGCCTGCCTATAGCTTTTTATTCCCCTTCAATACATAAACTTGACTTTAATTTGAAATTCATCACCGCAGATCAGAATACTGATTGTGTTTTGTCAACATTTTGACAGCTCTACAATGCTAAACAGGTTGCGGAGCCGCAGTTTTCTTTAATTTGGACCGAATAATGCTCCAGTAGCACGTTTGGATTGATGGTGGCCTAAAGCGCTGCAGATACTCTGTAATGGACATCATATTTACACCCCTGAATATCAACTTTTCTCAGATATAGTCACTGCATTTCTAAACTCTGGCTGCTCCAGGCCCAGGGCGCTGGGTACCTACCGTGGCTCTGAAAACACTCGCTGCACAGCACCGTTAGCCCCGTGGCTCTCGGGAGGCTCAGGGCTGATCAGTAAACAGACTGACCTGATTCTGATGCCCTGCCTCCAGCTATTCAGCTCACAGTCGCTGAGCACAGAGCTGCACTTACGGGCTGACAGCCACTACATGGTCTCACTGTTTAGCGAGCCACTCCCTCATCATTTTTTCCCCATTCCACTGGCTGTCTCGACAGAGATATATCTTTTCTGGAATGAGCGGCTGCAAGTGGGTTTATATTAAACAAGCAGAGATTAATATACCACTTCAGTAGCAATCGATACCTCTGACTGGCTTTTCACAGTGAGAGATGCATTTGAAATTGAAGTTATGTAGTAACTAACATAACATCTTTCTATATGCTCTTTAAGAGCAGCAATGCTGCATTAACAGTTTTCACAAATAGAAATTTTGACCTACAAAGGAGGCTTCATACTTTAGTTAATTCCCACAAAATCCATCAAAATCAGCAGTAAAATTAACTCAGGGGCCATGTCAAAATCAGTCACACAACATACAAACGAAGGTTTAAATTTATCCAATTGGAAATAGCAGCTGAAATGACATTCATTGTCATTGTTTGAAGAACAGATTGAAATATAAAGAGCAATATTTCACACCTCCAAACATTGTCTTTCAATGTACATTCTGGTTCTAGCCTTCTTTTGGGGTTTAATTTACAAAGGCTGTATAGAGAACAACAGGGAATCACGAAGATTTGCAGCTTTATGAACCAGTGAGTGAACAAACAAAAAGATCCCGAGCAGGTCTAAAATTGGCGGATTCAGACTTTCTGAGAGCCACAAATGTTGATACCAACAAAACTCAATTTGACTCTATCATCTACTGCAGATCTTTGGTAAACTGATGCTTCTGAATGTATCAGTTGAACAAATGTTTTTTAAAGTTTTATTTTAGCCTTTATTTAACCAAGTCAGTCCCATTGAGACACAATAATGTCTTTTTCAAGGGAAGCCTGAAATTAAGGATTTATCGATGTTTTGTTATTTTGTTTTACATCAGAAGATAAAGCTGCTAAACATCTAAAACTATTTTAAATCCTATTCTAATCACTTTACATTGAGTGTAGTATAAGTCACCAAAAAAGGCTTTAGGAGGCGATTTAGCGACATGCAGCACTAACAGACAGTCCTACTTCTCAAGTGATCAACTGAAATGTAATTTTTCATAGAAAGAATCCACTTGATCTCATAATGTTGGAAAAGTTAAAATAAGGAGACAAACGGATCATTTCATAACCTCAAGGGAAGAACGGAATACAAACATTATGCTTCAGCAGGTGAAGCTGTTGTATTTACTCACGACAGTTCACCCACTGATGCTAATTCTTCTCTTTATGTACCAGGAAGCTCAGACAGTTTCAGAACAGCCCAAAATATGAAAACTGCTATGGCCCTGAGATGGACGATAGCAACCCGTCCAGGGTCTACCCTGCCCTCGTCCATAATCCCAGTAGCCGGTATTGGCTCCAGTATCCCCTGACCCTGAACAGGATAAGATGATTGAGTGAATGAATGAATAAATGAATGTACTGCCACATACTGAAGCCTTAGGAATTATCTTCTAACAACTTAAATGAAAACATTGTAAATTAACTTACAAAGATTTCAACTGAATCCAAAGTGAAGCTCTAGTCCAGGTTACAAGAAGTTTCCGTTCCATCACCAAACCATTTGACCAAACTAATCTACTATAGCCTTTGGACTACAGAGAAATATAACAGGGAAGTCAGGGAATATGAGACGTTACCTAAGGGTGAGACAACCATTTTGAAAAAAGTAACTTTTAGTTTACCAATACTGCATATGTACGAGCACATTTTACTCTAAATCCTCCCTCAGAGGTTTGTTTTGTTGCGGCTTTTAAAAAATGACTGTCTCATGAGGTGATCAGCCGTTGATGTTAAGTTTCTCCTCATTTCATCCTCAGAGAGACAATGTAAAGCGTTTTTCTGCTGGAGTGCCTTTCAGCCACAAGTACTTCTTGATTTTCCCGCTCAGCATCCACATTAAGAGGGCCAGTTAATAGAGCCGCTAACAGTGGTATTTAATGTGCTACATAGTTGGAATAAAAAAAAAAAAGCTCAGCAAAGGAATCTACAGAAACAAAAACTGCACGTGCGGTCAGTGAGATTAATGATTTGAGATTATCTCCTCCATCTATCTCATATTGACTTGGCTAATGTGCTCGCGGGGAGATACGCCATATCTCTATCACTCCGTCGTCAGAATGGGCTCGGGCCCACAAGCAGCGTCTCCATTGTCTCTCCTGGAAATTAGTGGGGGAGGGAATTAAAGAACAAGGTTAATTAAGTAAGAGCTTAAATCACAGCTGCTAATCACTTCAACTTGCACACTGAGAGCAGTATCTACAGTCGCTCTTGTTGAGAGCGAGGAGCGGAGATGCGCTTCCACAGAAAAGTGGAAACAAAAGGTGAGGGGCTCATTAAACTGCTGACAGCGTATTAATTTTTCCCTCTGCAGATGTGAAAAAACACAGACTTTCTCCCTCCTCAAACTTCCCCCCGGTAGTGGATTTGGAGGTCACGGCTGCGTGTTGATTATGCATCAGCCTTGTTGTGTTCAGCACGGTGACTGACAACAGTACACGGGCACGCTCGGTTAGGCAGAGCTTTCGAGGTGTGTGTAATGGATTTAGCCATTTGCAGAGGCACATATACGGCAATGATTTCTCTAATGTCCGGGAATACTCGTGTTTGTATATTTCATTTGCTCCTGAACTCGCTACCTGACCTCTTGTTGCAGGCAGAACATAATTCAGATTGGATGCGACATGTTTACAGTAAGACAAAATGACCTTTGCGAGCACAAAGCACATCAAATGAGATTAAAACTAAGCTTTTCCACTGCTTGGAGTGAATTTGAGATCCCCTGCAGGTATGTTCAAAAATATATGAAAATGCTCTAAATAAGCCTCTTGAACGTCAGAGTCGATCAGTTCAAAACCCCGGCTATTAGACACGGCATCAGTCCTCCATGATTTAAAGTCCATTTCCACTTTCATTTGTGTAAGGACTAACTCTTCTCAAATTAAAATCAGATTTTCTAAGATGCCATCAAACTGTCCCACTTTCAGCAGAACAATTAACCTACAAACAGGAGTAGAGGAGTGAAAAAAAGAGGAGTTTTACATTTTACTGCAATGCAGTTGGAAAATAGTCTCAATGCTCTTAGTTATTGTGCATCTAGATAAAATAATAAAGCTGCATCTAAAAGGTTATTTATATTGATTACTCCAATATGTGTAACTGGTAAATATGTTTGGACTTTAATTCGTTGATAGATGTATTAGCAATGAAACAAACATACAATATAGCCAACATTGGAAACAAATACAGGAAGCCAGTCCCTCCAAAATGATTGAATATTTATTGTGTTTTTTCAGTCATAGATTGTTTTTAATACAGTTGAAATGATTTCTCACATCAAACCATATCTTTTGTATCAGGAACACGTTTATTTGGACTCAGTCATGCAGTTTGGCTATCAATAACAATTAATGATCAACAAAGATTGTTACGAAATATTAAAAGATTTGGCATCTAATATATCGTGGCGCCTTGGGGGAGGGGGCACCTGTTTAGCAGAAAATGATAGTTTCATAAGCAAGCTTAAACTTTTATTTTGAAATTTGTAAAATTCTATTTATCTAATTATGAATCCAAAGTCAAGAGAAAAGCCTGAAGAATGTGGAGTTGTTGACACACAAGAGGTCGACATTTAATTCATCTTTGTGAAACAGAAAGAAAAACACACAGATTATTAATAACTAGATACAGGTTGATGTATGTGTGTGTAAACACATCATGAAAATCAAACACTTCTATGGGTAGCATAACCTGTTCAATTATCTAAATTCCAGGAATTTATCACACTCCCTAGTGTTTTTGAAGGAAGAGCTGGTTTGCTGTCCAGGAAGGGGCTCGCGGTTCCTTTGTTTACAGTTAGCAGCTCCGTGCTAACTGTGGTTGTGTTGCTGTTGTGGGAGAAGCTGGAAGGAGTGTTGTTTCAGGAATGTTCTTGCAGCGGTTCTGGTTCTACTGTGAAGAATCCTTTCCGTTCAGTTTTGCTTTGGAAGCTGGTCGCTGAGGCCTGAGTGTGCAGATTCAGACGTGTGGTGCTGACTCTTCGGTGAAGCTTGACTGTCCGACTGTCTCGTCTACACAACAACGTTTTCAAGTGAAACCGGAAAGCTCCCATTGCACTTTGGGTATCTCTTTACATGACAATGGTGTTCAGAGCTGCAGATCAACTGGAAATGAAACGATCTGAAAACAGCTCCCAGGGTGGAACCGCTTGAAAATGTTCTGACTCCGTCTCCACGTAAACTTTTTAAAACGCTGTGATGGCACATGCCCACCACAGTCTTAGTAAATAACTATCAGGGTCGACGTCCTGGAAACTAAACAACATCAAGGATCAACTTCTGGATTATTGATGAAGTAATCAGCCATATCGTCCTGCCATAGAAGGCCTCCTATGGCTCCTGGCAGGACTGTAAAGGGTCTTTTCAGGGTTCCCTTGTTTTGGTCTTCATATTGCAAATGGAACTCCAGTCACTCCAAAGAAAGTCACAACTCTTTAGACATTGATTGAAAGGATTTGGCAAATTTCAAATTAGCAACACACATACCCTGTTGCTGATAAATGCATATTCCATACAAATGTAGCATATAAAAGATAACATTCAGGTTTTAGAATGGTACAAGATCTATTGCCAAGAAGAATTGAAGCAAAAAATAATCTACGAAACACAAATGTCCTTCCTTCTGGTTCATAAACACTTGACTGACCGGGCCAAAGGAAATGCACCTCACTTCATTTGATTGCCACTGCTCTGCCATCAAGCAGAAAACGCATCACGCAGGTGAGAAAACAAAAAAAAAAACAAAACAGAGGGATGATTGGGAACAAGACGGTTCCCCGAGCCTGGCAGGGCCGGGCCGTGCCAGCTGCTGGAGAGAACCCCCCAGTGTGGGAAAGTCTCTCCCAGCTAATGGAGGACAAACACCTCGGAGAGTGGAAGAGATAGCATGAAAACGATTAAAGCGTGACCCACATTCTGTTGTGTCTCTGGCCTTTCACTGCGCTTGACAAATACAGGAGGGGACCTTGCTAATGAAAACACTGCAGAAACACTGGATGCTAATGAAGACAAACAGCCTCGTCCCAAGGTGCAGCTGGCACGGCTCTGATGTGACGGGACTGGAGAGGTGCTCGTCAACAGACGGATTAGTCCACAACTGAGAAAAGCTGTTTTTGGTCCAGAAAAAAGGCACTCACATTTTATTTTTAATTGCTTAAAAATATTATGTACATTTGCATGACGAAGTTGAAAAAAATGTTCTATTTAGCTGAACAGCCGGTGAACTTTTACTTGCATTACATTTTCTTTTAATGACCTCTAGTTATTCATCAGTGTCAAGTCTTAAATAATATATCTCTTGATATAAGACTCTTTAATTTATAGCTTATACAAAATCCATATTTCATTATGTGACATAACCTATTTGCTGCACTCTTATGCTGAGTGCATTTGACCCTATTTATGTCTGCAGTAATTACAGCTCAGTGCCTGCAGAGCTTTCTCCCTCACAACTTTGCTTCTGTCAGTATCTATTTGTCTTTGGAGAGATACATAGCAGAAATAAATATTTCTCTCCTCCTCCCCCCCCCCCCCCCCCACCCCCACCCCCAAACTCTTTTTCTGTAATCTCTTCAAGCTTCTTGCTTGAGCTGAGCTCTCTGCAGTTCAATACTCCTAATTGACCCGTAGTTGAGTGCTAATAGAGCAATGAGGTGGTGTTTGTTCCATTTTGCGTGGCCCTCGTGCATTTTTTTCCCCCTCCGCTGTTGTGAAAGAAGAAACGGGTAGAGAATGAAAACCGAAATATATAAATATATAAAAGGAGCAAAAGCCCCTTGATGTTTGCCGGCGTTTGTCGCAGTGTGAGATGGGACTCGAGGGAGAAACGCTCATATCCCAGCGGGGAAGACAACCCACGCCTTTAGTCACAAACCTGCCCCTGGATTCTGGTGGGTTAACATCAATGAGAGGGCATGAATGATACACAGATGATCAAGCATTTGCTCTATGGATGGCTGAGCCCTGCAAAAGCATACAATGTGACTAGCAGCAGTTAGCATTAACAGCGATAAGGAACACTCACTCCTCTATCTCCATCCCTGTTCGAGAACTCCTACCCCGCGTTGCATTCCTCTGGGGACGATCTTTCTTTTAAATACTCATCTCTTTAAAGATGTCCGTTCCTCCTCTTTAATCCTCTTAGGTCTTTATGGACCGAGCTTGGTCAGAGGAGCACTATGAAAAAGCTTTTGCAAAATAAATAAATGAATAAAAAAAAGAAGAAGCAAATCATGCTTGCAAAAGCAGGTAATGTTATTGATCATGAGGAGGAATGTTCGGACTTGTAGATAATTGTGCCAGCTCAATGTTTAAATGTAGAGGTAAAGTGGATTAATTCCTGGTATGTGCATAAAGCAGAGGAGCCCCAATCATGAGGAATTCATTTAGCAAATACTCCAGAAGCCCAGTTAGAAGGAAAAAGGGAAAAAAAATCCAGGAGTCCATTCCACTGTGTTTCTAGTACCCATGAATGCCATACGTGCCTGGAATGAACAATAGTGTATTCCCAGAAGCGGCCAGTAGGGGGCACTGACATGATACAGGACCCTGCCAATCTGTTATGCCTGGCTGGCCCACAGAGATGTTTGCAGTAATTTAGTTCCACTGCCAATATATAAATAGGAATTCTGCTGTTAGCACAAAAGAGCGGGGGGGAAAAACATACTGCCGAATGAATGTGAATTGCTCCCCTGCTCCCATTTCAACATCAAAGTAATCAAGGAAAACAAGCTTTTTTAATCGAAAGTATGCAATTAGAATAAAGCAGAACTGTCCTGGCTGCGCACACTGCCAGAATGAAGAGATTAAATGGCTAAGGAGGGAGAGGGGGAAGCACAATCAGTGGAGCAGCAGCTATCGGACTGCAGTCAGAACAGATAATGTAACACCTTTCATTTCTGTCCTATACCGTTACGCCAAAGACGGACTCAATTCTGGGGGCTTCAAGGGCAGAAGGAACGCCAATCATTAGAGACAGCAGAGAGAAACTGCTTTGTAGAAATGGCAACTAATAAAAACATGTTTCGTTGTGCCTACACAAAGGATTTGAAGGAACTGTATTTGTTGCATGATAACTGAGCAACCAGTTTGTCCCCGTGAGCAATGAAAAAGGGAAAATTCATGCTCCGAGGGAAATATGAAAGAGCTCGGGAAACAGTCTCCTTTAAAACAGCGCTAATTTGTCTCTGCATTGTACGACCACATGCACACACACACACACACACACACACACTCAGCACTATCTAAAGCCATGCCCCATGCTGTCTTATCCTATGCAGTGTCAAAACAATGATAAACATTTGGCCGCTATAGGAGTGCTCTGGAAACCAGCCAAGCTGAATGGGCTGTTTTGTTTCACTGAACAATAGCTCTGCTAAAAGTACTTAACAGCTGTGCTATGCTCCGGGTTCCCCACAGACCCACAACAGCACGGCGTACCAGGAAGTGTTGCTTTGTGCAGTTGTTCATTTCTTTACCCTTCTGGGACCTACAGTATTATATTCAAAATGTAGGATTGTGACTGGAGAGGAGAACAATTGTTATTTGAAGCACGTGCCGTGTCCTTTTTCAGCTTTTTAGCAGCTGAATTTACCTCTTCTTTACAAGGTACTGCGATAGTAACTCAGGAGAGAGTGCTTTATTTTCTGTTCCTGAAAGCTTCATTCAGTGGGGAAAAATTGCTTTTTAGCATGCTTTAATGACTGTACTGTATTGAAATGGTTCAAACATATCTACACTAAGATAAGTACTAGCAACCATGAACAGGGAAGGCTAAAAGTTTACTTCAGTTTCTGTGACACTTTGAATATAGAGCTGATTTTAAAGAGGAACTATTGTGCAGCTTCGGTGAATAAACACATAAGTTCAGATATTTTAACGATATTTAAAGGATCTGAATATGCAAGAGGATTCAGGTCTAGTTTTGAAAATCTTCAGTTTATCTATTTCAGGGCTGTACAGCATGTCAATCTGTCCAAATTATGATTACCACTTAGTGATTGTTTGTGAAGGTTACAAGTGGCTGGATAAAGACTGACATGCACAATAAAATCCAAATATTGTAAGTTCGTCAATTTAAAGATGCATTTATCCTCTATACCAGCTGCAGGTCAGATAGTAGGTTTGTGAAACAATGCAGGGGATAAGATATTGAATTTATTGTATTTAAAATGACATATATAGATCTACATTTTCAAACTACATCTCAATAGACATTATTTCAATTTCATACTTGTGCTTGAAAACACAGTTTTAGTCTGTTAAAAGTTGTACAGTTTTGCTAATAATTAAAATGCAGCAAATTGAGAATTATCATTAAGAATTCCATTATCATTTACCGCTTTTTGAACTGACATATGGGAATATTCTCAGGTATCACATGTTCAAACTGCATCCTGTTAATTCAGTGACTTTAAAAAGGTGAATGATTTCCTTGACTTGGGTGAGTTACGGTCGGTCCTGAGTCAGGCAAAATTTATTCAACTGGCCTCAAACTCATTTTTTGGAGAAAACCCACACTCACTGTGAGTTTGCATGTTCTGCAAGCCTGGATTTAATGGGAATATTCCCGCTGTGAGGTGAGATTGACTCTGGCTTTCCAGTATATGCTGCTTTATTTGAGGAAGCGTGAACCACACGGCTGTCCTCCCTGTTCATTCCATTTAAACCTCACTTTCCCCCTCAATCTTCCCTTTCACTCTTGTAAAGGAAAGAAAAAAAAATGACCACACCAGAAGCCATAATGTAACCAGATAACATCTTCAGATAGGATCTCGCCTTGGACAGAATAACTTGAGGTAGAGCAGCCGCCGAGCGGCTCTGCTGTGTTCAGGTCAACTCGGCTCTCTGCAGGATTGGACCTAACAGCTGTCATTTTAGATCGATTTTTCCCTCCGAATCCCAGTGTAATAAACACTCGAGAGCGCCTCTGGTTTGGTGATGTGTGAGTGTAATGAGGGTTTGAAACATGACTGACAAGTAATGTTCCTGCCTCTTCTTCCTCTCTGGTTCACTTCAGCCCCCTCTGTATCTCCATGCATGTTGCCCTCCTGCTGTCATCCAAACACCGATACACTCTGGGAATTAGTGGAAAAATTACTGTGATAGACTGTTTTCTGTGCCTGCTATGACCTCCAAATTCACTTAACCTGCTTCTGTAAACACTATCTACTTCTTTTCTTATTGCCTTTTAATTTCTTAGGGGGAAATTTGCCCAAACTTGAGCATTTCATCCTGATAAATACGATGCCTTAATTAGGTTAAGTGTCTGTTTTTTTGGTTACGTGTCTGTTTTGTTGTGTTTTCTTTGTGGCTGGATTTTGTGTTTTCATCTCAGCAGGCGTGTTATTTTATGCCGTGCTTACTGTCAATCACCTGACACCCACGGGAAGGAATGCGAGTCTCTGCCAGAAAATAATACCTCCAACAATAACAATAATAATACTTTCGGCATGTCACCTTGCAACACTTGTCACGTCCGTGTCTTCCCATTTAGACTGTTTTTGTTGCGGCAGACAGCAGTTAATTTACACTTTTATGCAGCAGCGTGTCTCTTTTCAAAAGGAACTTTTTCAAATGAAATGAGCAAATGTGACAAACTGCAAATGTTTTCTCGCAAAAAATATAAAACTGGATGATAAAACAGGCTGCGATTCGACACGACAACACCATTCTCCACATATGTAGCAAGAAGCCATGCAGTGTTCATCACATTTGCTCTGTTGTGTCCAATGAAATGACTTGCACACACACAAATCCACATGATTCATCTATCTGCACACACTCGACCAGTCATCTGTCATGTCCTGTTGATGGGCCCTGCACTTGGTCTGTGTTGGGGAGTCGATCCTTTAGCTCCTGCTCCTCCTCCACCTTCATCTCGAACATCCATTCCTCTCATTTAGAAAGAGCTTTAACAAGCAGCTACACTACTTGTAATTAATTTGACTCGCTTAATTAGCTTTATGGCTCTGTATATTTAAAACATTACGTCATTTAGACGGCTTTGTTCAGTCCTTCCACTGCAGCACGGAGTGAAAGTTAAATTTGAGCATCCCCACACTGGGGATATTTCTGTACGTTTCTCCCGGTGAAAAGCTGAGATGATTGCCGCACCACTCGGGGTCTTTATGATTCTGCTGAGTAGCTCACTAACTGCATTGAAGGGGCAGATGTTGAAGAGAGCAATGCTCCTGAAGGGACATGTCCAACCTGATAATATTTACAATGGCAAATGGAGAAATATAAAAGCCATCAAAAACTTTAAAAACTTGATTTCCATTCACAGTCTGGAAAATAAAGAGAGACATTAAGTCTCCAACTTTAAGTCTTGATACACCATGCTTTGAAAATGTCATTATTTCAGTTTCTTCACTTCTTTTTGTTTCTCTGCTCCACGGCTGGTGATTTCTCGGTCACACTTGGGAGGATTTCTGAATATTTACAACCACCGCATCTAGACTGGAGACTTGACTGTCTGATTGACAAGGACATTAATTATTTTACTGGACTTGAGAGAACAGCGATGTGCTGGCAGAGCTGCACTCCTGAGTGGTGCACTGAGAGGAGTTTTCTTTTTTTTTTCTTCTTCTTCTTCTTCTTTTTTGTCACGCCACGCCAGACAAGAATTGAGCTATTGCTCATCATAGGAGTAACTGCAGTGGTCATGGCCCTGCTACCACTGAAAAGCAACTCTCAGAATGTTGGAGAGAAAGTCAGTTCAGTCGAATCTGCTTCTCTCTAAGTATCTGTCTGAATATTACTGATCACTTGCGAAGCTGCGGCTCTTCGCTGATCCCCCAATTCAATTACAGCACACATCTAAATGCAGTTTAGTCAAGAAAATGTGATCCAAGTTATTTTCTGCAGCTACAGTTGACAGATGTTCTCTATAATCCCAACATGCAGGCTCTTGGTAGACATTACATTTTACAGATGTGCCATAAATACCTCACATACAGGCTTGGGAGATGCTACAATTTACAGATGTCCCTCAGGCTATGAATAGATGCTGAAGTTATAAATGTTTCCTAAATGTCTCACACGCAAGACACTGATATACTATACTCTACAGATGCGTTATAAAAGCCTCACACGTACACTGTCCATCATTGCTGGAGTTTACTGATAGTTTTCCTAACAAATCAAACCTATCCACTCACCCAGCACCATTTTCCTGTGAAGTTATAGGATGTCTACATGTTCCAGAAAAGCCTCATATTGAGACTATTACATTTCATTGATGACTCTAGAAGAGATCACGTGCACGACTCAAATAACAGATTCAAACAAGATATCTTATAACATTTGCCAGAGCAGTAGATTTGACAGTAGAGCTTCTCTCCCTGTGCAGATGACCATGCAGCGGTTACACTTAATATATGGAGAAAAGGCTGAGCTGCTCTGTTTAATCACTAAATCAATGCAGAAACATCCATGTCTGCACTGTGCATCTGTTTTCAATCTATCTTTTTAATTACTGAGCAAACAGTACATAATCATATGACAATGTGCAGACTCGTGAGAATTTAAGAGTTGAGCCTCCTCCATTTGTATTGCAAAGGCTTGTGGCTTAGTACAAACTCTGATAAGACCGACTTCTGTGTACCAAACTGTGCACACACGGCTGTTAGCTAATGGAAAAGCTCAACGTTTCAGCACAACAAATGGAGAAACATGGGAAAAGTACACGTTACAGTTCGGCTCACAAAGTGGCAATCCAATGTTTGCATTCAGAACCACTGCAAGTTTACATTTGTGTACAGAATTATTGCTTACATTTTATATTTTGAGACAAAGGTGATAAAATGAAGCGCTATGTATTTGCTCTTAGCTTATAAATGCTTCAGTGCACAGTGTAAACACACAGATTTACTGTTTACTGGCAACATTATTACACTGTGTTTGACATGGGCGTTTGAGTGGCTGGCATGAAGATTAAAGTGTAGCTCGATAAACAATGAAAATAAACTGAGAAAAAAAAACAGCTGAGTTGGTTATTATTATTTTTTTAGTATTTTTTTTTTTTTTTTCCTTCACTGGTGTCAAATCCTTCAAATGAAGTAAGTGTTGTTCTGGGCCAAAATTTCTCATTAAAATTAGATTAAAAGAAGGAAAAAAAAAAAAAAAAGCCTGAACAGACAGGAGCGCCAGTAAGCAGCTGAAACATAACAACCGCACGCACCGCCGTGTGTGTTCTCCAACCTCGGGCCTCTTTATCGTATGCACCAATCGTCCCCTTCACTCCCAGAGCAGGGAGACCTCATTAAGGCAGGTTAAGGCAACTCACTAATGGCTCCTCTCACTGCTAATAACACGGGGTCACCTAATATTACACACCGCTTTGTTCCATTCATCCAGCTATTTATCATGTATTATTAACAGCGAGGTATCGTGAAATCACTGCTATAATCATAATAATGTTCTCCTGGCCCAGGTTAAGACAGACAACACTCGGTGTGTTAGCGGGTGACTTATTATGAGCAGCAGAGCTGGCGCTCCCTCCACCTGATGAATATTTCACCATGAACTGACTTACATGTACTAACAAATCAGTATCACACTATAATGCACTTCTACGTATTGTGGATTACCCTGGATTGTTGTTGTTTTTTTTTATCCATTTTTCTTTTCTTCTTGAGTTAGATGTAATCTAACATATGCCATAAGAGAGGAGATTTCACTGTGTTTATTTCACTTACGTTCAGGAAACAATGTAATTCAACGAAGATGAAACAAGTTAATATTTTCATACCTGAATCCCAGGATCAGTTGCATGGAGAACAAAACTATCCGGATGATAGATGTAATGGATATGTCCGTGGGGTATTAATGCAGGAATAAAACACAGACTCGGCCGCCTCCAGCGCCAAATCGGCTCACAATCTTCTTCATCTTTATTTCAAAAGCACATGTCCTATATTTGTTTGAATAAAGCTAAGGTTCGTCTCAAATGCCCTGGTTTCAAATATTCTCATCTCTCAGTCTTCCAAATATTCAAAGGCCAAGGGCCAACACTCAGTAGCTTTTCAGCATCTGTTTAGAATACGAAGCATGCTGTTAAATCACATGCAGACCCCCTTTTTCTAGACTTTGGGAATCTTGCCTCGGTCATTGTAATGGGCAACGTTGCATTGCCAAGCAGGCGAACTGATGTGATTTAGCATAATTTGAATAATGCCATTCATGGGAATGTGCAAGGGTGATGAAATTTTAATGGAGCTCGGGATAACACAACTGCTCCTCAATTACAATAGCTTTCTCTCAGAGTCTGAGGCCTCAATCGTAACACGGCTTATTTCATTACTGTACTATCAATGGTTTTATTGGACTCACTTAATTACTATAGATATCTCTCTTGTTGCAGAGTAGGAGGAAAAATCTGCAAAGCCTCCTTTTCTTCCTCAGTAAGGGCCAGTTCTGCAAGCTCATCTTGTTTGCCTTGAGGGGCGTTGTTGTTTAACGCCAGTATTTCAGCAAGAAAGTAAAAATTAAAAAGCTATGAAAATCATTCATTGATTGCTGCGTGGACGAGTTGCACATTCAGTACAAAGTGATCATAAAAGGTAGTGCAGAGGTGAAGCTGGTGAAAGCATCTGACAACAGTGGGTACCAGGAATTACTGCAGGTGCTGACCTGCACACAGCCCGGTCAATGAGTTAAACATGACTGCAGCGGCGTTGCTGTGGCACTGCTGCACATACAAAACCCGCATTACTATTATTCCTGATGCCCACTGTGCTGTAACTGTGCAGATATTTTGCCTCTATTTGTATATTCTATATGCAGAGCAATGAAGACTAAGCACCTGGTCGGGACGCTGGTAGGTTTTTGGACCACTGACGATCTGAAGAGGCCTCTGAGGCCAATAGAAGGAATGCTGGGGATGCCTTTGAGTCTGGCAAGGAATTTAAAGAGGCCTCCAAATGAGCTGAAATAAATTATTCCACTGTGAGGAAAATTATTTATGAGTGGTGTCAATTTCAAACAACTGGCCACGTGCGCAGTACTGACTGGTCCTGCAGTGCAGGAATCAGAGAGCAGCTTCTGAATCAGAAAACACTCCAACCTTTATCAACAGGATCTAAACAGGTTGTGTTTTAATTGTTGGCTGTGGAGACTCATTTACAGAGAGAGACAATGCTGGATGAAGGCTTTAACATCTTAAAAGCAGATGAATTTCGCATAAGAAAAATGAAATAGAAGGAAATTTCTTTATTTTGATGCCTCATGTTCCTACTGAAGAAATAAAGGAAGAAAAAAAATATAAATTAGTTATTGGCAAGTTATTTAGTGCATGACCATTCATCAAGGTACTTATAATACACAATACTTATGACTTTACTAAAAGCTCCAGCTCCACCTCTGCATCTTTGGATTAGGATTGAATTACAGGGTGCTTAAAGCCTTAAACTTTTTTTTTTTTGGCATCAATCATCTCCCAGCAGTGCAGATGGTACCTATACAGCAAGCAAGGCTAAACTTCATGTCTCTTCAGTCAAGACCAGGGACTAGTTTGTGAGGTTTCTTAATTTAATCATTTCAAACTTCATAAATTTATTACAGTCCACATTTCATTGTGCTGCATTAGTAGATTTTCTGCAGTGTGGTGAACGATGCTTTAGGAAGGAGTAGCTTGACAGTAATGTGGTAGAAAAACGTTTCCTAAAACTAAGTTTTTTTTATTATAGGACTCACTATTGTTATATGTGAAGCGTTTACAAGGTGACACTATGAGTTTCAGCATTTGTTTGAAATGTTTGAATTGTACCTACTGTATGTGTAAGATATAGACTGTTGTGCGTCGTCAGGGTATGAGTCTGAGAGTACGGAAATTATTTGTGGGGTTCCTCAATTCTCCATCCTTGGGCCTTTTTTTTAATTTAATATCTACATGGTCCCTCTGGCTCAGATCTATAACATCTCCTATCATAATTATGCAGATAGCACACAGATCTGTAAACTGGGGAGTAGCCACAGTGTCACAGTAGCCTTCAACACACGTGTGATTAAAGTAGTTTAACTCCACTGTTTTGCTTCTGCGTCTTCTAAATTTAATTCATTCATTCATCTCTAGATCTGCGAACATCCAGATCATCGCTCATCTTCCTCCAGCTAACAAACATAACTTAACTTTACTTACTGTTTAGGCATTAGCTTGAACTACACGATGCTAACGTCTCAGCTATGTTCCAGTAGCACTTCAATGATGATTCCATGTGCGTTAAGAATGAGGGAGACAATTAAAGATAATGCAAAACTTAAAAAAGTTCCATTACAAGCAACAACTTTTCATAGATGTGCTTACAAACTCATCAGATTTTCACTGGTCTGTGTCATTGATCAGTACATGTGAAAAAATATTCCTTTATTCCTTTTAAAACTGGGGTATTGTTAAAATCTAGATTTTCTATTCAGATGACTTAGCTGGGTGTTGATAAAACAACAAACTGAAGCTGTAATTCTTTGTGCCTGCGGGCCGGGTTCAGGCACCCTGCTAAATGTTGTTTAACCCCACCTTCATTGGAAGCTGGTGGACGCCATCCACCCAGCCTCACCCTCCTCTTCGCCCTCACTTCCGTCGAGATCACTCAACTAATTAGACCGCCGTTTCCCGACATCCTCCCATCAAAGAGCCAAAGTGGTTAGTTTCTCTTCTTCACATCAAAGGGTATTATTCTTTTGTTTCTGCTTTCAAATCAACATCTACCCTCAGGATGTGTGGGTTTTTATCTCTCGCGCTTTTCTTCTTCTTCTCTATCCGGAGTCAGACCTCTCCGAACCCGACATTGAAAATGGCAATGCAAATCAAAGACAGCGAGGAGCGAGATCTCAGCGCTTTAGAGACATCAAATTGTTTGTCTTTATTTCCACTGCCTGGTTTCTTCCTTTCTTTTGTTTTGAAACAGGTGACATGAAGAAACTGTAACAGCAGCCGCCGGTAGCTCTGTATGGCGAGCACATCACCACACAGCAGCACAACTATGTACAGGCAGCAAGGGTTTAAAAATGTATTACCCCTGTGCATTATGTATAGTAATGTTTTAAATATAAGACCCCCGTTGTTCCATTGAGACTCCAAGGTATGGAGTTATTGATCTGACCTAGATTTTGCCATAAAATATCTACAGAGAAAATACAGGTGATGGAACACAAAAACACAAATCGAGGCACAAAAATTGTTCCCTGTGTTTGAAAGATTGTGATCAAACCCGTGTCCTGATATGCACACACACATCAAAGAGGCTCAGCTAAACATGATCTGTGCGTGCTGCATAATTACAGGAGTTTCTGCAAGATACAGGGACTGTAAAGCTCACCCAGCCACAGTATATTCCTTTATTTACTTCGGTTCTGCCTCTTATTTGCAGCCAAACGTGTCTTCTTAAAAGGATACACACGGTGTTTCACTGATCTCTATGTGGGCGTGTGTAAACATGGACATACAGTAATGTATGTGTTTATGCTGTATTTCTTATATCTTTAAGCGGAATGGATTTCAAAGCAGCAAAACTGGGAGAAATCCTCAGTGGGGATGTTCTGTTGGTCTCACTTTTTAAAGAGCAAACCTTTGAGTTTGTTTTTTTTTTCCTACTGATTTCTGTGAAAAATCATTTCAACCCATGTTTTTTTTTTCAGTGCCAAATCCTGTGAAGCTTTTAACTCAAATTCCCCCAGATGTTGATGCTCCAAACAGTTTTGTATAATATTAGTAGGAGTGAAAAATAGAGGACAGATTGCACCATGAAGGGAACTTACACTGTTCCATTTTCTGAGTTTAATGAGTTCATTTATGAATTAAAAAGAAGGAAAATGCTTTTGAATAACTTGTTCTTAAGTTGTTCAACATGCTGTTGTCGCCTCTATTGATCCCAGCATTCGTTATCAGTACGAATGATCGCCAAAAATTGAGAAAACATCCAGGCTGTTTCTACACACGCACACAAAAAAGAAACTTTATTTAAAACAGCTTGAAGGCCAAGTGTCAATAGCCTTTGAAGTTTAGTGTCCATCTAATTAAAGTATTGGGAAACTTTAATCAAAAGGTACTTTGCAAACCGTATTGAAGCAATTACCAGAGTCCCAGAGTCCTTTATAAAGCGCTCTTTTATGCCATAGAAGCAGCTCCTGCTTTTTACATTGATTCTTCCCAGGAGAAATGTAAGGAAAGTAAGCAGATCCCTCTTTAAACGCTGTTATATTCCTTTATAAGATGGATGAATTCTCAAAAAAAAAAAAAGATTCTGTTCATTCTCCACACCAGTGCTGTCAAAAATGTGCCTGTAACACCTACACCTGCACTCTTGAAATTCATTACCCGTGTGTATTCATTAAAGTGTGAGTTAGTTGCTGCACCTCCCCCTCATTCCTTCATCCCACATTTACATGATTCACATGCCAATAACAGGGCGTCCATGCGGTTCTTCAGCCAATGCAAACAGACGCTTCGGATCTTTCGTATCAGTATCAACCCAAAGTCTGATTAAGAGCATCACGCTACGTCCTGTGTTAAACAGGAGGAGAAAAAGGTATTGATGAGGTTACCAGCCTCAACTGTGCTTCACCCAGTAATGGATGACAGGGCGTGGTGTTGATGCAAAAATCCAAGTTCAGTATTTTATTAGCAGAAAATCTTTGAGCAATAAGGTTGTGTTTATCAAGACAAAAAAGTCACAATCTGAAAACCATCTTATATCCCTTTAATGCATTGACGTATGAAGTGGTAAAAGCAACAGCAGTGATGGCAGATACCATCTCACAACCAGTGTGAAAAGCTGGAGTGACTCCTGAAGTGGAGGCTCAACATCACCTGATGTTGGACCTGAAATGTCCTGCATTCCTGCAAGTGATCATTAAAGCTAAATTATGACCCAACCATAAAAAAAAGAAAAAGAAAACCTTATTTGGGGATATACAAAGAGAAAAGGCCTGCCTGACAGCAGACAAACACCGGATATGCAATAATGTTGTTGAGTTTTTCTGTAACAGTATAATCTGGGATGAACACAAACACAGGTGTGAACCGTCCTCTTTCTCTCACCCCGAATTCACACCTGCTCTGATTTTGATGGGTTTTTTTTTTCATTTTTTCCACAGTTTTCACCAGCAACACTTCAGAAGCTGATCAGATTCTTGACATTCCTCCTTATTTCTTTGTGGTTTGAGCATCTGTTCAGTCACCTGTGGTATGAAACGGTTCAGCCTATAAACCAGTTGAAATTCATCAATTAGATAATTGCACAGTTTTTGTGATTTTGATTGCATTTTTCTGTATGTTGAAAATCTTTCTTCACCATACAGAAAAATGCAATCACACTAGTTTCACACAGGTTAATTTACTCAAAAAGCATTTGATGGGTTTTATGTAGTAAAATAAATATTGAGGGCAAGACATTTTCCTCCAACTTCCAGAGAGAGAACGTGGGAGAACAAGTGTTGTAAACTGCACAAACAATGCTGTTGAATATTGGGGGAGATTAGTGCGAGGTTTTCACCTAATCCCACTCTAAGCCCATCTCTGCAACATGTGTCAGACGGATCAAACATGGCTCCACCGCCACGCAGGCAGCCAGCTTCATTCCATTAACCTAACATGGCTGCGGAGTAAAACTCCCAGTTAAATGAAGAGGCTGTATCATCCATCCTTGACACCCAACTAGTCGAGGGTGTCACTGCTGACAGCTCACACACTACATGACAGGCTGATGAGCCGGCGGTGCAGGGGTGAAAAACCAAGTCGAGCGTGTTGCTGTGTTGCTGCGTGACCTGCGGGATGGAAATACTCCATCACAAAGGAGATTCTTTGTATATCGGCTCCATGCGTGAAATGTAAATGTACATACATGAGTAGAGTAATATCCAAAATAATTTCAAAATTAGTTGAAGATTTATGATGGCCCCAGATAGAGACTTTTGTTGGAGTGCAGTAACGGCACACACACTCTCCAGCTGCAACACATTCAAGGGTCTCAGGTTTGACCCGACTGATGGAACCACTATGAAAAACATCCAACAAAGAAGCCCTTATAATTCAGAGCATTTTACTTACCACGTTTCATCAGAAGGAGAGCGCGTGTTTTCCATCTCTTCATCCCAAACCTCTACTTACCTCGTAATTTTCATAAAAGACTTGACCTTTATGGAAACGGATTCAAAACTAAACTTCAATTTCAGCATTAATAGCATTCTTAAGGTCAAAAGCGGATAAGGCTCCGGCATGCAGTGTTAAAATAAAACTCTTGGGGCATTTTTGATCCCCAGAGAAACGAGATTTTTACTAATAGAAGCCAAAGGTTAGAGAATGTTGTCCTTCTCAGACTTCAAATGTTGAATATGGAGGATTCTCAGCTCTCACTCCTGTTTGCTGCACGCACAGTCTGAATGAAGAGATTCAAAGCGATTTTTAATAAACTGATGAGTCTAATTAGCAGAGAACGCTAACAGATGAAGCAGTTCACTGATGTATCCTTTCCTCATCAAGTTCCTGAGCTTCTCCAATGTAATTTACTGTACTGTATCATAAATTGCAATTATTGCAACAATTAATAACAGAGGCGCCGCTGACAATACGGAATGATTTAGGAGTAACTGACAGCAGAATACATTTCTCATTTGTAATTAGTGTTTTCTTGGGCAGTCCAATCTTAATTTGTGAACATGAACAGGAAATTGCTTTCAATGCTTCCAAGGCAAAGAGAACCAGGGCTGACTAATTAATAGCTGCGAGACACAAACACTAAAGCTCAATAATGTATCAGCGCAGACAGAGTGTACAGAAGTCAATTTGTAATGGATACGCGCAAATAGTTTAGCTGTATGTGTGAGTGGAGTGACTGCGATGCTTTCTTCATTACATCTGGAGCCTGTAATTTCCCTCTAATCTACACATTCGGCGTCAACATTTAAACGACAATATGGGACGATAATAACATTGATTATGCTGTTTGGATATCAATGCGTGAAAAGATCATGCACTGTTTGTACAGTTCTGTTCAGAGTATAAACTATTGGACAGGATGACAAAACATCCTCTGTTGAACCAGCATGTTGGCTGTGTTCAAGTTGCGTTTGGGAGTTCTGTGGAGGCTTGATAAATTCATGTAAATGTCCAGCAAAAAAACAAAACAAAACTCTTGTTCACTGTATTGTGATAAAGTGGCAAATATCAAATCATATAACCTCTGTACTGTGTTTTGCATCATTTGTTGTTTGATATTGCAAATACACAGTTTTAAATAATACATATGAAAAGCGGGAAAAGGAAAGATGACCGATGAAGTGGAAGGAAGGTTATGACCTGTGAAGACACACTGATGCGCGCAGAAAGCAAAGTGTGTCCAGCTACTGCAGCACAAACCACTGAAAATGCGTGAAGTTACAAATCAGCACATAGGTCAACGCACACGTGCTGAACCCTACCAACTACCAAAGGTGATCAAAATGGACACATGACCAATGAATAGTTAATGTGTTTAGAGGAATCTGTTGGAGAGGAAAAAAGCAGCAGGGTCCAGTATTCATTATTGGAGGCAGAAAATCCAGCAATTTGATTTTGTAGACACAGTACGTCTCTTCACACTGACAGAATTCATCTTTGACGGTGGACTTTAAGGAGGTTAATGTGCCCTGACGTACTGTGGAAAACTCAGGAATCTTGTGAAATTAAAGGGAAAGTCACCTAACTCCTTGAACTTCTTATTTATTTATGTTTTCCAATCTGATCAAGCATCTTGGGGGATGAATTGGAAAAAAGTTCAATAAAAACAGAACCCCACTTCATAACTTGAAGGATTTAGAAGATCTGCTGCTGATGTTGTGATACGTGATATAATAATGTACCTGTAATATCAAGCACGGGCAATATGTGGTATCTGCAGCACTAAATGCAGATCGTATCCTTGAAGGAGACTCAGCTTGGGAGCAGAACAGAGTACAAACCCAATATGAGCTACTTTCATTAATATATTGGTAGGGTTGGGAGGGTTACTTTAAAAAGTTAATTGTCAAAAATGTTATGATTAAGTTACTCTAATTGTTATAACAAAAAAGTAACGTACCAGATTGTTTTTAGTTACTTTTAGACTACTTCACCAGCAAACATAAAAATAAAGACAAAGACAATATGTGTCATCCTCACAGTGTAGTGATGACTCGACACACAGCAAACACTAAATGCTGTGAGGATTATGAACACATGCAGACCTCAGTGAGCTCAGCCCAAATTAATACCAACAGCACGACATCCTCTAACCTACTGAGAATCTTTCTTTCTTTCCGACTCAAGGTCAGCTCCATCAGTTCAACCTGTGGTCCACGAGTAGTTCTACACTATAGCAGCAGCACCAGGAGCCATATTGATAGTGTTAGGAGACATTCATACTGTGTGCTGTGTAGCTGTACTGCTGTAGTGAGGCGCAGTATTTTGTGTTCAGGGATGCCATGCACAATATTTTTTCAAGAGTTCATTCATTCCCTCCGTGACAGAAGGTAATGTTCAGTCTCCAGTAAATCCTCCATCCAGGCTGAAGATATTATTGCCTCCATCAGATTCTTCTGAGTTCAGCCTGGTGAGGCTGTGGTTCTCAGCAGCAGGTTACTGACAGGTTAGCAGGATAATAACACTTTAGCTTCACTGTGAGTTCAGGTGTGTTTCATACCTGTAGATGTTTCTTCAGCTTTGATGATGAGTCCCTGGATGTTGAGAGCATTTTCACAGCTGAGAGGCAGAATTTCCATTGTACAGAGAAGTTCTGGGCCTCATCTGACTTAAATACAAAATGATGTCTGAGTTTCCAGTCAAAGAATGCGTTTATCTCCCTGAAAGCAGCCGTGACTCCGGCAACAGGTGGCGAAATCCATTGCAACTCCGCTTGTTCTATTCATATAATGGTAGAGCGGGCGACTGCTCCAAGAAAGCGGTCGATGGGACGTCTATCCTTTATATTGTGGCGGTCCACTAGGGGTGCTCGTCACCAAATTAGAGATTGGTTGATGGGGGGGTGTGAACCATATATATAGGGGGTTAGTTCCTTCCGTTGGTTGGTTGTTTTGCTTCCCTGTCGTGTGTGAAGTCCGACAATAAACTTATAGACCCGCTCTTTCGCCTCCTTGTCTCGGCTTCCACATTGGTGACCCTGCTCGTTGTTGAGCATGTTTAATGCGGGGATCCCGCTGTGCCCGCCGTTCTGGCCGCCGGAGCTGTTCCTGCTGTGTACGCTGCTACTGTGAAGCTTCCAGAATTCTGGTAGCAGGATCCGGAGCCCTGGTTCCAGCATGTCGAAGCCCAGTTCCGGCTTCGGGGGGTGACTATGGATGAGACGCACTACTACCATGTCGTCTCTGCTCTGGACGCCCAGACGACGCGACGCGTTATGGGCCTTCTGAGAGATCCACCGGTGGGGGACAAGTACGGGGCCTTAAA
The DNA here is from genome assembly GCF_902148845.1 of Salarias fasciatus. Taxonomy (NCBI): domain Eukaryota; kingdom Metazoa; phylum Chordata; class Actinopteri; order Blenniiformes; family Blenniidae; genus Salarias; species Salarias fasciatus. Next base: position 12,139,677 of record NC_043745.1, on the reverse strand, counting down.
GACTCTGTTGCTGCGGCTGTACCAGCTGTCTGATGCCGAGCGAGCCGACCGCCTCCTGTCCCTCAACGGTTTGGGGGACAGCAAGCCTACCGAGCTGATGGAGAACATGCTGGCTTTGCTCGGACCCGGGGATGTATTGTTCCTGTTTGTGCAGCTGTTCCTCCGCCAGCTGCCGCCTCCAGTGCGCACGGCGTTGGCCAACTCACCGCTGGTCGCCGCGAAGGACTACCGGGGGTTGGCTGAGGAGGCGGACCGGATTCTTTTAGCCACTTCCCGGTACAGCGTTCAGGCTCTGCTGCCTGCCCCGGCTGGGACCGCACCGGAGGAGCTCCGCGATGGTGCTGTGGCCGCAGTGTCGAGCCGCCGACGCGGGGATATGGCCCTCTGCTTTTACCACCGGCATTTTGGGACTAAAGCTAAGCGCTGCGTGCCGCCCTGTGCTTTCCCGGGCCAGGGAAACGACAGAGCCGGTGCTCAGTAGCAGCTGTGGATTCTGGCGGAGCGGATAAGCTGCTGTTCGTCACCGACGGCTTGTCTGGGCGCAGCTGGCTGGTGGATTCCGGCGCGCAGCGGAGTATCCTGCCGGCGTCTTCCGTGGAGGGCGGCCACGGGCCCCCGCTGAGCGCCGCCAACGGGACTACCATCCGCTTTGGCACCAGGTCTGTGACTGTGTCTTTTTGTGGCCGTAGGTTCACCTGGGACTTTGTAGTGGCTTCGGTGGCCGTGCCTATACTACGGAGTGGAGCATTTCATCCCCACGGTGGGCCCGCCTGTTTTTGCTCGGGCGCGACGGCTTGACTCTGCTAAACTGGCCCTGGCACGGGAGGAGTTCGCGGTGATGGAGCGACTGGGGATTGTACGGCGGTCCAACAGCCCGTGGGTTTCCCCTCTTCACATGGTGCCTAAGCCGGATGGGCGGTGGCGGCCGTGTGGGGACTTTCGGCGGTTAAATGGAGTTACCACGCCGGATCGTTACCCCATCCCGCACATCCAGGACTTTTCTGCTCGGCTGGCGGGAGCTACCATCTTTTCAAAGGTGGACTTGGTGCGCGGCTACCACCAGGTTCCCGTGCACGCGTCGGACGTTCCCAAGACTGCTATAATAACTCCGTTTGGGTTGTTCGAGTTTTTGAGAATGCCTTTTGGCCTGCGGGGGGGCGCACAAACTTTTCAATGGCTCATGGACTCTGTTTTAAGGGATTTACCTTTTTTGTTTGTTTGCTGCTTTTTTGTCGGTTGAATGAACATGGCCTCATTGTCAACCCAGCGAAGTGCCGCTTTGGGTTGAAGGAGATTGACTTTCTCGGTCACCAGGTGTCCTCACGGGGAGCTGTTCCGCTGCCTGCACGAGTGGAGGCGGTTTCTATGTTTCCTCTGCCATGTACCGTCAAGCTGCTGCAGGAGTTCCTGGGGATGGTCAACTTCTACAACCGGTTCATCCCACGGGCGGCTCATCTAATGCACCCCCTGTACGGGGCGCTGCAGGGGAAGAAGGCGTCACAGGAGGTGGACTGGTCTCCTGACCGGCTCCAGGCGTTTGAGGAGGCAAAGTCTGCCCTGGCTAACGCTACCTTGTTGGCTCATCCCTTCCCTGCTGCTCCTTTGGCCCTCACCACGGATGCCTCGGATGTCGCCGTGGGGGCTGTGTGCGAGCAGTGGGTGTCGGGGGTGTGGCAGCCTCTCGCCTTTTTCAGCAGGCAACTTCGGCCTGCTGAGAGGAGGTACAGTACTTTTGACAGGGAGCTCCTTGCTTTGTTTTTGGCAACTCGCCATTTCAGGTTCCTGTTGGAGGGTCGCAGATTCACGGCCTTTGTGGACCACAAGCCGCTGACGTTCGCTATGGCCAAAGCCTCGGAGCCATGGTCCGCCCGCCAGCAACGCCAGCTGGCCTCCATCTCAGAATTCACCACCGACATTCAGCATGTGGCCGGGAAGCACAATGGTGTGGCAGACTGCCTGTCGCGGGTGCTGATTTCCTCTGTGCACCTGGGGCTGGACTTCGCAACGATGGCTGCTAATCAGGCTAAGGACGCTGACCTGCAGGCCTGGCGCGCAGCTGTTATGGGCCTGCGGTTTGTGGATGTTCCCTGCCATGGTGACGGATCTTTGCTACTCTGCAACGTTTCCACAGGTCCTCCTCGTCCGATGGTTCCTGCGGGTTGGCGCCGACGGGTGTTCGACGCCCTGCACTCTCTCTCCCATCCTGGTGTGAAGGCATCTGTGAGGCTGGTGAGTGCCAAGTTCGTCTGGCCTGGCATGCGGAAGGACGTCAGGGGATGGGCTGCTGCGTGTGTTTCCTGCCAGCGGGCCAAAGTCCACCAACACATGAAAACGCCACTGGAACCATTCCTGGTGCCGGATCGGAGGTTCGACCACGTGCATGTGGACTTGGTTGGTCCCTTCCCGTCCTCCCGTGGGTGCACTTATCTCCTCACTATGGTGGACAGGACTACGAGGTGGCCGGAGGTTGTTCCCCTTTCCTCCACGTCAGCGGATGAGGTTGCCCGGGCTTTCATAGCTACCTGGGTCTCTCGTTTTGGCACGCCGTCCGACCTGACCTCGGACAGGGGGGCCCAGTTTACTTCGGCGCTGTGGAATGCTATGGCTGCGGGACTTGGGGTGCAGGTCCATCGCACTACAGCTTCGCACTACGCAGGCAAACGGCCTCTGTGAGCGTTTCCATCGATCACTGAAGGCAGCCCTGCGGGCCAGTCTCACGGACAGTGGCTGGGTTGACCGTTTGCCGTGGGTCATGTTGGGCCTGCGCTCTGCCCCGAAGGAGGACCTCCGGGCTTCTGCAGCGGAGCTGGTCTATGGTCAGCCGCTGAGGGTTCCAGGGGACTTTCTGTCTGTTACGGGGCCTTCGGCGCCTCATCACAGCATTTCTCGAGCTGCTGCCGAGGCTGTGGTTCCTCTTCCCGTCCATCACTGTTTACCCCGCTCCCGCGTGCCCAAGGACCTCCTAGCGGCTAAGTTTGTGTTCCTCCGGCATGGCGGTCATCGTTCCCCACTCCAGCCTCCTTACGACGGCCCCTTTCGCGTTCTGGAGGCTGGGCTTAAGAACTTTGTTTTGGACTTGAGTGGGCGGCGGGAGCGGGTGACTGTTGATCGGCTCAAGCCTGCCCATCTGGACCCGGGGGGCTCGGTGGTACCTGCACTTCCTCCTCGCCGGGGCCGGCCTCCTGCCCCTCTTCCTGCTCCTGCTCTTGCTCCCTCTTCGGACATGCTGCCATGTTTACCCGCTGTTCCAGGTCGGGTTGGTCGTCGACGGGGCCGACCTCCACGGCCGGTTCCGTCAATACCGTTAGAACCTGCACGGGTTAGCCGTTATGGCCGCCCTCTTAATCCTCCGAGGGGGTTCTGACTTTGTGGTTGATGTGTTTGTTTGTTTGCTTGTTTATTTTTTTGGGCCTGTGGCTGCTGTGGAGCCAAATCTGGTGTTTCGGGGGGGGCCTGTGTGGCGGTCCACTAGGGGTGCTCGTCACCAGATTAGAGATTGGTTGATGGGGGGGTGTGAACCATATATATAGGGGGTTAGTTCCTTCCGTTGGTTGGTTGTTTTGCTTCCCTGTCGTGTGTGAAGTCCCACAATAAACTTATAGACCCGCTCTTTCGCCTCTTTGTCTCGGCTTCCACAATATATCCTTTGTATTTCTACAGTGTCTACTGTTTATAGATCTATGGTGGTGTTGCGCTTTGTGCTGTATGAAGTGCTGTATGTCTGTTGTAATTCTGACATACGCCGTCTGATTTTCAAAAGTAATCCCACTCAGGAATTCATGTTTTTATCAGATATACCTGTAATGGAATTACATATTCTTTTCTGTACTGTAACAGATTGCAGTTACATTATTTTGTATCCTGATTACATAACGCCGTTACGTGGAATCCATTAGTTCTCCCCAACCCTGTATATTGGCCAATTAGTTTATTCTCCTATAACGTTTTGTTGCATTGTGAGAAAAACAATCGAACCAGAGGTAGCCGACGCAATACGTTGTAGCCTGCAGAGACCTTGTGCACATTCTAACGTTAATGATCAGTATAAGCAATACGATTTGGAAATACTGAAGTGGTCATTTCTACAAAAAGGTGACAGCTGTTTTTGAACTGAATTCTACAACTGTGCTCGTTCAGATCTGTTGAGGAAGACATTTATAAAATAACCAGAAATTAGAACACCAACTTTCAAATGCTGAAGGCACAGGAAAATCAGGGTTATTTAAAGAAAACTTTCTGCTCTGAATCGTCTTTGATAAGGAAATGTATTCACGTGCATGAATATCTGTTGTGATCCAGGATGAACTGCTGGAAGTTTGAATCAAATAGCTTTTTTTGTGTTCCTGAAGCAGTTTCAGGAGAGATTACCACTGATCTAAACCCTGCATGCGCACTGGCACAGTTTTTTTTCTTTTTTCTTTAAGTCTGAAACACTATATTGAAGGTGAGCTGCTGTGTCTTCAGAGGACAATGTTCAGGTTCACTTTTGAACACATATTTTTTATTGAACTGCACTGAATGCTAAATTTCTGCAGCCTCTGCAGTCACTATTTTCTTCATAGTTTTCCTACATAGTTAAAAGATTAAAACCAATTTCCCAGCTGCAGCTGTCACAGGTTTCAATACATTTACTGATATAATGTGGCTTCTTTGTCAGGATTTTTCTAAAGAGAAATTGAAATGTTAAATGTCTTAAACCATACTTTGGATCCCTCTGCTTGTGTTGTGCTGCACCCCAGAGCTCCAGACAATCAATGTTCATCATATCTGCAAATCCATCAGATTTGGATTTATGCAGCTGCATATCAGAGAAGCTATTTAGATTTTTATTTTTTTCTGGAAGGCAACAACATCTCTCTGAATTAAAAACTGATAAGATAAAAACAAATAAAGTCAATAACTGACTCAAATGTGTCGACTGGATGGAAACCATTGAAAAAAGATGCAATATCTACACTTCCTAGAGTTTCTAATTATAGATAAAAGTAAGATTAAAATATTCAGATTCAAAACATTTGAGGGAAAAAAATGCGAGTTTTAGCTGCAGTTCATCCAATTGTAACCATTAGTAGCATTGAGCTGGAAATGCATCCAAAGAGATGTCTTGAGTTAAAAGGTGTGCTCCAGAAACACGTGGTTGCGGAGTTTGAATCCCGCTTACCGGTGGGAGAAAGTCCCTCCTGTTAAGCAAATGGAGGGGTCCTGGGACCCTCGTCCTAATGGTGTGGCATCACTTCTGAGAGAACAAAGCGGTTCCCTGAATACCAACGGGATGCTGCACGGTCCTTGAAGGAGCACAACCAGCAGCAGACAAACACGGCCAATTAGCAGAGAGCCCCCACTCATCAGCCATGTGTTCACATCTGATTAACAGAGCACATTCACCGCACCAGGTCCCGGCAAACACAAAACCTTTCCCCCGGGCACTTGGTTTTCTCCTCATATCCTTATTTATGTCAATTAAAAAGCTTTTATTATGATGCTAACTGTGAGACCACTCGGCGGAGTGTTATGGATGAAACGGGAGAGAAAAGGAGCAAAGCAGTTACTGTATTGCACCTTTGTTTCCTTCCAGAGGAAACCTCCGCCAAAAGGCCGGAACAAAAATCACGTGCTCAGTTTGGCAGTCTTGAAAACATCTTGAAGAGCGCAGGAACTGAGAATCGACCGGTTTTTAATGGACGCTTCTTTTTTTTTTGCTCGCCTCGAGTGGCTTGTGCAAAGTGCGCGGCTGAATAAAAGTCCCTTGTGCTTCTTAAAGGTGTGGCATTGTGCTGCCGGTGGCACAGCTGCCTCTCGGAGCCCCGGAAACATCACCTGGCAGGCAGGTCAATGCAACATCTTCTGTAAACCCCCTTCATCAAAGCTGTTTAACATTATTTCAAAGGTCTTTCAAACTGCGTTATTATATTTCATCTTAATTCGAGTGAGATTTTCTATTCATACTTCATTTTAATTTTGGAAATAGACTATCAAGTCCAATAAGTAAGTGGTGATGAATGAAGCCTTTCCCCCAAATTTTAAATAGCATCCATACTGTGTGGCAATGTGATTGTGTTTCTGTCAAAGCTGCTTCACACCTGCTCTTACTCTGCAGCTTGTCTGCCAGTTGCATGAAATCAGAGGGTGACACTTTTCTAGTAGTCGCGAACTGGAAATGAAGCTGTGCTTTAATATGTGCCATTAACTAGAATTAACAGGGTCTGTCAACAAAGCTTTCACTTCTCAGGCTGAAGTGGAGAAATCTTATCAAGAGTTATCTGCACTATGTCTCGCCAGTCTGGTTGATTTTTGAATAAACTCACCAAATTTTGTGAACCGATAACAATGGCGAAGATGAAATAGCCATGAATTTAAGAAGATGCAACAGACAGATGTGAAGATGTGATCCTCCTTTTTAAAAATAAAATCTTCCAAAAAAATACATTCTCAATGCAATGAGGTTAATTGTTGATCCTGTAATTGCCCATTGGTGTGAATGTGTGTGTGTGGTTGTGTGTCTCTGTGTGTTCGCCCTGTGAGAGACTGGTGATCTCTCCATCGTGAGCTGGGATTGGCTCTGGCGCCATGCGACCCTGAACAGGATGAGCAGTATAGAAGATGGATGGATGGATGGATTGATAATGTGATGTTCAGACTGTAGGTCACGGTCCTGTCTGATCCCACATCACCATCTATCTGCCCATTTTTGATACTTGCTATATTCAAAGTGAAAGTCACCAGATGTTACACCTGAGGCAGGTTCCTCATTCAGGACAAGGCTCTCACATACCCTAACTAGCCCCCCAAGCTCACTCACGGCCAAGTTAAAGCGATACTTCAACATTCTGGCAAATTGGCCCATTTAGCGCAATTATTTAGTCATTTCGAACAGCATACTTACTTTTTTTGTGAGGGCGAGCTGTTGTTTATTCAGAGGTGAGTCGGGGAAGGTTTTCGGGACAGAGACAATGGAAGTGGATGGTATTTTGGTTCCCCCTCGTCAAACTCATCAAATACACAATCCAACAACCCCAAAACACTTTGGTGGGCAAATTATAATCTGCACATTCACTACGCTGTGGAACACCAACAAATAATATTGTAGCGTCACGACACTGAATCAAATACTGGGAACTACTTTTTCTTTTGAAATCACTACGCCCAGACAAGTAGTTCCATCTTAGCAATCTTCGCATAAACAACTCAATCTCGTAATTTTGCATTAATATTTCACACCGTAGTGAATGTGCGGATTATAATTTGCCCACCAAAGTGTTTTGGGGTTGTTGGATTGTGTATTTGATGAGTTTGACGAGGGGGAACCAAAATACCATCCACTTCCATTGTGTCCGTCCTGAAAACCTTCCCCGACTCAACTCTGAATAAACAACAGCTCGCCCTCACAAAAAAAGTAAGTATACTGTTCGAAATGACTAATGAATTGCGCTAAACGGGCCAATTTGCCAAAATGTTGAAGTATCGCTTTAAATCACCAAAAAGTATATATTTGCATCTGGGATGTTCACAGATAATCAGCTAAATGAGTCAACATCAAGCCCTGCCACTTCTTGGCACCAGAATTATTGATCAGTTCAACCAGTTACTGTTTTATTCATGTCTTCATGACGTTTAATTGTCATGCAGATACTCACCACTAGTTGGTGCCACAGAGCTGTCGGACACAGTGGCATCCTCTCGCAATAGCGACACAAGTTTGTCGGTACCTTCGTGACAAAATGAAAAGTAAATGACGTGTGACAGTGTCTTTAAAAAACACAACAAAAAAAACTAGCATGTTACCCCAAACTACTTAAATCAAGTATTTTGGATATTTATCTGCACAGAAAGATGGAAGATGGTGCCAGCAGTCCCAGCCCTGCTGTCCGTACTCGACATCGTTTACCCAGAGACGCTGGGATCCCAACATGAAGATAACACAGCTCCTCACATCAATGATCTCGCAAGCTATGCTTCCATTTAACTTTGTTGAAGGTAAAAGCTTCAGGAAGTTAATGAGCCTGAACACACCATGCATAATTTTCATGATTTTCTACAGTCGTCACTGAGTTGAAAAGAAAGCCAATGTCATGTTAAGTACCCAGAAAAATTAGCCAGCTGAAAGGCCCTTCAGTGTGGTGCAGGTCTTCTGCCCTTGTTCGTGTGGAATCCAACCACTTAAACCTTTGTGCTGCCAGCTTCCTATCATCAGATCAATAATCTGGAGAAAATCACAATTGACTGTTAAAAAAAAAAAGAAATACTGACATAACCGTTTCAAACAGATATTTTTTCAGCAGCCGACTCATCAGGTAACAGCTCCTGTACCAGATAACTGCCTCAACATGTCTATAATGTATGGTGAAGCGCTCCAAATGTAACGCTCTGTAGAGATTTAACGGCCCGCTGTTTTCACGTTGCGGCTGAATCATAAGTGGTGTCATCACCTTGCTTACTTGTGATTATGTGCTCACTTCTTATTGTGCTTTGAGATCGTCTGCCAAAGGTGCGTCGAGGCTGCACAATGGCAGGTGACATTCTGTCGCGCGTCTGTTTTTTTTAATGATCGTGACGCCCGAAAGCCCCATGATGCAAATCTGTCATCACACAACGAGCGCCGGGACTCACTTGACCCTGTTGTTCGGCATTAAAACTCTTCCCGCTGAATTGCACTAATCTGATGAAATGTGTTTAATATTGTTTGTACACTTTTCAAAGGCAGTGACTTTATTGCAGGCGAAGCCAACAGAAGGCATGGCATAAGAGTGCTGACAGGAATATTAAGTGAGGCAGCCTGAGCAATATAGAATATAAATGAGGTTATTTTACACTGCAGAGCTCTGCAAACTGACGCACAGAATTCTCTCTTTGTAATAAATCATTCGCATTCAGACAGCCTCTACTCTTAGGGCATTGTTTAATATTATCTGCAATAGAGAGGAGAAATAAATTGGTTTACATTGCAAAAAAAAGGTGCTGTGGTCGGAATGCATGATATGATGATGAAAGATGGAATATACTTGACTTATTGATGATAATGAACTTGCAGGAGGATCTTGCATGGAGGGTGTCATTGGGGACTAATATTAAGAGGGGGGAACTGCAGAGAAATCCCAAGTAAGCAGTAAATGTAGCAGAGTAAGATTTTCTGAAATAGCATTTCAGTCCCTACCCACCCCTTTCAACAGAACGACATAAAGATGCAATTTATGTCTACACCCCCGCCTACGATACAGCCTGTGCAGCGCTGAGATAAATATTTTGTCAGAGATGCCGAGGGCTAAAGATGAAGTGACAATTACTCCCCTCAAGAAACAATTCTTGTTTCTTTGCCGGCGCAGGTCTTGTGGCAAAGACGAGGCTCGACTGATGGCTTTCTTCTCTGATTTGCAGATCCAAAAGAAGTGCCGCCGTGTGACGCATGTTGTCTCTTCCACAAAGTAGTTTTTGGTTGTTTCACACAGAATGGGCGAAACCTTTTTCTGTGGCCTGTCTGCAGCAATATCCAAGATCAACAGCGAGGGAGGGAATGAGAGGGAGGGGACGGGAGGGGAGAGGGGGGAGGGGGGGTTGGTATTTTTGCAGTGCCGCCTGAGCTCGTCAGAACGGGGAGAAGTCGGTGACATTGAGAATTATACCTTCGCGTCAAATGTGTTGCAGCAATCTTAAAATGAGAGCATCTTGCCAAAGCTATTCCCAGCAGAACAGTTACATAAGTGAGACAGCCAGTGCGTACAAAGATGTGAACACTTCAAAGGTGAATTTAAGAACTATCCACATTTATTGCATTACCCATATGTCACGGCGGTGATGAATAGGTCCGCGCAGAATCTTCTTACTTCCTCGGCTGACATGAAAGTGTGGAAGTCTCTACATGCAAAGCGCGCAATGTGCCACGGATGTGGCAAACTAGATTTTATCTACATGATATGTTATTATGAGCTCCTTTCTTTCTAAACCTTCAATGCACATTATCTCCTCTGTGGGATATAATGTTGGTGCCTTTTCTGGCGCCGCATTTGATTGACAGAGAAGGTGAGTAAGGAGATCAGTGGAGAGTGTGATACCTGTAATTCTTTTAGGAGATGAGATTCACACCGTTCTATAGCAGGAAATGAAAGATGGCTTCAAGTGGGCCTTTCCCCCTTTGAATTGAAGCCAGAATCATTAGGATGTACAAAAACCCCGGCGTCAGGGCTTGGTGGCTCATTATTCTTCTGTTGGTGCCTCTTCCCATATCTCCTCACGCACAACGCTGCCCTCCAACACCTCCGTGTTCAGAGATAGGAAGGCTCCTCGGCGCTCTTCGATCGGCCTGCGATTGGCTAGAGGTTGGACCGTATATGCAGCGCCGTACCTGCTCAGTGGATGAAATATGATTTGAAGCTGGGGGTGATTCTACCTGGTTTTATTACATCATTATCTCTGTGCTGATGCTTAAACATTTGTCATATATAGTATGAACAGTGAAGAATACAAAAAGAACAGGACAACTGGAGAGGCTCGTTGAGCTGAGCATTAAAGGTATCGGACAAGAAAAATTACAGAGATAATTGCAAAACACAGGAACAAAAGGAGAGAATCATGTTAGTGTGATGATAAAGAATGTACATTTACTTATTTTTATTCCAAGATAACATGCTTGCGTTTTCTCCAGGATGTGCACGCTTCAAATTAGGCTAAGTGAGTAATTTACTGTCATTTGATAAACGTTCATGCACACTATTTTCACTATAAACCCAACACAATAAGAAGCATCAGCCTCCACGGCTTAATTAAAGGAGTTTTTACAGGCAGAAGTGGTTGTAAAAACAGCAAGAAGACTAGAAGGTCAGTTCAAACTGTCATCTCAATAGCTGCTGACGCACCTCCCCCCTCATCCACATCTGTATGAAATCCAGCCCCTCACATCTGTTTCATCCCAGCTTAAGCTGTTCAGTGTGTTTCTGACCATCCAACACACAAGATTTGCTGACATTGTGCTGTGATTTGATTCACATGATCAATTACAGATGATTGCTTCTGAATTTGGAGCAATTTAATATGTTTCGTGGTTTTTAGGTTTATGGTCATGAAGAACAAAATGAGCAGTTCATTGTTTTTAGCATTTCCCATTCAATACTTGAGATTCTGCTCAAGCAGTTCTGTACATTAGATGTATTTTTGCAGATTTTAGTGGCACAACAATGTTGCGGTGAAGATGTGCAGACATGCACGGTGCTTTGTCAGGATCCTTAGTGCTGCAAACTGAGAAGTGAGTCCAAAGCTCCCTGACTCCAAAGGTCACAGGCAGCATCCACCAGAGATGAGAAAGACCGCATGCTGCTTCCTTCAACATACCAGTGATTTCAAATAGCTGGTGACATGGTCAAAAGCCTTTCAGTGAGAATGAAAGCACAGTTATTCCATCTCTGCTGAGAATGACACACACCTGCAGTCAGCTCAACGTTCACATTGTGTTACACTTTATCTCATGTCTCCGGCAGGCGCGTTGGATTATCCGTCTCATTATATGGAAAAAAAAGTTATGTTTTTAAGAGATAATCTGTTAAATTAAACCACCGAAATTTGACATCCGATAGGACTATAAGTATTGATTATGAATCTGTTGCTAAGATGGAACATTTCACTGTTAATCATGACAATCGAAGAGCTAGCAGTGTTCAGGAACTTCTGAACATTCTGGAACATTTTGGATTTTCCCAGCATACAACAAATTGCATACATAAATGTTCATACATTTCTGAAATTTTGCTAAATGATTTTGCCTGTTCTGATTGATGTGTTTCTTGTAAACTCTCCATCTCAACTGACTGCAGCAGAATCAAATCGAAGTCGATCAGAAAATGTCACATTAATTAAAAAATCCAACACACTCTTTTCCTGAGTGTTCACTCACAAACCAGCTCTGCCCTCATCTTTGCATGAACAACGGAGAAATGTGTTCTTGCTTTATTTATGTTTAGCTGGATTTTTGTAATGTGTTTCTGTGACTCAGTCCTGCAACATATAGAGGGTGGAGCACTTCACACCTGAGCATCAGTGTCTGCAGGCTGCCTGCTTGTCACAGGAGTCACTTCACAATGTTACCTCTTGTCTACAAAGCTTTGAATGGTCTCAGGCTGAAACACATCTCAGTTTGACTTTTAGACGATGAAGGAAGAGGTTTACTCAGTGTTCCCAGAGACAGAAGAAACAATGTGAAGCAGCTTTTAGTTCCTACACTCCTCACTATGGAACAATCTCCCTGAAAAACATTCTGAATCCTTTTTTCTTTTAAATCAGAACTTAAAACGCTATTATTTGGTCAGACTTTAAAGAATGACACATGTCTCAGTTCTTTTATTCCTATTGTTTCAATACAACTTGTACTTTTTTAAGTCTCCCTTTTATGTGTTTCCAACTTGTTATCTTATTTTCTTTATTCCTTTTGTTCTTTAGAGTTTAAATGCATTATTGCATGGTTTGCAAAGCACTGTGAATTGTCTTGTGTCTAAATGGTATGACGTAAATAAACTAGCCTTGCCCTGAGCTAGAGTTTCAGCAGCTGTAAAGATTAGTAAAGTTCAGCTATTGATATGTTATTAAAATAAAATCTGCCTGCACAAACATGATTTGTCAAATCAGAAGAGTGAAATCTGAGTTTATTTTCATTGTCACAATAATTGAATATCCAACAGTACCATGTTTTAGTCAAGTCAAGGGAAACCTGCTGTTTTTATTAGACAGATAAAAGTTCTGCACTGATGAGTTGTGACAGAATCAGTACAGAACAGTATAAAAACACACCTCTTGGTAACTGAACATTTCTGCTAGTTTGTTCCAGAATTTAAAGGCAATATTGCAAAACGTGTTCAAATAGAAATATTGCACATATCCAATGGTGCATTTAGAGATGCTCCTGAAGTGTAAGAGATATGACGACCAAACATGGAAAATACATCATACTGAATGAAAATGGGGAATTTTCATGATTGCCAACAAGCAAATGTGATGTTACTCAAGCTTTGGTGCAGCTGCAGAGTGAATTGTAGTAACACTTTAAAATGGACCAAAGTTATTTCCATTAAACTGAAAAGCAGTCTCACATGTGTAGAAGTAAAGCTTATGGTGGAGACATTTTGCTGGGTGAGTCATCATGTTTCACATCATTTATCAGAGTTGTTGGTAGTTTCACATTAAAAAAAAGACTAAATTAACTCAATTATAATGTTATTAATGTGTTACAAGCAACATGAAGATAAAACACAACTCCCAGAAACAGATGCTTAATAATAATAATAATAATAATACATTTGGAATATGTTATGCAGCCCTTGTTAAAAATGCATCTTCCATCAGTCTTTTATTGCCATAGCAACAATATGATCAAGATTTAAATCCTCATATTGTAAGGATATTCAAATTCAGTTGAATCTTAGATACTATGTGACTGATCATTATTATTAAACACAGAAGTGTGAATGCTGATTTAACCTATATGATTTGAGACTTCTGTGCAATTTAAGCTCCTTGATATCGAGTTGTGTGTTTTCAGAGCAAATACCAGGACACAGAAAAATAAAACGGGTACATAAAACACAAGGAGCCCAAACAAGGAAATCTAATTCTCCGCCATATGAAACATAGAACATCTTTAAAATCTTCCTTTTGAGGATCGTTTCTCTCGCTTTAAAATTCCCTTATAATCAATATTAAATTGCTCCATTTCTCATGACAGGCAAAGCTTTGGTGCAATATATGGCCATATCTCTTGCAAAGGGAGTAAAAGCCCTAATTTAGTCTGCAATAAAACCAAGGGGCTTAGAGAAACTGATTCTTTACCAGAACATTAATCATAAAAATTTAATGGATATCAAATATTTAATACAGTAGAATGTACAACTTGTATTACTATGGCTTTCTCCAAATCGATCATGTAGAGGAAAATCCATAATTAAAATTATGCTAGCAAGGGCAAATCATTAAGATTTCTATTCGCCTTCATGCTTCAGGAAAATGAAATATATACCCTGCCAGTGATGTATAGGCTATTAGAGGAAGAAATAAATTATTACTGTCTCTTATAAAAAAAAAAAACGGTGCTTGATTACATTAGAGAGAGAAAACTGTGTGAGGGGTTTTTGTGTAACTGAATCATGGCTGCAGCCTCAGTTCCAGAGAAAATAGATAAATAAACAACATTAAACAGGTAAAATGGTTTAAGGTCTGCACCGATGCACTTTAGTGTTAAATAGGACCTTTTTCCCCGAACCTGTAATAACAGGAATGTGTTTATTATCCATGAGCAAGACTGTGGGGCTGTATACGAATAACTACCCAGCCGCACGGCCATTATGTAAAGCAGCTCCGCAGCAGGAAACACAGAGACGCAGTCTTACAGTGTTCTGTGGGAGATTTGTCTGGTAACTATACCTTGCATACCATTATACATGTACTGCATGTCAAAGGTCTGCTTTAGCCACAGGACTGAATCCATAATGTTTTTGCTGCGCTGTATTGAGTCCGTCAGGAGGAGCTGTCAGGAAGTGCTGCACAAAAAGGTCACAAAGCAGCACAGAAGAAATTTAGCTTTTGTTTGAAATGAAGCTTGTTCTCCTCAATATGAGAGTCTCTCTTGAAATAATGTGCTGCTGGTCAGGATCATGAATGAACGCAGGAAACACTGATCCTGCAAAGCCTCAACACCTGTGAATGAAAACAACATCACATCAACGCTGGATTTCTTTTCTTTTCTTTTCTTTTTCACAGTTTTATTTTCAACATTGGTTTATATTATTTGTTTTTTCTGAATGTTTGGTTTGGGTTTACTTTTTTTCATGTATTCCAGAGCAGGGAAACAGCCGTCCATCAAATAAATGAAAACACAAGATTGCAAAATCAATTTGAGAATATACTGTATGCTGAGTAGATTGTGAGATTAGTTGCACTCAATGTTTTGTGAAAAAGTCGACATTGGCTGCAGACAGAAGACGTGCATGAACACAGCATGAAGCCTTTCATGCAACTCATCACATTTTGCTGGAGTTTGTCTGTGACTTCGTTTTGAGTTTTAGACAAAACTTTGCCCAAAAGACTTTAAACATTTCACTTCAGGTTTGATTCTTTTCACAGCATGAAGAGTTTCAGCCGAAATACAGCAGTTTCAATGCAAATCACTGCAGCTGAATAAAAACACAGTTTCTGACATGTTATATTTGACAACATAAAGCCAAACCAGAGAATAAATTAGATACAGAAAGTGCACATTTATCTTGAAGACAGGCAGAGTGCTTTTTACGACCAGTTCCATCTCAGCTGACTGC
Organism: Salarias fasciatus; assembly: GCF_902148845.1. Lineage (NCBI taxonomy): Eukaryota > Metazoa > Chordata > Actinopteri > Blenniiformes > Blenniidae > Salarias > Salarias fasciatus. Next base: position 12,124,393 of record NC_043745.1, on the reverse strand, counting down.
TGTTCTGTAGGAGAAGGAAGTTTTCTACATAATATTAGCTTCAGTTAGTCTCATGAATATCTAAAATAATTTCACTCCTGCTTTTATCTCAATCGATTTCAGTTGATGAAAATGTTTTTATAGTTGTGCACTTCTGGCGTGGACCAAGTGCTTCCAACTTGTTCTCTTATTATGAGGAGTTTGCATGTTCTCCCTGTGCAGGTGTTCATCGTGACTGCATGACTATGGAGCATGAAGACGTGGAGAGCAAGAACGAGGTAGAAGGAGGGTTGAAAGAAGCTCTGAGGAAGAATTAAAGTAAAGAATGACGGTAGAAGGAAATTAGTTTTCCCTGCCGCTTCTCACTCTGATTCATTTGTTGTACAAAATACAAAAGGAGGAAAATTAGAATAAAGCGTGACTACATGTGAATACTCTTTTTAGTGATCCTGCATCAGTGAAACTCTTCCACTGTCATTTCTTGGAGAATGGACGCTGTAATGGACGACGCTCTAAAATGTGACAACAGAACAATCGCATCAAGTGTTGATTTCTCCTCACACGTCAGATGAGACGCAAACGCAAAGAGCTCCTCCACATCTCCCATGCTGGCAGCGCGATGTGGACCGAGGCCATTCCCTTTTGGAGGAATTCCTCCATTCATGCACACATACCTCCCCCCTCTATCTGAGCAGCTCTGGTCCCTCTTTGATCTGCTTATGTTCTCTTGAAAGGCTGAAACACATCAAACAGAGAGGGCTGAGACACAAGCGTGACTTTCATATGAGCTGCTGCTTCTTCTTCTTTTCCTTTTTTTTCCTGCCATCTCATCGATTTGATTTTAAGAAATGATCGATGCTCCTAAATAATGTATCGAACCTTGTTGCTGTGTTTTGGGAGCCGAGCGTCTGTTGCCTCTTTATGATTTGAGTGGAGAGCAGCGTTTCAGCGTAATGAGTGTGGGCACGTCTCTCTGAACATACAGTACAGCATGGAGGCCATGAATAATGGATCAGGAGCACAAAGAGTTCATATACAGAACACTTGATCGGATTATAAAACATTTACCAATAGATGTTCAAGCACGAGCGTCACGGACACCATGATGAGTTGGGAACTCTTTTTGCTCATAATGGCTTCACACAGTTTATCTTAACACGAAAACATCAAATGGTGCTTGACTTCTGCACTAGTTTTCCAAACCTTGAAAGTTTTGTTGAATCCTATGAGGCCAGATACTGAATTCCTCAATTTTTTTAAACCTTGACACGAAGCTATACTTATAAACACAATCAGTGTATACAAGATTTTTATTTTCTTTCCGAGATGCAGATGACTGAGGCTCACAACTGTCTTTGAACACATCAATAAAACTGTCAAAATCCGAGATGACTGACACTGAGCTGTCCTCAGATGTCTTGCAGACTGCGAGTCACGGTCGAACGTCAAGAATTTGGGTTTCTTCTTCTGACTTTTCTTTTACTATCATGTGATCAGTCGAACTTGGCTGAGAGTAAACATTCACCAGATTTCCAGAAAATCACATAAGACATTGAGACTATATCACGGCAGCAACAGGAATGAAACAGACACAACAATGAACATATGACCTGAAGCAGAGCAGCCCGAGGCTTTCTGCTGTTAACATCATGGACGCAGTAAATCGCAGAGACCTCTTAGCTGAGCAGTCGACTCTGAGAGGAGCATAATGTGCACTGCGGCCCATCCCAGTCACTTTTCATTCCATCTGTGCAGGAACTTAATTGTGCCGTACAGATTAAATATTAACTGAGTGCAATTCTCAAGGAAGAAAACCAGTAAATTAGATGCATAAAAGGATTTTTATAAAATGCTCCAAAACAGCAGAGTGTCTGGCGTCTGACGCTCAGCTCCCAGCTAGTGATGGGCTTCAGATGCAGCTCATGAAAAAAAACTCTTCAAATACCTTATGCTGCAATGTTCATCAACCAGACCCGCTGCATCGCGGAGATGTGCAGCTTCTGCAGCTTCTGGTCAGTGCAGAACGGAAAAGCTCTGCATTGCAATTCACCTAATGGAGTAATCAATTAAAAGCACTCTAATGTTTCTTCACTACCACAGGACTGGTAGTTTTATATTAGAAATGCACATGTTTGAACTGCGTTCAAACCAGGTAAGAGCATTAAGAATTCAACACTGTTGATGTCTATTTGGATTTGTAATTTCAGTTTGTTTGCCAGTGTATTTCAGCCGATTTCTTTGTTTCATCCATGTCATAGCATCAAATATTATACATGGCAATGTTTATTATTCATATTATTATTATGACTTGCTTCTATTATGAAATGAGTTTAAAATATCTTCAATTTCATCAATGATGATTGTGGAATTTCATTAAACTGTCTTAGATTTTCCTGACTTCTATGCTATAAATTCCAAGGTTTAAAATTTCCTGGTTTGTGAAACATGTATGTATCGAGGTATATTGAATGTATATTCTCATCATTTTTTTCGTCCTACAGACAACTTTATCACAACAAAGCAAACAAGAAAACAATGCAGCTGACTGAATTTACTGTGCAATAACCATCACCAAACAGCTGAAAAACAAGTTCACATGTCCAACATGTGCTTCCGCATGACATCTACCAGGTGTTGAGCTCCTGCAGGTGAGGCCGTCCGCTGCTGAAAATGCCATTCAGAGAATATGAAACTTGGCAACCGCATCAACGCACACTTCAAAAATTCTGGCCAATCTGACAAACAAGTACATTCCCACTCTAAAACATGCTGATTGACAATATAATATTGTTTTCAAGCATCGTTTTACTCATCATTACTACCGTTTTCTACAATGACTGGAAAATCCCTGACAGTTCGGAGGACAGTGATATTCTGCACTCTCTGAACAACTGCTGCAAAATATCATTAAACTGTGGAAACATTATCTTTACAGTATTCACACTGATGGGCGCAGGCAGCCTGACGCAGACCAATGCTCACTGAGGTTTCCTTAAAGACTCCCTGAAGCGAAGGTCATAAGCTGCGGCTGTGATAAAAAGGAAATATGGGCCGTGAGCCGTGAGCCAAAATGCGGAAAGGTCCATCTCATAAGCGACAACACAATAGCTGCATTTCTAGAGGTAGCAATAAAAACAAACACAGTGATGATATATGCTTGTATTGAAACACTTTTGAATTCAAAATATTACACTCATATACCATAGTTAGGGCTTCCTGCTAACTTCCAGCTTCCAGCCCTGCTTTATGTAAACTTCTGAAAAGGAAGTTCAGAAGTTGCCAACTTCATTTATTGAATAATGCCTTTTGATCAACGTGCATTTTCATCGTCTGTGTTTTACGAATCGCTTCTAACGATTTGAAGCTGCATCTTGCTTTTAATGCTTCTCCTGGTCAAAAAACCCCATTTCACAATATGCTCCAATATACTTCAAAACAATATCATTTCCTTAGAATTTCCTTAATAATCTGATTGAAGAAGCATCTCTCCCCGTCTGCACAGAGAAACAACAGCTCTCACCAGCGATGCTTCACATGCTGACTGTCTAGAGATTGAGTCGCTAATTTCTTTCTTGAATTGATCCAGTGAATTTTAGTTATTAACACAGTTATTAACATAAAAAGCATCATTTGGAAGTGATCAGATTCAAGATACCTTTTGTGTGGGAACTTCCTGTTTCATTCTCCTCTGTGTAACTGCATATGTCATATTCATAGCTAAGTGTTTTTGGGATGCTTGTGGTGGACAAGTGACGTGCACTACATTACCATTAAAAGGGCATCAGAGTTTTAGTAGCATCGCCTACAAAAATAATTATTTTAATCTTCTCTTTGATTGTCAATATACAATCACTTTGTAAAATGCACAAGCCTCGAGCCAAGAGCAGCAAATATACAAGCAGCACTTGTATACAACTTGTATACAGCTCAAATCTTTCATGTACGTTTGTGTAAACTACAGGTAAGGTCATTGAGTGAGGAAAGCTTGAGAGAACACTGTAAGAGCAGAAGTGACAGATAAGTTTTTTCATGACCAGCGGTACTTTTAGTTCCTGAAAACAGCCGACGGTCATCTAAACAGCCCCAGGGTTATGGAATATAAGTTTTCTGCAAATCTGCAAAAAGGGAAGTAGTCAGAAGCATAGAATCGGTCAAAAAAAAGTCAACCATATTGCTTCTGAAGCTGGTGGGAGCTGCAAATGAGCATGTGATGAAAAAAATAATAAAGAGAGATTAGTAGACATGAATACTGCAATTAGTCCGTAAATTATTGGAAATCATCTCTTGATCACAACACTCACCTGTTCAGGTAAAAATGCGCAGCCCTAACAAGCTAAAAAAGAACATGCAAACTCCATACGGGAAGACCTAAATACAGGAATGGAATTGATAAATGGACACAAACTGTGTGTGTTTATAAAAGTGAAAATGCATTTCTATGTGGCGCCTGTAAGAGCAGAAAGGATGACGGTTGGTCTCTGGTACACAGTGTGTTAGGTGTCACCAGGTAATAGGCAGGTGGACGATCTATAATGAAGGGGTTCAGATGTGAATTAGGATTCCAACTCTCATTTATCAGACACACGTCGCAAACAATCAGGACAGCAATTAAATAATTCTGGTGTGGCAACCATACGCTTTTCAGACATACCGATAAATGAAAAACAAACATTTTCACAATTTTTTTGTATCATTTAATTGAAATAATGTATGAGATTCACCAAAGACATTCACAGTAACTGAAATGCTCACAGTCTCAACCTTTACCAAACACTGCCCTCTATCTTTACGACTTTCAGGGGAAGTACGAGGGATATTAGCGAGGAATCCTAGTCCAGCATCATTTCTGGACACACTCATTCATCAAAGCGCTCAGGATTTGACAAACAACCTATCTGTGGTCTCCATGAACGTGGTGACTGAACATGACAGAGTGACGATGATGGAGTGTCCGCCTGTCTAACAAATGAAGAACTGAAGGAAGTGTAATTATTCAGCACGGACCAGCAGCATCTGAATTCACCCAAAATAGAGTGCCTTCACATACTCTCCACTCTGTAATGTATGGAAACCGTGTCTGGCGCTGTGGGGACCTGTAAAAAGAGCTGTGTGAAGTGTGCCAACCATCTGTCAGTCATATAACGACACATCGACTGTATGTGTAAAAGCACATTTTTTTTCTCGCAACACCTGGCAAAGACAAATTAATATTCAGCCTCTATTCCGCTTTTGAGCAGATAATTAAGGCTCGATCACTGAGCTCTATCATAGATCCCTGGATTTCAGCGTCTGCAGTTGGAGGCACAATGCAACTATATGTTCACTTCAATAAGATCTGGATTCCAGCTGTGATTCCAGAGAAAATCTGAACAGAGCAGCAGAGACACCACGGCTTGCTTTATGTCACAAGCAGAATCTGTCTTCACGTGGTCACTCTTCTTCTTTGGGATTGAAAGAGCCGGATGAACCATTTAGAGGAACATTGTATAAAGTGATCAGATTGATGTGTTTATGTATAATGAGTATCACCCGATTCAGTCAGTGGATCAATCCCACAATGCCTTTCACTGTGACAATGACTGTTTGTGACAGGCCTGCCAGCATTGAATATGGATTTCTTAGCTAAACTAATCAGTCTTGACGTGTTTCTCTTTGTGTTTCTTCTGAAAGTGTCACACTAGAGAGACAATCTCCATGTTCCGGGTCCGATCAGGAAGAGATGAGCTCTGTTTTTTGCACGATGTGGCAGCATCTCCGCTTCCACCAGTTTTGCTTTGACAAAACACTGTGTGTGAAGCATGACGTGGTGACGCCACTTCAAAGACATGAGCACAAAATTCTGTCAGTGAGAATCAATATGTAGTCCATATAACCGCGGATCACCTTTGCCAGGAGCTTTTCCCATTCCAGTAGTTAAGATAGCCAAAAAAAAAAAAAAAAAAATCACTAATCTATTCAGGTAAATATTCACCCATCATCAATACTGACTTTGTCCAATTTAGGGTTTGGCTGGACTGGAGCCAATGACAGTTTACAGGGTACCTGGACAGGCGTTCATCTCAGAGCAAACTGAAAGATGCAGACAATCACAATCACAAGTGTGGTAAGACAACATAGCATAGAAAGAACATGCAAACTTCCAACACAGAGGACTGCAGGGGCCTCGATGTGAAGCAGGGCTACCACATCCGATAATGCAGGGTAGAAATTTTAAATTGTACGTGATAAATGGATATAAATGTCTCATTCTGGCACTGAACGTGAAACTCACTTCAACTTGTCATAGTTTTTATTGAATATCTGCATCAGAAATATATTAAATAAACACTAATTAGAAAGAGACTTGGCCATTACATAGTAATTAATTGAGAAAATGTGTACTGCCTGTCAACAGATGAGCTACTGCAAAGCTATATACTGCTCTGAAGCCAAATGAGATCAAACTGATTAATCTGTGAGTCCTAAACAGCAGTCAACCACTCACATAGATCTGTAAATGTAAAGCAAAGATCCTTCAGGCCAACAGTAATTATCAGACATTAAGTTAATTAGAATTTTTTGAGATATGCTGCCCACAGTTTTTGGCATTTTGGATACAAGTTTTATGTCTCAATATAATTTTGAAGAGAGGAAAACGAACACTGAGTGTGACAGCTGCAAAAAGAATTTTTCACCTTCTCCCTCCAGGGAAATCATTTGGTGAACATTTTCGTACAGTCGGATCAAATTAATACTGTGTGATGCTGAAAACCTCTTGTTTCTCAGCCAGCCGGATACCAGGACTTCCAGCGTGCTGCAGATAAGTTGAGAGCAGGAAGCTTTTTGGAAGCAAGTGCTCTAAAGAAGCAGTAGTCATTCAGCTAAATGTGTAGATGTCTGTAATGATCGGCTCGCTCTGGGCTAGCATCACCTAGCATGGCGTCACAGGCGAAGCACAACACCATCACACTGTCACAACACCTTTTAGCTGATGATATAATAGAGATTTAAGAATAGTATGAGATAATTTGCGGGATAGTGAGACACGTACGTTGACATTAAGCTCCATGAACTTGCTAAAAGTGGTCCAGATGTTTCTATATAGAGCACCCTGGAGCAGAGACGCGATGCAGCTGTGCCGCTTTACCAGCTTCACCCCACCCTCCTGAATCATTCATAAATGTTTACCCGCCACGTATGCTGCAAATGTGCTCCGGCGGCGCCGTTTAAGACGCACAAAGATCAGCCACGGCTGATCAGAGCTTGTAGTGTAACGTGAGTCCAAACTTCAGCTGTGCATTAATAATGTACAGTTTCAAACAGGAGGTTAAGACCCTCCTGATGGGCAGTGGACTGGGTCTCCCACTGAGTGCTTCATAAACACCGCTTCGTATCACCCTGCCTTAAACCCCACATCTATTTAGCTTGGTGTGCAAACATCAGACACGGTAAAGCAAACGTCTGAGGAGCAGCGCTTCTCCAATGATCGCTCACAGGTGGCGTGGCTAATAGTCCCTCCAGTCCACCACTTTACCCTGACACGTTCAATAAAGCCCCATATAGCTAGTGATGATGGATCTGATATCAGAATTACAGACTGGTGCCAGTGCTAATGTGTGTATTGTATTCAGTGGTTTAAGCTCACAGGACCTATACACATGCGTATTAGAGAAAAAAGACTTTAGATAAATGGGATAAGCTACCTGCAGTCTTTCTGGATGACTCTCCCAAGTGACCAGATTTCATCTCCTTAAAAGGAGCCATTAACTCCTGGCGACAGAGAAATGAATTCACTGTGTGGTGAGAACAGCTTCTCATCTGCAATCATTAGTTTAGCACTCCAAAAATCACCCCCATCGTGCTGCTGTGTGTTCATGTGTGGGGCCCGCTCTGCTGGCGCTGCGAGAGAGAGTGAGGCCACTATCATCAAGGGCAGGATGTGAAAATTGCACCATAAAACAAAAGTAATACCCAATAAAATAGGAAAGCTACTGGCACTCACGACATAAAACTGAAAGATTACCATGGAAGTACATGGTAAACACGCTGTTATTCCTCAGATGTAATCCAAACAGCAACCTTGTGCTGCTGCTTTACCTTCAGATGAAGAGGTCTCATCTGTATATTAAGATGAGGAATGGGACTCATAGATGAAATGCTACTCAATAAAGCACATTTTCCTGTTAAGGGTCCATCATAGCTGAGGGGGGATAATTCAAAAAAAGCTGCTAAGATTAGAGAATGAGCCATGTGGTGTTTGCGGCTTTAAAAGGTTCTGCAGGAACAGGAACGATCTGTCTTCATTGAAGCTCCGACTTGATGAGGCAACCTGAAAGGTAATTAAGTTTGATATGTTGCCGGTGCTCCTCAGCCCACGCTGTGAGAGAGTAACAAGCTCCAACAGTCCAAAAAAAAAAGAGCAATGTTTAAGTTATTGCCTGTCATCTTATATTTTCTGCTCCTTACAATTTTTCACTGTCACAGCGGCACCAACTTACAAATTCTATTTGAACCAGAAATAATCTTACATTACGGCTGTGTTCCACTTCACCAGCTGACTGAACATACTGATGGGTTTTAATCTAAAAATAAAAACAAGGGAATCTTAAAAATGAAATCATGTGGGCAGAGAGCAGAGAACTATGGGGTTTATTATACGTTTGTGCTGCAAATGTTTATGACAACCTTTTTTTGGTTTGGTTTTTTTACTATAAACCAAACCATTAACAGCATACAGATTTCCCCCCAATCATTTAATATTCCAAAACGTTCAAAGACCTCACTTGTCATTAAGTCACTGGAGGATTGTGAGAAGATAGTCACTCATTAAAAGAATCTGTGACAGCTGCTCTATTTGAAAAGTTGTTTGTTTACATCATTCTTTTTTTTTCATTGGGAGGAATGAAATAATTCGCATAAATGCATGAACTCTTCTGATGAGGATCACTTAAAATTTGGTCATTAAACCAGTGAAAATGTCTTGATAAGCAGAGAGCAGGTGTAAATAATAAAACTAATTACGCTGTAATTCCATTTAGCGGCTGCGGTTTGCTAAATGGATCTGCTAAATGCTTGTACAGACTACAACAGTCCTTCATAGAAAAACAAGATATTAAGTGGGCGACAGCTGGTGCTGTTTCACAAAGTCAAACTGCCAGACCTTCCTATGACAGAAAAGCTTTTAGCAACATAACAACGTACAGAGCAGGTATCTGTACGTCATTTACACTCCTCAAACAAACGGATGACAGAAAAACACAACACTGATCACTCAACGATCCATGGTTGACTTCTACAAGAACAAGAAACCCAAACAAATGCGTTTATTCTAAATATCAGGACTTATGAAATATCTCTCAATGTATAAAGTTAACCCATCAAGAGGAATCTGATTGGACGAAACACTCTATGAGGCTGATTTTCAACATCTCCCTCCGTATCTTGGTGGCTACACACTGCCCAGTCCCAGTTTGTCTCAGGCACAAGACAAGACGTTGTAATAATAACACATGCAGTGGCTTAAAACCTGTGTTCTTGTGATACGGGTCTGCAGATAGCTGATGCTGTCGATATTGTGTCCATCTCTGAACTTATGATGACTATATAATGAACTTATATGACTGAAAAAGCATACAGTGTATAGAAGCCTTCCATGTGTTTTTACACCAGGAGCCAGTAATGTGATGGCACTATTTGGGCTTTTTTGTTTATTATATCAACACATGAGAAACCTGATGCAGAGGTGAGAAATGACGGCCTTCGTCTGACGCCGTCCCTGCAGCTGTAGTGACTGACAATCAACATGAGAAGAGGACAGAGACCTGTCCAGGTGAGCACAAGGAGACAACAGTGCAGTTCAGAAGGATCCAGAAAACAACTGAAAGCAGATCTTGAAAAAGAGGTGTGAGTTTGTGAGTTGTTCACTTTGTTTCCAATTAACGACACAGTAAATGGCTCCAAACTGAAGACTGTTTCTGCTTCTTAACTTTAATTATCTCCAGGAGCAGATGTTGCCAGTCTTTAAATGTCCTGATAAGGGCACGGCTGCTGAAAATCTCATCGCTCTCAGTTCAAAATCCAATTTTGATAGAAGATAATTACCTCAAGCTGATTAAAAATGGCACATATACACTATTAGATTCACAGCAATACTACATTAATACATCTAATGTGTGTGTACATTGCCAGGACAGGAAGGACACAAGTGTGTGGAAAACAAGCTTCTCTACTTTTGTTTCTACATTGCTTTTACTTTGTTTTAAAGCTACAAGTACTAACAATAGCAAGTGGCCCCTATTTCACCTAAATGGACCTGTGGTTGAGAAAATGAGGTAAGTTAATAAATGACAGTGTCTGGATTTATTTCTCTCCCAGTAAACAGTTTAAGAGTAACTGAAGTATAAAAGTAACTACACACTTGGATGTGATTACATGGATGATATTCAGTTTATCGTCATAGAGCACCGCTGGATAATGAAGTGGAAAAAACAAACAAACAGTGGTGTCCAACAATCGACAGGCCTGTTCAGGTTAATCACAGCTGCACACATATCTAAATACTCCAGACGCAACATTGATCCGGTGTGTTTTATCTATGAGAGCAGCAGCAGCAGCAGCAGCGAGCCAAAAAAACAAGCAAGAGTCACTAAAACTACCAAAACTATAGAAACACGGCCAAACCTGAACCGCTCAGCCAGGAATCCACCAAAACACAGCGAGCGTTATTTCAACCGTCTCTTTCCGTCCTTCAGAGGAGACACTTGACAGATGAAGTTTATCGATGAAATGTGTTAATTTCACTCCGTGGAACTCGTTTGCTTCCTACAGTGTGAGGAAAGCATGTCAACAGGTTTTTAATCAAGCAAGTTTTTAGATATATACTGAAAATAAAAATCCTCACAGGTGTGAAATAAATTACATAAAAGTCTGAAGGCCTCTCCGTTTGACCGTGAGAGCTAAACCTTTTGATTTTTTAACCGGCTTTAGAGTCTAACAATTTTCTCACTGCATACGTTCAAAGTTAACTGTTACATATAAATTCTGTGTGTGTGTGTGTGTGTGTGTGTGTGTGTGTGTGTGTGTGTGTGTAGTTACCCGGCATTTGTCCATGTGCAACTGACTTTTGATCTGCTTTTTTCCTCAACAAATAATAAAATACTAAGCTAGCTGTTCCCTCACAATGTCAGCCTGACACTGCAAACTTCCATAACCTTTAAATCAGAAGTGAGTTTTATAAATTTGCATCCAAATAGAGCAGAATTATTTATATAGATATATTTCCTTTATTTCCCTAATCCTTTCAGCATTGTGAGCCGGACATTCCTCTTTGTTGGCTTTCCTAGTTGATGAAGTCAAAACAACAACAGAAGACAAACAAACAAAAACTCTCATAATGTGTGCTAATGTATTTTCAGTACACAGACGGTGAAAGAATAGCAGAATGGGGTTACCATCGAACTGCCTGTCCTTAGCCTCTTCGCCCATCAGTCCATCTGCATTTTAACTTCGTCATCATTGAATCACTTCATCTCTGACACTGGAGTTTCCAATCACAGCAACATGCCTGCTTCGACTCTGTTCACATCTCTTCAAATCCCTGTTCCGATGCCAGATCTCCATGGGTGTCTCAAACATCTTCTAGTGGAATCACTGTTTAAACACCACTAAAAGAAATCTCATCCCCAAATCAGAAAGTGACGCGATTGTGCAGGAAACCTGTGCAGAGCTGTTATCGGTCACTTCTGTCTCCGGTGGAACGCTCTGTCCAGAGTCTGAATCCTTTTTACAGGAAATATACCTTTACCAACTCTTTGTTTCTTTTCCTGGGCTCTGGTCTTGAATGCATTTTCAGATTAATGATTTCATTATCAGGGTTTGTTTAGCTGTTCCTCTTTCTGTATGAATCCATGCATCCCAAAAAATATTTAACCCAGAAACATATACTGTGTGCTGTTGTCAAACTTTGTTAAACTGCCTTTGGGTCAGTCTAAATGACTTGTGCAGCAGACTGGAGGATTTTATTAAATGATAAATTTGACATTGAGGAATTCATGTACCTTGAGGGAAATAACATTTTTTTACATGTGCCATATTCTTGTTGTTTTTTTCTATAAACATTTTGGATTTCATTTTGTCAGTCAGACTTTAAAATGAACTGCCTAGTTGTAGCTATTTATTTTGTGCATATTTTTGTGTAGAAGGAGTTTTTATGTAAATATTGTAATAAATGCATCTGAAACCTGCAGGTCTGGAGCCACATGTGGCTTGTCAGCACTTCTGCAGTGGTTCCCTGGAACCCTCGCAAAATGACACGGAGATTTCTATTGTACATTATACATTTTTTTCATTCAAATCAAAATGTAGGTTCAGATGAATGACAATAACAGTTTCTGTCATATAAACTATGCATCTGTCATTTGTCAGACTTCGGAGATCTAAACATAAATACATTTTTTGAAATCTTAGAAGAAAATTGAGTTTAATTTAATGTGGGTAAAACCACACACCTACCTATTTGACCTAATTATTATTTTATATGTATTTAGTGTCCGTTTTTACTTTCTGCAACAGGCCCAGAGGAGAAAATGTAATTAATTGTTGTATTATTCTGTTCTGCATCATCTGTTGTTGTTGTTGTTGTTGTTGTTGTTGTTGTTGTTGTTGTTGTTGTTGTTGTTGTTGGAGGTGGTTTTGTTGTTTTGTGTTTCGGTTTATAAGTTGCACATGTTCTTGGTTCTTCCGCAGAACTTATAAGATATGAATAAATAAGCCGCGGGTTTCAGCCTATTCCTTTATCACTGTCAGTTAAATTGAACAGTATTTTGTTGGTCTTTTCTGCTCATTCAGCGATTCATTTGTTGTGGTTCATCCTTTTGAAATAGTTCTTTACATTGTAATGTATTATTTTTTTTTTAAATTTATTAGCATTCTGCTTAATATAATTTAAAACTCCAGTGGTTTCATTCATTGATAGTAGCATAGAGCAGTTAAAATGTTCCTGATTATATTTTTATTCATTAACATTTTCGTGTAGATATGAAAAAAAAATACATGGAAAAGTTTCCAAGGTTTTATTTTGATGGAGGTGACCATGAAAGCTGTCTCTTTTTTCGTGGAAACACTTCCAGACTAATTTCCAAGAAGGATGTGGGTTTGTAAATAACAATGAGTTAGTTAAATGTATCGTTTGTTTGTTTAACAAGTGGTACAAACTGGATGTTTTTCCTCGCAAAACATGCCATTTTTTAAGTGCCTCGAACAAAGAGGAGCGGCATTGTGAAACATGAGAGATGCTGCGTTAAAGTCGAGGTCTTCAATCTATTCAAGAACCTTTGCTGCACTATCTTCACAATTCAGTTAGCTCAGTGCAATTGCTGTCTATTCAATGGCTGAGAAATTGAGTTTTAAGCCTGAAGCGCTGCCAACATCATGAAATGAGCAGAGAGAGAGAGAGAGAGAGAGAGAGAGCAAGAGAGAGAGAGAAATAAATGAAAGTATCTTCATCCTTCTGTGCCCACTTTGCAACCAGTGCACATTTATTTATTTTAAATGTGACACTTGAGAAAGTTTTTGACAACCATGTAAAAATCCCAGAGGTCCTTCATCTGTCCAGCACTGCTGTTCGGTCATTAAGTCCCAGCTACATAACCAAAGGCTTACACGGCCCATCCCTCCTCTATATGCAAAGCAGCGATTACTGGACAGGTTAGAAATTGTGTTATTTTCTCCATCTCACCAAGAACTGCTCATTCGTGGAAAAGGTGATTTGAGCGGACCACAATTACAAAGCTTGAGAGAGAAAATTGTGCACTTGACTCTGCCAGAGTCCAATTGGTTCCAACTTCTAGATGATGGGCAATCAAGGCTTTATTTATTTGGTCGTGTTTGGGTCCAAGAGTTGATTGAATTTTGGTATCAGTCCCCATCACTATTTTGTACTTGATTGCGTATGCAAAGCGTTCTGAGCCGGCCGCGCTGCCAAGCGCCCCCTACTGTATGGCACCGCTCCCCTTTGTGACTCATGCTTGTCATTGTTCTGTCGCTTTGATCAGCCCGAGTCAATCTTCTTTGCTTTGGCTGCCAGGCATCGCAGATTGGCGAGACTGTGTGACACAGAGCCAGATTCTCAGACGGCTCTCCTTCAGAAGCAAATACACTCAGAAATGACCCTAAATTTGGTTGTGTTGTCATTATGTGTGGAGTGACGACCATATGGGTCCATATGGCAGCGCTTGTCTGAAGCACCATATGTTATCGGAGCAAGCAGGCTGTGGTACTCATTTGAATAATATTGGTATCCCAAAGCAGGCCTTATGCTGCTGAATTCCATCACAGTGCTTTAAAGCCTTCTTCATTCCTCTGGAATTAGAAAAAGTAAGTGAGCTTCCGAATATCACAACTACATCTGAATGAGAATCAATATTAACTCCATTGCTTTTGCATTTGGTTCATGTTTTACTTCAGGCAGCCATATGTGGCAAACTGATTGGTTTATAGTTTGTTTCTGCTGGATTCATGCAGACAAAGAGAGAATAAATTGCACCATATGCCTCTATAGAAAGTAGCACCAAACAAAGGCTCCTCGCTATTGTTTTCATATTGTTTGTTTGACCGAGTGGACACAGAAGTTGTATTAAAACAGCCCGAACTGAAGAAAATTGCTTGCAGACCTGGCTTCTCCTCGAGTGAACCCCACCCTCTCTATCCGGTCTCTGTCAGCCGGGGTTAAGGATAGCTAGCAGCAGCTCCGCAGCCCCGCATCAGAAAACAAGATTCATTCTTAAAGCAAAACACCAGGATGCTTTCAACTCCCTCCAGGCAATAAAGGGACACAGAGAGCATTTTATATAGAGGTTGCAAGGTTGCACTTCATTACAGTGTGGACAGGTAGACATGCCAATGGTGTGTCTGCAGTTTATTTGGCTGTGCAGAGTCTCTGAGGTGGTAATAAAAAAACTGGGGAAAAAACAGAAAAAGTGTATATATATATATATATATGCAGGATGTTTGATTCAAAGCTATTCTGTTTACTCAGTGGGGCGATGTAGTCTGATAACACATTTCCCCCGTAGGGGCTATAATTTACTTCCGAAGGTGGACTTGGTTATCGTAAATTAAGCAAGAAGTCATCACCTTTGGCGTCCCACTGCATCAAACGGGAGTGACCATACATTACTGAGACACCGAGATGTGTTGGTAGCTTGTAGCTGCAGGGATAATGCTTTATAGTAAGTTTTGTAAAAATGTACTCTGTAACAGGGTGTTTGTCATTTACCGGTTCCAGTAAACGGCGTTCGCACAGTGTAACTGAACTCAAAATAACATTATTCATGGTTTTAAAAACTGTTAAAGAGAAAATGCAAATCAGCACTGTCACTGGTTGTGTACAAGAAGCAACCGACCAAAACTCCAACGGGAGACAAAAGAAGGAGGCTGAGATTAGTGAGAGAGAAAACTGAGGAAAACCAGACCTCAATGCAGCGATGAGGAGAAGCTCCCCCTCAGGCAGCACCTCTGCCTCGAAAATGTCTTCATTTAGCATTTAAAAATCGTTTCAAAAAGTACAACTGAAGCCAATAAAATACATAAATATACGGCTGCATTTCTTTGAAATAAAAGTTTTTGTTGCAGGTGTTTTGCTTATGAAAAATAGGCACAGTGGATGGGATCGTCATATTCATTCATTGATTCACAATTCATCTCAATTGTGGTTGTAAAACCACTTACTATTTTCCTACCTTATAGGCCAGAATTCTGAAATTATTAGTTGTTACACCTCTAAATGGATTCATCACTTGTAAAGTAATTTGTGTCTGAGTGAAATGCTTCAGCAGTTTCTGGAGAGGTTAGTAAAGAATCCTTTCAGGTTCGCGTTGAGTAAACTCATTAGAATATGAGTGTGTATAGGTCATATTCACTAACAATGTGGGACAGGGTTAGAACCGCTTCCACCTGCTAGTTGGCTACAACACCAATATATGAATGTAGCAGACTCCCATTATGAATCAATTCTGACATGAGTTCTGTCTAGGAAAGAGTAATTGTTGCTTCTTGAAATATGTACACTGACTATTTGCTACAAAGCCAAACATACATGAATGTCTATTTCCTGGATGAAAGTGTTGCTCTCTGTTTCAACTTCTGTTTCAAATTGCACCTTTTTTATACTTTGTATGACCTTGCATTCTTCACCTGAATTGTACTGTGTGTGATCTCGCTACTCTAAGAACCACAGTCGCCTCTAACTGTTCTGAAAACCTTCAAATCTGCTGCTTTGGAGACAACACCTTCACTTTTCATCTGGTGCCATCCACAACCACAGGGGTCTGAAAAGCTTCAGCTTGAGTGAAATATTCGCGCTTACCCCTGGTTTTCTAAATACATCGTATCTGAGCTGAATACCAACAGACATACTCGTATACACATCAATTTTTATCCTGCATATAGCCCGGCACGCTGGCTGTCTGGGGTGCATTCCCGAAGTGCAGTTCACATAAATGATAGATGGAATACAGCTCTATTGTTATTTAGTGAAATACCAAATGCTGACTTTTTTTTTTTTTTTCTTATTGCAGAGTCAATTCAGAACTCCCTTATTGTCTCTCATTCAATGTACAGTATATACGAGAAACAGAAATACCTGGGCACATTTCATTTGCAGAGAGCAAACACTGTCCCCCTGCAGGCGCCGCGCTGCTGAGAGATGCTGTCAACCACACCGCAGACAGACACAACATAAACATCTCAGTTTAAATAAATCCAGAGCCACCCCTTTGTCTACAAACTTTGCTTCTGAAAAAATGTCATTGGCTCTTCTGACAAAGTTGTCACAGGTCAAGTTGTATTTCATATGGGTGCTGAGGCAGACTGGCGCTAGAGGTGAAATTAAAGGGCAAACCAGCAGAGCATTGAAGAAGAGCTGTGAAAACCAAACTTGGGGTATTGCTTCAGAGCTGTCATATGAAGGGGACATATAGTACACTCTCTGCCTCCTTCAAAGGGGCTACTGAAGGTAAATAATTCACAAAGCTCGGGCAGGTATACGTTGCTGTGAGTTTTCTTCGGTCTGACTCCCTCCGTGTGTTTTGTTCCTGCCGAGCCTCAAATAATGTATGAAAAAGGGAGGAAAAGTGTACCATTTCTCTGTGGAGAATTGGATTTTTCTTTCTGTCTCCTAACAGAATTTGTAAACAGAGCTCCAGAGTTTGATGAGGTCTTGTTCGGCTACATTGGGAGGCCTTGAGGTAAAATAGAGGAGAATGAGAACAGGGAGGCAGCAGAGAAGTGACTTTTCTCTCTCTCGTGGATTGAAGTGGTTTGGTGAGACCTTGGCTGAATATTGACAGGCGTCACTCAGTTATGATCCAGACTGCAATGAGTTTCAGTCTGGCCATCTTCCCAAAACAAGTCACTGCGGTTTTCTTATTTCCCAGTTTAGTTTGTTTCACAACTGGCTGATTTGCTTTGACTGGAGTCAAATCATAAATCCTGAAGCACATGTCTGCTTTAATCCTCATACATTTAACTCCTGGATTATCAAAAGTCCACGCTTGCTGTTAATGTCTTGGGAATGTGTGTTTGAGTTACTGACTGTTTCAAATGATAGATGACACATCAGCTCTCCGAAAACATCTTCATCACTGCTCGCTGTATCGGCCATAAATCCTGTACACTCCATTTTTCTCAAAGATGTTTTCATTATAGATAATCATTATCATTCTGACTGCTGTTCAAGAGTCTGCCTTCATGAAGAACAGCGGGCTTCAATGAGCTATTTGAACTGAAACAATCTGCGGTGATTGAAAGATTTGTTCAAGCTGAAGATTATGCAGTGCTTTAAATAAAGATATCTTAGATGAGTGTTCGCACAGTGCAATGACATGGGGACATGTGGTTTTTATGCAGGCAGGCTACTGAGAGTGACAAATGGAAGAACTGCAGTACAATTTGTAGTTCTGATAATTAATTTATCTTACAAAAAAAATCGGTGGTTTCAGTCATGCAGAATTGTTAAACTGTTTTTACATAACACATTGCAAGCTTTGATTTTCAGGATCAGCAGAAGACATGAATTAGCAATGAAGTAAACAATTTTGATGGCTTTAACTCAACAGCAGACCACATGTTAATCCATCTTGAGATGATAATTTAACCCATTTGGGTTGTATTTTTTCCAATAGTTGGGTCAACTCATAGTTGAATGGCAAAAAGTGTGGTCATAAGTTATTTTAAAGGCAAAACAGCACTAAAAAATGTAGTTTACAAAACAAAGGAACTGGACATAGCAATATTTTGGAATCAAGGGCAAATCCCATCTAGGAGATCATAGTTGCAGCCAAGAGAAGAGGGATGAAATCCAGTTCAGGGTGACCTCTGCATGCAACAACTCTCCTGTTCCATTAGACCAAAAACACTTGAAACTACTCTACTGAATCAAAATTGAATTTTCTCCACTCTCATACTCTCAATATCAGCAACAATGCATTATCCCTCCAAGGTCAACCGGGTCACGCAGCTCAGTCCTGCAGAGATTTGCTTCAGAGTCGTGTTATTTGGGCAGGGCTGATTGGCTGATTGCAGCCACAGAGTAAATGTTCAACACTCAGTGCCATTAAACCCTTGTAAATGGGAGTTCTGCTTATCCATTGTTTATCCCCCCGTGCCATTTGCAGGATATTTAGCTGATCACACAGTTTTGCTAAACTAAATTTAGAAATTCGCTTAGCTTTGGACACAAAAGCTAAGTGTTGCACTGCAACGTATTTACACATAATTGATGCTTGTGCAGAGTGGTAGGAGTGCGTAGCCATATATAGCGAAATGTTACATTAACCTGACGACAGCGACGGCAGATAAGCTTGAAAAAAGAGTTAGAACCACAGGGTTTTTTTTCTTTTCCTACCTAGCGGGTATCAAAATTCGTTTGGATTTATTTATTCATTTTGATTTTGTTGGTTGAATTATGTCAGTCAGTATGACTGCTTTTCTTTCCCCTGTCAACATTATAATTGTGATAATAATTAATACAATCTTGTATTCAATGTATGGATCTTCAGCGTAGTTGGTTAACTTGTTCTGCTTTATTACAGTAAAAAACATAATACAGAAAGACATGTAGAGATCAGCCCACACAACAAGTCTAGTCTGACACTCCTTGCCCTTCAGAAACGAGTCTTATTTCCTTTTTATAATACAATGTTTGATGCCAGCGTTGCACAGTAAATAACATGACTTAAAGCCTTGGAATACTGGTGGTGGTGTTTACTTGCTAATAGTTTATATATCACCTGATTTGATTATTTCCAGTGTTATGCGTGCTGAATTGTGCACCAAGTAAAAATGTGACCATATTTATTGCAGCACACATAAACATCTCATTGTTGTAGAGCAAAATTCTTCTTATTGGAAATAAAGAGACCCAATGTTAACCAAATGTTTACTTTCTCTTTAATGATTGTGTTGTTATTTTATGTGCACTTTCATTCAGGATATGTTGAATGCCATTGATGTGGGATCTGTGCATTCTGCCTCTCCTCATCCTCATCAGGTCGTTTCAGAGGCTAAAAGAGGCGAGGTGGTGTCCGTGTGGACAGCAGACCGCCACAGTGGGACTAAGACACACTAATGAGTTGCATGTCATGCTTCGAACACTGTTTCTGTTGTGGGAAGCTGCCAGGTCATCTCGGCCACACACACTGGGTGAGTTTGGTGGAGAGAGGAGCTCCTTTCAGTGCCTGGAGAAGACCATTGATAATCACTCTGCTGGGCCAAACTACAGCTGGAGGGGAGGAACTTAATGGCGCAATCTATACGACCCTGACAGCCTCTTCGTTTTCTGATAGCAACTGTGTGTGTTGTTGGCTTCAAAAACAGCTTATTAACCATTGAGTTATTATCTTGTTGCCACAGACCAAATTTACCATGTGTGCTTCACATCAGTCTAACTTCTTAATGTTGATGATGAAAACCTCAAGAAACACCAAAAACCAGAGATTTGTGTCTAAATTCTTTCTAGTTTCACCCAAGACTTCTGCAGGTGTGTGGAGTTTGCATGTTGCCCCTGTGCATGCATGTTTTTTTCTCCAGTTACTTAATAGTCTCTCTGTGTTCACCTTGTAATGGACTATATTCATCTGGATTCAGCTGTAATTGATCTGAATGAAAGACTGATCGTTTAAAAAAAAAATTGTGTGACTGTGGATGAAACCAACTCAGAACATACTGAATTCCTCTTTTGTTCCATGTGATTGATTCATTCACTCTAAAACCTTTTACAACATTTACATAGGAAAGATGTTGAAAAGGAATTATGTAAGAACAGTATTGATTTTGTGGCAGGATTTAAAAGCACCTTTGACCATCTTGGGTATATCAGTGATGACAAAATAAACAGAATGATAAATGAGTGTGTGTGTGTGTGTGTGTGTGTGTGTGTGTGTGTGTGTGTGTGTGTGTGTGTGTGTGTGTGTGTGTGTGTGTGTGTGTGTGTGTGTGCACGGCAGGGGGGAAGGTGAACCCTTTTCATGCTTGACCATGTGTTCACTGTGGGCCTTTAATTAGAAGAGGGTGAGCAGAACCGATAATGGCGAGCGGGAAAAGACATAGGTGTCATTAGGATAATCAGTGCCACAAATGAGATTTTGATGCAGTGTGTCCGACAGGTGTAGTGGCAAGATAGGGGACGGAGAGGCTCCTCCAGCTGTGTTTACACTCTTTGTGTGGAACAAAAGGGGTCTTGTCACCATATTTATCATGACTGATGCAACTGCTGGAGAATACTTAGCGCGTATTTAGATGAAACACTGGTGGGAGGGGCAGCACTGGTGGATTTTCATATTCTATCTGACAGGTGAAGCAAGCTGCAGCATCCAGGAGAGCATCATCATCATCATCTGCAGCAGTTTACATTTCTGGGATTGATTCTCCGGTCCTCCGTACGTCGCTGTCCAGCACATGCCTTGCTATCGTGCGCCATCTTCAAGCAACCTCTCAGCCGAGCCTGGGGGAAATCACACCGCTCACAACATCTCAGCACGACGTCCCTCCCTCTCATTCACTGTAGCCGCGTAGCATTTTGAATTGCTAATGACGAATGATGCTCTGAAGAGAAATCACATCGGCACATGCTTGACAGCGAGGAGCATTAAAAAGAGGAGAAAAAAGAAGGGGAGCGACAACAGTACTCTTGACTGATCATTGTGGAGATCTCATCGGCGGCTCTTTTTTTTTTTTAAACATAAAGCGGCTCTGTTCCATTCTGATGGGCTTTGGATGAGCACAGTGAGTTTGGACTGATTTGAAGAACAATGCAGTGGATGTGCAGTTCTATAGACTGAATAATGAGGTTGTGTGCTTCACAGAGCAACCACCACCACCACCACCCCTGCCTCCCCCTCCTCTCTTTCACAGACCCCATCCCCCCATCTTCCTGATACCCCTCTTTGATGGAGCTGATATATGCATCAGCAACACTTTCATGGGGTGCCAAGTATCACTGGGTTAGAAGCCCACTGTCCTATCGACGTCTAACGCTCTGATTACTCACACCACAACGTTTCCACCTGGAATGCAAATGAAACAAAGCCTATTGGCTCATCAAAGCTGCATCGCTATAATTGCTGGTGAAACAGTCTCAGAGCTCTTTCCCTTTCAGTCTACCTGGTTTTATTTACTCTCAGTACATTGCCACAGTATGTGTTGATCACACACAGGGAAAAAAAAGAGAGAGAGAAATGTTAACCTTTCTGGTACAATGGAGGTACACTAGCCCATGGCTTCTGACTGAGAAAGGGCATTCTTTCTGTTTTAATGGCTGCCAAACCACATAGGGAATATGATTCATGTAGAGCAGAGCATAGTTATAGCTGAATGTTGTCTCTGTGCAGCCCTGAAATACCATGGCCTTGACTAGATTCCCATGGCTATAATTAGATACCGTGGTTCTGAACCCAAGGTGAATCAATGTCTTAAACATCTCATTCTCCTGCTGGATGCCAAAAGCTTCATTTCTTTCTCTCTCTCTCTCTCCCCCCCTGTCCACCACCACACACCCCCCACCCTCCCAACCCCTCCTTCCTCTCACTTCATTTGGTCTGGATCAAAATGAGCACCACAAAATAGCCCTGCTGTGTTATTGTTGTGCAGCGCTCGGAGGCTCGCTGAATGCGGTTTTGTGTTCTTCACTCGCGTCCTGACCACAACAGAGCCCACCGTGCGCACAAGAGCTCGGCTTTCTTTTCTTTTTCTTTTTCTTTTTTTTTGTTGCAGCACACCAAGGTTTTAGCCCTGAGGGGCTACGGCGCTCTTAATCAAACTAATGACCGGCCAATAATGAGGACAGTTTGTGCAGATCTTGTTTGTGTGCACGAGTATCAATAAACTACTGCGTTTATTGTGGAGCCCTGGCCAAAATGTTATTGTTCGGCTTGCATCCATTGTGGCGCTTTTAGGAGGCGAGGTCAATGTCAAAGCCTCATTGCCCACAAATGAAAATATCTCTATGCATTCATGCCTCAGTGCTTATGAATACATACATAAGTAAGCCAAATGAAACTGAACAGATATCCCAAGAGGCTGTTTGTGCTCTGTTGATAGCGTTCGATTTAACATGCGCTCTTTGTATCTGTGTACAAGGAGACGTGTTTCAGTGCTATGAGCTCAATATTTCTTAACCACCACTACTGATTGTGTATGATTTGTGTTCGTGGTGGTTACTGCTCAGCGTGCACGTGTTAAAAAAAAAAAAAAAAAAAAAAAAAATCATTGTGTATGAATGGCATACTTATTCAACTGCTTGGAGATTTAAAAGGGGATTACAAGGTTTCTCTCCAGAGATGAATTTGCTCCATTTAAACAAAACTCTGCTCAAATCCAGGAGGCAGGCCTGTGTGCAGCGTCGATCAGCTGTTTAAGGTGCAGTTTATGGAGGCTTAAAACTCTTTAATTGACGCTTTCTGCCAGAGTTGAATAGTGGGTCTCCAGAGTAATCAGTATGCATTAAATCTCATCTCTCTTTGTGAATATTAGCCTTTCTATAGAAGACAGGGGGAGCATAAAGAGAGAGGGAGGTGCAGGTCCCTCACCATAAATACTGTGATTCAAACACACGAGAAACAAGGATTCCTCTTGCTTTTGGCTGCACTTGTAATTACTAGTGGCTTGTTTATAGAAAAAAATTATTTTTTTTTAAAATTAAAAAACTAAATTTCAGAAGTTCTGATGAAAACATATACTTCTCTTTTCACACCTTTTCCTTTCAGCGTAGAACTCCCATAAATTAAACATTTCAAATAGCCTTGCCAATTTTCTTTTTTTTTCCCCTGTATGCACATGAATACTGCATGAGCATGTTTTACTTGAAGAGCACAGAGAGAATGAATCTGTGATTAATAGAAGAATAATGGAAGTGTAATAGAAATTACATTTGGAACATTCATAATCTGCTTCCCCTCTCTTTGTTCAAATATAAATGCTTCAGGCTCCAATTTTCATTTTCACTTTGAATAATGAGACGGTAAATTGAAGAGCATGGCACAGCTAAAAGAGAAGGAGAACTTTCAAGTTCAGGCGAAATGTATTCTGACCTTGGTCTTTTTTCTTCTTTTTTTCCTGGACAAAAAATTCATCTGATGCAGTCAAAGAGTGATTCAAATGTAAATCAGAAATGCAGTATGATCAAAGTTAAATTGCCATTTGACTTCTGCAAGTCGCTGCATCTCTGTCATTGGCGGGTGATACCAGCAGTACATACTACTGTTGTCAAGATACGGTAGTGGGTGTGTGTGTGTGTGTGTGTGTGTGTGTGTGTGTGTATATATATATATATATATATATATATATATATATATATATGTATGTATATTTATACTGTGTGTGTGTGTGTGTGTGTGTGTGTGTGTGTGTGTGTGTGTGTGTGTGATCCATCATCTTGTGCACATAATAAGCTGGTCTTTTTCTCTTCATGCTCACTGTTGATGCATGGAGATGATGACTTTGTGCAGCATCTTAAAGGAAACCAGGTTTTATGTGTGTGTGTGTGTGTGTGTGAGGCATCAGTGTATTTATTGCATGTCACTCATGTCCTGTGTGGTGCTTGTAAAGGGGGAGACGCTGCTTTTCATACTAATGTGAAAAATGAGCCTCCATATTGAATTTAAATCGAAGAATCAATTTTGAATGTAGGAATCAAGATCTGTGATGACACAGCAGACACACACACACTCGCACACGCACACACACACACACACACACACACACACACACACACACCTCCCTCTCAGCCCATAAGTACAAACGTATCATAAGAGTGATTTTATTTAATTATTTCATTTCGAGCTACTCACAGTGAATATTTCTGACTCTGAATATTATCTGGAACAGGACTGAAGGGGAATTCCACTATTCGGCAAGACATTTGCATAACCCCCAGTCCCTTCTGCCCTCTGAGCTCACCACTGTAGCAAGGTTTCATTTGATCTTTTCATACAGCCACACCACACACACACACGCACACACACACACACACTTTTCCACCACTGTTCGTTCCCCTTGAAATTCTCATCATTTGCTCAGAGCCAGAGTAAATGTCTTGCTTTGAAACTGATATATTTGTATCAAGCATTAGTTTCTAAGGAGTCAGTGCTGATTTTATGGTTTGATTTCAGTATTTGGACTGACACATTACAAAGTAATATGTAACTGTAACGGCATTACTTCTGACAGTATGGTGTTGTCACGATCATTATTAATCATGACAATTGTGTACTTTGTTTTCCTGAGTTCATCATTTGTTATTTTTGTCTTGGATTTAAAAACAGTTGCAGAGCTGCTGTCTCTCTCTGTCCAGTTAAACCAGGTGCCTTAAGGCTCCTGTACGGAGTTTTGAAAGAGAGAGGTTTTTTCCGCCCTCCTTCTGCTTTCATGAGCGACCAAGCCACGCCCCTTTAATAATGTACGCGAATTATCCGTCGGGTGAAAATGAGAGCCTCTGAGTCCTACAGCATCCTCCATGTTTAGCTGTTTACGGTGGATGTTCAGCAGACAGTGGATATATCCGAGGTAAGCGCGGCGGCTGCTGCGTAGCTAACTCACCTCTGCCTGGGCGAGCGGCCGTGCTCTCTGGCTGTGTGCACATGTTGATTGACGGCACGACAAGCCGGAAGCTCGAAATCTATTGGCTGATGCTGACCGGCGCTTTTTCGGATAACATGGGGGTCTATGAGACGAAGGCGGGGCTCATAAATAAATTTTTATGTTGCTTTATGCTAATATTATATTGTAGTATCGAACCAGACTGACACATTTAAGCTCAGTTGAAAAATGATACATACATTGGAAACGAACGGAAACTCCGGACAAGAGCTTTAACTTTTACCATTAGCTGCCGTGTAAAGACGAAACTTTCCTAAAATTATATTTGATAGATATTCTAAGATTGAAACTCAAGATTAATGCACATTTCCAGGTAACTTGTTATTTTTCTATATAACTAAAGTAAATCAATTCCTTTTGATAGTAATAAAAATAGCAAATTTATTGCAGTGTAAATTACTGTTTGAATTTGCTCTCAAACAATAAGATTAAAGGCAAAAACGTTAAAATTCAAAATTTCTGATTCTGGGCTCCTAAATTTGTTGTTGCTCTACTTGCATGAACGTAATAATCAGAAAACACACTTAATGTGGCAGTTTCTTCGGAGCGAGTGCAGCTCTGACCTGCATCTGTGTGCACAAATTCATTTTCAGGACTTTGAACCGGCGGCGGTGGTGTTTATATTCCCAGCAGTGATGCTGTTTCACAAAGTTAATTTAGGCAGTGAAATGGCATTATCTGCAGAAGTTACTATATAAACAACACATAATTTAACTATCTCCCAGGGTTGCACTTGGTAATTTTCCCTAACCCAGAATAGTATAAATCCACGCAAGTACTTTTTATTTTGATTCTTTTGTGATATAAATTGCCTGTACCGATGTATTCATACTTCATTGTGAGATGTATTTTTCAGATAAACTAAATCAAGCAACAAAAGAGCTCTCGGCTACAGAACATTGGATTTACTGATCCAGTAATAGGTACCATAAATTCTGACTTACATGCAGCAGTGACAAATGGGACATCAGATAGGAAATTTCCTCTGGGAGTTTCATCCTTTTTCCTGAAATGGTTTCTACATGAAAGTAGTATTTATTCTGCTAAGTGGAAAGGTAAGGTGACAGAAGCAAGACATACTGCAGTGCATTCTTTATTACAAAAATATTATTACGGTGCCAGCTACATGATGTGGGTGCATCTGCTCCGGGAAAGTGTTTGTGACAGGATGTGACAACAACAAAGCCATTAAGAAAAAACTGTGTATACAATTTGAGCCCATAAATGTGATGTTTCAGAAGTGTATTCAGCTCTCCCTGGCACAAACACATGTTGATCATATCTACAAGAGAAACTAACTCCAGAAATCTAAACAGTTGGTGATGGATAGCCAAGCAAAAGACCTCTTTAGAGAACCAGAAATTCAACATTCAGTTAAAAAGATTTATTATACTTTTGGGTTGCATCTTTCATCCTCACAAATATTGTAAATCATGATGTGACACTTTCTAGAATAAGCACTGCAAGAAGCTGCACATTGCTTTTGTTTAGAAAGGAACTGTGGGAGTATCCAGCAGAGATAGGGGGCACCATGGAAAAAATGTTTGGTGATCACTAATCTGGAAGACCATCCTTCCAAACTGAAAGCCAAACAGTCCGGGCTGCATCGCCAAGGCCTGGATATATTTCCAGTGTGAAGTTTTGTTGCTTTATTGATGTGAAATAGATGGGAAGAGTGAAATATCTAAATGACAGAAAACAAACAAGTAACACAACATATCAGTTTAGCCAGTTAAAAAGACAATAAATGTCTGAAAATTAAAACAGATTACAAATAGACACAGATCAATAATGTAAGTGAACTTGAACATCAGCCAATACAAACAGAAAATGATTCCAGCAAGATAGAAAGAGAAACAAACTACGAAATATGACATGCTGTTGAACTCAAGCCCCTGAAAGCAACCTGAGAGAGAAAAATATCAATCTGAAGAACTCAACAGTCACGAAACAACACCGAGCCTCTTGAAAGATCCTTCTTCCCCACAGTGGAGGTGTCTGTCAGGGTTTGGCTTCACTGTAATAGTTTGGAAACTCAGAGATCATAAAGATGGTCGGCGGCTTTTTTCCAGGGGAATCAGAGGGTCTTTTAGGTTAGGAGGCACCGAATGACACCAATCCAACAGAAAGTCAAGGAATCAACTGCAAAGTTTTAAGAAAAGAGATGCACAATGAATGCTGACAGCTACAAAACAGCCAGAAAAAGATTCCGAATCATCAATCAAAATGATGTCAAAGAGATGATAATCCAGACTCTTTCTTCTTACAGACAAGAGAAAAAAGTACAGAAGAAAGCTGAAGCCCACCTGACCAGTCTGCTGTAATGAGGCCGTCACTATCTGGGAGAAGACTGGGTGATCAATACCACTTTTGACACTTTTTCTAAGTAAACAGAGCCTCTGGACAGTTTGAGACCCATTTGAACGGCGTGTTTTATTTTATTGATCAAACACTCTGCGTCTGTCTGTGACCCATTTCTGTTATTTCCCTTACATGAATAAAAAAAGAAAAGAAAGGAAGCCTCTTACTACACTCAACATAATCCTCCCTCTTACGTTAGCTCCGCCCCTTTTCTACATTCACAGTGATCATATAACATCTCTGTGTTCTTAAGCGAATCCTGTTTTCGCTGTGCAGCCTTGATTACTTCCGGCTGGCGAGTCAGGAGGAGCAGCTGACCTACATCCCAGCATCAGATCAGCATCACAGTGGGCGTGGCTTCACGGTGCATTTAGCATCCGCACCGACGGCCAAAAACATGCCCTGCTTCTGAAAGAACAAGATCTGCTGTTTGTTTGACTTGTCTTTATTTTTTTACGCTGAATGAAACACGAGCACAACCAAATACACACACAAAAAAAGAAATCTTACCGTTTTACAGTTGCAATATATTTCTAACATAGAAAAATGTGCATTGAAAACAAGGCTCTAAAGGATCTTTCAGAGTGGATAAAATGTTCCACCTGGGACTGAGCCCAGCCACCACCCCACTTTCTTCACCGTAGTCCCCAAACTAGCTGAGCGTGTGTTTCGTGACATTCCTCCGCATTCACACGTCAGCGCTGAGTGGATTTAGTGTGTGTATCCTCCACCAGCTGTTGTCAGTAACATGAGACGTTAATGTACGAAACAGTAAATCAAAGTAAAATGCCTCCTTGCATTTTCACAGTTAATACAAACATGTAAATGTCCAAATAAATTACTAAGTTCCTCCAATTATAATATGGATGTGTTTCTGGAGCGTGCGTGAGCGTAAAGGGGGTGGGGGGGACGATCGAGCCCTGTTCAACTAGACAAGCCATTTCTGCCCACAGTCCTTCAAATGTAACTTTTGTGGAGCCAGAAAACCTATTTGAGCTTCAAAAATGAAGATTAACACCCCTCATGAGCTTTTCATTTGTAATTATGCTGTGTAAGCAAAAAACTGGAGCTTATGTAGCTGAAATGGTTGGAATTAAGTCCAACTGTTTTCACAAAAGGTGTCAGGAGGGGAACTTTAATCATCTTACTTGATGAAAGCCTTAAACACTATTTTTATTCCAAATTCACATTCATCACATTTGAAAAGTATTGTGCAACAAAGTTCTTGTTTTATTTTCCTTTAAACTGATGAGGATTCATCACTGATGGGGTGAGGAGCAGCAAAATCAGTCTTTGCAGTTGTGTGAAAACATTTGTGAAATTAGTTGTACCTAAAACACATTATTGTTTTAAATATTTTACAGATGTAGATTATATGAATGAGATTATCCTAACAGAACTTTATTAACCGAGGCAAATATAAAATCCTAGCATTATGAGTGTATAGTTGATCGATGAATACTT
Organism: Salarias fasciatus; assembly: GCF_902148845.1. NCBI lineage: Eukaryota > Metazoa > Chordata > Actinopteri > Blenniiformes > Blenniidae > Salarias > Salarias fasciatus. Next base: position 12,095,461 of record NC_043745.1, on the reverse strand, counting down.
TATTAATCCCACTGGGATGTTTCTTGACCGAATTACCCCATCGGTGGGCGGCCACATTCTGAGGAGCTGGTGGTGGTCAAGGGTCTTGCATGTTTTAGGACTGTGGGAGGAAACCGGATTACCTGGTGAAATTGACGTGCACACAGGGAGAAGTCAAACCCTCTCCTCGCTGTGAGGCGATAACCGCTGCGCCACCGTGTAACCAAATAAATAAAAATAGATAATAAATAAGATTTACTCCTCATAATCCTTGTGTAATCACAGTTTTTAGTAACTTTTACTGCTGTAATGTTAACATCAAGTGAAATGTGCTTGAACATTCTTGAAAATACTGAGTAAACCTCTGGGAAATCTTGAAGAAGGTCAAGTTTACTTTTTTAAGTTACAAGATTTAACAGTACCTGAATGACTGGGAATACAGTAGTTAATCATTCTAATACACTATTAACATATAATACTAACAATTAAATACGTTAGATGTTAAAAGGTGCAACAGTACTGCAGTTACATATCAAAAAAATCAATCTTTACTTTCCAAACATAAGTATGCTGCCGGAGATGTGAGTCAGAATAAAAACAAGCTGTAGTGAGTCAGTGACTGATCCACAGCAGCTCAGATTATGGAGTCATTTCCCAGTTTGCAAAATAAAGAAATGAGACGAAGAACTATAAATTCTTTGTAGTGGTGACCGTCTTTAAGACAGCAGTATTGATGTTAGTGCCAGGGATAGCATAATCCCATCCAGAAAGCAGAAAACTTCTCAAAAGTGTCGTGCAGTGACAGGCGGGGATGCAAGATGGAGGACATAAATCACTCCCATAAGCAGGATGCGAGCTTCGACAGTATCGACACATAAAGGATGGAAACTGAACAAACTCAGTGACAAACAAGCAAAAGTAAAAAAAGAAAAAGAAATGAAGAAATGAGAGAAGACATGGCGTTGAGATTGAGACATGGAGCAGAAGAAATGCATAGTGCCTTTTATGTAGCGTCCCTGCATGGTTACTACAGCTTCCTCCGTCAGTCCAAAAGAAATATATGAAAGATGACTTGGTGCTCTGAGGCCAAGTTTGCACAAGGTTTCAAGTGAAAACATAATTTCTGTGTTTTTTGGTCTAAAAAGTCACACATTTGCATCCCCTCATGCACGTATAAAAGCATTATATACTATGGCCTTCTGAGCATCGTTGTCGTGAAAATGGAAACACAAAAAGCAACAAAGGTTATTCATTTTCACCAGAAAATGTCTAAGCTTCATATGTTTGTGTGATTCTATTGTTGTCTGTCTGTACTGATGGGAGGTTTGGAATGTTCACCCACCGCTATGAGAAAAAGAGAAACCTCCAGGAAAGTCTGAAAACGGCCTTGTAAAAGGTGTCAGTGCTGTATGCTGGAAAAAAAAAATCTTTCCAGCAATCTCTTAAATGACCGGGCGAATCATCTACCTTTTTTCTGCTCACAGCTGAAAACTTCTCATGGTTTCGCTGCTGATGCAACCCAAGCTAAAAGTGTTCTGGAATTCAAAAGTGGCGTTTGACTACATTTGGCATTAGATGCTCCTGAGGCAACATGGGAAATGTGTTAGCAACCGACTCACTTCACTATTACCGTCTTCATAATGTTATTCCACTTTTTTTTTTTTTTTTTTTTATGAGACTGTTGACCTGACAGAGCCTTGGTGGAAAATGTGAAGCCTCCGGGGTGAGATCGCCTTGCATAAGCACATTTCCCATTAGGATAGCACTGAAGGGCACCAGGAATTTCAGCAAGTCTCCTATCCACATACAATGTCAGTACTTTTGGAAAAAAAGGAACTTGTGCTCAACCGGACCAGCGAGAAAGGGATAAACATGCACAAACAGGAACGCACACAAACAAGAAATGGGATTTAAGATGAAGCAAAAAAACAAACTGTGATATAAACGTGCGTCCAAGCTTTATTTTGAAATGAAGACGTGAAGAGTGTGCAGCCCTCTGCAGCCCTCCTCACTCTCCCTCTCTCTCCCTCTCTGTCCATTCCCTCATGGTTAATTGAACAGAATAGTTTAGTGTGCAATTAATTATGATGTGCTGAGATGATGTATGGACCTGACAGGGCATTGTGGGTAATAATAGGGGAGATTTATTTACTGGTGCTGTGTAAGGCTCCTCTCACCCCTTGCAAAATTAATACAGTTTCTCTGATTCAAATTATGGAGGAAAATAGGAAGGAAATTGTGTCAGACACATACATATACAATACACTCGGGATTGCACAAGCACACACTCCGAGGCAAACAAACCAATGAACACACGCGCGCGCGCTCTCACACACTCGCGCGCTCAGGGAATCGATGTTGTTCTTGTAGGAAAATTGTAAATGTAAAACGGCAGAAATGAATCATGCTAATGGCATGGCTGACAGTTGTGCTCAATATTATGATTTCAAACCCCGAAAAGATTGATTACATAACCTCTTCTTTATTTACTCGGTGGAGGAAAGTATATTACTCCGCAGTGCTGCAGGATAAACATGAACTTAAGGGAAAAAAACTGTTCTGATGTGAGCGGAGCAGGAATGAGATGCATCAAAGCTGCTTTATATGGCTTTGGTAAGGAAAGAAAAAAGTAATAATTACAATTTCTGAAGTCCCATCATGAATTACCAGAAAAATAACCTCTCCCAGCTGTAGGTTTGGATAAGCTCAGTGAAAAGACTATCTGTTCAGCCCTCAAACATCTTCAAGGGATGCGGTTTTTACACACAGAGAAGACTGTTTTCCTTAATTTACTTTCTCTCTTTGACATTTTAAGTATATAGTGTCAGGTCCCAGAACTGAAGTGCCCTCTGCACCAGTACACACACTGGCCATTGTTTACATTCGGAGGACAATAATACACTATAATGCCTGTAAAACTACATGCTTGCTAAAACCAAGAAGCCGGGCCTTGATTTCTATCCCTATAGAGGGATTTACAGACAGCAGAAACACAGAATAACTTTTCTTACCAGCTCCATTCTGTACTTCATGTACATTTACTATAAATTCACAGTGAAGTGAACTGTTTTGCAGTTATATTTAGGACATTGAGAGGACAGAGTGTTTCGGACTCATCCTTCCTGAGAAAGTGGGAGATGTGTAACACTCAACAATCACATATTAGTTCACTTCTAAAGAAGCACAGGAAGTCTAAACCATGTTTAAAAGAAGCCATGTTGATAATGAATGAGTGCAGTATGTCTCCGCCCCTCAAGTTTGTTCCTCAAAATATGTGATTCCTCTTTTGTGCATTAGGTGGCAGTGATGAGTTGTTGAACTACAGGTTTTTTACATTTAGAACAGAGTTTCCGGAGTTTGTTTTTTCACAGTAACTACGAAAAATGTCACCCAGTGTTGTTTTTACTAAGCAATCTGCCTTTTTCTGATTGATCTGAGAACATACCAGATTGGAAGTGTGGAAAAGCTTTGGCCAGTCGGGTAGTTTGTGACCATCGGTAGCTACAGCAAGAGGCCCAATGTATTTAAGGTTTCCTTGTATGGGTGCAAGCTTCATATTTCCCGTACATGAGGCTGATCGACAGGGTGGCTTCCTGTTTTCAGGAAGACATGAAAGTTAAGATTTTCATTTACAAGTTACAGTTTGATTCATATAATCTGAAATTGTTATTTTTTCAGACAAAGGTGGAAATTAGCTCATCCTTTAACAGAAATGCTGCCGTCACTGCGGTTGGAGGCATTTCCTCAGCTCGTTCCTCTCCACTTTTATTCACAGACTTTACAATAAGATAATTTCTCTATTCTATCCTTTCTTAGATCTTCAAATCTTTTCTTATTCTCTTTCGTGACTCTTATTTTTCCCTGCAGCTTTGACTTTCTGCTCAGATGTGTTTGCTGTGACACTGACATTTTTAATAATTTCCTCCACCAACACATCCGACTCCACGGCGTCACATTTCAATTCGTGCTTGTTGGGGCTCAGAGCGCCATTCAATCACGCCATCGGAAATGCAAGCAAACAACAATGGAAACAATGCCATTCCCAGCAGATTGCTCTCGTGTGAACAGGACCTAATGGATGCAAAATGCTCACGTGAGTGCTACTGTAGGTGTGTGACGTTGCTCATGCTAACTGAAAGCGCAATCCATCTGACAGGCGTACAGTTTAAAACACTTCACAGGATCCTGATAAATTTCCCATGCCTGTCATTGAAATTACTTTGGTTTTATTCTAGTGGTTAATTTCAGGGTTTAAAGGGGAAAAAGCAGCAGTATGTGTAGCAGTCTGACATGGTCGCAGCTGAACTCCAGGGTAGCGCCACTTCGCAAAGGTTAACTTGACAACAAGGAACGTATCATGTGCACCACTCAGTGAAACCCGTTTAAAGAAGGACCCACATAGCAGTTGTTTTTTTTTTTTTTTTTTTTAGCTCTGCCACTGCAGGGTCATGGTTACATCCTTTGCAGGATCTGAGAGGAGAAGGTCTTTGCATTGAGACAGAGAAAAAAATAGCTGCAACTCAAAATTTTATGAACTACATTCAAGCAGATTTTGTTACACACTCAGATTTTTATTAATGATAATGAGTACTAGGCTGTCAGAGCAAACCGATGTCTGTTTTAGCCTGAAAACCTGGGTTCCATTAACATTTACTGATCTCGTGAAAAACATCTATTTCAAGAAATTTCAACATACGGATGATAAAATGATAACTCACAGTAAAAAAAAAAAAAAAAAAAAAAAAAAAAAAACCAGCACAGTAACCATTCTCACCTCACTGTGCAAATCATTAGGACTTCAATATGTGAGAAGTGTAACCTTTCAATCAACTCCGACATTCAGGCGATGCTGCTCTGTCCTGTTGAAATGTGTGCCTTCATCATGCCAAAAATCTATACAGCTCTCTAAGAACTGGCATACAGCAAGAGCTAATGTCTCATACAGGCTGCAATTTTAGCGGTCTTGTAATTACAGTAATTGCTACATTGTACGACATGGATTTCATAAAGCTGGGTACTGCACACTTGTGACTCCAGTGAATTGGAGGTGACTGTCAGTCCTCTGACGCTCACTTCTATATTCTGTCTTGTCTGGTATCTTGATAGGTCCCAGAGTGTCGTGCGTTGTTAATGATGGTGACAATTATATACCCTAACAGCTGATGTTTAAATGTTATGTACTATTATTAGTCTTTTTTTTTTAATAGATGCGTCTTTGTAATTATTCCAGTCATGTCCTGTTTGGTGCTCCGTGTCCTCATGCCATGTAATTTATTTCTTGGTTCTGTCTTGTAATGTTTTAAGTTTCATGCTGAGGATAATGTCTGTTGTAAGTTTGATGTCTGGCTTCATGTTTCGTGTGTGGTGTGTTAGACGTCCTGTCCTTTCACTCTGTCCCTCTTCTCGCCGAGGATCTTGTTGATCTCTCCTCTAAATAGATGATTCCTCCCGTGTTCATGTTGCTACTCCTGCAGTATATTGTCTTAGCTCTTGTCTGTTGCTAGTTTATCTTCCTATATTGTATTTTTTCCTCCACGTTCTGGTCTTCAATCAGCCTTCTTCTCACCGCATATGGCCGGTTTTGGTTCTCATCCTCATCTGTCGCTGCTTTTGAGTCTTCTGTCCACACGTCTCAGTCTGCACGTTGTCTTGTAGATCATCAGCACGTACCACCGGCACCTCAGGAAATAAACAAAGCCAACAAGGAATTAACAGTCTTTTTCAATCGTGTTTTTGTTTCAGATTATATAGTTTTATTGAAACAGACCGAGAATGCTGATGTGGTCCAGAATTTTACCTGTAAATCTCTTGTCACTCACTGTCAGAAAATTGTCTCAGGCTGTCGGTGGTGGCACAACCACAACAGCAGTTGCCTGTGAACACCTCTAACTGTACGGTGTAGATTTTTAATGCATCAACAGAGATATCACTGCCAGTTTCTCTACACAGTGCACCGCCCCCTGAAGATCTGGGTACAGGCCACACAGCAGTGGGAGTGATAAAGACAGTGGGGCTAACTGGAGCTCACACACACACACACACACACACACACACACACACACACACACACACACACGGATGGCAGGTAAAGGTGGCCAAGGTGTGATGTGATGAGATGAAATTCCTCAGATAACAAGAAGTGAAGTTTGTAAAACTCGTACTTTTCTTGCTCATGACTGTATCTGACAGTGAATCTTGAAACAGTCTGAGCAAGCAGGAAGTTTTCTCGGCAACAACACTTCGCAGAATGTTTTGTTTCCACTGAAATATCTCGCTTGGAGCATTTTTGGAAATGACATGAAGGGTGTAACCACGACTTTGTCCAACAACAGGTGTATCTCTGCAGAGGCCAACACTTTCCCACAGTCACCAATAAACAGCCATGCGATCAGCATTCGCTGCCCATCTGCACTGAATAACGCTCATTACGATCCCGCTGCACCTGGACACATAAATGAATGCAGATGCCTCCAAAGCATGTAAATATAAGCGAGGGAGACGGCATTTCCACGTGTGGGTGTGGTGTTTAGTCTGTATGGAGGCCAAATTGTATACAGTTTCATACAGCTGCAAGGTTTGGCGTGGAGAAAAGCACTTATGTCTCTGTCTGATCGATCGTTTTTCACCCACTGCTACTGCATTCTATAACTCTGCCCTGCTATAGTTAAACTTGATTCATGTATTTTCTTCACAAATGCTCCGAGAGCGGAAGAGCTATTGGGTAAAAGTTGTGCACAACACAAAGAGGCATTGATTGCTTTCTATTCCACCATCCAATTCTTTCACTCTTCCCCACAAGCGCTCTCTGGTGTCTCTCCATCTCTGGTTAAAAAAGCACCTTGCTTCTTGGCGTCGCCGTTCCATTTAGCAACATGTGGGCTCTCTGCCAGCTGCTTTCATTGTTACATAAATGAAACAAATCCCCGCTGTGTTTGAAATGATGTGGACATGGAAAAGGATGATATTACTTCTCCATCAGGAGTTGGTCCAAGTACCAGGAAGCTTGTTAAAAAAAAGGGTTGGTATGTTTGGACCATAAGGAGGCCATTCTCAAAGAGTGGGGCAAAGGGAGCAAATTAAATCTAGATGCCACTGGAGAATAGTAATGCTTTACTAATTTCTCACAATGGAAACTAAGCAGCAAAAGGATTATATAACACTGATACAACAGTAAACAGCCATTTATGAGAACAGTTTACAACAGTTTTCCACGGGGATTTGTCTGCAGTATAATCCAAACATCACATGATATGTAAACAGATGTGCCTGAAATTGAAAATGCCTGGCTGACAAGTGTTTTTGATCCACTCCAGTGATTGAGGTCAACACTACTTTTCATAAGCTCCTCTGTTTATATGAAGGCCATTACCTCATACAGTTACATTTCACTGTACTGCAGCAGTGTTGGAGTAGCATGCATGCGTGTGTGTGTGTGTGTGTGTGTGTGTGTGTGTGTGTGTATGTGGATGTATACAGATTGTGCGGCCATATGAATGTGCAGGGAGATGCACACGCCTGAACGAAGCAGACAGCCCGAGGCAGGAGAGAAACCCGTCTCCACCAGAGATCCCCAAACTAGCCAAACCACCTCTCAAGGTTTCTCGGTTTGTTTTTATTTTATTTTTTCCTTACATAATTTACACCTCTGTTTTGAGAAAAGTTATATTTTTCAGCTGTTCACATTTTTTGGCTTTATTATTTATTTACAGCTGTGACTATTTATTTAGGGCTGAAATAAATAAGCATGTGCACACAGCTTCACCCCAGAGTGATGAAATGTATGGCATCAAGTCTCCAATAAGATAATTTATAAGGCATGGATGGTGTGTAGGAGGGACCTTACAAAGTTTAAAAACTACAAAGGAGGTGTTTGATTATAAAAGGAAAAACAGATTATTCCAATTTTTCCACATTTTGGAGGAGAAGCAGACATAATTCAGCTGAGATTCAGAAGTGAACAGTGAATGGTAAGTACTACAACAACCAATAATTTAATAATTCACAACAACAGTATAAATACCAATGAAGCTGTCATTCTGATGATGATAAATTTCTGATTCATAGCAGCAATTTTTTTTAAATGCTTCAATCATGTATTAACTTATTATAGTATTGGTAAATGTCATCATGATGAAGAATTAAAGCTCCTATTACCTTGTTCACATTGGAAAAGGCTAAAATTATTCCATTAGTGGCTGGAATTATAGTATTAGATATTAACATAAGTTAAAAAAAATGTATGAAAAGTTCAGTTATTTCAGATTTTTCAGGAATATTTTATTAAATCTTCACAGTTAAACTAAATTTAGATTTCATCCATTCACAGGTTGCTATGCTGTCATTTTTCCGGCGGCCTGGATCACTTGAGATCAAATTAGACTGTGAGTAGCCTCCAAATTAAATAAGTTTGGGACCTCTGCTTTATGGTTTTAAAAAAGGTGAGGGTGAAATCCTGAGATCCTCAAATTAAACCTTGTTTCTGCTGTTTTATAACCAGTTTTCTCTTATTTCTCTGTGACACAGAGGTCCATCCTCTCCAAATTCCACAAACAACGCATAAATTAGTCGTATTACTGCCCTGACCAAAACGTCCCCTCATTAAAATGATTGCTTCATTTTGAATAAACACTTTTCTCAGTCCTTTCGCTGAATGAAGTCCTGCTGCTGAGAAGGTTCTCTAAATGAATCTGCTGCTGAAAATAGTCCTGGATATCACTGCATTTTGAGATTTGTTTATACCAACTATTCATCTTCAGCAGCAGCACAGACGTGGAACACACGCAGGGATGTCAGGAGGTATTAATTAGTGTAGTTTGGTTCCCCATTACGTCTGACAATAACAACAACGAGCACCGTTGTTGGCCCTGAGCCAAAAATAAATAAATAAATAAACACCATACACAAATTATCACCTTATAAATTGACATTACTTTACATGAGCAGTTCCTTTCATATGCGTACGATTCTTTGTTGGAATATTGACGGCCTCACCTCTAAAGATGGAGAATCAACAGCTAAGGGCTTTATGTTTGATGATGAGACTATAAAATACATTACGATGTGTTTATGGTGGTGAGGGGGGTGATTGAACAGGAACTTCACATAAGTGTTTATTCATCGCCTCGCTATATAAGAGAGTCAGAGAGAAAATAGATTAAATTCTACACGAGACCAGCGGATAAACATTTGACTCACTCCATCTCGTTGAAATGCATAAAACATCAGACCGCAGCCTTGCCGTGGACGATGCATTGTGGGACGCAGATTAGGGTGAAGCTCCTCGCCATGTTTTTAAGTGAGCTTAGTCTGAAGCGATGGAGGCACCAATCATCAGATACAGTGTGCTGCTATAAGGGCTAGTTTGTATGCAGTCAAACGGGCTCCCAGCTTGCCACAGGCATCTCTGTATCATTCTTCATTTAAGTGGTGCTTTGAAGAGTCCAGTGAAGTGTAGTGAGAGATAGGAGGGAAAACAGCTGCCTGTCACAGTGGATGTTTACTCTTTCGCAGCGGGCTTTGAATAACCCTTTTAAAGTGCTATTTATAATCAAATTCATTACATGCAGCTTTGAATGAGCCCAATCCCCCCCTCCTCCTTTTTTTTTTTTCAATCAAAGCAGCTTCGCTATTCTTAGATTAGCTAAAGTTTGAACTTTGGAGGAACATTTTGACCTTCCTCCTTCATAACTAAAGAAGCTCTACTTTATTTTTGCTGTGTAAACTGTAACAGATGATGTTGAAACAGTCCAGATGCAGTTTCAGTTAAAGGTTAGTTTCCGTCCTTATCAAACCATTCAAATTATGTTTTTTATATTAAGAAAAATAAAACCATTCTTTATGATGAAACACAATCTCTTCATTTTCAAAACTGATTTCAATTCATGCAAGTTTTTTTTTTTTTTTTTTTTTTTTTACATTTTAGATAATCAAACTATTTGAAGATATGTATAGATAAAATAGAGTATTTATGATAAAGTAGCTTTAATATGACTTCCTACATTATTCTTTTTACATGTTCTTGAGTTGCAAACATCAGTGAGGTGCACCGGCTGGGAAACAGTCTTGATTTAAAGGAGGCTGAGTGGTTGATACCAGCAGCAGCTCAACGAGGAGCAAAACCATCTAATGATGTTTTCTGTGATCGCTGTATATTCACAATCATTACACTGAAAGAAACACAACAAGCTCTGAACTGATCAAGTATATATACAGGGTAAATATATGGCCTGTAGCTCCTTGTCCAATAAAGACTTAATCTGTGAAGAGTAGAAACACGTAGCTTCAGGGACTTCTTCTGTATTTTCCTCACAGGACACAATTACCCCAATCCACAAAATAACATCTGTTTTTTATATACAGCTGTTACATTATTTTGATCATCAATCATAAAAATAAACACATATTGTTTAAATCCCTATGTTTGTCATCATATATGCATATATGTGTTGTTCCTGCAGTCGCTAATCTCCACATTTCTGTCACAGAAATGACCGGATTATCAAAAAACTCAGAAAAAACAGCAAAAACAATTCAATCTTCACATTAACTACATACAAGATACAAAACCTTTATGCTCAGTTGGAACTATAGTTTTTTGTTTGCCTTTCTCTTCTTGATTAAATAAGACCGAAGTAAAAGTGGTGGAATTCCAAAAACAGCCTAGCTCTGATACAACAGCATGATGTTGTGACTCTGCTCCATATCCTCATGAAGCTTTTTTTTACTACCCGACATTAACAGATATCCATGGTTTCTAAATTATTTTTTTTCAAATACGTTTATCCAGCACAACTAGAAAGGTATAGATTTACTGTCACTGTCAACATTATCATAAGGAAGTAAATGACAAAATCCATTAGAAAGTGTTCTAAGTGTGGGGAAATTAAAAAAAATTCAATTAACAACTAATTTTAACCCAGAAGGACTTCAGGCGTTACTTCACGTGCAGTGCGAGTGTCAGTGCTGCTTTTCTACTTTTGTCATTTGTCATTAATTTTCACATCTGGCACCAACGCTGCTTCTATAGTGACTAAAGTTGCATACATCTGTTCTCCCATGGGTTTACTGGTCTCAGAGGGAGGTGTGATCACACACATCCATGGTGTTTTGCTTCAGGCAAGAAAATGAATGTGCTCTTTAAGTCAAGTCAGGTTTGAAGTTTTTTCCTGTTATTTTAGGGGATTTATTGATGTGTGACTCAATGTGTTTGTAGATTTTTGCCTAAATGCTCTCAATAATTGAAATTGTGTTTGATAGTAATATTGATTAGCAAAATATTTTTCAAGCTGGTTATGTAAAACCTGCAGTTTGCATTTTCAAAACGTGTCTTTGAATGTAAAAGAGGTGGCGGAAATGTCATTATTTACTGAACAACAGGGCAGGACGGGTCAGGGTTTGACAACAGATGAGATTATGTGCATTTCCAACTATACGACTGAATGTAAAGCCGTCACACAGCAACACAGTCCTGAAGCAGCCCTCGTTATAGCAAGACTCTATTTTTATGGTGCCAATTACAACACAGTTATTTCACAAGGATAAAGATAGAAGAAGTCCGTACAAGCAGAAAAAAGGAAAAGTATCACCCCTTTGAACCTTATGTTGGGTTTTGAACACTGATAATCTGTGTGGATAAGTAGCACAGGGGAACTCACAAATCTGCAGCCTGTGCTTTATGCTGTGCACTGTGCACCATTAAATATGATCCACTGTATGAAGTCAGGATTCAGGGGGATGGGCGACCAGCAGACTTAAACCATACCACGAATTCTTTTAAAAGTATTTAAGAACGGTTTTTCTGCAAAATCCATGACCAAACTGAACTGTGATGAACTAACTGGTGTACTACTATTAACAGTATGGAAGTCATGCCATTTTTGGTACTTATTATATTCAGTGTTATTTCATCCAATTTGTAGCCAGTTAAAAAAAATGAAATTGTTCTATGTACAAAGTCAATAAAGCAATTTAAAATAACATCTGACGTAATCTTAAGAACCATCTGAGATCTTTGATGAAACCAGTTCCAGTTCAGGTGTTTACAAGGCTTAGTGTATAAAACCTACACATGTTAGATTAAAGAAAAAAAGCTGATTCAATCCATTGGAATTAGAGATCATAGTGACTTTCATTCATCTGAATTGAATGAAACGCCTTCAGAGCGCGAGTCCTCTGATGCTTTATGATTACAGGCCTGACTGTGGTGAAATCAGACACTTGACATGACAGAAACAGTGTAATTCAGTTTGAGCCACCAAAGACATCAGATCAGATCAATCACTAAGCGCAGGCCCGGCCGACTTGAAGCAAAATGAGCAACACGTCACAGAATCTCTGCCTCTCTCTGCTCACTTTCTGCTTTCCCATTGCTTCTTTTTTTTTTTTAGGGATTTCAGCCCTGAATCTGAACTCAATTTCTTTGCAGTTTCATGGAAGATTAATGAGCTGGTGCTTTGTGTGGCCTCTTGATATCCCCTCTGCAATGGAACTTAACAACCAATCACGAGTATAAAAGGTGACTCAAACCCAGTCGTCGGGCGGAATTGATACACTCTTTGGACTGGGTGGACTTTCCATTTCCCACCAAAAGAGATTAGACTAATTGTGAATCAAACCAAATGATTAACTTGAACACATTTTGAAAGGTTCTAAGGCATTTCAATTAACATGCAGGATACCACTGAATGGAGAGAGTTTAATGAGATCCAATTGTACTATTTGCCAAGGAAATACGATTAGTTGATTTATGTGTGTTTATGATGAATGTTTTATTCTTATTAAATGTGTCCTACTCATTATTAATCAAACACAAATGGAATACTGATATGGCAGTGCAGTTAATGAGACTGCTTATTAAACGAAGCCCATGCCGTTAACATTCCCAGCATACAATTTAATTATCTTTTTTCACTCCCGCTCTAATTATCTTTGATATTTTTCATCTTCACAAGGTCTGATGGCTATCTTATCTTAAAGGCACATAGCCAGGACTTGTATTATGCCTTCTGAGATCAAATAAGAGACTTGTCTGAGAACAGTGTCCTTTTTTCTCTCTCCTTCTTCTTCTTCTTCTGTCAAATGAGACAGAAAGATCAAAAGCAGCACTGAAGAATACTCTCATCACTGTGTACTATTTGACTTCCATCTCTCTCGTTTTCTGTGGAATCAAACACTGTGACTGAGGGGAGGTGGGCAGAAAACTAATAACACCAAGAAGACCACATTATGTATATATATGCATGCTTGAATCAATGCATGCACATATATGCACAAAGATGCCTTTTAAAAAAGAACACATACCCTGGCCTGAGTTCTGAGGGCTGCTCTTAATGCATTTTATGGTTATTTTCCATCCAGTTGGCCAATAATTCCTCTCTTCAAAAAAAAAAAAAAAAAAAAAAAAAAAAAAAAAACAACACTAAGCACAGGCGCCATTATACTTGCAGAGGAAGGGGTTGGAAAAGCAGTTACACTGAAGGATAAATGAAATAACTTTCATGATCAAACTGAAATGCTTTACAGCCTTCACTAGAGGGGAGAAAATGTCCCCGGAATACATCAGCAAGATTTAATCAAACATGGCTGCCAAAGGCCACACGGAGAAACACAAGACTGCGGCACAAATCACATTGTGTTTTGGGCTGATTGCTGTAAATGCTTATATACTGTAAACCTCTGAGAAGTAAGCAGGCAGAATGGCTTTAATGACCCCATAATGATATCTGTGATTGGGACGGTAATTACGTGAAGAGGGGGCGAGATGAACGGGGAGACAACTCTGCACATAACAAACGTTTCAATTGTGGAGATCAAAGAGAAGGAGACGTGCTCGGAGTGATTTAGATACAGTTGTCAGAGGCAGCTGCCGGCGTAATCATGCTGCCATATTCGTCAGTTGATGGGCTCTGATGAGCAGCCCGAGCTCAGCCAAATCATTATTAGATCCCCATTGTGATAAATGTTATTTATTGCTGTCAAGCGGCATTAATGTTTAATTCAGGGGTGGAAAATGAGCGGGGCAGAGCCGCATGGTTCGGCCCATTCACGGTCAGTTTGTGACAAAGGGGATGACTGAACACCAGCCAGACAAACTTCATCACATGGGAAAATAAAAGGCAAGTCTCTGCGTGTACGTGTAAGGAGGCAGGGGAGAGAGAGAGAGAGAAAGGAGGGGTGTAATGGCTCTAATTTGCATGTGTTTTAAAAGGGTAATGAAGTAATATGATGTTTATCTTTTCTGAAGAGTTTAATTTCTGCTGGCAGAGACCCAGAGCGCACCGTGACACAATATAATGAACAGCAACGTGAATGTGGGCCAGGCTATGTAATGGTAGCAGATGTGCAAGGGTCCAAGGGTAGAGGGAGAAAAAGAGAATGAAGGGTGGGGAGGGGTGGAGGAGGGGGGCTTCTGTTGTGATGGGCTGCAGATTGATGTGTGTGTGTGTGTGTGTGTGTTTGTGGAGGATGGAGGGGAGGGGCTGGAGGGGGCAGTCATGCTCAATGATTTATTCATTAAGTCCACTAACCAGAAGCCCGTGTTTGTTTGTTGACCCTCAAGTAGAAAGCCAGAGAAACACTTAAAACCTCCCTCCGTTCAGGTCACCATCGCCCTCTTTCTCTTTGTTCGCTGCGAACAGGAGACGTCTCACGCCGAACGGATCGCCGTCGTGTCTTTAACGTGTTGACGGCCGCGTCGAGCACCGCCTTTTCTCTTCCCGAGACTGCGGGAGAAGCACTGCGGAGAAATTGCCATGCCCAAGAGGTTCTGGTTCCTGAAATAAGATGATGATGTAAAAGGGGTCAGCTGCTAATCTTTATTCCCCGAGTAAAGCGCTCATTCATTATGTAACAGTTTGCATTTGTATTCAGGCCACAGACCCAGGGTGCAGAAACATTCAGAGAGCCACTCATAAAAAAACATCAATTTATTTTTACTTCTACAGCTCCCTCCTTTCTCCTTCTTCTCCCTCCCTCACTCATCCAGAGAGAGAGGAAGTCTTTATTATATGTTGCCTAACAAAGGAGAGCAGAAATGAAAAATCGTGTCGGCGATGGATCATATCAATAATGAAATCCCTTTGTTCAGAGCTGCCATCAAATATTTGCTTTGATAATGAGCCCAGATACACTTTTTTTTCTGCTCTGGTGTGCAAATGCTCTTCGTCAGTGTTTAATATTCAAATCAATATGGGGTGTTAGGAAAATGAAAGTCCTTGGTAAATACTTTTTTTTTTCTCCTGTCTTTGAAGTGTTGTAACTCTAAACTTTTAAATTCTGCTGTGTACATCAAAACACATTCACCATCGGTTTTATACTTTTACAAAGAAAAATACAGAAAGAAAAAGCAGTAAAAACAGTCCTGAATTTATTCACTCATCTACATTTTGTATACAAGCTGCCTGTGTGAGAGCCACACACACACACACACACACACACACACACACACACACACACACACACGGTTACATATAGCATTCCTTGTTATCTCATGACTTTATATAGGTTCATTAAGTAGTGAGATGATAAGAAACTACTTTCTTTGTGCGGGAAACAACACTAAATCTCGAAAGTGATGAGAATCCCAGAATGAAATTGTTTGCAGAGAAAAACAAGCAAGTTAAAAACTTTGCCTGCGTTGAAACGTAATGAATAACAAACAAATCACTATTTCAATTCTTTAGTGGCCTGTAGCAATTCAGCATTTTTCTTTTCTTTTCAGGGCCCGAACATTTCTCAGGTTGAAGCACCTGCAGTGTTTCAGTGCTGTTGACTATACAGAGCAGATTTCATCCAGTAGTGAGGCTTTATTTTGTCTGATTTTACAACGAGATGGCAGAATGTTTAAAGTAAATCCATCTTAACTGCACTTTCACTCTAACTAAACAAACCATCTCATCAAAACAAGCAACTGAGTCAATGTATAAAAGGAATAAGGACAATTAAATGACATTTAGTGCCAAACAAGTGTGACGAATGGTATAAAAGCATTTAAAAACTACAACAGGCTGATTTATATAGCGTGTTTATAAAGTGTACTATATAATTTGCATGATGAGCTGATAGATCGGGCTTTCCGTTTGCAGCTGTTTTACTGCTACTGATTTTGTGCTCTTTAGTCTCTGTGTACACAGAATAATCTGCTGGCAGTGGTACCGTTGGCATTACAATGGCATCATACATGCGTTCACTGAGTCACTGGAGCTCTGAGCTCCCACAGGCACAGAGATGTGAAGCTGGAAGTGTCGGAGTGTTACAGCAAATAAATATGAATAAAGAAGGTGCTCTGACAGATTCCAAATATGAGGCAAAACTAAAAATATCTAAAGATAAAGTCCACAAATAATAGTGAGTGAGATGAGAAAATACTTATCGCCATAACATCAGCATCTCTGCTCCAAGCTGAGCCTCCTCTTCAGATGTATTAAAACAGATGAACCCATAAACAACGATACATCATATTTTAATCAAATGATGTGAATTCATTCAAGTGTGGTAAATGGAAAGCAAGTGTAGTTATTTACATCTGTTACACAGTAAGTCGGCTTCCTCATATATTTGCTGTCAATATTACGATTTGAGTAGATCTTTTAATGTCCAAACACAGGAAGTTCAATGCCACTAAAAATTCTACTCGGTATGAGCAGTAGTAGACCACAGAGTTCAGATTACTCATGGTTCTACTTTATTTGTGGTCTTTGTTGCTGTAATGTTTATGTTTTTGTCTTTTTGTATTTTCATTTAGACTATTGTCACTATTGTTCACCTATTGTGTTTTATTATACATTTACAAATGTAGAAATACTATTTCCAGTTACAAATCAAATTTGATTGGTGTCTTTGTCTCATATGATCATACAGCAACATTTGAATAATTTAGATTAATGTAGCCTTTCCTGTTCATAATTTATTCTGTCAAGTGTCTATTTATTTCATTAATCATACATTCAGTTTTATTAATAAATCATTGAATGTGCATTTTAAATTTTCATTTAGAGGGGATCCCGATTCTTAAAATAAATATGATGCACTTAATTGTGTTTTGCTAAAAAACAAGGAAACATTGTTCCTTTAAAACTGATACATTGTTGCCAACTCCTCAGTCAGGAACCTAGGTCAAATTGAGCTTTATCTTCAAGACCAGTGATGAGAGTGATGGCGCTGAAATAAGCGGCGTAACTATTTTTAGTAATGAGTAATCTAACTAATTACTTTTTCCAGTGTTGCAACGCCGTTGCTGTTACTAATAATTAATATCAGGCGTGGTTCCGTTACTATAATTCTCTGCTTGGTTTTTTTCTCCTCCGGAGTCCCGCTGAGCCAAGTTTGTGTACAGAAAGCCTCAGAGAGCCCTGATTGTTTTAAAGGCGGCTT
Organism: Salarias fasciatus; assembly: GCF_902148845.1. Lineage (NCBI taxonomy): Eukaryota > Metazoa > Chordata > Actinopteri > Blenniiformes > Blenniidae > Salarias > Salarias fasciatus. The sequence continues at coordinate 12,078,112 of NC_043745.1, read as the reverse complement.
TTAAATAGAAGTACAGACATCTACTGACATGCATCTATTGTGTTTTATTATTCTTCTACAAATGTTGAAATGCTATCGCCAGTTACAAATCAAATTTGATTGGTCTCTTGTCTCATATTCTCATACAGCAAGATTTGAATAATTTACATTAATGCGGCCTTCCCTGTTTATAATTTATTCGGTCAAGTTTCCATTCATTTCATTAATCATATATTCAGTTTTATAATAAATAATTGAACATGCATCTTGAAGTTCCTTGAAGAGGGGATCCAAATTCTTTTAAATATTCAAAGTAACAAAATGGTTACTTTGCCTAGTAACTAGTTACTTTTAAAAAAATGTTATTTAGTTACTAATTCAGTTACTTTTTTCAGAAGTAACTTGCAACTATAGATAATTACTTTTTTAAACATAACTTGCCCAACAGTGCTCATCTGACTCCACCCTCACGTTATTAACTCCCAACATCCTCAGTTCTTGCCAGTTTATCCTTCGTGTAATGGTCCATCAACGACCCTGACTCTCTCCTTGCACTTTGTAATTCCTCGTCAGGGTTTGTTTTGGGGGAATTGCACCCCAAACGAGCATCTGTTGTCACTGCATGATCTTATTGCATCGTTTTGGTCTGCTTTAAAAGAAAATTTTCAGCAATACCTATCCAAATGAACTCAGAAATGAGTTCATTTGGATGAACTCACCTCAGAAATGGTGGTAAAGCATCCTGAGTCAAAGGGTCTAATGGCAGGCCCTTAATACTGCAGCTTTCATTATCACGATCCTGCAGACCTTGCTTCTAAATTACACCACCTCAGTGGAACAATATGTTAGATTTTCTGTTGTATTAGTGGACAGAAGTCAAAGAAGTGAGAAGTCCTTTATTTGTCTTCATATAGAGTACAAGAACAGGACAGACAGCGGAACAGGCCACTTGAAATTATGAAGAATCAAAACACAACAGACAGTGGTGCCAATCTTTTCCCTCTGACTCTGTAATACATAGGAGTAACAATTACACAACAATTTTTGCACTTTTCAGTGGAAATGGAGGAAGAACTACATTTGTGTAAAAGTATTAAAGATTAAATCATAAGACTCAAACAAGATCAAACAGTCAGGTGACAAAATTACCACTGGTGATAATATCTCAAAAGGAGGGTGGGGGGGGTGGGGGCTACACAATTACTACAATTACGGATTTCTCCTTTAATTGACCGGGCTGTGGAGGATATCACAGATAGCTGGGCTCAGTGTCTCCGCAGAGAGACTGTATGAATGATAATCACTTAGACCAGATTGGAATGGCAGCCAGCCAAGCCGTGGATGTGCAGTTAACCATCTTTTTACAGGAGGGATAACATCGGCACTGGAGGAAGCTGAAGGGGTTCACCAACGTTCCCCTTTCTATTTTCATCCCGTCTCGATAAAGGTGCCTGACTTCATCTAAACAGCGAAGCCTATTTGTAACCAGGTTACCAGCTATCTTTCATCTGTAATTGAGAGCATGCAGCTGGAGTCAGAAGTGTATCAACAATATAAAATGTTGTTAGCCTTCCATCAAGCAGCCTCTGAAGGGAATTAATAGCTATCATCTGAGAGGAAAAAGAGCCGGAGACAGAGTGGGAAGGGGGCTGTAGTGACAGTGAAAGATGTTCGCTCGGAGTTGTTATTACAGCACAGAGGAATAGACGGAAAGAAATTGCATGTGGGTACATACATTGCACCTGCATTTTCTTGCTTTGTGCGCAGATGCTTTGTGAAATCATTATTATAATTCCGAGCACAAACATGTTTTTCCTCCTCCAAACAGTCGCCTCATCCCCCTTCATTCAACAGCCACGCAGTCCCACTTGTCAGCTTGGTGACTGGTTCACATATAACCCTTTGTACCTTTTTTTTTTTTTTTTTTTTTTTTTTGCCCCGTCGCCCCACCACCCCCCTCCAACCTATGCCATCTTCTTGTGTTCCCAGCACAGCTTGACACAACATCTCCACGCTGACCTCAGAGAGCGATTTCCTGACATGTATTTGGCGCGTGAAGAGGAGGCTCCGAGCAGATTCATGATAGACACACATCCCCCCACCTTGTCAAACCATTTGCTCCCTGCCTCCCAGGCCCCAGTTTCCACTGTGATCCAGGGATGGATTGCCGGTGGAGGGAAGGGTTGAGGAGCTACAGCTCCCAAGGGCTCAGCGGTGGAGCAGTGGTTAGCACTCTTGCCTCACAGCGAGAACACCAACAGTCTAATTTCTGGACTCTTGGCCTTTTTTTTTTTGTGCTGTTCTCTCCTACCATTTGTGGATTTTCTCTCAGATCACTCCGGCATCGTCCTACAGTCCAAAGGTTTTCGTATGATTTGGGTTAATCTGTAACGCTGAATTGACTGTATGTGTTGTTAAATTTTATTTTCTTGGATATACCAAGAGTAATGTTAGTCTATTGTAGGCAATATAACACCATCAAGGAAGTGTCAACAAAGGTTAAAATGACAGCGTGTTTAGTTGTGCCTCTCTGTGTTTACCCTGAATACAGAATTATTCTCATATTATCCAAAGCACTCCATAACTATGCCCATTCTTCTCATTCTCATATTCTACCAGCAGAATACTTCTTTTCAGAGTACTGCTCCTTGGAAGTTCTTCAAATTTGTGAAAGTAGAAGGACAGAGGGCAGAGTTTTCAACAATCAGCCCCTTCTATTGTGGAACCAAGAGTAAAGGAGTCTGGCACAGTCTCTCTTTTAAGATCACGCTTAAAACTTTGCTGTTTGACAGAGCTTGTTCTTCAGGCTGGGTCAGGACACTCTGGGCCATTTTCCAATTGAGTTCTTGCAGGTTTAGGTGGCTGGGAGACCATTTTTATTGCACTAAGCTTCCCTCCTTTCCTCACTCTCCATGTCTGCATGTCAATAATATTACAGGTCTGACTCAGAACAGCTTGGCATGTATAAAACACTTTGTTAGTTTTCTTTATGTCTCAAAGTCTATATTGTGAGAGAAGGTTAATTTTTTTCAATTAATTTTTTTTTTTTTTTTTGCTTTCAAGTTTAATATTCTTAATAACTTCCTCTATTTGCATTTCCATCTCCACATTGTTGTGCATGTGGGGGCTCAGCGCTCCATTCAGTCACTCCACGGCCAACGGAAGGCGCTATGCTGTTTGTAGCAGACTGTTGTCATGCAGACGGGGTCAAATGCCTGCAAAATACTCAAATACTCCATCTTGCACCAGGTTTCTGGTCTTATTGTTAGAAAATCACCAGCACACGCAACCTGAAAGCACAATCCATGTGCGTGTTTGTACAGTATCACACACTTACAGGACCGTAATAAATCAGACCTGGTGTCTCTACTCTGCAGTTTCCTTCTCTATCTTCTTTGGTGATTTGAGCCTCCGACACCCATCAGGTCTGCAGTGTGTGGATTAGCTTGCCGTGTGATGTCTGCTTGTTTGTTGCTCTTTGTCTTTGTCCTATCTTTTTCTTTTTCTATCCCCTAACCCCAACAGAAAGCCACCACCTCTGAGTCTGGATTTGCAGGATTTTTTCATGTCCGCTGTCACCACCACCTGCTCACGTGGGATTGTTGGTTGTTTCTTTATATGTTTTACCTCTATGTTGAAGTGGTACAGAAGAAGGATGGACATATGGGACATATGGGACATATGAGACGATGATGATAAAGGCTTTTTTTCTAAATTAGTGAAGTTTGAGGAAGAGTCAAAGAGAACGCCTTGTGTTGACAATTCACGATGAACTTCATCCACCTTGATCACTGGAAGATATCTTGATACTGACATCTGAAAAACAGACAAATAGCGACAAACCAGCAATGTGTTATAAGCTGTTTTAAGTGGAGTAAGAGTTGATTTTAATGCACAGGTATGAATGTATGATGTGCCAGAGTTTTCCCACCTTTACCCAGTGTTAGCTAGAAGAGGCTCCAGCCTCTGCAAATCTATGTGAGGCCGTGCGGGTATAGAAAACACTCAGGGGTATGAATGGATGCTGACTTTCAAGGCAAAGCAAAACAAGTTTATTTGAAGTCCACTACTGTGACAAGAGACAAACCAACATGCTTTACACATGCTTGAAAATACATTTACTTCGGTTAAAGATCGTCAAAAAAGTAAAAGTGAGACAATAAATAATTTAACATATCACAGTTCTTATGTGGTTGGAGAGTTTCATAACCCTCAGTTGAAGTTTACAAAAGATGTTGAAGTATAGTCCCCCCCCATCCAGCAAGCACTTCTGATTTAGCATTATCATAATGATCAAACTGTTTACTCTCGCTTGATGTTGCTCTTTCTCATTTCAAATTGACATAGGTGTTATGATCTCAGATGTTCTGCTCGCTATGAATAAACACAACATGCGGTCTCCTGTCGGCGCCGTGCTGCAATATTATGAAATATTTTTCCAATTTCGTCTGGCTTCTTCTTTCTACAGAACGGCTGAAGCGAGTAGCTGCCACATCAGTGCAATTGCACTGTAAAGCTAAACAAATGGATTAGAATGTACAAAATGTTTCACACTGAAGGCAGGAGAGCCTGCGTGCCGCAGGCAGTCAGCAGTTTGTTATAATGGGAATTTCAGTCTTGTCTTGTTTGCCTTGGAGCCGAACAACTCCGGTGCTCTGCTTGTGTGTGCTCTAATTACAGACAAGATTAGAGCGGGCAAATTAAACTGCTACCAGCCACTGTTTGTAATTGCCACAAGCAAATGTTTGTAATTATGAACAGATTGCTTTACTATCGATAATTAAAACAACAACACAACTTATTTAATGACTATCGGGAGATGGCACTCTGAAATTGACAAAGCGGAGAAGAGAAAATTATTTTCAGCCCGGCTCTCCCTTGCCTTCTCTCTCCTCCGCCGCTGCTCTTTTGTTTCCTCGTGCCTTGCTTCCCGATGCTCCCTCAGTGTAGATCAGATGCGTACGACTGGATTTGCTCCAGTTAAAACAAAGACAGTAAAGTCGGCGATGATAGCGCTGCTGTCACAGAGCTTGCTTTCCCCTCGAGCAGTGATTGCCCATTGTCTATGCGGTAACTGATACACTAAGCAGCTGGTATTATTAGTTGTGCAACCACAATTCTAATCCCCCACCTGTTGTCAGCTATTTGATACTGACACACAATATCAAGCGGGAGCAACTGACCCCGTCGCTCCGCCGGCTAATGAGCTGCTCCATGAGGCCGCTGCCAGCGAGCCGCATACGAACACTCAACACCACTTCGACAACCGGCACTGCCGCTCCTAATGCACTGAACACTCGGGAATGTTTTGCTTAATTTCTCAGCTCTGGGAGCACATCCGCAGTAATGAGAAAGTCACACACCCACCACAGATATGGGATTAACAAGATAATCTCAAGCATAACTTCACTTTAGCCAGTGGTGTTCACTCATTTGGGAGTTTTGGGAGCTTCCTGTTTTCATGCTGAGAATTCAAATCATTGGAAACACAGGTAGATGATGATATGAAATAATACTGACAGTAATAGTCTGTTATTTAATTTGAGCAAGACATCAAGAAATCTTACAGAAAACGAATATATTTATCTTGTCACCTTTTTGCAATTTTTTGTAAAATCATGTTAAATATCAGTTTTTGGAGAATAGCAAGATTTTGTTTAATTTTTACTGACATGATCTACATTTAGAGGTGAAGCTGTTCTCTGATATTTGATGTGGTATTACAGCATAGTCGCATGACTCGTACTAAGTTGTACACTGAGTTCCTCGGCTGTTTTTACTGTAACAGGGATCCAAATCTAAAGAAAATCACCAGCTGACGTTCTTCTAATCAACACAGACGGCACTGAAGAACGGCGATTACATATGGACGGTACAATGACTACTTAACTATCAGAGAGAAAAAGCACACAGCCTGTGTTTAAGATGTGCAGATGGTACACTGTGTCATGTTTACACTGATCCCATGAAACTACAGGAAACGTTGAACAACACAACAACAGGAACCTAACCGGTGTCATACAGCTTGTTATTTGGAATCAGCAGCAGCGTCTCGCAAATATGATGGATAAAGAGGCGAAGAAGGATGGATGAATGGCTGCATGCATCAGGTGGAAATCAGGCGGGCAGATCTTTATTGGCTCGTACCTGTCTGACCTGCTACCGAGGGGTTTCTTCATGGTGCATCTCATAATTTTACATAATGTAAACCACATTTACATTTTCAGTTCAAAAACATATTTAAATGAAATTACTGTTAGTTTATGTCATGAATTTTGTGAGAAAATTGTAATTGAAAAACGCATGCTGGGGAAGAAACATTTCTGCCTGCTCTGGCTTGACTATAGAATTATCAGGGAGACTGTCTTCAGGAAAAAAAAAAACACTTAAAATCAAATTAATTGCAGTAATTGCACTGACTAAGGTTTGATATACTTAATTTGATTCATTAAGAAATAAATCTGTGAACCTCCATGGTCATACAGAATAACCAGTAGAGCGAGGGATACTTTTACTCGGGTACACATTAGGTGCACCTTAATAAACAAGAATAAAACAAAAATTAAATGAGTCTTTTGGATCAAATACCTGTAACATGAATAGAAAACTGTTACACCCACACACATTTCCCAATTAGTCTGCAAAAGCAATATTTCTTTTGAGGCAGTTTCATACTGGCTGGTGAGGAGAAAAAAAAAGGAAAAGAAAGCTTGTGTTGCTGAAGTGCCTGTCTGGATGGCGGCGGTACGTGTGATGCCACAGCTTGTCTTTAATGTAAAGCCTATATTCTCTGCACTCAGGGAATAAAGTGTTGTTTATCTGAAAGGAACAACTCCCACCTAATAGGCCAGGCACCCCCATCACATCCCATTACCTCCTATATTCATTATCCTCATTGTTATTCCTTGGGTGTGTTTGATTTTTATGTTCTAATAAGCTGGTCTTGATGCGATAACAGATGGTGTTTCATTTTGTCATGGATCCGTAGCAAAAGTGCCAAGAGTTGTGATGTGTTTGATTTTATTAGAGATGAGATTTAGCACATACATGCTACATTACTGCAACAGAACTCCCATTTCTCATCTGCGAGAGAAAATGAAACTGTGATGAAATGTAATATAGTCCCCCTCAGGCAGAACTGGAGGGACTGGGAATTGCACCACAATAAATCTAATGGATATTACTGCACACAGTTCTCTCTCTCTCTCTGTCTCTGTCTCTCTCTCTCTCTCTCTCTCTCTCTCTCTCGCTCTCATTTTTTTTACTATTTCTCTCCCTCTCCCCCTTTTACCTTCCCTCTGCTTTTTATTTTGTCAACCATGCAACGATTACACACTCACACACAAACACACCCACACATACACACCAACATATAGAGATTTACAGTTGGCTGTAGAGCCTGTCCTCCCCCCCAGAAAATTACACATGTTTACCATTGGATCCATTTTAGACCGTCCAAATGGATTTCAATTACCAAACTTGAGAGCTAATGAAGCGCCTGACACAGAAAACACAGCGTTTCATATACAATGCATTATCAAAGCATCACACCAAGGAAAAAAAAACTGGTATTTGAATATTGTCTAAATGCTGAGTGAGCACTGTCTGTTGTGATGATAAATGTCTGTGTTAATTTATCAAACTTACTTTCCCTCAATTGTCAAAGATTCAAAATGTTTAGTCACATAAGTCACAGATAGAGAGCACTGACGACCACTTCAGATCATGTATGTTTGAATTCATTTTAAAAGTTTTCTTGAGGGACGAGGGGAGTAATTGGATGTGTTTCCAGAATTCCTTAAGAAAAGTAATTAGAAAAAGAAATTGGAATTTCAAAATAAAGTGCATCACAGTCCATAAATGTACAAGGTGTAATGATTGAGAATGTTTTATACAGACACATTGATTTTCAAAAAGCCTCTCACTGCTGCCAAAATGCTCTTGCCCATGGTGTCTTTCAATTTTAAATTTCTGAGGATATATTAAAAAGTCTGATGTTCAGCTCCGGATTACTTATTCAACGTGAAGTAGAAGCGTGTGTGGCATGAAAGCAGCAGTGACTTCTCTGCTACTTGGTTAAGATTGAGATAGTTGCAGTGTGGAAATGCAAAAAAAGTACTCTGCCAATCACAGGTACTTGATCCGTGTGCTTTGCCGTGATTGGTTGATCAGGAGAAAATGAGGGAGCTGAGTTCAGGCTTTACTACAGGTAAGTTAGATGAAATTAAGTAGTTTCAAGATTTGACCTTTATTTATGAGATATCTCCGTGGGACATCTGGTTTTCAGTGAATACAAATGCAGCAGAAATTGCACTGAGTTCTCACTAACATCCCAGATCATCACAGAAGATTCACTCCCATTGTGAAATGTCTCCTGACTCGTTATGGTGAAGATCAGCTCTCTGCAGTTTCCTGTGATGGACTCCAGCCCCTCAGAAAAATACTATAACAGGTAAAGAGGACAGACGGATTAATGTAGCTTCAAAATAAAAAAAACTACTTCCACACTTCAATAGGATGGAAAAATGAAAAACAAATGGTAACCTGTAAGTACTGATTGTGAATAATTGGAAAAAAAAACGGTCCATAGTTTTCTTGGGTATTGATGACCAAAACACAGTTTTAAATTAGATGGATAACACAGTGGAGTTTCCCAGCAGAAAACACACAAATATGTATGTATTTTGGCTTTTCCTCTGTGAATTACAGACATTTTTTTTCACAACAGCCTAATGCTAAAGCTTTGATTCTCACAGCTTGACTCAATTAAATATGGGAATGGATTAATTGCAATGCCTGTTTTCAGTATTGTTAAAAATAATCTGATGCGTGTGATGCTTACGGCATATTTATGATTATGTCAGTCATACTATCCTGCAAAATTATGGTGTGTTTTCAACAAAAACCACTCTGAACAGATGTGTGAGGCATTTTAAAGCCGACACATTGCCACTCATAAGGAAAGCTGATAACGCCAAATATGTCAGCATGGTTTAATATGCTGCCCTGAAGTGTCCAGTCATAAAGCTGTATATAGAAACAGGGTAAAGTCTGTCAGTAAAAGTAGTTAAAGGAAGAAGTGTTTTGCCTTGCTGGAGATGACCCAGATCTGATAGGACTTGTCCTACATCGCTGTAATTAGGCACTTGTAGATAACTATGTGTTTCCACAGTTGGTCTGCCAGATCTTTTCTCCATCTGCTCTTCCCAGGTTCCACATCTTACTTTAAAGTGTTCAAACATAGCTGAAATGCTTTGGAAATGTCTCTGTGAGCAAGTCATTCATTTTTTTTTCGAGTAATAACAGCTTGCAAATGCCTAAATCTGTAAAAGTAAAGCACCAATAATTGGAGAGCACTCATATCTTAATTATCTTAATCATTATTGCTTCAGTGGATGCAGGTGCTCTGCAGAGGTCAACCAATTAAAACTATTAAGTAAAAACACATAGCGAGAGGTAATTTTCAAGAATATATGCGAGATGGTGCATAATTAAGTGAATAATATGATCAAGGCTAAGCTCAGTTTGACTGACGAATGTGGTTAAAATATGACTCCATCCGCTTCAATATGCATATTTCTCTTCATTATCAGGGTGCAAGTTGTACATGAAATATGTTATTGGTAAATATTATGTGCACTGATGCCCATCTGTGTTGCATTAACCCTTCTTCGTCTTGCATATGGGGAGTAATGTCCTTGTAACACACGTCAGTGTTAGGCATCGGAGTTGTCAATATGTCCCCACAGCAATGTCACCTCAGCATATTCCTGCATCTGGTGCACTTGGCAATTAAAGGGATTCTGATTAGCATTGCAATAGTAAGTCCTTGCCAGGATCAAGTAAGGCTGCTGTCAAACACTGCAAGACACACAGAAGTGTGGGGAGGTCACAGCCTGCTGCTGCTGCTCTGCTGGTTCCTAATGTGTGAATGCGCCCAAGCGTCCCAGCCGTGTTTAAGCAGCATTCTCTCCCACTTTGTGCACAAGTTGTTTGGGTGCTGTTCCCCAAATGCATTTTATTTCCATTCTTCTGCATTCTCGGAATCAAAGGTCGCTCCCAGAGTATCGCTTTATCAAACAAGCACAAGTGTAAAGCATGGCTACGTTACAAAAAAATTTCATGTGAATACAAATAATGCAGAAAGGTAGGCGCTCTGTTGTCTTAACAGATGGTGTAACACCTACACTGCAGCAGTCAATTGCTTTTTTGTTCTCTGGAGTATTTATAGCTCGCTCCCCCCCCCCAGCCTCGCCAGCGTTTTGCTGCCATATGAGGAGAAAACTCTGTTCAGTCATTTTAAGTTGTGAGTCAGTACAACTGCAAATTCTCCATTATTTCAGGCACGTTAATGAGGATTAGTCTTCTGGCTTTGTAATTTATCCTGCTAATAAAGAATACCATTATTTCTTCAAGCAACAATTTGATTCAATTTATCATTTTTGATTCGGCTGAATGCTTAAACTGCTAATGCTAATATACTGCCCAAAATACAAGCAAACATCGTTTAATGACACATTAGGCAAGATTAGTGCCAGGGCTTTTCTTCAAAACGTATCACAGCCAATGCAAAGCACTATCTGACATGCCATAAGGGTGTGAATATGTGAATGTGCTAACCGCTCATTATCTGAGCTAGCACCGCACAATGACTGTCACTCATCAGACAATAAAGACTAATCTGCCCTCATGCGATATTATGCAGAGTTTTATCTTGAAGCACTATGTTAAACACTCTAATAATACAGGAATACAGTTCTGGTCATGAATCATACCTCAATGACGTTTGCCTACTGCAGACTGGATACTGTACGCGTTGCTGCTGTATCTCCTCAACAACAGACCATGTTCAAATATTACAGATATTTGAACAGAATTGTAATCTCGAGTTATGATAGTAATTTGAGAAACCAAACAGCAAAAGTATTGTAAAGTTCTTTCGTGTACATCCCCCGGCCTCTCATCAGGTCCCAGGTCTTTTGTATATTCAAGCATCTGTCTGTTGAATTATTTGTTTTACTCCTTCTATTGAGTCCAGTCTAAATCTCTGCTGCCTGGTCCTGCCTGGTGCTGTTATTCTGGCCCTTCAGCTGGGGTTGAGAACATTTCCAGCTTTTTGTGGATCCTCTTCCTGCTCCCCCAACACCGAGGGTGTCTGCAGTGATGTTCCCTTTAAAATTTTCATTGTTTGCTGTCTGTTCTCTTTTGAGTTGATGCTTTTAAATAGTGTCTTGTTATCTTTCTCATAAATACTGACTTGTGAGGAAGGACTTGCACTAAGGGTGTTCTTTGGAAGTGACAAATAAAACATTTGAGATCTGAGCTTCATCAAACAATTTGTTGGTGACAGAGGGATAAATTGTGTTGAGTCTAAGAAGCTGCCTTCATCTTCACAATGTGACAAGTGAAAGCAGTCGCGAAAGTGACGAGGAAAAAGGCACTTGTAAAGGAAACCAAAGCCGATCCAGTGAAAAACTGCATTATAGGACTGCAGTGAATGGTGAGATCAAGGGACAGAAGGGAAGAAAGCATAAAAATATTGTGTGGCGCTACAATGAAACACATTTCTAGCGTAACACGAGACTATAAAGACCAACAGTGAGCAATGCCCGAATTTGCATTGTGTCCACATTGCCATGGCAACAGCGTTTGACAGGTCCCTGTCAAAAACAAGCGTTCAATATCTCTCTCTCAACATTGAAGTGACTGTAGCTTTGATCACGGAGCACACTCAAGGTCAACCGCTAGAATTCAATGTAACTGAGCAAAAAAAAAAAAAAAACCCTTGTCTTGAAACAAACCTCGACCGATGGTGTATATCAACAACGAGGGCGGCCTCATCGTAACAACTTGTTCTTACCTCTCCACCCTTTGTCTTTCTGTTAGCCTTTTCTTTTTTTGCACCCCCCTCACCATTTCAAGGAACCACGGTGCTTTCACAGAGATGCCACTGAGTGCGCTCATTTGCATTTAACAAGAGATCAAGAGCAAGTGGCAGACACCTCTTGAAATTCATCTAATTTGCTCCATAAAACTATTGCGATGTAATGCAGCTCATATTTCCATTGTAATGTGAAGAGCTGTCTGAGACGGCCGCGCGAGCCAAATCAGTGCATTTTAGTTCACATAATCAGTGGAATCATTTGATTATTGATCTCGCTGATGAATGTGCATCGGAGGAGGAATAAATTACACGCCTGCCCAATGAATTACCTTTGCCAGCAGTTAACTTTAAAGGCATTTTCAATCACAGTCTAATGTCGTTTGTGGCATGATGAGACAGTGTCTGGGAGGCAATCGGAATCAATAGTAGCCTTTGTACCCTCTGTTAGGGCACGGCAGCCCCCACACTCTCCAGTACTGTATAATTATTGCTTACTTTATTCTTCAACCAATATTTATATTTGTCAATAAAACTATTGTCTTCTCCAGAACATACTGGATATCAGCGAGGTGTGTGATCCTCTCTCTGAATCATTGAGGTTTCTATCCAAGTGTGATCAATTATTAAGTGAAACCTGTTGATTTTTTTTTTTTTTTTATTGATTAAATTTTCACTTGTACCAGTCTGTTACTGAAAGCCCAACAGTAACAATCTTTAACTGAACCACAGACCTGTTCTCTGAGGTATTCATGCATGGTGTATAATCTTTATCAAAATCAGATGTAATGAATCAGTGTGGTAGACACTAACACAACTGCAGTGTTACCAGCTTTCACATTAGGCGTCTCTGTGGTCTTCAGTTCAGGGTGGCTCAGCCTGTCCTAACAGAAAGTCGTTTGACCAGCCCACTGAGCTACAAAATATTAAAAAAGAGAATGAAAAGAAAGTGAGCCGAAAAGTTACACGAGGTGAAAGAAAAGTCAATAAGCATGGTGATTACTGAAGTAATTGCATCAGAGTTAAGGCTGTGTGTAAAAGTGAAAAAAAAAATATAACCAAACATGAGAATTTTCTTCAGTTTTGTGGAATTTTTTTAGTATTTTTCAGTCGATTGTTTTGTTTTTCCAGCCTGCAGCAAGTTTGCTTCATTACTGTGGCTCTTACGCGGGTCGTTCGCAACAACACGGGGCATGGTGAATAAAAATAAATTGGCCTGGTACTGGAGAAGCTGATTTTCACATCTGAATTAAAAAAAAAACAAACAAACAAAAAAAAAAAAAAACTAGCACATTTACCTTCTCCTCAAGAGCCAACCACACATGGCGGGTGTCTCATAGAGGCTGGGAGGAGAGGCTGCAGGGGATAAAAAACAAAACAAAACACGAAATAAACTGCAGCTTGAAAAACACGCAGGGTGGGACCGGAGTGTGAAAATGGTCAACTTCAACTGAGGATTTTTACCAACCCAACAAGAACCAGAAGCCAAGTGGAAACCACAGGTCTCTCACTTTTTCAAGGCTTGGAAACCCACCACAGAGCAGAGTCACCATTAACCTGAAAAGCTTGGCTTTGGATTTTAAACCTACAAGGACAGACTGAGGCAGATACGAACAAACACAAGGAGTAGGGACATTACACAGGTCAAGGTCAGCAATCAGGAGAGCCCCATGAAGGAGCAGCAAGACACTGGAGGCAGTCGAGGTCAAAAACTGTTGAACATAAAGCTAGAAAAGAGATTCAAGACGTGGAATTTTAAAAACAATCACAGCAAGGACAGTCAAGCCTCACAAGACACATAACCGCAGAACAAAGGCGTTTCTTCACAAAAACACATCCATCCAACCATCCACCATCCATCCATCCATCCATCATCCTTCTATATTACTTAATCCTGTGCAGGATGGAGGGATTCCCAGCTAACTAAGGCCCTGTCCACACGGAGCCAAAACGGACATATTTTACAAAACGAATTGCGTAAAGATGGAGTCAGCAAAAAAGAAAAAAAAAAAATGCGTCCAACATAGTGCACTGAAGACGCATGTAAACGCTGTAATATATATGCCAAGCCACTGGCGGCGCTGCAGTGCAACAATAGTTGGGCAGTGCGCATGCGTATAAAAGCGCGTTGTATTCACGTTGTATTGTGAACAAACGCAAAAGATGGCGTCCTCCGGAGCGAAAGTTAAGGAAAGTTTGGTGTGGACGGACGACGAGGTACAATTACTGCGTCTGAAGCACGTACACGATAGCCATTGTTGTTGTGGTTCTGTCGGACTTCCACGCATGCGTCCTGTTGTAGAGGCAGGGCGATGACGCAATCCTCTCGATAAATATATGCGGCAAAGGCGTAACAGCGGAGACGTCTCAGGCGCGTCTTCAGATTTTTCCACTCTGGGACCTTCAAACTTTGTCGTTTTCAGAGCCCTGTGACGCTGGCTCCGTGTGGACGATGGGTGACTCAGTACAAACATTTGTGCGGATTTGTCTGAGCTTGGCTCCGTGCGGACAGGGCCTGAGGTTGAGTGCAGGAAGGAGCAGGTCATCAAAGCTTTTCGGCGCCTCAGATGTTTTCCAAACTTGAACAACCACAAACCCACTGAAGCCATAAAACCAAGCATCATACGGCCACACGTTGATGTTGATGAACCACTGGAAATGTGTCCTGATGATGCTGCTGTTCAGAATCAATGGAAACACAATCTGGTTGTGAAAATGTTCCTTAACCCCCTAAAAAGATAAATTACCATAGTTAATATGATGTAAACAGTGCCGGCTGGTCAACTAAGCAAGATGGGCAGGTACTGACGCTGTTACCTTCAGGAGGCACCACAGAATTGAGAACAAAAGTCACCGAAGTTGTTTGTCGTGTTACAGTCCATATTGTCTAAAACATGGTGATTGTTTTCAACTTTAACATTAATGTGCACATTATGATGATGATGATGATGATGAGGATGAAGACGATAATAATAATTATTATTGTTAATGCTCGATAACTTTCCTTATGCCACTGTAAACTGAAGTTTACTGCTTCTTTGCATCTGATAATCAATATTTCACTGTAATGAGAATAAAGTTTACCAAATCTATGCATTGCAGACAACATGTCTATCTTAGATTTTTTTGAATAGGGAACAAGATCTGGATTTAGACTGTCGTAAATCAGGTTAGCTTTACCCTATTGATGAACCAACTTTGTGATATTATTTTAATCATGTAATTTGAGTCACGTTACCATGTAAGTTAAGGACAATGGGAAAAACAATACTCGTCAATTTATTTTATAAGTGTATGCAAACTGCCGATGGAGGGGGCGCCATATAAAACATTTGCTAGGGTGCCAAAATGGGTAGGGCCAGCGCTGGGTGTGAATGTGTCAGCATTGTCATCCAGTCACATGCTGCCAAATAAACACTCAGCGCGATACATATACTATCTTCTCAGCGCCAAAGATAAAGGAGAAGGGGATAAATCAACATGTATCAGACTTTACCAAATCCAGCCATATTTTGTGAGACAGTGACTGATTATTCTAGGAATCAGATTTGTATAAAGGCATTTTTTTTTTTTTTTTTTGCTTGAAGGAAAGTATGGCGCTAGAATCGATTTCCCCTGGGCTATTTTAAGGTTTTTAAGTGTCATGCTCTTTGTAAAAGCGTGATATATGTCTTCTGTGCTCTAGAATTAATGCAAAAGCTCCTCTTTAAAGTCATACATCAGGCATATCCACCCATCCATCCATCTTCAATTCAAACTTCCCCCTGACTAGATTTGTGGAGGCTGCAGCCCACAGGCAGCTCTCACTCACTTCTTCATGCAGGGGATTTGGCAGGTACTATAAAACTCAACACATGCTGTATAAAGCTGAGCTGAACATTCAACACCAGCCTTCCCTTTGTGTTTCTTATTATTTATTTAAAATTGTCCCCACTTGCCTATGCTGGTGTATGCATGTGTATGAATAAGATTCCCGGGTAGGTGGGTGGGTGATATGGAACAGAAACATTTGTATGCGTGGGAGTTTGGCAGGAGGGGGGGGGGGGTAACCACAGAACTCTGAGTCTACTGTGCATCTGCAGTTAGTTCTGTGCAAAACCAGTGAAGTGAGCAACATAAAAGTAACTCATTCCGGTGTGAAAATAATCATATATGCTCGGGAGCAGGTCAGACAGGGCCTCTCTACTGTATCTGGGGATGGTTCGTTTCCTCTGGGATGTGCACATTCTGGGCCGGACATTCACATCCAGATGGCCGGGTCTAACAGCCATCTGTGGCTGCATGATCCAAATAATACAGGAAAAAAAATATCAGTTTGTAATCACTGACCTTGTAGGAAATTCTGGATCTGGGTATTTGGCATTAAAGGAAACTCTTGTTTTCATATATTTTCTCTCTAGTCTTCTCATATTGTTACAATTGACCCAGAAGCATCCGCAGTGAAATGCATTTGAAAACACAGTTGTTTAATTTCCCAATGAAGGGACTCTGAACACAGCTTGAGAGGTTTTTCGAGAGTGGAGAAATAGCATGAATATCAACAATCTTCTATTTTGATGAGAAAATCTGAAAAACAATCAGCTTATTTTGTTCCTCCCCTGCATCCTACTTGTGATTACTGAGATATGCGCTGGAGTTAAGAGCGGGGTCAACAAACACTTGATTCCTGCCTATGCTGAATCCAAATCCTTTTCTTCTCTCCTTTTTTTTGTTTTGTATGCAATGACTCAGCCTTGTAAGTGCTTGTAAATCATTATGAAATCAAGTCTCGGCCATCCAAACTGACTGCGGCGAGTCGAAAGCGTAAATGCTTTAAGCTAACAAACAAGCACTTTGGTGGACAGCAGGGGTACAATCACACAGCGGCGGTTTCAAGTGTGTGACCCGTGTGTGTGTGCACGTACAGGGGGGGGGAAGGGGGAGTCAAAGGGGGGGTAATCATCCCCGTGAAAAAAAAAAAAAAAAAAAGGAAAACCTACAAACAAAAGCGTTCAAAGGCCCTTTCATATGTTTTCCATTGAAATTTGGTGAATATTCTGTCAGCGAGTTTTTGAAGTGACTGCTGAGCATACAGTTCAGAGAAACGCTCGTTTGGGCCACTGCCTCCCCGCTCTTTGTTGTCATCTTCATTGTGGTTTGCTGACCCTGTGCTTTTTCTAAAGCGCAACATCCCACACCTCCGATTAATGCCTCATTAGGCCCGACGCCGGCTGTGAGCAGGGGCGGCCGCCGCATCTCACGTCTATTTAGCCACAACTCCCACACCCAAACTTTCAACGGCGGAGGGGAAATTATTAAGGACCCCCCCCCAAAAAAAAAAAAAAAACCTGGGTACTGTTTAACTCCCCTTTTCTCACACCCTCCACTTTGTAGCAGGGCCAGAGTGCACCTTTGGGCCTTTTTTATCCAGTCGGGGCTTATCCGCGATCCCTTCATGTGATTGTCTAACGGTTCTATACTGCTTTCAATCACGTCAGCCCGTGTGAAAAAACAAATCTGACTCTTACGTGACCAGTTAATGTGAGGTTTAACTTTGCGTATTGTTCTGTTGTCGTTGCCATGCAGGAAATATAGTGTCGGCGTCAGTGAATGGGAAAATCTTCCATTGTGTCAGATAATTGTTTCTGTGTGCGAGACGTTCGTGGCCTTGAAAAATCTGAGAAATTAGGGGGCCTCTTTTTGTGTATTAAAAAAAAAACAAAAAAAAACCCAACAACAAACACAATGTTGGTGTCCATTGATTTAGCATTTTTCAGGAAAACAGAATAATTAACAACGTTTTCACACCTAACTGAATGATGGTTTGGTTGAAACAAGCTCTGGTCCAATTACTCCGTTAATATAGTTCATTTTGTGTTGGTGAGAAGCTGACAATGGATCCCAGTGAGGACTGAAGTGTTGCACCACATACGACTCATTTTTATCTTCTCTTTCATTATTCATTTTCATTCACAGCCTGCAGTGATAAGTGAGTACTCATGCACATAGTGACTTGTTTCTTTGTGAGTTTTTGGAGGTGCAACCAGAGAACAAATATTTGAAGAAAAATCAAGTTTTTTTGTTTTCTTCTGAAAATTAAGAGCACGGCTGCATGTTCCAGCAGCCTAAATTGTAATAATGGGCCAACAGCACAATACCTGACAATAAAGCAATGCTTTGGCTATTTTAAATGTAATAAAACAAACAATCAACCAACAAAATAGAATAAAATAAAATGTGGAAAAACACCCATCTGCTGCATGGTATGTTTTCTCATCTAATCACAGTGATCACTGCCTCTAACTGCACCAAATTTTTATTAACTGCACAAAAAGGATTTATAATGATATTTCAGTAATGGAATAACTCTTATCATGATATAGACTCAATATGTTTCTACACTATTAGATTATTAATATTGAAATATTCCGATTTTGGCTTCCCTACACTTCAAATGGCCATAATGATCACATTGTTGGTCATCACTACATTATTGTAGGTAAACATCTTTGAAAACACAATAGAGTTAATTTACTTCATACTGATCTCACTCAACATGCTTTCATAGTTCACAGAGCTGCATTGTTGTAATATTGCTCTGCGTAGGTTAGTCTAATGACTGATTCACTCCTCCGAGGAAGTTCTGAGGAAGCTTTAACAGGTGACTGGCAGTCAGATGGTGCACATGTTTATTTGCACAGTCTGAATAAATCTGTCATTGCTAATGGAAAGCAGGTTCAACTCTTTACAGTGGGAAGGAATCGTCTGTAATTGTGCAAAACCAGGAGAAGACCATTGACCATATATGGTAATTTTTAACGTTTTTCTTGTTCCTTTAAAGCTAAGAATTAAAAGTTGAAAAAATAATAATAATAAAAAATCACTTTTCTGCAGGGCTCCATGGCCACGTACTGAGACGAAGTATCCAGCTGTACATCCAGCTATACCCCATGTCGTTTTGGTCAGTTTCACACTTACTAAAATATTTTTTTAATGTATGCAGTATTACTTTGTGCTTATTTATACTGACCTTACCTGTTGCTAAAACCAAAATATTGTCTGGAGATAGCTTCTAATAGCTTTTCCACTTCTAAGACAGAAAATACTCCATTTCTGTAATTTCTGAATTTGTACCCATACAAGTATACCTACAGTCAGATTCAGGCTCTTAGAAAGGTCATAAAACTTTTATTTAGACTATTTTCTTCTTCAACAAAGTAATGAGCATCGATCTATTTAATTAACCACTCACTGCTGTTAAATGTAGTCTTAACATAACACCTTACAACATACTGTTTACAACCCTGATGACTGCAAGTTTATGTGACTACAAACCAAACCTTAAAGCTCGTGTCTGGAGTTTCCGTTCGTTTCCAATGTATGTATCATTTTTTAACAGAGCTTAAACGTGTTAGTCTGGTTCGATACTATAATATAATATTAGCATAAAGCAATATAAAAATTTATTTATGAGCTCCGCCTTCATCTCATAGACCCCCATGTTATCCGAAAAAGCGCCGGTCAGCTTCAGCCAATAGAGTTCGAGCTTCCGCTTTGTCATGCTGTCAATCAACGTGTGCGCAGCCAGAGAGCACGTGCACTCGCCCAGGCAGAGGTGAGTTAGCTACGCAGCAGCCGCCGCGCTTACCTCGGATATATCCACTGTCTGCTGAACATCCAACGTAAACAGCTAAACATGGAGGATGCTGTAGGACTCGGAGGCTCTCATTTTCACCAGACAGATAATTCGCGTGCATTATTAAAGGGGCGTGGCTTGGTCGCTCATGAAAGCAGAGGGAGGGGGTACCTCGAGACGTTGGATTAAAAAAACCTCTCTCTTTAAAAACTCCGGACACGAGATTTAAACACGACTCTGTATACATATATATATATATATATATATATATATATATATATATATATATATATTAGTGCTGTCAATTTTAATCGCGATTAACCCATTGAGGTCTGCCAGTTGGGTCAAAGAAAAGAACTAGAGGATAATAGTGTTTTTTCCTGACATTGGGACTGATTTATGAGGATTAGATTCTTCATTGCGATTAATCTCATTGTTGAAAGTTCTCCATGAATTAATCATGATTAATTGCGATCAATGCGATTAAATTGCGATCAATGCAATTAAAACTGACAGCACTAATATATTATTAATTATTATAGCACTTATATATTTATATATATATATATGACTAAGATTGTTTCTTTCAGTCGGCACTCAATGAACAGAGTGAGTCTAAGAACAAACTTCAACATGCCAAAGTACTGAAATGAACCTGGATCTTGTTCTGATGCTGATCTTCAAGAAAAAAAGCTTCTGCTACTGCTGGTTGATTAGATTGTGTTTGTTTTTGTTCTACGTAAAGAAAAAAGTCACAATTTCAGTCAGCACAATGACATTAATAGAACAGCTAATTCGCGACATGATTTTTACTGGTAGAATTCGTGGAAGATCATCTTCTGCACCACTTTATGTTTTCACAGAATCATCATGCAAACTCCACACAGAAAGGCCAAATAAAATTCCTCAGGTTCAGACTGTGTTGTAGTCAAGTCCACCGAAGCAGAAGCTGAGTAAAGACCCAGACCTGGAAGATGTGGTCTTGAGTCCTGTGAAGACTGTGATCAAGTACAACATCATTAGTATGAACTGAACCGCTGTGCAGTCTTTGTACAGTTCATTTATTATTTACTATTCTCGACATTGATTTAACATTTTCTACTTTAGTTCTGAGAGAAACTTGGCTGGAGCTTGGAGTACTGGAGGCAAAAAGCCTCCTATAGCTTTTCAAATAAACAACACTGACATGAATCTTTGAGAGGATTCTTTAAAAAATACAATATGTTTAGCTAGCTACTGAGAGCAATTGTGATGTTTTCGCTCTGTGATTATAATTTCTCGTCATTGTGGGTCAGGGAATATTTACCAGCAGATAGTTGTTTCCATTTGGAGCAGGCTGGACATGTGGCTGTCCTTGTTCCTTTCTGCTCTCACAATACTAGCCTTTAGTCTTTTCTTCAGCTAATTTTTGGGAAAGTGAAACTCCTTCTCTCGGTCAGCAGCTGTTCACGGACACACATTCATGTCTGAGTTCATCATATTCTGCAGGATAATGCACCATTCAGCTTTTTGTTTTTCTCTCAGCGAAACTACAGCGATGTGAATGTCAGCCTCACACAGAAACCAGTGTGTGTTGTTGGTGTGTGTGTGTGTGTGTGTGTGGTGTGTGTGTGTGTGTGTGTGTGTGTGTGTGTGTGTGTGTGTGTGTGCGCGTGTGTGTGTGCAGGAAAATGCTGGGTGATGAGGTCAACCAGTAATTTGGCCCAGGTGGCTAATTCCTGTGTTTAGTTTTGTTCAAACCGAGAGACAAGACAAGAAATGATTCATGTGAAAGTTGTATTTATTGGAAGAGACGCAGAAGGCCAGCTCTGCTTTGTGGAGTTGACTCAGTTACTGCAAAAGAACAAAACTGGAAGAAACTCTTCCCTGGAACTGCGTGGCTGAGTTATCGTCTCCAGCTCTGCCACTTGACGGAAACTCACCACTTGATTTGGTTCCTTTCACACATTTTACTCTGCAGTATTGTCAAAGCTGTGTTAACTGCCCTTTGCCACACACTCTCACTCTTTGCCTTTGCTATAATCTCCATTAACATTTAAGATCACTGTAAATCTGACTGGAGAAGTCGAAGTTAAAAACTATGCTGCTGCAACCAAATCAGGCTTGTGGGGCAATGAAGCCAATCCCAGCTAATGATGGCACATCATGGGCAATTTAAGGTAACAAATTACCCCAAAATGTGTGTCTTTGGACTGTGGGACTAAAAATCAAAGCCAACACAGGGGGAGCATGTAAAGTTCTCACAGAGGGACTCACCCTGGACTCAAACCCGGGACCTTCTCGCTTCTGGGCCAGGAAAGCAAACTACGACCCCAAGGTGTGCTCCTTTAGTTCGGATCATATTAAAATGATAGAAACAGAACCACATGAGGTTCTTTTAATATTGAACATACTGATTTAACTTGAAGTTGGAAATAAAATCCAATTTTCCTGTTTTTTGCAGCTATCTGAAAACCACACTGAAACCAAAGGTTAGGATTCAGTGGAAGTCTCAGGTACATGCATGTGATGGTTCATGGCTTCTTGACGTTTTGACTTTTAAATTTTTATATGCACCCGTTTCTTTTTCAAACTGAAAATGAGTATAAACAGAACTGAATGAAAACCTCTCATTGAGAGGATTTGAGTATTTCTCAGTTATAAAACTGCACATTTACCCTTTCAATGTGAGACACGCCAGCGAGCAGAAGTGAAGAATAGTTTGACTTGAATGTTGCCACTTTTAAATTGAAAAAGTATATTTTTAATTAAGTCTTCTTCTCTGTTTGTTTTGGCATTTGGTAATTTATCATCTTTCTTCCCTTTCCAAGGACACCATCGCATGTGTTATTATTATTATTATTGTTGTGTGTGTGTGTGTGTGTGTGTGTGTGTCAGTTTTTAATATACCAGAGAACAGTTCCCGTTTATTCATCTCCAGTGTTCCTGTGCTGACTTAATCATCTGGCTGTTGTGCAAATAGCTCAGAGACCCAGCTCTACCAGGAAAAAAACAAAGAATAAATCTACCAGGAGTCTAATTTAATAGTATTCTGAGTTGGTACAACCCAATTTCACCCTGATCTTTGGAAAAACACCAAGGTTGAGGGTTGTCCCGGTGTCTGTTGAAGGCGCATGAAACATGAGTAATGAGCATGCTGGTGGAAAAAAACTGTCAATACAATAAAAAGCAAAAAGTCTCAATTTGTATTATTACTCTGGGTGCAACAACAAGCTCCCCTAAAGTGTTATTTTCTGAAAATTGCACTGCAGGTTTTGGATGCAGTTCCCTCCGTGTTAATGCTGCAGAAGAGGGGAGACCAAATAAAGGCTCCGACGGACTGACAACCACACAGATTTATACACTGCTCAATACTATATATTATCTCCACTGATGTATATTGATTGGGCCGTGGCAGGTGATTGGAACGGCCATGCTGTTGTGTTGAGAGATGGCTGTTTGACCAAAACGCTTCAGCACACAGCCTTCCTCTCAGGAGGACCATCCGCAGCTCACAAACACACTAACTATTCTCTCTCCACGTGGGCCGAGCAGAGGGAACAGCGTTCCCCACCGCACCGCTTTAAATAATCAATCAATGTCGTGTTGCTCGGGAGCGCCTCGCCAGTTTGCTGTGAGTTCTTATCACGAGGAAAAGCTTTGCCAAGTGGTGTTTTCATGTTAAATGGATATGGTTTAAAGAATAAAAGGTTCAATTTGAGTATCAAATAAGAAATAACTAAAAACTGCGGATTCAGTTTGTAGATTTTGGTGATGCTGCGTTCCAATTGGAGCTCTTTGTTTCACGTAAAGTTAAGAAGTCCTACATTGAGATGGGTCCCTTTCCTCTGAGGATACCACCACCTCTGTGTGTTCGGCTGGCCGGTGCCACTTCAGCTTACACAGTTTGAAACATTCATTTTCATCACAAAAGATACAATCAGCTTGAATTCTGTCCGTAGTTTCAATGAAGCCATATTCCGTGTAACTCTAGGAATTTTTTTTTTTTTTTTTTAGACGGATTCATCTCCAGATACTTTTAAATTTCTTTTTAAATATAATTTCAAATAAAGGACACACTTCTAATATGAACGCTTGAACTTAGATTTGTGACATGATTTAATTTAATGCAGATTTACTTATTTTTAAGACATGAATATAACAAAAAAGTTACAGCTTTTGAATTAAGGAGGCTTCGTGACCCCTCCATGAATCTTTGGCGGCCCACCGTCTAGTCGGGCCGACCTGGTCGGTGATCACCAGCCTGGGGGTTAGAAGAGTGTACTTGGGTCCACAGTTGTTAAATAGTTAAATCATACCGCCTTGCCGGTGCCCAATCCCATTAGTTCAGTTCAGATCGGCACCCTCGTTTCTGTCAGTCTACCTCAGAGTAGCTGTGGCTACTGATGGAGTTTACCACCATCAAGCATGGGATGAATGAGTAATATCATTGTTGAGTTCGAATCAAAGCTAAGTATGGAGTCCCACAGGGTTCTGTTTTAGGACCTATACTCTTCACATTATACATGCTTCCTGTAGGGAACATCATCAGGAAACACTCCATTAGCTTCCACTGTTATGTGGATGATACACAGATCTACCTATCCCTGAAACCAGATGACACCGATCAACTTGTCAAATTAGAAGCTTGTCTTAATGACATAAAAACCTGGATGAGTCATAATTTTCTCCTCCTAAATTCAGATAAAGCAGAATTTATTTTATTTGGCCCAAAACACCTTAGAGAAAAATTATCTAATCAAATAGTGACCCTAGATGGTGTTGCTTTAACTCCCAGTAACACTGTGAGGAACCTGGAGTGATCTTTGACCAAGACTTATCCTTTAACTCCCACATTAAACAGGTCTGCAGGACCTCCTTCTTTCACCTGCGAAATATATTTCTAAAATCAGGAACATGCTGACTCAAAGCGATGCTGAGAAATTAATCCATGCATTTGTTACCTCCAGAGTAGACTACTGTAATTCCTTGTTATCACGGGGCACCAACAACTGCCTAAAAATTCTCCAACTCGTTCAAAATGCTGCAGCAAGAGTTCTCACAAGAACCAGTAGGAGAGATCAGATCACCCCAATATTAGCTTCCCTTCACTGGCTTCTTGTTATATCTAGAAAAGAATTTAAAATCCTCCTCTTAACCTATAAAGATATAATGGGGCCTGAACAATCAGGACCCATCATATCTTAAACAGCTATTAGTCCCATACTGTCCCAGGAGAACGCTTCGTTCTCAGTGTGCTGGACTGCTGGAGGTTCCTAGGTTCTCTAAAAGTAGAACAGGAGGTAGAGCCTTTAGCTATCAGGCTCCTGTTATGTGGAACCAGCTCTCAGTATCTGTAAGGGAGGCTGACACAGTCTTGGTTTTTAAGACGAGGCTTAAGACCTTTCTATTCAATAAAGCTTACAGCTAGGGGTCGCGCCTGTTCATTCTCTCTCTCCTCTCTCTCCAACTATTATGTAACTGTTCTGTAAGGTGATGTTGGGAAAATGAGTCGTGGATTTATTGTATAAATCTGTGAACCTGTGTCCACTTCAATGGAAATAAAATGATCTCCCCCCTCTCTCTCTCTTTCCACTGTGGGAGACCAAGAAGTCAGAACACCAAAACCCTGGACGAACAAGGCTGTCTCTTAGGTGGGACTAGAGCCGTGATTGAGGGATCGCAGACAGAACATCAATCGCGGCTGATCCATTGAGACAGCCTGGATTCAATGGGTGCAATTCTAATTGGGCATCAAACAAAACAGCTGCTCCACTGATTAATCGAGGTAACCCGGACTCAGTGGGTGTAAGCGTTTACTTAACCCCGGGCTCCTACCATATGGAACCGGCTCCCAGTTTCTGCTCCTTCTCTCGTTTTCAATGTAATTTCACTGTACTACTGTAATTTCATTGTTTTGCTACGTGCCATTGATGATCGTTCCTCCTGTAACCTATGTACCCTGTGTTTATATATGAATTGTATATAGATACAAGAAACTGTCTGTCCTATCTCCTTCTCTTTCTGTCCCCTCACCCCAACCAGAATAGCAGAAAGCCGCCACCTCTGAGCCTGGTTCTGCAAAGGTTTCTTTCTGTTAAAATTGAGTTTTTCCTTTCCACAGTCGCTTATGCTTGCTCATGTGGATCTGTTGGGTTTCTCTGTAAAAATGTCTAGAAACGACCATGTTGTAATTGGCACTTCATAAATAAAGCTGAATTGAATTGAATTGAATTGAGTTCACTGAAAAAGGTGCTCAATAAAACAGTGCATTATTGCCATTAATATTAAGTATAAAGAGATTTGGCTAAATGCAGAGAAATACTTTCCCTAAAGGAATCATTGAAGTATGCCATACACAGAAAGCTCTTCCCAAAAACAAGTTTACTTCCTGTGTCCACACTATTTTCTGTTGTCTGCCGTTTCACTCATCACATAACACCACATGTAGTCAAATCTTTATGAAGCTCTTACATTTTTATTCTTGCATTTTATTCTTGTTCTTGCTGGATATTGGAAGGCTTCAGCTTTTTTTTTTTTTCTTTTTCTTTTTTTGCAAGGCATTCACATCTTTCTGACTTGTAAATTCAGAGCTGTGAGACAACTGTTCGTCTAAGCCAGTTAGATACAGAACATATCAGTGATCTTTTCAGCTACTAGTTCCATGAGACTGTTAGCAATGATATTGCAGCTCTGCTCAAGCTCAGATTATCTGCAGTCCCACCTGCTCCCACCAGGTAACCATGTCTGACATGTACAAGCAGGAACAAAACCACAGCTGGCATTGTTTACTACAACAAGAGACAGTTATTGATTAGTAGGTGAATCAAGTTTTATCCCAGCTTTCAATGTTTTTTTTTTCTTTTTCAGGTAGGCAAGAAACAGCTGCAAGGCTTAAGATATATTACTCAAAGCAGTAATTATTCAGAAGTTCTCCTAATAATGAATCAGTGGTTTTTTTTTTTTTTTTTGGTTTTTTTTTGTCATTAAATTAGTTCTTCAGGTGAAACACTGTATGTGGCCTCGGTCCACTATTTATTGATAAAGCATCAGAAGAGGTATTCAAGCAGCCCAGCTCAGTTCGCTCCTCTGCTATCTGTTCATAAAACAGATCATTTCGAGTTGGGAACAAACCAGTGGAGCTGCAGCTGCTTTCATAGCGCTATAATATTGCTCAGAGCTAATAAAAAGCTATAAACTGTGTCCTGATATGAGGATTATAAGATGTTATTTTGTTTTTACATTGAACTGCCAACTTAAATCAGGAAAAACTCTCAAAGCTCTAAAAGGCAGTTTTTTAATTTAGTTTAAGAATAACACAGGACATCCTATAATTGCTGTTGTTATGGAAACAAATACAACAGAGTAGTTCAACGCTCACAAAATTCACTAATTTCCAAGTCATGATGGCGTGCTAAAGGTCAGATTAATTATCAATCAAACGAGGAAGTGCGTGTCTGTCACGTACCGAGCGCCACACAGACAAACCACAGACCAGGAAACTGCTGTGCGATTGTTAAGTGTCTTGTTTTAGTGTCTTCAGCCCGCACCTTGGTGAAAAACTTTGGCAAACACGTGCGTTATAGACCATAGATCACCTGCAGCCGCCTCAGCACCGCTGAACGTTCTGCAACAGCACAGGGGAGGGAATGCTCGAGCGGTGCCAATCAGCAGCGACTCCAGAGCGTGTAAGGAAAGATTACACAAGTCAAACGGCCTCTTCTGCCATTGTGACTGTTAAACGCATGTTGACAGCCAGTTGTAGATGTAGAGGCTCCTCGCTGGCTTCGTGACCGCCCACCACATCTACACACTGAAGAGGAGAAATGTGTGAGGTGTTGGTCTCAGAATCCTGAATTTCACCCTAATCCCTTACACCCCACCCCACACACACCACTCCCTTCCTCTATTCATAACAATCATAAAAGCCATGCCTCAGTACTGCACGGCATTATCCCCTTCTGTTTTTTTTCTTTTTAGCTGTGGTGGTCATTTGTCGTGTGATTAGCGTTGAAAAAAACGAGCTGAATTGGAATTAAAGAGAAATAACAGCGTGGTGAATGACCTGGATGTCGGTCAGAGGGAGGAAGAGGGGGCCGGCTCCATTCCAGGCAGCCGTGCTCACCAGGACCCAGACAATGGACCCCATCGGCCCTGATGCGGCTTGACAAGTGAATGACATGCTGAATGGTTACCACGGCAACAAATGTGTTGAATTTTATGCATGCATATTCTGTCCCCCCCCCCAAAAAAAAACTCTCCCACACACCCACCCCATCTTTATCTTTTTCTTTTTTTTATTACTGGGGAGATTTGACTAATGATGTGACGAGGATAACAGTGCAATAGGGAGTGGTGCAAGGTGCCCCCCCTCTTTTAAACACACACACACACACACACACACACACACACACACACACACTCACACACACACACACACACACACACACTGGACATTGTAGCCCAGCTTACAATGTTAACGCCTCGGAGGGGTATTAACTCAGCGCAGCTCCAGCTCAGGAGGAGATGAGTCTGTGTGAATGGACAGCTCCAAAGACAAGGGGCTTTCAACTGCTAATGATCTAATAAGAAGTTCTCCAGCGCACTTCATCGGACCCCCCCAGACCCTGCTGTGGATCGCCAAGGATTTTTCATCACAAACAGCTGAGGTCCTGCGTGGTCCATAAATAGCACTGAGGACATTATACATTATATATGCTATATATATATATTTATATATATCTATATATATATATATATATATATATATATATATATATATATATATACACATGTATGTTTACAGTATCTTACAGTTTAAACACATCTGACAGGTGGTTTATTTTAAACCAAATTAGCTAACATAGCTAAAGACTCGCCTTACTTTGACTGACCTACAAATCACCTAAATCCTGCTTAAAACTACAACACAGAATGCATACAAGATTAAATACATAAAAAAAAAGGGTGATTGTTATTTTTAAATTAAGGTATCAGAAACTAATTCCACAAAGAGACCAAAACTAGCAAGGCATTAATCTGTTTCCTAATGCTTCATGACGTGCCTGTGGCACACAGCCAGCAGCCCAGTGGTGCACACACAAGATGTAAATCATTAAATATGGGTCATGAATATGCACTTTAATGGTTAGAGCAAGTACAATAACCCCATAAAAAACAAACACACAATGCAGCTTTGAAGTCAAATAAGTCAAAAATGAATCATCATTTTATTCATTGTGGATCATTTTAAGCACCGGCTAGAACAGCAGAACAGCATGAGATGCATTAAGACGAGAAAATCAGACACAGTGTTGCACTGACAGAAGATGCCAAACAACAAAAATGGTTTTAGTTGCTTTTTTTTGGCGATTTGACCACAGTGAAGAAATCTCTCTGAGAAGAATAACTTACGAACAAATTTATCTTCTTATCTCCACTTATTACTGCTTGTTATTAAGCTTTAAAACAAGAAGAACAACACTTATGTTTAACAAAAACTATACAGTATGTCATAAAGTACAACTTCATACAATCTATCATGCTTTTGACTGTTTTAACTATTGTAAGAATTTTGCAATTTGTTGCTATTTTTTCCTTCCTTTTTGCTCTTTCTAGTTTTTTAAATTTGTTTTTTTAACTCTGTCAGCATAGGCTTTGGTTTTTTTAACAACTGTAGTTATCGTACATTTTAAAACGTTTTTCAGTATTTTTATCCAGTCTTTAAAATGTTTTAACTATTCGAGCTTGTGTATCTGTTTCACTGGTTTCTAGCAGCTGGTTTTTCTTTTTCAACTTTCTCTTGCAGTTTTGATTACTTTAAGTTAGTTTACATATTTCAGCATAACTTTTTCCTTGTTTTCTTGCCACGTATCAAACATGCAGGTAAAGCAGCATTGTTGGCAGTGAACTGAAACATGTTTTTAACTAAAAATGCTAAACTTTTGTTGCATTTGGAGTGTAATGTTGTCGTGTAAATGGAGCCCAAATCACAGTCAATAAAACTCTTTATTTTCCTCTGAGAAGTTTTCTCCATTTGAATTTAATCATGTTAAGAACTTTGAAACTCCACGTTCCCTCCTGAAGTGAAAGGCAGCATTCAGGTGAAATTGTAGAAAGTGGCATACTTTTAAACTCTTCATTCAGTCACCCAAATCACATTTGTCACCTTGAACAGGAAATCGTCCTTTGAGATACAGTCTGAATAGAAAATAAATCAAATAAAAAGTGTGTTTACCAATAATTTTGTGACAGCTTCAGAGAGAAACTAACTTAACCATTACTCATACTGTCCGTTCACCATGAAAAACTGTTCACTAAATAATTAGCAGAGGCCACACAAACATTTTACTGATCCAGAAAATCACCTACAACAATAACTTTGCTGGTATAGATGGTGGAAATATTTTATTTTACATTATTTTTAATCCTGGTGATGCATTTAGGTCAAGTAAATAAATGACTGAAATGTTTTGATTGACTGTACCAGGCCTTGGTGGTTAAACACTGTTTAATCCATATTACAAGAAAGTCTATACATCCCAGACAACAGCAGATTAATGTATATTCCAAATGTGATATTGAAATGCCAACAAATCCATTCAAACTATTCCAATTCAAAGCTCTCAACATGTACACGTCTGTATTTTTCTCAGTGTAAAGGAGTCCGTCTCAGTGTAACTGAGGTGAAAATATTGTGTCTGTTTCTCATTGTATTCCATCCATCCATCCATCAATTCATCCATTTTCTACCGTTTATCCGGGACTGGGTCGCGGGGGCAGCAGTCTAAGCAGAGATGCCCAGGCTTCCCTGTCCCCAGACACTTCCTCCAGCTCTTCCAGGGGGATCCCAAGGCGTTCCAGGCCAGCCGAGAGACAGTCTCTCCAGCGTGTCCTAGGTCTTCCCCGGAGTCTCCTCCTGGTGGGACATGCCTGGAACACCTCCCTAGGGAGGCATCCAGGAGGCATCCTAAAGAGGTGCTCGAGCCACCTCAGCTGGCTCCTCTCGATGCTAAGGAGTAGCGGCTCTACTCCGATCTCCTCCCTAGCGACTGAGCTCCTCCCCCTATCTCTAAGGGAGCGGCCAGGCACCCTGCGGAGGTGCTGATCCTCATCCCTGTCGCTTCACACTCGGCTGCGACCGCCACAGTGCATGCTGTAGGTCCGGGTTCGATGAAGCCAACAGGACCACATCATCTGCAAAAAGCAAAGATGAAATCCTGTGGTCCCCGAACCGGACCCCCTCCGCCACCTGGCTGCACCTAGAAATTCTGTTCATAAAGATTATGAACAGAACCGGTGAAAAAGGGCAGCCCTGCCGGAGTCCAACATGCACCGGGAACAGGTCCGACTTACTGTTGGCAATGCGGACCAGACTCCTAATTTGGTCATACAGAGACCGGACGACCCTTAACAAGGGGCCCCGGACTCCGCAATCCCGAAGCACCCCCCACAAGGCACCATGAGGGACGCGGTCGAACGCCTTCTCCAAGTCCACAAAACACATGTGAACTGGTTGGGCGAACTCCCACGAACCCTCGAGCACCCTATGGAGGGTATAGAGCTGGTCCACTGTTCTGCGACCAGGACGAAAACCGCATTGTTCCTCCTGAATCCAAGGTTCAACTATCGGTCGAATCTCCTCTCCAGTACCCTGGAATAGACTTTCCCAGGGAGGCTGAGGCGTGTGATCCCCCTATAGTTGGAGCACATCCTCCGGTCCCCCTTTTTAAACAGGGGGACCACCACCCTGGTCTGCCAATCCAGAGGCACTGTCCCCGACCGCCACGCGATGTTGCAGAGTCTTGTCAACCAAGACAGTCCCTGCACATCCAGAGACTTAAGGTACACAGGGCGAATCTCATCCACTCCTGGTGCCTTGCCACCGAGGAGCTTACCAACCACCTCGGTGACTTTGGCTTGGGTGATGGGCGAGTCCACCTCTGGGACCTCAGCCTCTGCTTCCTCAAAGGAAGACTTGGCAACGGGATTGAGGAGGTCCTCGAAGTATTCCTTCCACCATCCTTTGATATCCCCAGTTGAGGTCAGCAACTCCCCAACTCCACTATAAACAGTGTTAGTGGAGACCTGCTTTCCCCTCCTGAGGCGCCGGATGGTTTGCCAGAATTTCTTCGAAGCTGACCGGTAGTCTTCCTCCATGGCCTCCCCGAACTCCTCCCAGACCCGAGTTTTTGCCTCCACAACTGCTTGGGCTGCGGTTCGCTTGGCCTGCCAGTACCCGTCAGCTGCTTCTGGAGTCCCATGAGCCAACAAGGCTCGATTGGACTCCTTCTTCAGCTTAACAGCATCCCTTACTTCCGGTGTCCACCACCAGGTTTGGGGGTTGCCGCCACGATAGGCACCGGAGACCTTACGACCACAGCTCCGGGGCAGCTGCTTTGACAATGGTGGTGGAGAACATGGTCCATTCGGACTCAATGTCCCCAGCCTCCCTCGGTATATGAGAGAAGCTCTCCTGGAGGTAGGAGTTGAAAACCATGCTGACAGAGGGTTTCGCCAGACGTTCCCAGCAGACTCTCACAATACGTTTGGGTCTGCCAAGTCTGTCCGGTTTTCTCCTCCGCCAGCAAATCCAATTCACCACCAGGTGGTGATCAGTCGACAGCTCTGCTCCTCTCTTCACCCGAGTGCCCAAAACACACGGGCGGAGGTCAGATGACATGACAACAAAGTCGATCATCGACCTCCACCCTAGAGTGTCCTGGTGCCAAGTGCACTTATGGAGACCCTTGTGCTTGAACATGGCGTTTGTTATGGACAAACTGTGACTAGCACAGAAGTCCAATGACAGAACACCACTCGGGTTAAGATCAGGGAGACTGTGTGTCCCAATCACCCCTTTCCAGGTCTCACCATCACTGCCCACGTGAGCGTTGAAGTCCCCCAGTAGAACAATAGAGTCCTCAGTCGGAGCGCTGTCTAGCACCCCTCCCATGGACTCCAAGAAGGCCGGGTACTCTGCACTGCTGTTCGGCCCGTAAGCCAAGACAACAGTGAGGCACCTATTGCTGACCTGAAGGCGCAGAGATATGACCCTCTAATTCACTGGGGTGAACTCGAACACATGGCAGCTGAGCTGTGGGGCTATAAGCAAACCCAAACCAGCCCGGCGCCTCTCACCGCGGGCAACACCAGAGAAGTGGAGAGTGCAGCCCTTCTCGAGAGATTGGGTTCCAGAACCCCAGCTGTGCGTGGAGATGAGCCCGACTATATCTAGCCAGTACCTCTCAACCTCCCTCACAAGCTTGGGCTCCTTCCCCCCCAATAAGGTGACATTCCATGTCCCTAGAGCTAGTCTCTGTGTCTGAGGATTGGGTCGCTGGGCACCCTGCCGTCGGCTGCCACCCAATCCACACTGCACCCGGCCCCTATGGTTCCCTCAGCGGGTGGTGGGTCCACCGGAGGGTTAGCCCACGTCCCGCCTTCGGGCTGAGCCCAGCCGGGCCCCGTGGGCAAAGGCCCGGCCACCAGGCGCTCGCTTACGAGCCCCTACCCCAGGCCTGGCTCCAGGGTGGGGCCCCGGCTGCGTCCATACCGGGCGACGTCTCGGACCTCGATTGTAAATTCATCATAAGAGCTTTTGACCTGCCCTTAGTCTGGCCCATCACCCAGGACCTGTTCACCTTGGGAGACCCTACCGGGGGCATAAAGCCCCGGACAACATAGGTCCTGGAATCACGCGGGCACTCAAACTCCCTCACCACTTTAAGGTGGCAGGTCATTGTATTTTAACATAATATTTGCAGCAATCATAAAATCGTGAACTGGGATTAAAATGTCACTTGACTTACCTTATGACACATAAAGAATGGAGTAAAATTAAAGAAGCTCCATCTAATTTTGAACAATACTGGATTGACATAACTGAGAATAAAACGAACACTAAGAACACAATATCTCGTATTTATTAGGGGTGGGACAAGACACAAATTCCACGAGACGAGATGTCTCGCGAGATTGAGTCCACGAGATCGAGACGACACAAGAAGAGACGGGGGGGCGGGGGCGGGGGGAGGGGGGTGAGTGCTAAGCTGTGCGGAGCGGTGCGGTACTCACATGCAGCGTTGGAGCGGCGCAGAGCAGTGCTCACATGGAACACAGAGCGTCGGGGTGCCCCTTGTACGGCCACGGCGGCCCCCCCTGTGCACTGCGCCCTAGGCGGCCGCCTAGTTCCCCTAGTCCCAGTCCACGGCGCACAAACGACGCCATGACTGCATTTGCACTTCATGCCACTAGGTGCGCTGTTTGCATATTCAACCTTATTTTACACAGACACCACAGAGGAAGAACGGTGCCGCAGCCGCTGCAGGCTCTCTCTGCATGTTGTTAGAAAAAGAGTGTGAGCTGGCAAGACGTGGTAAAATGTTCATTGATGCGATGCACCATTTTTTCAATAAAGGAGAAGAACTGAACGATAGTTTCCGCACATTTTATTTACGTCGTAGCAATTAAACTGTATCACAAATAGTTTGTGTACTCAAAAGACCAAGATTCCTTGCGGATAGAACATGTGCAGAACAGTATTTCATGTCCCTTTCGACCGGGTTTTTAAATATGAATATGAGCATATTCGGGGGTTTCCACTTAATTATATGGCCGTGCGCCATGTAATGTATTATTCCGTCAATATTCCAGTTAATAAAGAGTTATTGCCTGCAAATAAACGTACTCAATCTCGCCGCATTAGATCTCGCGAGATCTCGTGGCATTTCGATCTCGCGAGATCAAGTGACACGAGATCTCGTCCCACCCCCCGTATTTATGATAGGATTCGTTTGGACTCAGTAGCAGACACGCTGGATGTGAAGGGGAAATGGGAATTGGAAGCTAATATGATAATTTCTGATGAGGAGTGGGAGAATTCCTGGGTGCCCTGGCAGAAATGTTTAAGCAGCCCAACTTAGAAAGAATTCAGCTGGAAAATGAGAATAAGATATTTCAAAACTCCACTGGTAATAGCTAGTTATGACAATAAATGTTCCCCCCAATGTTCGAGGGGTTGTGGAATGATCGGAGACTTCTCTCACATTTTCTGGGATTGTCCTAAATTGCAAAAGTTTTGGGAGAATGCGATTCGAGAAATAAATGTAATTTTGAATTTAAATAGACCAATTGAGCCACAACAGCTAATTTTGGGTACAGTACCATTAACAGACATAAGGAAAAATAGCATATTTTTGCTTAGAGTTCTTTTGCTGCTTGCGCATAAAATGATCATAGTGAACTGGCTAAAGCCCCACCCACCCACTTTGGACCAATGGACCCAAAGGCTTAAGGACGTGAACTGTATGGAACATATAACAGCAAACCTACGACTCCAGATGGACATATATCATAAAAAATGGACACCTGTCATAAGGTATTTAGAAAAGTGAGTTTATTGAATTTGTTCAGCTGAGCTAGTTTCATGTTTTGATGTGGTTGTTTGGTTTAATTTTGTAATGTTTGATTACTTTAGAAATAATTGAACCAATAGAAAATGATGTTCCACTTTTTGGCGATTAGATTGTTTTTGTATTTGGTATCTCGGATACCAATTTTGTATTTGTATCTGTCATATTGTGTGAGACTGTCAAGGAACCTGTTCTAATAAAAGTTCAAAAAAAAAAAAAAGTCACTTGACAAAAACCCCTGTGAGTTACTATCTTGTACCTAAAGTTATAATACTGATATCCATCATTAAAGATGGCTTATTTAAAATGGAAAGTAAAAATCAACCATTTGTATTGAAAATAAAGATTTATTTGTCGTCCTGCGCAGCCTATGAGTGTTGAATGCTGGTTAATAAGTGATGTATTGTTCCAGCTGTTATCAGAGGCCAGATAGCCTGTGATATTTTTAGCCCCTGAGTTTGGTTTGTTGCCAGCTTATATGTCAGCACAAGGATAGCAGAGGCTAACTTTTACAAATCAGAAGGTGTCCAGAGAACAGCACAGATCCCCTCTCCGCGTGTGCTGACTGCAGGTTAACTGAGAACAGATTATACGCTGCGTCGGTCCTCACAAAGCACCGCTGATGAGAGGGGAGAATCATCACAATCTTCAACAATACTTCGATCAGACACCTGACACAATGAAACCCAGCGCGTGTGTAAAATAGCCCAGTGATGAAGGTGACATCTGAAACATTCTCCCCCCTAGCGCCAATTTATCATTTTCACTCCCGGATAATGGAAAGCAATCTTCCAACCCATGATTACACTTCTCAAGAAATCATATTTCATGTAAGGTAAGACATGTTTTGTGGACAGGATGAATATCTACAGTGCCAATCACAGAGTGTATACACTCAAAAACCCAGTAATGTAAAAGGATACATGACAGTGCATCCTCTATCTCACTGAGGAGAGAATACATATTCTGTATCAGCAGCTAGAGCGCACATATCACAACACTGCAGTGACCCGGGGAAAATACAATTCTGCTGCTGCAGCACATACATCTCAGCACATTATCTTCATCCCACTTCACAGTAAAAGCTGCAGCACCACCGTTTTAGCATGATTGTATCTTTGCAGCTCCACTCATTTGCATGATGTGGAAGCAATTTCAACGCGAGCGTGTCACTAAAAAAATCATGACACTTTAATGAAGATACAATTACAGTTAAAGAGCAATTGTTTTTCTAAACGAATCTGCATTTTTAAAGCGAGATCTCAGGAACTATGTCAACTGTCACTTTGGATCTACTCAGCTTGAGCTGACGGTGATTAGCCACAGCTGAATAGCTAATGTAACTATACACAATAGTTTTCACACTGGTTATAAAGATGTAGTGCAATGCACTAGCTTAACTTTTGATCAGCAATAAACAATAATCAATCACCTAATGATGTCGAGTCCAGCACATAAAGGAAGAAAACCTATTCAACCCTATTTTTAATAGTTTTATAACGACTTGAGAGATTTAACAGTGTTATAAAAAGTTGTCTCATTAACTATCATTCACAACAGCTTTGTGCTCCCATTTGGGTTCAATAAACTGTTGTCATTTATTCATCCCACACACAGGTACCTGCTGCTTGTAGCTGGGTGAGTAGATAATTATTAAACATATTTCTGAATGTTCAATGCTGTGATTGGCTGATGAAACACACTGTTGCCTTTGAATTAGCAAACACACGCTTCCTGATGGCTGATCGCAGCAGTGCAACCAGCAGTGGTTCTGCTTTAATTTCTTGTTGAACATCTATCAAAACGTAGAATCGCCATTATTAGCAATAAGGAGAGTGATGGCTTGAATAAATATAGATATTGTTATTATATATCTTTGCATTGTACTACACTATTTTTCATTGTTTGGTTTAGCTGTAATCAATACACCCTGCCTGACATTTGTACTTAGATATTTTTTATAGAATATACTTAATTTGTCTCAAGAGTTGCTTCTTCAGTACCATTGTCGTCTAGAACCTGCAGCTTATAAGACATGTTCTCCTTTTTAAACATTTTCCACACCCTGACTCACCCTGTATGATCTGATACTGTCTGCATTGCCACAGTCATAATCTTTACTGCCACTAGAGGTCACTAGATGTGTTTGAAGAAATTACGACATAATTATTTCTGTAGCGTGTTTTTAATTTTTTCCACAGTTAAAATGGTCAAAACGGACCAAATTTATTTCCGGTAGTGGCATTTGTTGGATGCAGAATGTCTACTTCAACTAAAAGTCTTGGATCATTTTGACGCATTTGTGTACCGTTATAGAAATGTAGCAGTTAAAGATGTGAACTTGAGATCCAAAGTTTATCGGTTAAAATCCCACTTGTGATAAGACAGTGCAGTGAGTCAATCAGCCATTAACCTCCATCTGCTAAAAGTATGCAACCAACCAAAATACTGCTAGACAAGTATTTTTTATAATAAAGCATGATAGTCGGTATATGCATTTATAATTTCACACACTTTTACTGTTTTTTATATTGCATTTTTCTGATTCAGTTTAATTCCAATACAGAAATTTTCCATAACTTCAAATATAAGAGAAAGATCGAAACCGTCGAGCAGACTTTACCATCCTGCTCCTGTAATTATGTCTCTCATAAAATATTTTCCTCATTTACACAAGCCCCTATATTATGTACAAAAAAAAAAACATTACACATGCAGTGAATCATCAGGGGAAATGATGCCGCAATGCATGTTTCTATGAGGGAGATGAAGAATTCAAATGGAACCTTAATCTCATAGAAATGTAAATGGAAAGAAAAAAAATGACTGGTGTAACATTCAACATGGTGTGATAGAGATACAGGCTACCAGGACCCTGGAGACAACCTGAAGCTGCTTCTTCGCTTTAAAATTTACATTTTCACCCTCGAAATCTGATCATAAAGTAAAACATTTGTTCAAAGACAAGCCTATTTTAGCAAGGAAAGTTATAGAAATGTGTGATTTTAATGCTTCGGAGCCAAAGCGATCTGAATAAAGAAGTTCTACTCATGTTTGCATTCATGCAAAACAATGTGCAATTTAGTCAGCCATTTATTATCATTGCTGCACGTACTGCTTTTAAGCAGGGCATTATGTTCCCTTTCACTTGCTGCAGATGTTGCATATTTTGGTGTGTTTGAAGCAATCAGAGGCTATTTATACCCCAATTCATCACTGTTTATACAGACAGAGAGGGAGATAGAATGGAAGGAGAGATGGAGAGAAATATGTAGGGAGGGGAAGGGAGGGAGGAGGAGGAGGGAACACGCCACTGAATGTCCCAAGCCATTAGAACAAGGGATATTTCTGGTTGACTGAGCAATTCATTCTCGACATGTCACATTGAATTTCTTCCATTATAAAACACTGCTGCCTTCTCCACTCCAAAGGCAGATTGCCTGCACCTATTTCACCCAGTGAAATATTGCTTCTCCCTCAAACAATCTTTTTCATCCCAAAGTTGTGAAAAAAAATTGAAACAGTGATTAGTCTATGTTCACAGCGCACAGGATTTGAGGTTTTTTGTTGTTGTTGTTGTTGTTGTTATTTTTTTAGCCTGCTGCACAAGCTGATGCTTTATGATTCAACACACTTTCTGATCAAATGTGATTCCACCACACTCTGGAATGTAATGTGCTCATATCATCAGTCCTAATGTAAATCCCCCCCCTGGCATCAGCACTGCGGCACGCTACTTGCGTTTGCTGTTTCATTTTAGGCATTATTGATGTGGTTTTAGACATCGCAGAGACAACAACAATCAATTTGTTACTGTCAGCCAATATGGGGCTTTGGTGCTGAAGTCGGAGTTTTTCCACTAAATCTATGTGGTGACACATGATGTAAAGAGGAGGATGGAGTCTTTTGGCTGAGCCAGTCGTATGATCTCTCATCCTCAGTGGCGTCTTGTGCTTAGCTCCGGCACTTCACAAAGCTCTGATATGGGAAGCCTGACTCCGCTCCGCGCCTCCGACAGCTCTGACAGACCAGCAACAGAGATTGATGTTGCCCAGATAGAAAATAGAGGAAGAATGGCAATTATGTCAGGCCAGGAGAAACATGTGTCTGTGCGATGCAATACAAAAGGCCCTTGCTGCATTGTTATCGTTCTCAATAACCCAAGGTGTGTTTGGGAGTAAATGGATTGTCTGTGGAGAGCATTTCATCCTTTGTACTCATCTTCTCTTCTCTTCTGCAGGCAATTCCTCTCCATCCGTTGCCTTTTATTTCACATGTAGAGAATTACATTTTCTGAACACTCCTGCATCTCAGATGGCAAACTCTGACACTGACTGTAACTTCCATAAAAATCTATTATTAATACACCTATATTTCCTCTTTTCATGTCCAGCCCTCTGAGCGATGCACACTTTTTAAACAGAGCTGGGTGAACTGAACATGATGAGATTTTAGTTATGCAAGCACATTTAAAGCTCTTTCATAATCAGTCACCAGCTACATATGTAGGCCTTATGGGCTCCATCCACCCCCCTTATAGGAAATTATCTTAAAGCTATCATTACTGCAAATCCACATTCCAGCACTGGCGTTTGGACCGGCTCCAGGTTGTAGTCCATAACCACTCTCTGTAAGTCCTGTTTCTCATTCCTGCAAACGGCACAGCGCTATAAGACCAATATAATGCAGCACTGTTACACTGTATACTGATTTCATTTACCGGCCCCGTGGAGCTATTCATGCTTCAGAAAACACAACCATTTATGAAGAATTTAACGACACAGTCCAGTGCTTGTCCAATCGAATAGAGTTGGAGGGGATGAGAGAGTTTGTCAGGGCCCTGGTGAGTCTACACTAATGGAAATGACAGTTTTGGAGAGAGACAGTGGAAGGGTCATGGCTCAGATCCAGCCACCCCTCTGTTTCTCTCCTGTCCAAACTGGCTGCCCTCCTGAGCCTCATCTCACACAACTTAATGCAGCGCTCTCCCCTGAAAAACGCCCGCGTTTGTCCCGGCGTAATTACACAGTGGAAATCAATTACAGTGGAAAAATATCAGTGCTGGAAATCATTAAATCGGTTGTCACCAGGCACCATCAGCAATTAGTTTTGACTAGTTAACCGACTGACTGACTGCTCACATTTTTTTTTCTTTAATTATGATTATTTACTTATTTTTTTTCAAATGGGAGTGTGAAGTCGCATTTGCCTGAGCTTACATTAGCCGGTGGCTTGCTTTGAAAGGTGGCATGACATGTCATTCATTTGATGGCGGTGTATTCCTCTCCCTTCCGCGTGACAGCTCAGGAAGCAAGATGCTGTGAGAAATTACAGCGTGGTGGATTTGGATTGAAATTAACTGCTTGCTACAAATCAAAGACGTGTCACTCAAGCGCGGACAGCCCCCAGTTAATTTATGAGCACGGAGATGAGGCTCTCTCTCTCCCAGACTCATCTATATCAGTAAATGGCACATTTATATTCAGTGGAATATGAGGTTACATTTTGTTTTACACCTGTGTTGACATTTAATTCAAAAGACAACGGCCAAGAGGGCAAGGCTATTCTCAAGCCCATTTTAATGTATTTCAACATTCAGCCATCATAAAAAACGAGCTCTGATTTTATTGTGATAATGGAAAAGTAGACTGGAAAAGTGGATTTGGAATTGGTTTGCACATAATATCTTGTGCTATAAAAATGAGATTTGCAGCCATAGGGGAAAACAAATCAAGATCCTTTCTTCAGTTATTGGACCATGGAAGAGAAAATGCAGTAATCTTAATGTAGCTGGAAAATGATGCCGTGTGCACTGATGTGAATGTCAGGCAACAGACATACAAGAGTTAAAAAAAAAAAAAAACCAACAGTTTTTAAAGGATTTATTAGATGAAACAACATGTTGGGTTTTTTTTCTTTAATCTAAATACTCAGCTTATTCTGTGAACATTAACCTATATTTAATGAAAACACACATTACAAGGTTTATCTTTAATTCTGATTCAATTGTACTTTCAAATGTCAACTGACTGGTAAATTATAGACAGAAATACGCTGCCGGTTTGAGCCTGGAGGACTATTATTTGTATGCAACGGACAATATGTAGATTTAGATTTGTGTCTCAGGGCAAACAACCCTCAAGCAGCGCAGTATTTCATTTCATGCTGAGCATTCAGTCACAGTGGGGGCATAAATATTCATGAAGATTCCTCCAAAGCCATGATATAAACATAAGAATATGGCCAGTGACAGGCATTAGAGAATGGTCACAGTGGATCAAATAGAATAACCTGTCTTTGATGCTGTGGAGGTATCTGCATTATTACAGTGATTAGAGGACAGATGCGAGACAGAATAGGACTTGTTAAAACAGTTCTCCCGCAGTGGCTTTCCCTGCAAAAAAAAAAAAAAAAAAAAAAACGCTTTGCCACAAGCAAAGTGGAGTTCAAATGTGTGGGGATGATTAAAGTTTGGAGCTGGGAGAAGTTTATGCATTTTGCACTACAGAACATCAACATGGCACTTTTTGTGTGATGCTATGATCATGGCATCAAATTCAAAATAATGGAGGCGTCTCTTTGATGCTTCGGCTAAAATAAGAGTTATTTCATCACGGGTATACATGTGAGATTGTATTTATGCAGGTTTCCCTCTAAATTAGTGACCCTAACTTGGCCGTAGATGTGAACGAGAGTGTGTGTTTGGTTGTCTTACTCTGTGGGCCTGATCTACTAAAGGCTTGCAAGTATTAGGAAAACGTGACATTGCATGGTCAAACGTTTGATCAGTGATGGTGGTGGAGGCCTGCACTGAGCATTGCTTCTTCATGAATATGGAAAACCGACCATGTGTTTCAGATCACACAAAACACTAGGAGGAGTTTATACTAATGGATTTGTTTACAACACACATTGTGGTTTACAACTTCTGAAAATGTTTGATTTGTTTATTATCGAGTCTGATTTCAATGTGTTGGAAGAGAGAGTAAACACTGGCTCGGCCATCGGCAGAGAAGCAGCCGCTGGTAAAGTGATGAGAGGGATTTCCTCAGCTGGCTCACCATGACTTTACATGCTGACTCTCTCTTCTTAGACCAAACTGTTTTTTATGAATCTCTTCTGTCTTTTTCCTGCAGACTTGACTTTGTAACAGATCATTTCATGTTCTGCATTTTTCTTTATGTTTTTCCCCAGACAATCAGACTTATTAGTTCTGACTTCCTTCACTGATACTTTCATGTCCGTGGTCCTTCCATGGCTGAGTGGATGGACCACTCAAGCTGCTGGCTTTGGTTCTTAGTGGGTGTCTTCCTTATGTTCTGGTTGTTGGTCTGTCTGTGTTTTTGCGTTGCGTGTGTCTCTTGTGGATAACATTCCCATGATTGTTTGGTGCTCCTTGTTTGGGTGTGATGTGACACATGGACCTGCTCTTCACTGATCCTCCACAAAACACATGCAAACCGAAGACATGATTTATTTGTGTGACCAAGCAACTTAACATATTTAATGCAGGCTCTTCTGAAATTAGGCATTGGGTATTTGCCCCGTGATGGGTTGATCATGGCATATTTAAATGCATGCTCAAAATACATCAAAAACTGAACATGCATATGAATTAAAACAAAAAAGTATTAAAGAGTATGCCTGGCACCTCTAGTTCAGTCATCACAGATAGTATTTCTGTTACAAGTGTCCGTTATTTTTATAGTAATAATGTGCTCTGTTGGTTTTTTTCCCCCTTCTTTGCCTTCCTCGCCATGTTAATCTAATATTTTTTTCTCCTTGTTTTAATGATTTTGAGCTCCTTGCTGCAGTGAAGACCTCCTCTGCCCCTGTTGTGGCCCACCTGTGTCTTGTTACCTTGTCAGTCGGCGCTCTCTTGTTGCTCCTTGTCTTTTCCAGTTTGTTTTGCTCTGGGTTCAGCGCCATCATTCAGCCTTTCAGTGTAGTTTGCCTGACCCACTTATTGGTTCCTTTTGTAACACCACTGTTTTGTTTTGTTTTTTTTTTGCTTTTCTTCTGTATTTATTTTGTGAATATGTTAATTTCAGGACCTTCATAGTGTTGTTTCTTTTTGGTATCCTCCTGGATTAAAGACAGC
The DNA here is from genome assembly GCF_902148845.1 of Salarias fasciatus. Taxonomy (NCBI): domain Eukaryota; kingdom Metazoa; phylum Chordata; class Actinopteri; order Blenniiformes; family Blenniidae; genus Salarias; species Salarias fasciatus. The sequence goes on along the minus strand of NC_043745.1, from coordinate 12,035,144 downwards.
TTTCTGTTCAGTGTCTGCTAGCTTTAGTTTGTGTACTTACCCTCAGTCACCCTGACACAATGAGCTAACAGGACACTGCAGCAGGTTTGTTTGTAGCTGAAGTCTCTGCTATTTGAAAGGTGCTTTGGTTTGTACATGTTTTCCACCGACATCCAAACACCAATAGAAATTCCAGAACTGCAGAAACTATGAGCTTTCTATGTAAACTTGTGCTTCGAACAAACATTACAAAACCTTTTGCATGTACACAGCAGACTTGAAGAATCAGTGGAACATCTTGCACTTTCGCCGCCCTCAGGGACACTGAGTGAAGTATGCATGTTCAAATGCTACAAACATGAACTGCTTCAGTATGTGGTCGAGCCTGTTTACGACGTTGAGTCAGTGTAAAACATGAAGCAGCGCTGAATACTGGCAAACACTCCACCAGTAACCACATGCATATCCAGTTTCACTAAACATAATATACATAATACAATATAGTACACAGGATGCCAAAACTAATCCACCTTATTCTGTGTTCAATCCTTTTACTTATCTACAATCTGTAAAAATACTTTCAAAAATTAAGTCAATTAACAATCACTGAGATAAAACTTCTACATATTATTATGCATAAAATGCTGCATATTAATACACATTCCAGCAAAAAAAACAAAAAAAACAAAAACATACTTCTATTGTTTTTAATGCCCTGAGTCACAATTACAATCAGCATTATTGTCCGTGTTTGTATCATCAGTATCGCTGCTCTCTATTCTTTAAGGCTACTCAGTGTGGTATCACCATGTGAGGGAGGAAAATATGCCATGATTTATGAGCTGAATGCATTAATAATTGTTGGAATGTATTTTAATTAAGTAATTTGCCAAACATGAGGCATTTCATTTCATTATTCCCAGTTAATGACCCAATCACATGCATGTTTAAACATAAGACTGTTTTCAGTAAATAACAAATGTTCATGACGTGCATTTTATGAACTGAAGGCGTCTAGCACACAGCCGCAAAAGAAATGAGAAAAAAATACTGCAGGACTGAGAATACTTTGTTCATTCAGTGTTTTTGGCATCGTGTCAGCAGAACTTTGTGACAGCATTGTGGGGAAAAGACACAACTGAAGCTTCCAAAGTCTTCAAAAGACAGAAATCAACAAAAGGCTGTGAAATCAAGCAATGTCATGACTCAGTCAGAGAAGATACTGAAACACTGGTGTGATCATGGGAAGAGTCAGAGTAATGTACACACACGCGAAGAGGGGAAACACAATCGGGGCCTAATGTATATGACGAAGGAGCAGAGCCAAACAAACAGTGAGGCATGAGAAGGGAATGAGAGACGGGCGTGACAGCAGCGGATCAGACGCAGGAATCTCTCACTCACACCTGCCGTTTGAGTTATGCTACAGAGTGTGTTGCTGCAGCTTGGATCTTAACACAACACTGCATCAAAACAGCACTGAGACCAGCCTAAAGATAGATTCTCAGTCTCATGCTGTGTGAATTCAGTGTGAAAACAACCAGACCACAGCGCACACCAATGGCCCCGTGCACTCCAGGAGTTGGAGCTAAAACTGTTTCCATATTCCAATACGAAATGCATTGGGGCTTGTTCCAGGAGCATATCACAAGTTATGTTTGATCATACAATCAAACATGACAAACATGGATATAAAAAAAAAAAAAAAAAAACAAACTGTGGCCCAATGTTTACAGCAGAGCTGTTGAGAACTGCATGTTTATGGAAATAACCTGTTCCAGAGTCGCTGTGTTCCTCTTAGAAACAGACTTCAGTCACTCTGTGGAACATAAAGGACACCAAACACTCTGTTGACGATATCAAAGTGTGCAACGCACCTAATAAAATGGGAAGTAATGGAGTCCGACGTGACGTAAACGTGACGCTCCTCATGTTTTCATGCTCAGGAAATTGCCCTGTTGCCATGGGAACATGAAATATGCAGGTGTGAACACAAACTGTACGAGACACACTGGATCTAAATTATATTTTGTGACGCCCAAGTGTGAAAGCAACCCGTGACGGAAGAGTACTGAGACCGTCCGAGACGGAACAAAATAAAAGAGGAGACACAAAGAAACTGAAGACATGAAAACAACTTGTCCTGACATGAAGCAAACCAGTGAAATTAAAACAAAACACTACGAACACAAAGACTCTGACAATGTATAATGATTAATATTGATCATACTAAACTACATTGCTTCTAAAGCTAAAGTAACAGTGCATTAACTGAGCTTCATATAATCGAAAAGACATAAAACAGTTCTTGAATCCCAGAAAGCGGAGGGAAGAACACTGTATGTATTTACATACCTGCAATTCTTTTTCCTCCCTCCCCACCGTTGTGGTGTTTCGACACTCACACTGTGCTGAGAATAGGTTGTAATCTTCGTGACAGGTGAAGGTTTCCCTTTTCAACAGATGATAAGGTGACAATTACCCTGTGAATGCTGTAATTTACATGCGAGGCAAAAACAAAGAACCACTTACCTCGTGTAAAGACTCAAAAAGAAAAAAAAAAGTTTGCCTCTTGACATATTATAGAATGACAGATTGCATTTTGGCAAATAGGAGCTCGGGATGATTAATCGTCACGCTTCGGACGTTCATTACGAAAAACTCATTACACCGGACTATTTAGAAGACGTGCAGCGTCGTGGCATACATTTATAATATTTTTCATGAGAGAACCTTTCTGGAGTAACAGATGTTCTGTCAAACACACACAGTAATTAACATTTTTGTGGCGTGTCCTATGCATTGAAGTAAATATTTTAAAAGACACTAGCAAAGCCTGGAGGCTGATGCACATATGTTTTCATTTAAGTGTGAAAGTCTTTACCATTTTGAACAAATAAAAACCGACTGAAAACTATTTGCTATAGGAGGCATGGCATTGAGTCAGAGTCAGCACCGGCATAATAATGAGGAGCATTTATAGAATTGTAAACAACTAAAGTGTTTTTAAAGTCAAATGACAGAAGGATATGGTTGTGTTTGGCGTATTTCTCCAACAGCTACTTCATTTCATGTTTTTGACCTTGCAACTTTCATTACGTTTTTCTAGAGGTGGTTCCAAATGAAACGAGCTGAAAGTGAGATGAAGAAATTAAGAAAATTAATCGATCTGCTGTGTGGCCTCAGCAGGAGTAGCCAATCGGAGCTGTTTTAAATGAGCAGGAGGGTAAATGGAATAAGCTGCATGTTTAATCCAGGAAAAAAATGTTCCAAAACTTCAAGAAAATAAAGCAATCTCTAAAAGACAAGAGCTAAATGATTCCATGTGTAGTGGTGGTTAGATTATGGTAAATGGAGTCGCCATGGTGTGGTTTGGCTCCTGCTCTAATTAAGCATTAAAGCCATTAATTGAGCCAGCGTGCCAGGGCGTCTTGTGTCTCTGTTGCTCTTTGTCCCCCCTTCTCTCATGCAGTGATGGTGAGGATGAACTGAGCAAATGAAATATAAAACCTTGAAAGAAAAAAAAAACTGAAGAAATCTGAAATTATTAAAAGAAAACTGAAGCATATAATGTAATTACTTCCTGGGTTTAAGGGAACGTCAATCAAGGGCATATCTTGGAATCGCTTAATGGGATATTGAAATATCCTCTTCCAGCATGTGGCACGGAAGGCAAGTGCTAATTAGTATGAATGACGAGTGCTAAGATGACTAATGCTGCTGAGGACAGGTTTTAATTGAGAATAATATAATGAAGTGTCCTGCAGATTTGTCAGTATGTAGTCCTTGTTCCTTATTGGTCCACATGGGCCTAATAGCTGTAATAACATCCACAGCATTAAATCCGCTATTTTTTTTTCTTCTGTAGGTGTCATTCATTATTAGTTCACCCAGTAAAACACTGTATGATTTCATTTGTCACTGATTAAAATGTGCTCTTTTCATGCCTGTGTGCTTTAATGTGATATATATTATGACTGTCGAGGGAGAGAGACGCACGTCCCTATCAGGGTCATACAATTCAATGTATTTATAGATTGTGCTACAGATTCTCATGTAATGATCAAAGAAATGCAATTCAGCAGTGAGAATGTTATTGCAAATGCATCAGGAATAAAATGAAGCTGGTTTACCTTTAATGTGTGATCTCCCTCATCATTACTGATAAGTGTAATATATAGGCAATGGGCCCCGAGGGCTCCACATAAAAGGCAGACCCAGCAGTCAGAGGGAGAGAGGGAGTAAATGGGCGGGTCGGAAATTATAACAGGAACTGCTCAAATCAATTTAGATCTTTTTTTTTGTTTTGTTTTGTTTTTGAGCAGCATTATGTCTTTTATTTAGCACACAGGGACTGGCAAGATGGGCTGTAAATACAAAACACCTCGATGACCATCCTTCAAAGATGGTAGAGTAAATGATGGGTCATCTTTGAATTTACTTTTCTCGATTCTAGCTACAATATTCCCCACTTGAGCCAGACTTGAGGCATTTTGTGTTTAGCGTTTTCATGTTTTAGATTGTTATGGATGGATGAATGGATGGATTTCATGTTGGCTTTGTCTTTTTGGATGGACAGATTTGATCAGATCCATAACACTGGATTAAAACACAATGTATCTGTTGGAACATTGGAATCTATTCAAATTGCAGTCCCTCACATTATTGTAAGAATTTCACATTTCTTATACTGTAAAAGAGAAACAATGATAAACACAAGCACACTTTTGTATTCCAGACCTCCATAAAGTGACAGGTTAAAAGTAGTCCTTCCAGGATTTCAGGACTTCAAATACATTAACTTGCTGAACTTTTGTTTTCCCCGAGGACATTAACTGCATCCTCCTGATTAAAAGTTCAATATTTGGTCCGTTACATTAACCCAACTTACTTTTAGTTCATTCTTTGTTTCTTTACAGCAGACGAAAGACTGCTTACTGGTGGGAACATTGATTAAACAGATGCATGAAACAGCCCTCAGATGTCAGAAGCCAATCGATTTAAAGCTTGCAGAAATATCAACTCTCGACATTTACTCACCAGTTTGTATTCACAACTTAAAGAATGGTAATAATTACAGCTGTTATAGGTTTTGGGATTGTACTCAGTTTAAAGGCAACCATCAGCTTTGAGTCTGGTTCAGATGGCAAAAATGACTATGTACATGGTTCTATGAGCTTCTTTATGTGGGAGATGAGTGTGATTGCTCTTTCCCCCCTGTGTATTTTATATTACTTTACATTTAAAGCGTATATCCTTAGCCTGATTGAGTTCATATAACCTTAACTAGCCAATTAATCATTGCACCCTTGCTCTGTTCCTGTAAGTGGACAAAATGAAAACCTTACCACCTTTTAAATCGTGACTCATATGTAAGTCAATGTCAATCGCTTTAAAAAGAAAAAAAAACACCACCCAGCAGCTATATGGAGTACTGAAGTCAAACCTTATCTTGGAGTGAAACGCTCCTTATAAAAAGACGACCTCCTCTTCATGATCATGTTGTAGCTATTATCATTACTTAAGGAGTCTATCCAAGAGGGCAGCAGAAGGATAAAGCTGATGCGTAATGACTTAGGGCCTGAAACCCATTCTCCACAAAGAAACATGTTCTCTGACCTACTAAACAGATTATGGCTGCCATGACACCATTGATTAGCTTTTATTGCTTTTTTCCCCTTTTGGCCTCACAGCCTTTTAAGATTTTTAATAAAATGTGGGATAGTAGCTGAAGAGCATAATTATGATCATATTTTATATGGGACACGTATTCAGAGCAGTAATGAAAGTTGTAAGTGAGTTTTATATTGATTTGCTGTGAGGTTCGGACTGTGTTATCCCCTCATGTGCTGCAGGCCACCGTCTATCTCTGAGAGGGTGTCAGACTTAAAATTGTCAGCGACGAGTGTGTGTGTGTGTGTGTGTGTGTGTGTGTGTGTGTGTGTGTGTGTGTTTTAAGTCTTGGTGGAGTGGCTGTTCGGTAACACGCTGCAGGAGCGGTCTTGCAATCATTTCATCCCTCATGACATGTTTGATGTTTTTCTGACAGGACAATGTTTCATGCTCTGAATTCAATAACGGTTTTTCTCTGCCTCCGCTGCGTGCTTCTTTTATTGTATGACAAGCTGCCCATTCCTTCCCAATAAAGAGGTCTATTAATACCCATCAGAGGGAATCGATCGCAGAGAGAAGTGTTGTTAGAGAAGATGTTAATTAATCCTACGACCTGCAACAGCCACTGCATGTGAAGCTCAGCGACTCTTTATGCTGTTTTGCTCGGTAGATTTTTAAATGCAATAATTAAAATAGATATTAAGATTTGTTCTGTCACCCTCTGCAGGTCCTTCTTGTCTGAGGCTCATGGCTGATCAATAGACCTGATTCAGCAGGGAATGGGGTGGAGGAGCTCGTTTCAGCTATCCGAGGACTCAAACAATCAAACCAATGCAAAAACATTCATGAGACTCAAACGTCAATCCACAAGATGAACATCCAAATGAAGGAACAACCTTGAAATATAAAGGGAAAAGGTAACTTCATCAAACACCATTTATTTGTTTTCATTTCTGCTTTTTTCAAACTAAAATATGATATTTCACCAGCTTCAGAGTCACCTGGCAAGTGAATTCAGTATTCTTTTGCGCTAGTTTGGGAACGACTGGACCACCACCACACAGTTCAACTGGCTGCAAAGACTTTCAGCTTGGATTTTTACTGCTTTCACTGCCGCAGTAACAGTTCCACTGCTGTGATCCTGAAGTGTTTAACAGAGAGCGACTGCACTTCAGCTGACACTGGGCTCATTTTTTTTTTTCACACTTTCAAGATTTTAGTCCTCCCCAGTGCTTCAGCTTTGAATCCTCACCTCTTTTCAGCACTTGTAGTTTAACTGCACACAACATATCATGAGTAGATGACACTGGATCAAAACACTGGATACTGACAGCAATGCACACTTTAGGAACATTTTGCATTGCATGTCTGCTCTATTCATTGTAGTAATGTCCCTACAGTTACGGCATCCCCTCATCTATTGTATTTTTATTTATTTATTTAGGCCAAAAAGGATATGAAATGTACCTCTTTCACAATGCCGGAAGCTATTTCAGTGGCAGTCCTGGAAACCTCATCTGAGAATTGTCATGCTTCAATCAGGTGTAAAAGAGATGCTACTAACTCTGAGATCACACACTGCAGCGACAAACGCAGAGTAAATAGCAAATCCTGGTTTACGTTGGACTTCGAAGCAATTTTCACTTTAAAGGGATACTTCAACATTTTGGCAAATTGACCCATTTAGCGCAATTCCTTAGTCATTTCGAACAGCATACTTAGTTTTTTTAGGGCGAGCTGTTGCTTATTCAGAGGTGAGTCAGGGAAGGTTTTCGGGATGGACACAATGGAAGTGGATGGTATTTTTGGTTCCCCTCATCAAACTCATCAAATACACAATCCAACAATGCCAAAACACTTTAGTGGACACGTTATAATCCGCACATTCACTACGCTGTGGAACACCAACAAATAATATTGTAGCGTTATGACATTGAAGCAAATACTGGGAACTACTTTTTCTTTTGAAATCACTACGCCCAGACGCCATGTTTAGTAAGTAGTTCCGTCTTAGCAATCTTCACATAAACAACTCAATCTCGTAATTTTGCATTAATATTTCACAGCGTAGGGAATGTGCAGATTAAAATGTGTCCACCAAAGTGTTTTGGGGTTGTTGGATTGTGTATTTGATGAGTTTGATGAGGGGAACCAAAAATACTATTCACTTCCATTGTGTCTGTCCCGAAAACCTTCCCCGATTCACCTCTGAATAATCAATAGCTCCCCCTCACAAAAAAGTAAGTACGCTGTTTGAAATGACTAAGGAATTGCGCTAAATGGGCCAATTTGCCAAAATGTTGAAGTATCACTTTAAAGGGGCTGTATTATGCAAAATTCACTTTTTGTATGTTTTAACCTTGTTATATAGTTATGTACTCACCAAAAACACCCCCAAAGCATTTTTTTTCCTTCGTGCCTGCGTGTTTGAGCTTTCCTCCTTGTTGTGCTGCTCAGAGAGGCAGCCCCTCCCGCACCCGTGAAAACGCTCTGTTTTCCCACGTTCACGTCACACGGAGAAGATGGCTCCCCTGAGCCCCCCTCCCGCAGGCCCTCGGCAATCAGCATTGCTGCTTTTTTCTAACTCTGATTACGGAGATAAACTTTAACCATCGTCTGAAAGCAACAATCAAGCAGGAGCAAGAGTCTGAAGGGTCTGCGCTTGGTGAGTTTCTAACAGGAAAAGACGTTTTCGCGTGTCTTTGCGTGCAGAGAAGCTAAAGCTAAAGAGCTAAAGCTAGCCAGCGTATTTGTTTTGAAGCGCTGATTGGTTGAAGTACGCTGTCAGTCAAAGTCCACAGGGGGAGAGGCGGGATTTTCAGTGAAACAGAGCGTTTTCTCTTCCGGGTTTCAGAATTAGCCCCAGAAAATCTTTTATTTCACACAAAATGACTTTTTCTTAGCGCCAAAAATAAACTATTACCATGTTAATGCCATTTCTAGGGTTTGGACTAGCTAAAAAAGCATGATACAGCCCCTTTAAGAGACTTTGTCGTTAATGGCCTGAGATTCTAACCTTGCCGGCAAGCTGAATTCTCGCGGTATTTGTTCTCACACACCACGAGAATCCATCTTGCACCGCTCGAGCCTATGTGCTCGGGATCAGATTTTTTTCGGGCGGACCAATCATGCTCGGATTTTTTTCAGTCGGACCAATCACGCATCGTTTAGGGCGGGACATGAAGCTTTGACGGAAGCAGGAAGCGACGGACTGCTAATAATATTAGCATGGCTAGCAAAAACAATGGATATCCCGACAGCGATTAAATCTGTTTTGGATGAATCCTCTATTGCATCTTTGAAAACGACCAGCAAGAGGTTTTTTCTTTGCAGTGATTGGCTGAAACCAAACATGGTTAGGCGGGTGCACTGTGTCCTTCCGTCCAATGAACGCAACGAGTTCTACAGCAAGTCCCTCCTTCCCCGAACGGATTTGCCGAGTGAAATCCCAGATTGACATGTGAAGCAATTCCTTGCTGCACATGTCAATATGGCTTTTGCCAGGCTACTGAGATTCATCAGCATTGATAAACATTAGCCAAGGTGAGCTAGTCAGAGGCTTTAGCTTTGAACGTTCAAGTCGAGTGCGTGGGTCCTTGTATTTAGGACTGCCAGACACTGGACTACATCACTGTGGTTAAAATATCTGGCATGAAACTGGTTTTGGTCATATTGATCACACATTTATCCATTTTGTTTTCTTCACTTGACTTTTCAGTTCAGTTAACCATGGAGTTCCACAGGGCTTTGTTTTAGGGCTCATATTTTTCCACTGTTCAAGTGGAATTGTTGAGTTTTTCTTTGTAAAATTACCTTGAGATGATGGATTTGTATTTGCTGCAATTTAAAGCAACACTAAGGAACTTTCAGTTTTCGTTGATTTTGGCGGTGCCAGTGTACAAAAGCGGTAGTGTTTTGCCTGAACGAATACCACAGTTCCCATGAGGACTAGCGCGTGGCGTCGTAAAATGCTGCTCCCGGTGGCATGCTGTCGGACTGAACTCGCCTTCATTTGTTTCCAGTGGCTGTGTGAAGGATGGATAGCAACGAGGTAATGAATCTAATGGTGGCTAAACAAAGTTATATCATGATGCTGAAAATAAACGTTTAGCTTTGGTAAACGTAAATTTGTTTTTGTACCGCATTTCCCCCTTCAGAGAACACAGACATGTCGCATGCCGTAAAGCAGTCCGCACATTTGGAGTTTTTTAGTGTGCAGGGTTCCTACCACCCTCCTCACAGTTGCTTAGTCCAAGTGAAAGCAATACTGACGCCCTCAGGCCATGACAGAGGGGTCATTCAACTAGTTGTAAGTTGATGTATCATCACAAAAGATATTAAAATGTTTTATTAAGGTTGAAAAGTTATCAAGTGTCGCTTTAAGTAGAATTGAATTGAATTGTTACACCTGTTACTCTTATTGCTCATTGTTTCATGTTAATTTGTCTTGAAAAAGTACAAAAAAAATTTGTCTAAAACACGGGTTCAAACCATTTTCTTTTCAACATGTACTCATCCAGTCACTGTGGTCACTTTAAAAACAACATGACAGGATCTGCTAACATGACATACGAGGAATGTGAAACAGGGAGAATGACGAACTCGCTGTTTCTGTTATGACATGTTTTCTACACAAAATGAGTGACTGAGTGATTCTTATTATATTGTGCTGGGTAGAGAAAAAAACTGAGCAAAGCCCTTTTATTGCATGAACACATTTTTTTTTTTCCTTTTAAGAGTTGCAATAAGGGAGGAAAAGTGTACGACAGCTCCAATATTGTGCACCTTAATTTTTAAAAAAAATATCTCACTTCCATTATCACAGCTCATTCAGTTTTTAATTTGTTTTTCCACTTCAACTTCTTTCCATAACTTTAAATGTTTCAGAAAAATAATCATCTTGAAAGAGTGCCTTCATTTTATTGAGAGATGTGTTTTCTTGTTTAGTTTGATGATTTTCTTTTTTAATCATCCGATGGTTATAAAAGCCAGAATTCCATGCAGTAATCCACTGCTTACGTCCTGATGTATTTCATTGTGTTGTTTTGTTGTTATTTTACAGCACGCCGCTCTCACTTCTCTTAGCATCCTCAGTTCATGTCTGCCTGTAAATTAAACACCTCTTCTTTAGCTGTGCTGTGCATATTTTCTCCGCGGGTGACGGCAGCAGTGATACATCTGAGCGTGACAGGAGTCCGAGCCTGATTTTGACAGGATTTAAAATGACAAGAGTGAGATGGCACAATGTGGCTTTTTGTTACACTTTCTCTAAAAGTCCTTTGATTCTGCATTCAGTGACAAACATCTGACAGCTCCAGGTGTCACCCAATAAAGGAATCACACACTTAAAATGAAGGGGACTGTGCAATAAATGGCAATTATTAGGTTAATTAATTATTTAGCATTTATTACTCTTTTGTATCTGCACATAATTACCATGTACTGCTTTAATTGAATCTGAGCTGGAGCCAGCGGTGGATCATTTGTTTTCACGTTACCAAATAGTTCCAGTGTTGCCAGTGTTGAGAGGAAATGACATATAGTAGAAAAGCATAATTCATCTGGCTGAGACACTGATATCCAACCGTCAGAAAGGAAATTAATTCCGCTTGCTGGCTGCACAGCCAAACAACATTAAAAACAGGAATAAATAACAACAACCCGGCTGAATGAGAGCATCGAGGGGCTTGCTTATCTGATACTGTGTGTGTGTGTGTGTGTGTGTGTATGCGCGCGCGAGTGTGTGGGGGATGTTTTTTTTTTTTCTCTCTCTACATGTCTGTATGTGTGGAGTGAATGAGATTTGATTGGTGGGCGTATCAGTGTGTGTAGTATGTGAAGGCATTACTTGGTTATGCATGCAGGAGCCACTATCAAAGGAGAACATGACGAAAAAATGGTTTGCATATGCATCAATGTGTCCATAATTACAAAGTAGATTTCCTGGCGACTATCATGGATTGTTGACCATCTCTAAGCAAGCGCTGGAGAGTGTTCAAATGAGGATTATCTCCTCCAGCACAGCACAGCAGAGTTTAGCACTGTATGTCATTGATTAGGCTTGCATATACTGCATGCCAACACACATCCCACTTGCATGGTGTTTTCCTCTGTCTTAGAACAAGTGCTTAAAAGGGCCCTATCCAGGAAAGACAAAAAATGCAAGTTATCTGAATACAAAAAAGAGATGCTGCATGATTTATTCTCTGTAAAAATTCTGAGTCCAGGTAATGTGGAAAAGGCATGAGACTGTTAATATTCTATTCTATTCTATTCTATTCTGTTCTAACCGTAGACAACATTTAAGCACTTCACTTTAATGTAATTGAGTACAAAACACATTCTCAGGCCAAAGCAAACATTCAAAAGTAAGCAAAGAAAACCTGACAAATCTTGACAAATATGACATAGCAGCAGAGCTCGCCTTGTATTCTCATGGCCGGTAGCATTGATTTTCATGTTTATTCTGGCCTCTTCTTTCGACTCTGAAGAGCTGGCTGTGACAGGTGAGTGAAAAGACTTTTCTTATGTGCTCAGTGCACAAGCAGGGGTGAAGCAAGAAGCAAACCTTTGTGTTTTTTTTTTCTTTCTTTTTTCTTTTTTATTCCTGTCTCTGCGTCTAGAAATTACGGCTGCTGACAGTTCTTAAATTGATATGACAGTTTGTTTTAGAAATTCTTCAACACGTCTTCACGTCGACACAACAAACAAAGTCGATTTCCAGAAACCATGTATTTAAAGCGCCCCGGGCTGCAGCTTAAGAACTCCTCAGTAGCTTCATAGATTATGTTTTTCGTCATTGTCACAGGGATACACCTGTTTTTTGTGTTGCTGCTGTAGTTTAGTGAGATTGTTACATTACTCTTTCACGAGGCTCTCTCCACTCCTCTAATACAGAAGTGATTTTAGCTGGAGTTATTTCAGTGTTTCAGGCAACTGTTTCGGTTATTGTAGAGGGTAAATGAAGGAATGGGTTCAACCCGTCCGAAGGTGCGGCTTTTCAGGGGTTTTTTTTTTCCCCCCCTGCAGGTTCTATGCACATACCTTAAATAAAACTAAAAACAAACAATAGAAAAGTCTCTCCGTAAATAAATAAGTTCTTTAGAAGAAAGGCTTCTGCTTCATTTATTCTCTTCAACGACACACAACAAAACACACTGCGGTTAAAATGACCTTTCAAAAGATCCTATTTTACATGTGATTGAATTAAATATGGGAATTTTTTTCTGGCCCATTTACTTTAATCGAGTGTACTGTACAGCTACAACTAAATGGGATCATACAGTTCTACATTGCTGACATGCCTCTTTAGATCCTCCTGCCGCACTGCGAGCTGCTTCTGCCCAGAGCTAAAGTCTCTCATCCAGCTGAATGGAAACAGCATTTTCCAGCAGAACCTCATAGTGACACCAGCATAATCTTCTCTTGCCCCTGACTCAGAGCTTGAGAGGTGTGCAGAAACAATACACACACTGCAGATACACCAGAGGATACAGATCTGTGTGATGTGGATGGGGATACACCAGTGCATTGTGGGGTTTCTATTGTCAACATCATACGGCTGCATGTTGGTCAGCGGTGTGTTTGGGATGAATGTTGCCTGGCTGCAATTATCAGTGGAAAACAAAAGTGTATGCCAGTGATTTCCAGTCTTTGATCCCTGGATTCCCCCCTTGAGTGTCTCTAGAGTGAAGCCAAATGCTGCTGGACGAACACACTTTCACCTGAAAACCGGACTGGGAGCCTACATATGGGAAGATATCTTCAGTGTCCTTACATATTTATTTTAAAAAGTGTCTTGTTCTGGTTTTATTCAACATGTCACAATCAAACCCTCATTCGGCCGCAAAAAGAGTTCTGAACTGCAGAATGGGAACCGCCAGTCCAAACCATGAGTAAAGGTCAATATCTTCTTTTCTCATTGTTATTTCCAATCCGACCACTTTTGATTATCTTTCTCAACTAAAAAAAAACTGAACTGGGAGTCAATGTGATGCTGATTTAATCCATTTGGTCCAATCTGAGAGAAAGATAGAAAAAATAAGTGATGTTTCATTTCAACAGAACAGCTTCATCTTCACCACATGACGCATATTATAGTCAAATCTTTCTGTTTGACTAGAATTAATAAAGCATGATCAATTTAGATTTTGATTCTGATAGATGTGAGGTCTAAAATAAGGATTCATTTCACACAATAGTCTAAAACTGAAATTGCAGCGAGGATCGCAAATCTGGACACATTTGTTTTCTTTGTGCAGCACTGCCATCTCAACCCTGTCCATTAGCTGCAGCATTATTATTTTTGCACATCCATAATTGCCAACAAAGCCTGTTGTTATTCCATTTCACCATGTTTCTTTGAATGTGTTTTCAAAAACATGACTGTTGCCATGGCACATTTTTGAAACCATGTCTTGTTTGTGGCTGTTAATCTGTTAATGACTTACCTTCTAATTAACTTACGAAGAGGTGAAGGAGAGCACGTCTGAAGCGTCACGACGTGGTGCAGCAGCAAATGCAGTGGGCATTAAATCGGGGTGCAGTTAAATGGCTGATGGCACTGGGTGAAGTTTAACATTAATCTTTGATTAAAAAGAACAACAGCCAGCAATCAGCAAACTGCTCAAGCTGGCCACATCATAAAAAACAAAGATACCTGAGAGGAATGCAGCTATCGAGCAAAAAGAGGATGAAAAGCAGTGGTGGGAAAGCTTTAATAAGTTGGAGTTTAATGAAGATGTGGCTCTTGCATTGAAATGGGCTGAGTTTCAAAACAAGTAAATAAAATGTTTTTCACCCTACGAATAAATAGCACTTTACCTTTTTTTAAGGCAGGTATATTATCGTAACAATGAATGAACTACTGATTACATTTTTTTTTACTAAGCCAGAACAACAAAATCCAGAAAGGGGATCTGTTCTCAGAGAATTGCAGCCATCATCAATGCTATAAAGTCCTGACGAGAGAGAAAACCATCACAGCTCCTTTAATAGACAGGAAGAGGTTTAATACCAGTGATATTTCTCACTGACTTTGGGTGGAAGTCCACATGTCAGTCCCATAATACACATGTTTCCTGCGGTTCAGGTGGAGGAGCTTTTCCAACACCATGATCAGCAGTTGAATCCCCAGCTCGGCTTATCCATGTGTCGAAGTGTCATTGAGCAAGACACTGAACCCCAAATTGCTCCCAGCGGAGGTGGAGCGCCTTGCAAGGCAGCAGCCGTCATCCTCGGCGTGAGAGCGGTGAAATGTACAGCGTACCGTAAAGTGCTCTGAGAGTGTTGGAGCAGGATAAACACGCTATAGATGTGAACCCCATTTGCTGGACAAAAGGAGTGAAACACAAGGAGCTTCTGACAGACTTCCTGGTGACTGGCGGCTGTCAATCAACCTGAAACATAAACCATGACCATTATAATATCTGACCTTCCTGTGATTCTATCAAAAATTGACAAAATGTGCAAAAAATACTCCAGATTTCTCTTGTTTTCCAGTATTGCTTCAATTCATTTTTATCCTTTCATGAGAGAGTAAAACACATCAGTGTTTGGAACGAAGCAAATCAGTCCAGAAACAAGTCATAACGATTTCACCGGCGTATTGACGGGCTTTACTGTGACACAGAAAATAAAGAGAAATATCAGACACCTGCTTTGTTTGAAGCTAACCTTTACAAAGCTGCTGTTTACTGGAGCTGAACACCCCTGACACACTTTCAGGGATCTGTCCACACTCTGACAGTGGGAGCTATTATTTACTGGGTTGGGAATAGTGACCAGTGGACCAAACCACTGCCAGGCGCACGGGGGAGGCAAGGACTTCTTGATTGTTTGAAAAGCACAGCTTTGCATCTATAACTACTGAGATTTTTATATACTTTTTACAGTATTATGACAAATTAACTACGAAGTAATGCATTATGGGGAGACCACTAAATTACTGCCATAGCAAAATAGGAAACAGCTGCGATGGCCAATGTTTCAGGTGGGGAGCAATGTGAGATTAAAGCATTTCTATATGCAGCGATACATGTTTGCTGTTTTGTTGTTGTTAATAATCTGTTATTCGGGTTATTTCAAGAACCAGCAACATCCGGATTGTAGAGCAAACATGGGCAAACTGACTGGGCACTAGTTTGGTCGATGGAGGATGCAGCGTTTGTGGTCATCACAGTGATCAGAGCTTATCTTCCTCCAACTAACTGATGTAACATCGACCACATCTAATCGAGACTGACTATTCCTCTGAAGTTACATAACGCCTGTTCCAACTGGTAAAGTAACTGCACTACTCTGAAAAATTAACTCGTAATAGCAAGAACTATTTTGGTTGTGTGCACTAAAATGAATGTATTGGTGCATTCATGTGGAAAATGTTTGAACTCTGTCCAACCAGGAACTGGCAAAGTGGTAAAACATGACCACAACCGAAATAGCATTTCCTATTAATAATTGACAGACTTTATGGCAGTCAAGATTAAAACAGCCAGACTTTAGGCTAGCAAACAAATTTGCCTGTTCGTAAAAAGCTGCAGAATTGTCACATGTCAATAACAATGTCTACAGAGGTGTCAAAAAAAAACATCCTGCCAAATTAACATGAGGCTCAGTGGTGTGCTGTGAGGGCGAATTTGTGAACAAATCATAATGGTTGAAAAAGTCACAAGTGAACAGATTTAGGACTATTTGCTATATTTTTCATGAAGGAGAATGTTTAAAAATAATTTAATATTGAGAGTGCACTTTTTCCAACATGTCAAAATGCTGACTTTTCCTAAAAAATGTATTTTCACTCCTTTGCACTAAAGGGAAAGAGAAATATGGAGTTGTCCAAAAGATTGTATTTCATGGCTTGTATGTGGAACCTCTATTAGGGTTAGTTTGACACTTCTGCTACCAATGATATTGAATTTCTAAGCTTAAATCCATCCTTGTGTTGATTTACATGACTATTTTTTGTGCCCTTTGATCGACCCAAAGATGGAAATAGAAAGTATCAAAATATATGTTCAGCTACCATCTGGTTTAAATGAGTAGTTTAATGAGAGGGTTAACTGGTAAATATGTCAAAACAGTGAACAAATAAAAAAAAAAGCTGGAATCAACTAATTCCAACAATGAAATGAGCACAGAAAGAGGTTTTCTGTGTAATTAATTAGCGTATGGCCGCATGTCACATGGACTTAAATGCAGTGTTTTGATGGGAGTGGCTTGGTGTGTTTGGGGAGTGGCTGGCTTGTTCACACATCTCTCCCTGTTCATCATCACAGGACGGGCTGAGCCGAGGGCTGAGCGGGCAAACTCAGCGCGCCGCATCTCATCCGCTAATTGCACCATCTGTGGAGCGCACTTTCCGCTTCTTCTACCGACGCTGGCTGTGAGCAGACGGACTCTGGCTCGCACTGACTTCCTTACTTTACTCTCCCCTCTTGCGAACTGCTCCAACAACTAGTTTCTCAAGTTGGAGAAATCAACTTCTGCGGAGGACACGGACGTGCTGCGTCCCGGGATCCGGCGCACGGAGTTTCTTTTTTCTTTCTTTTTTTTACTTTACGTGTTTTATTTTTTTTTTTCTAATCAAAGTTTTCAGCTTTCTTTATTACCTCTGCGTTTGAAAGGAAGGAGGAGTAGGAAAAAGGAGGTGGACCCAGGCTCAGTCGCCGGTCTCGTGGCTTCTTTGTATACACAGCAGCTGTGTGTAAATGCGCGTGCTGCGCTCTGAGGGACGCTCTGCGCTTCTTGGGCTCGGTCCAAGCTCACCGTGGGCTTCCTCCGAAATGAAGCGGCCGAACCAGGTGTGAGAAGAGGAATACTCAAACTTTACCTGTCCCTCCCCCCTCCCCTCACCTCCCTTCTTCTCTCGAAGCGCAGTGTGTCGTTTTTTATCCCAACAAAGCTCGGGTCAGTTTCACCTCCTCTCCGCTCCGCTCCGCGCGCCTGGATTGTAAACGGCAGAAACAAACAGAGCTCCGTGCAGAGCCGCGCGCCTCCACTCCGCACCATGGATGTAAGATTTTATCCGACAGCCGGTGGGAATTCTATTCCGGGGGATCCGCCGAACCTGGATTTTGCCCACTGTTTGGGCTACTACAACTTCAACAAGGTGAGCAAAGCCCGGCGCGTCGCCGCGTTGTTGCGCGGACCGTGTCGCACTAATGAGTGAAACTCAAATTAAATTCAGCCGCCTCCTCTCACTTCCTCCCTGCTTCACTCGTCGCCGTCCTTGTGAGGGATTTAACACTTTCCTCCTTTTTTGCCGCAAACTTTGTATGGAAACAGCAGACACTGGAGCAAGTGTAAGAGGTTACTTTTTTTTTTTTGTAAGCCAGCTTCATTGCACTGCTAAACTCTGACCAGAGTGATGTGATCCACGGTCGTGGGCGCTGTTGCCTTTACGGTTTCATGTTCCTCAACATCAGTGGTGGATCGTTGCATCAGCAACCCTACATTACTCTTAGATTGCGATGAAAACGAGATACCGCGTATCGAGTGTCTTGTGAACTGCTGCTCTTCATCTCCCTCCACATCATGCAGTTGAATAATATGCATGGGAAATAAGTGTCTGCCCTTTGATATTTAACTTTGAGCAAAAGCTATTTTGAATGCACCGGTGTTGCTTTAGATATCACTTGCTCAGAATGATCCATCTGATTATTGAATTACACCCGAGCAGCCTAAATCAGGAAAACTCTCACTTGCAGCCTCATCTGTTCAGTGTGAATGCAGTCTTTGTCAGCACTGCAATGTGTTGTGCGTTTCTCTTACACATGGCATCAGTTACATCCTCACACCATAGCATATTCTCTGCATTGTTTACAAGTGGTGTTAGCCACTTCTCTGTGTCTGTCCGTGTGTCCGAGCTGCTCTCCTGTCTGAGCTGTGAACAGGAAGGTATGACAAGTTTATTAACTCTCCAGCGCCTGGCAGCGCTTATGGAAAAGGATGGTTGTGATAATGTGTCTCTGATGTAACACTTGAACTATTAGGCCCCGGATCCATCAGCAGGTTGACTCCCATGTACCCCAGCAAGAGGAGGAAGGAGACACGATTTGATAAAGTTTAAATGATGGTGCCTCCTACACCCCCCCCACCCTCCTCTCCTATATTATTCAGCCCTATAGCCCTGCTCTGTTTGCAATCTGATGCTGCCTCAAAACAGTTACCAGGTTTGTCTCACTGTTTCATCAGCTTTTTGTCATGTGGCCAAGTTGTCATATGTGCCCAATTTCATCATGTCTTCATCAGCCTCGAGAAACTTTAACTACATTGCTTTGAATTGGTGTAAGAGTCGAAGCGCGATTTTATATTCCTGCTCATAAATTCCCCAGGTCAAGTGAAATTTTCCATCTGTAACAGTAATTGGCCACAATGCAAAAAGAGGCAGAGAGAGACAGAGAGAGAGAAAGAGGGGAGGGTGAGAAGGTGCTTATCCAGTATCTCTACCAGTTATGTTGGAGAGAGCAAGAAGGAGAGGGAGGGAGAGTACAAAGCATGCATTTCATGCTAATTACATTGCCTTTCCACAGTGAACAAATAGGCTCTTTTGCATGCATCTTTAAAAAAAAAAAAAAGGCTCCAATTTATTTGAATCAGCTTGCTGAAAGGTAGCACAATGCGCAGCGGTTAGTCATCCAAAGATGTGGCAAGCCTGCAAGTCACATACAGCTGAAGCATTACTTCTTAATCTATTCATAAGCTGTCAGCACTTTTTTTTCAAATAACAAAACCAAAAAAAAAAAAAGGATAAGATTCATAGTTTTGATTTTAACATAGGCAATACTCTCTCAAATGGCTGGCACAGAAAATGTTCAATTTTAATGACAACAGAGACGGAGGGGCCCAGAGGCACTTTGAAACATCAGAGTTTCTTTCAAACTTACAGAAAATTCCAAATGAGTGGCACAAACTTAATTAGGTGATGCAGTCATGACTAATGAAGCTCCCTGCTTTTTTGGCATCGAGATGAAGCGGAAGCAGAGATACTGAAGAGAAACATGACACAACTTTACACACACACACACACACACACACACACACACACACACACACACACACACACACACACACAGCTCAATGGTGCACATAAAAATCCATTTAGCGGTACAAATCCCTCGCTGTAATCTGGCAGGATTAAGCACAGTTTCTCGATCAAAACTCAGAGAATAAAGGTTTATCTCTGTAGATTTGAAACATTAGCTGCAAAGTGTTTGGGTGGGAGATAGAGCTGTCACAGCAGGGTCCGTTTCACTGAAGCTACCTTGACTTGTGGCTGAACACGGATCAGCTATGCTGAAAGGCAAACCCACCGAGGCTCCTTTTACTGATTGGTTGTTGCTTTATGTTGCGTTGTTTTCAATTTATCTGCTTATGACTCTTGGTTTTTCCTTTCTCTCTGGCTTCTGCTGAGAACACCTGGTTTCAGTCAGGCAAATGTATGAAAGCTGCCTTTTAAAGTTTGGAAAACCTTAAAATGAATAGACGGGATTACGTGCATCCATGTAGTGCTCGTTTGTCTAATTCTTATTTTTAGAGATGCCACTGATGCGAGACAGTTAAAGTAATGTGGTTTTTCTGGGCAGGCTCCCCAGTTATCCACAAGCACCAACCAAAGACTGGGAGCACTTTGGATTTGACTGGTTTTGGTATTTGTAAAAGTCAAATGTGATCAACTTTAATGGTTTCATGAAAAGGAACCAGTGTTATACCCATATTTATGACCATCTGGTCTTGTTTTTTTTGCTCTCAAGGTTTAATAATGTTTCAGATACAGTATCCATTTAGTGTGGGCTTTCATTACCTTCAGGCGCCAAGAAATCACCAACAGATGTTAATACAAACTCTTCACCTGCACTGCTGCGAACACATGAGGTTTATTTGCAAAACTAATTCCAGCACCAGTGAGACATAATAATTCTTTGCACTTGGGAATTGCAGTTATATTTGAGAGCTTTCCTTGCAAGCATCATAAACATACTGACAAATAGCTTTGTAGCAGGCTTGTCGATATAAATGTAATATAACTGGTGTAACAATGCTGCTTGTGCAGTGTTACGAGAAGCTTTATGCTCAGGAAGTCATTTGTAAAGGAAAATCTGCATTGTTGGCAAGGTTTTGACTGACACAGTTATGTTCTTGATCACTTTGTTTCTGTAAGTTGTGTTGCTATCTACATTGGGCAGTCCTATTAGAATGATGCCTGCTAGTGGCATGTTTATGTTTTCATCAGCGGTATAAACTGGTGTGGTGACCGAAGTCATTCAGGAGTTTGATTGGTTGCACTCTAAACAGAGATAGTAGTTGCTTTCTAACGAGGGAGAACTCAGTTACTTTTTCACCAGAGAACAGTCCTTGAACTTGTTGGCTGTTTGTTGCTGACAACTTAGCATCATAGTTTGAGTTTCAGTGAACCATTTGATATATAAACGAGCAGATCAAGACTTCTTCTTATCCCGCCAAAGTCCCGTCCCATTCCCAGAGTCTGGACTGACATGCAGATTTCTGCTGGGAAAGCTACAAAGCTACACATCAACTGTCTTTTCAAAAAATAGTCTTCACTCTCGGTTCTCTTCTGCGACAGATGTTGCAATTGTTTTGCTTTTCTAACCGAACATAGATAAAACGCCGCGGGTGATTTATTTAGCATGCCATCCACTTTGTATTTTATCATCCATGCATCAATATTATGAAACACTAACTGTGCTGTGAAACTGCTGATGAGAAAGTAGTTGAAAATCCGACATGATGATGTAGCTGCAATTATAAGAGCACTTTAATGGGTGTGTAAAAAGCGCTGGAGGTGAAACAGAAGCCCGGTTATGGTTCATGCGGGCCCTACTGACATATGCATAAACTGTAGAAGGAAACCAAAAACAACCAGAGTGAAGTACCCCGCGGGGGGGCGGGGGGGGGGGGGGGGGGGGGGGGGGGGGGGGGGCTCAGTGAATTACTGTACTCTCACAGCAGGGAAATTCACGGGCAATAACCTCTTATTGTGTCCAAACCATGGAGTGCCAGGACTCCTTTGTCTTTCCCGTCTCTCCTGCTTCACTGGGAGGGAAAGAGTTAACTCTCCGCTCAACCAGGGGGCCTTGTGCATCTCTCCAGTGTACACAGCTGGTGCCATTTCATCACACACATTCTAAACATATCCAAACACAACTTTAAATTTGTGTGTGTGTGTGTGTGTGTGTGTGTGTGTGTGTGTGTGTGTGTGTCTGTGTGTGTGTGTGTGGAGGAGGGGTGTGTGTGTCTGTGTGTAAGCTTTGAGGCTGTCTGCTTTGTCAAACTCAACAGTTGAATGATATGACTCCAAGGTGCTTGCTAAATGTTTCAGTGTCTAAGCGGTGAATAGCTGATGTGTTTTGCTGAGTCTTTTAATTGTGGCTTGTCAGAAGATGTAGTTCAGCAGATTTATTAAACACCTAATTTTCCCACCGAGACCAGCGGGTGTTATTTTTAGTCCGCCCTGCTGGAAGACACACTGTACTCGGAGTTGCTGCCTCTGAGAATGACTGCTCTGTATGACAGACCGCTCTAAGTGTACGTCCATGTTTCGTTAAAGCACAGGTCACCACTTCCTACAAGTTGCTGATTGATGATCATTTTGCTGCAAGAATCCTGCAGCAATAGTAAAAAATATATGTATATGAGAGTTTAGGTCTCTTATCAAACCATGAGGCTGATAGTTTGTGATTTCTGTGGCACCGCATTATCACAGCTGTCACTCTCTCCACTTTGTTGATCACGTTGAGATGTTGACATACGGCACGCAAACGTCAGCTAAGTCCCCCCGAATTTGTTTCAGTTCATTTCAGCTTGCTATACCAGAATAATCTGACGAGCTGAGCCAACAGTCTGAACCTGGGGGAAACATAAGACCAGGTTGTCTGCTTTTGTTTATGAGGTGGATGTGACAAAGGCTCTGAAATCTTAGACAGACATAGACCATTACCCAGATCAGCACTCGTAAAGACCTTCTGTAATCCTGCCATCGCTGCTCATAAATCCACTTCATTACATCTCCTTGTGCATTACTCTGCGTGCCTCATTTAGACAGAGCTCACACTCCAGAGCTGTTTGTCAGCTGGCAGCTGGAGAGCCCAACAAACCACATGGACAACTGCAACAATTACTATTATCATCAATGAGGAGCTGATTTCATTGATTAGATTGACTTGAAAGACAAAATTTATTTGATAACAGTGTAATTATTGTGAATATTTTGAATTGTTTTAGCTCATTGACACCGTACTGCATAGATTTGGGTTTTGGATTACTATTAAATTAAATCTCAGGCCTTGAGAAGCTCTATTTGGAATTGATCACCATCTTGAAAACCAGATTTACTGAAAAAAAATAATAATGATAATCTAAGCTAGCCTATACACATACTATCTTGGTGAACTGGTTTTCCATCAGCACATGATCTAATGACCAGTAACAAATAAGGAGTTCACTGAAGAACCGGTAGGATAATCCATGCTGCATGCTGGATGTCATTATATTGATACACAATATGATGTTTTTCCTCCGGGATTAACCCTGGCGGTGTTTGTCTGCGCTCGACTAAAACAGCATTTTCTTTCTAAACTATTTGTAGCGAAACGACTGTTTCAGAAAACATCTCTTTCAGTGGTACAAAGAGGACAGATGCACAAGGGAGTCACATTTGTTATCATGTACGCAGCATCACTGCACCATCCATCAAACCCCCTAAGTACCTGAGGAAAAATAGTTTATGTTGACATTCAAAGTCATGAAATAGGAGAGTTTTTTTTTGCCTGTTCTGTTGCTCAGAATCTTATCTTGTTATATGCTTGCTCTGTGGATGAACATCGTTTCTCATTTTGATCTCTTTTATATATGATTTCTGATCATTACAGCCAAAGCAGGGAGTGAGGCAGAGCGTTCAGACATGCTGCATTGTGCAAATGCAAACTGTCTCCTGCTTCCATTATTTCCAAGCAAAATATCTAATTATTTGATGCTTCATTGTAGTGCAAATGAGCCATGACACAATAATAATTCCAATGCTGAACTCACAAAAACACATATTGAATTAAACAGCTGTCCACATGCCCTTCAGCTGCGAAACAAACACATTTTCAAGTCAAGTGTTGTTTTTTTTCTTTTGCGAGGCGAGCTGTGAAGGCACAAAAAAGCTAAGCCCACTTCACAAACATCCATAAGTCATAGATCCACACAAAGACAATCTACGAGACAGTTGTTAGCCTTATCTGCCGCGCTCTGCAAAGAAAGAAAAGATGACATTGTGCAGGTCAGCAGGAGGCGGTTGGGGTTTAGTTTTAGGATTTGACTGAGAGACTACTTAACTCAAGTACCGAAAGCACTTGGCTCACGAGAGTTCTGCTGAGCAGTATATATGTCAGTGAAAATGACACATAGTCAATCTGCTGTGTAGGTCAGTTTATCTTTCGAGGTCAGAAGTGAACACCATAACCTCTACAAGTCATTCCGGAGGAGCCTTCTCTTCTACTCTCCCTATTTTAGTCCCCACAAGAGATATTTTTTCCACTGTGATCAACTGTTTTAATCTGGTTTTGGCTCACTACATCTATGACAGCCTCAACCTTGCTGACTTATTGAAAGGAGGCGGGGGGAAACTCCCTGCGCCCCAGAAAGCTGCTTTTACTGTGAATTAAGCAGTTTTCAAAAGGACCAGTCAATCACTTCTGGTTGGCTGATTCAATAAGTGTTGTGTCCCTTTAGTGGTTAGCCTCGCTGTTAAGACACATTCATTTTTAAAGCTTTCCAGAGAGACAGCTATTCCGTGTTTCATAGATCTAATGTCCAATTCTCTTAATGGGCTCACAGACTGTATCAAAACATTCTGCTGTTTTCCTTTCAACTCGCCTGACTTAAAGCCCTTGGCGCTTTTCAAAGAGTGCAGCCCACTGACGAATGTCCTCCATCTCACCCAGTTATGTGTAATATTTTCTCTGCAGGAGCAGTCAAATACATTTCTACTATCTTTATATTAGACCTGTTTCCTCCAGCCGTTCTCACTATTTACTCCTGAGCAAGCCTCCAGTTTGGTAAATGCAAAAATGGCATCGTGTCCAAATTGAGATGTTATTCCTGAAAGGCGTAAATTAGTTTTGTCAACCAAAAAACGATTTCTTTCAATATCCCAATTTAGCTGTGAACGCTGAAACTGAAGCAGAGAAGCATTACTCACTGTGCCGACGCTCACACTTGCGTGAGGCTCGGCATGAATTTCTTTCTCATTGAAGCACAGTGTGTTGCAGGTGTGCAGTGTTACACATTGTGATTAATCCCCCCCCTGCCCCTCCTCCTACATCACACATTCCCATAATGCAGTGTGTTACCAGGTTGCACTAAAAGGTCTGACAATAGCAGCAGGTGTGCAAATATCCCTCAGACCCGTTGGACAAAGAGCTTAAATAATGCGGGCAAATAAAACTTTTATTTGAATGGATAAATAGATGCTGGAGCAAACTGCCGCCGGGTTCAAGGAACTTTAAACAGAACCTGTTTATCACACAGCGAATCGTGCACTGTAAAACCGATTTTTCACAAAAATAAGATAACGGCCTTGGTCAGCGCTTGTCTCCAGTCTGCATTTCTTGTGTCTGTCAGCTTCTCCCTCGAAAACATATAGAGTGTGGCAGTTGGATAATGTCGATCCAAACAGTAACAACCACAGCCGTAATCCAGCAGCCTATAAACCTACTTCACCCTCTAAACGAGCTTTAATAGTCTCCCAGAATTGGAAAACTGCCATCTCCCCCTGCAGCAGTTTGATTGGATCTTTTATATACATGCACTAAGCTGATAAGATTTCTCTGACACAAGTGCTGTGTGTTATTTTGCCATAATTGTTCAGTTTGAATGAGATCAGGATTTCAATACAAAACACTGATGGCGTATTGTTCTGCTGGTGAAGTCCCAGAGGGGAAATGAAACAGCTGTTCTCCTCTATGTGTTTGCCCTTTAATGCTGCAGGTTTGTAAGAAAAGTCTTTGTTTCTATCTTGTAAAACAAGAGGATGTAAATTTAATACCAATTACTTAATTTTTTTTTTTTTTTTTTGCTCTTGTAGTTTTTATTCATCATTCTGTCATTTTCAGTCTCGGCTTTATCTCTTGTATCATTTCCCACCATTAAGATTCTCTCTAATCTAAGATCATAATGTTCCCCCTTAACTTTAACCGAGACATTTTCTGTTATTATTGCTGAAACTTAGTCATAGCAAGGTCAGTGTTGCTTCAGTTGTCAGGACTGGGTATGGTGGGGAAGACAAATGAGGGGTGTTCTGTATTAAAAGGGGGGGAAAAAAAGCTCCACTGCATCTGACTCACGGTCGTTACATCATGCTTTTTGGCTGTAATTGCCCATCAGTGGTCTTCATTTGAATGAGCACAGCCTCTCAGCACCGTCCTGATCTATCACGGCTTTGAGATTCGATGAAAGTCATGCAGCATTCATGAAGCCATATCGTATTTATTCGGCTACATGATCAAAGGGGAACAATGGACACGGCCTCAGTGAAAACTTCAGCCACACGATTAGGGTTCATTCCCCGAAACGGCGACTGGAACCACGAATGTGGTGTGTGCAACATTTTTGAGCGGACTTCTGATAGTTTCAGAAGTTGAAGCTGAGGCTCATTCACAGCTTGTCGTTGTTTATGATAGTGTGAGTGTGTGTGTGCGAGTGTGTACGTGTGTGTGCTGGCTTGCTTACTCTCATATGTGGTCATATTGTGGGACAGCAAAAGTAGAAACAAGGTCTTTGTGGCCTCTGCGTTGGCACGCCTTCCCACAGTGGATTCTTTCAAATGACATTTCTTCCCAGGAAAATGATCTACTTTCACATCTTTAGAGGTTGTTATTCACACTGTAACTCTTCAAATACCTGCACACCCTTGGGAAAGGGTTCATACTCCTTATTTTATCTTAAATAAGCTTGAGAACCTTTTTCTCTCCTCCTCCTGCTGATAAACAAGAAGAGAAACTGAATGATTACACTGTTTCAAAGACATTACAGGCAGCTGATTAAAGTGTTAGGTTGGAGTTAGCCAAGGTTAACCGTCCATAATGAAACACTTTGAAAATAATGACACGCTGCATGGTTTTATGAAGGCTTGTGGCTGCTCAGCTCAGCAGTGGTGACCTTCAGCAGTTCCACGAGCTAATCGTAGTGATCCCACAGCACCCCTGTAGTTCCCCGACTCCATTAGCTTCTGATACGCGTCCAGGAGACGAGCGCTCGCACAAGGTCTCTCTCTGAACCCGTGCTTGTGTCACAGAGGTGGCTGCCCGTCTTCGCTTTCAAGTCTCGTCAAGAGCCGTGTCTTCATCGTTCTGGCTCCTGCTTTCATTTGCATGTGTGGTTATGTGGCACAGCAGGCCAGAGGAATGGTACAACCCCCCAGAGGCTCCAACACTCGCACTTAAATGACCAAAGAGAGTGAACAAAGTTTCCCCTCTTCAATCAAACTGTGTTGTATGATTGCACCTTTTCATCACTTTGGAAGATTCGAACATTAGGGATTGTTTGAACTCAGTATTCGACTGTTACACCACTGAGTTGTTGAACAGGTCGACTCACTTTGATTGAGTGTACTGTCTTCATAATGGTACACACCATGTGTAAACAGTGTTGCTTGTGTCAGGCTTCATATGAGAAAGATGGCATAAAAAAATTGCTCATGTGAGACGTATCACATCCCAGAGCTACAACTCAGTATGGCTGGTTATATGTTGATGCTGTAAGCATATGACTATAAATAAAACAAAAGAAAACCTCGCCATATATACATTCATGCACTAAGAGAGGTGAGATCTCCATCACACATTAGGCTTAATAAAATCCAGCTGCTTTTACCCGGAAGTGATTATACTGCTTGCCATCAGGTGGCAGTGTTGTGACGCTTCCACAGCCTTTTCTCTCACAGAACAAGCCAGTCAGACAGGAAGCCAGTTTCAGCCAGTGTTATCACACCTGTTTAACTAGCCTCAACCCAAAACCTTCAACAAATAAATATTTTTTTATTTTTTACGCATTTGGTATTGAACAATAAGAGGGTATGGGCTTTGTGAAAATAAAGTAATGATGCTGGGAATGTAACTTCCTGGTACAGGAGGTGCCGCCTCGATAACTGCGGTTTTCTACAGCCAAGTTTTCCTCTGCTCTTCTGTAAAAATAAAACTTCAACACGTCAGATTTAGTCTTCATAGAAGAGACAGAGATTTGCAGAGCTCCGTCTTCACCATGTTTTCACTGACCGAAAACAAATCCATGTAGCATACGGTGTCTGCTGCTCAGTTTGATGAGACTCAGCTATGTTTACCCCACGTTATTCAAAGCATGGTAAACACACACAGTTTTAATGATAACATAAATCTGAAACAGTAATTCTAACCAATGGAAATTTGACCACGGTTCAACATTTAACCAATAATAGCTTCAGTCCTTGTACCAACAATTTGGGTGGTTTATTATTTTGCCTCGTGCATTAACGCATAAAACCAAACACTACGGTTCCCTCATGAATGGAAAACTAAAGTGTATGGTCATGTTGAAACCATCAGTCTGAGAGCGAGGCATGGCCATAATTGACAAATATGTACACTTCTGAGCATGAAAGTCTCTTTAGCTGCTCCACTGTTTGCTGTTAATTACTGACTTAACAGCCAGTAAATTCAGTTTGAATGCCGCCGCTGTTGAAATAGCATTTTCCATGGTGTTCTGCAAATAAGTATTTTTGCTGATCTGTGCTATTTTGGTGCGATGTGAGTGGAGGGGGCAGAGCAGGGGGGAGGGGGGGGGGGGGGTGCATGTAAATTGCTGCATTATCCTGCTGGCTTACTTGACACTTGCACAGAGGCAAATTCCTATCAGCTTTACTTGATTTAGTGGCAGCGATTT
Source organism: Salarias fasciatus (assembly GCF_902148845.1). Lineage (NCBI taxonomy): Eukaryota > Metazoa > Chordata > Actinopteri > Blenniiformes > Blenniidae > Salarias > Salarias fasciatus. The sequence continues at coordinate 12,006,632 of NC_043745.1, read as the reverse complement.
TCCACCAAATTTTGCTGGACGTGTAGAAACACGTACCCAGCTTAAGGAAAGATGCCCAATTCACCCCTGTCCTAACATAGTTGTTGACACAGTTGAGATGTAACAGGGACGACTTGGTGTTCAGCTATTGGACAGCGTTGGTGTTTTTAGAAGAATGCATCCCCAACAGGAACTAATTAACAAATAAGAATAATTGCCTGCTTCTTTCATTCATCACCACAGTCTCTCATAACAGGCAAGCTTCAAGCAGGAACAACAAAGTAGTACATAAATCAAAGTAGTTTCCTTTGCCAAGCCAGAACCCCCTGGGAGGTACCTTGGTGCTTAATTAAAATCCAGAAGGATCATGTTTTAAGTGTAGGTGAGCGAGCACTGAATAACAATGACAAATCATGCCCCCGAGCATTAGTGGTGTGTTTTGGAAAAGAATAACAGCATCTTTCTTTTGTTTGAATCCCCACCCCGTACAAAATAAATGAGATTTAATGTGAAAGAAAGCTGTTCTCAGTTGCATTGTCACACCAGGGTTGTTGTAAATATAGCCCCTCCTGGCTGCACAACCTGCCAAAACCAGGATTGACATATTAATCTCATAATTACCCGTACAGGATTAGAATGAAACGCCTCATTATTAGACAATATTTGATGGCTTACCCTTTCATTGCGCTGTTTTTCATTCTTTTTTTTAAAGCTTTGCAGTACCTAACATGTACAAGTCGGCTGCGTTATATAATGTAACAGGCCATCACTTGTCAGTTGATACAAAACAACCTCACAGGTCAAAGAGAAAGCGTAAAAGAAAAGCAGTAATCACTGATAATTCAGTGGAAATTCTTATGGAAATGTTGCAGACCTACCTAATGCCAAATGTCAAAATCAAGTGAAAGGTCAGCAGAATTGAAGAGTCAAGCCTCCCTGATATCAGCAAACATTAGCCATCACAAGCCCCTGCTAATACCGCACAAAAGCAAGGCTGTTTCAGCAAAACCCCTGAGTGGATTGCATTGCGCAATGATGCATTTAATTGCCTCCGAGTTTAACTTTCACTCGTAAAGAGGAGAGTGTGTTATTTCTTATTTCGGTTATTGCATACTATCTGTTTAAGTACAAAACCAAGGAGCTTTTCGGATAATGAGTTGCTTTGGTTGGCCCACTAACTCTTTCCAAGACTGAACCACACCTACGTCGGATTCTGCAGTCCTCATACGGTAAACTAGCAGCAGGAGAACGTTGAGGTTTTTTTTTTTCTTTATAGTGTGTATTATGGGATGGCTACAGTAGCAGTCCCCAGGGCATGTGTCATCCCTGATCTTTCAGCTCTGACACTTTCTGCACCAACTGGTCTCTGGGCTGCAGCCAGCCCCCGAGGACCAAGCGATCACATGAAACACGATGTGCAATCATATTTTGCAGGGAACGTCAATTGGAATTAAAAAAAAAAAAAAAAAAAAAAAAATTGTCCTACATACGGCTCTTTCTGCAAGCCTCATATTTCTGATGTACTTTGGCTCTTAGGAAAGTCTAAAAAGGGAAAAGTATATTAAAAAATGGAATGCGTGTAGTTATCAGTCGAAAAAAAAAAACCCCTCTCCCAAGTCAAATCCGCTCAATTACAGAGCTCTGGAGAGCTATCCCCAAGCAACCTTTCCATTGGCTAATCAGTCACAGCAAATTGCAGTGGTGAATATTTCAGACTCGACAGATTTGAATAAAGACATCATGATTATTTCACTGTTGTACAGTACTCTCGAATAATTTCCGAGGCCCTCAGCCGGAGCCAGCATAAACTGCCTCACTCCTGATTTAGGACGAAGGGGGGAGGGAAAAAAAAAGTGGAGGGAGAGAAAAGCAAACACAAGGGCTGTCAGTCAGTGTGGTGAGTTAATTGGGTCGATCTCTTTAGCAAAGATGAATGAAGAGATTAACTCTCCCTATGTGTCCAGTGAATCTCCCCCTCTGGCTCCAGGTAAATTAGCCGATGACAAGTTGACAGTGGGACTTCTGTTCCTTCCTCCTCCTCCAAGCTGCAGTCAGTGTTTTACAGCAGGGCGCCCCCTGTTGAACACACTGATTTCCTCATTATAAGGTGTACTCATGTATTGATTAACTTGATTGCTGTGTAACATTTGTTGAGTGAATGCACCAGACTGACATGGAAAAACATGTTTTTGCCATTTTAAGTGATCGTCGAGTGACTGACGACACTTTTTCATGTAAAAAAAAAAACGTATTCACAATATATTTCAAATCCTGATGCTCTCTTGGGACTTTATATATATTCTGGCAGAGACGTGGAGAAGCAGGTCAAACAAGCCTAATGAAGACAAATGAAGAGTGATGGGAGAACATGTGCACAGGAAGGCACAGAGCTGGCTGTACCCTACGCTCATTTATTTTGGTGAAGAAACTCACAGCATGAACCTAAAATAGAGGTCAAGTCTCAAATACAGAAAATGTCAGTGACCCCCCCCCCCCCCTTTTTTTTTTTTTTTTTTTTTTTTTTTTTTTAAGATGCCTGCTTTGGAGAAATTGGATAAAAGATACTTGTGGGGGAAACTGTGGCCAAAGCAACACATTTTTAGAGCTTTGAAGGAGGATATGTACAGATACAATGCAAAGAATAATTTTACGAAGCTGCACTGTGCATGCGAAGGAAACATTTGAGTGACAAATAGAAGCACACAGCCTGATGGTGTCAATGGGAAAATGTACTTTGGGAATAGTCTCGTTTGATTGGCTGTCATCAGTCAAGTGTCATCAAAGAGAAGAGGGTTTTTGCATGGAGGTTTTCTACAATTCTGCCATATGTGAACACTTTCCCAGCTCAGCCTGTACTCTTCAGAAAAAAGGAAGTAATGCTTCACACTCAGCAGACCTCCAGGTTTTTTTTTTTTTATGGCCCTTTGATCTCCAACCTGTCATTTCCTTTTCTTTTTTTTTCTTTTTCACAGAGGAATAGAATAATTTTTGGTTTCCAACTAAAAGATGTGTAATGTGTCTTTGTTCTGAATCTCTTTAAATGTCAGCGCGATGATATGGAATCAAAGTTGAAGCTTAGTGTTTGTAATTATTCAAAGCTTGGTATCTTAATCTCACGCTGCTTTTGAAGTGGGAAATGTTAAAGTGACATTTTGAGTTTAAATACTGTTAAAAACACTAGTGAAGCACTTAGCCTGATGGTGGCTGTCACAAGAAAAACAATGTGTGCGACTCAACAGCTGTCAAGTTTGCTAATGATGTCCTGGTGTGCTGTCAATCTAGCAGATGAACGGACAATAGTATGCCAAGGAGAAAATGCTTGAAACAGCTAATTGCTTCTAAGAGCTCACTCAACCATACTGTAACTACTATGTGTTCGCAGATGTCTTTTCCAGCTGCTGTTTCATTATGGGACCCAAAGACATTACAGAAGCAATGTACTGGCTTTCTTTATGAGCCTGTGTTGTTGCCCATCAAGTCTTAATGATTATAGATGCATTATTGCAACCATGGAAGGAGGGGGGGAAAGCATGTGCACAAAGCAAAAAAGAAAAAAGAAAGCGTATCTCTGCATTTTCATTATTTCACCTAATTTGCCCTCGTCATTCCGTTAATCCCTGCCAACTTGTTGATTGTCAGTTTGGAGACACATTTCTGGAGAGGAGCCCGAGAGTATTTGCAGCCGGACCTCTGTCAGTAGCGCCAAGCAACACAGCCACAAATTGGAATGTGGTACAGTTCTGGGAATGCAGCCAAGATTTAAATTAGACAATAACCTCTGCTCTCTCTATATTGCCTCTCTTTTCCAGCTGCAGGCCTAGCCATTTGTTTAATACAGTCAGCCCTGTAGTATATAATAGACTGATATATGAGTCACCGCTCAGCAGTTTGTGCTTTTTCAGATTTATAGAGATTGAACAACTGGCTGGTTTGTGCTTACTGTGGTCTTTTGGTTAGAATAACAGAAAAGACACAGGTTGCACACCCAACTTTGAGAAGTATTGTCTCTGTGCACGTGAGGATGATTTTTGAATCCGTTCTGGGGCAGTTTGAGTCTGATTAGGAAAAAAAAAAAAAGTGAAAGAATAAGAAACCTGGACAAACTGTCCAGTCAGTTGGCTCTGTGTAGAATCTTTGAAGTCAGAAGTTCATAAGCCTCATATCCAGTCATCCTGAGCTCATCACAACACAGTACAGTTTGCGCAGGATTGAATATCTCCATTCTGATGTTGTTCCTGGCCTTCACTGGCACCCTCTATGAATTTGAAACAAAACCTATTGTTTTTATTCCCAGCCATCAAATGTATTGCTCTAGATAAGAAAGAGTGTGCTGTTTTGTGTCCACCTGAAAGACCTGGACTTTTCCACATTCCCAGAGCCATTTATAATGAGTGTATTAGCCACACGGGGCATAGAAAAATGCATTTGTGCTGGCCTAGCAATAAGAGAGGACTCCTCTCCCAGCAGCATTCAATAGAGCTTTATGCGACTCCCAAGTCCCAGGGCTCACAGCCTTCCGACAAACCCAGGGAAGAATCACAACCATCACCATTAGTGCCACCAACCAAACAAACCTGCATCCAGTGGCTGCGAGCTGCTGGTCTCCGCTCTGACATTTCACCATGTAATTTTGAGTTGTTAGCGTCTTTAACCCCTGCAGCAGCCTGCCTCCTCTGTAAGTGGAAGAATGACAAGCAGAGCAGAGCGAGCTTTGGTTAAAAATCCACACCTCTTGATACCATCTTCCGTTGGAGGCGCATCAAAGCTGTGGAGAGTAAACAGCCTTGAGACATGGCTTAGCACTAAAAGCAAGACAACACTGGCAAGCCAAGCCTCTCTCATGTTTCTTCCTCAAGAGCTTCCGTGTCCATGCAACAGCAGCCATTGTGAGAAAGCTACACCGTGTTTCGGAGGCCCTCTCCATCGCCTAAGCTCCTTTGTGGCTGTGGGCCAATGGCTTTGCACCCCGCCAGATCAAAGATGGAACCCCATTTAGCTTGCGCTTTCTTTTAGGATTTGCTCTTGAGAGTACAGAGCGGACTCAACAGCTAGGAGAAGAGAAAAAAAAGGGATGTTGGATGTTGACCTGCATAGCATTGAGACTGCTGAGCTCAGGCTATTGGTCCATTATGACAAATGCTGGGGACCATCTTTGTTTTGGCAGCATTTGCAAGTCTTAGGCCTCAGAGAAAAACAGTAGCGACGGTAAACCACAGTGTGTTTTGGCCTCGCTATCGAACGTAGTGGCGATGGCTGTGATCCTGTTACATAATTAGGGTGTTAATGCACGACTGTATTCAATAAATGCAACATTTATTGTTAAAACTGGATGAAAAAGAAGTCTTAGATGTTTAAGTAAACATTCCAATGTTCAGAATTTTAAGTGTGTCCATCCATCAAACTAAGAGTGGTTTTATTTTTAGCCATGTGGACTGAGCCAGTAAGCCCTTAGCATTAGCGATGTTTGTCTGGTGAGCCAATGCACAGATTTTGTCCAGACTTGAAATCTCAACAACTGTGCTGTGGGTCATTTGACATTTATTCCTGGTTGTCAGGGGATTCATCTTCATGCCTAAAACTTCTTTCAAAGACAAATGATACATACTGTAGTTTAAAAAGGATCTGTCAGTGAAAAAAACACTGAAGCTCATCACCTGCTTGTCCTCAGCGCGTGTTTTAGTGATGGCTGTGATCAGATATGGAGATTAGCACTTGTCGTAAAGCACCTCAGTGCCTACATACACCCTCACAGCACGATTTGCATGGCGGTGTTTTTCCTACATCATTCTGTCTCTCACTCACTGGAAGCTTAACACAACTGCAGTGCCCGATACTTTCTGCTTTCAAGCAACCTAACTTCAAGAACAAATGCAATGTTGTCCATAAGTTTACTTTTCTGACTGACAGCTTTTCCCCCGCTGAACTAATGCATGAAGCATTGCAGTATACTCAACTAATCTCATTCGCAAATACTTTCAAAGAAATGCAAAGATCTTACAAATGCTGTTTCACCCCGGTCTGTTTGTGGCTCCATGTTATCACTCTTGTACACAGAGTCTGTGCTGAATATAAATTTAGCCCCGAGGAATATGCTGAACGCACAAACTATAGTTTTCCTTTTTTGCCGTCTTTCACCGCTGCCATAATGACTGGGAAGCTTAAAAAACATAATGCATATTTGCTGAGCTGTGAAATCGCTTGTAAGTTTTTCCTTTATTTTGATAGTTAAGCTTGTCATTTTGGTTGGATATGCAAACTTGCTTTCATGCACTGTGACCAAAACGCAATGTTCCTCCACCATGTCGAGTAATTTGAAGTACAGAGGCTGTGCTTTCTGGCTTTGCTCCTGTCGCCCCGGCATCTGTAAAATCTCACGCTCACTATTTTGGAGGTTTCATTGACAACAAGCCTCCAAACGTGAACGGTCCTAAAAGATGTTTAATGTCGTCCCATCAAACATTAAACAGAGGCCACTCACTGCTGGAGTTGATTCTCTGCCAGTCCAGGAAATGTGGTCTTTTTGTGGGAGGTTTGATATACCTGCAGTTGTTTAAAGCCTTTTTCTTTCTCCAGGCCCGTGTTTACAAAAGCAAAGCAAGCTGAGCTGACCCCGGCCGAGGCTGCAGAGGTCTGTGTGGTGTGAGAGCAGAGATAATCACAGCCCAGTGTCATCAGCTCGATTCAGATCCCACAGAAGATTTTTTTTTTTTTTTTTCTCACGCTCGGAGCCTCTGCACTGCTGTGGTTTTCACAACCGCTGAGAGGCAAAGGGAGAGTGAGATGCTTACAGTGAACTTCCCTTCAGTGCTACCTTATGCAGTTGAGGACTCGCAGTCCTAATAGTGGAAGACAGTGCTGGGCTGGGGGAGTAATGATTTTAGCTTTAAACTGAATTACCAATCGATTCGGCCTGCAGATCAGAACGCAGCTTGTGAGCCGGGACTGTGTGGACATGCTGCGTTGTGGAGTCGCTTTACAAATTGACTGCTGCACACATAGGAGGAAATATATCTATATATGTCAGCTCAGCACTGCATGTGTGGCGGCCTGCTGGGCGTGAATAGACCTTGTGATCACCAGAGAGGCAGCTGCAGAGTGTTTATGCTGAATTGGGTTGTAAATGAGCACAGATTTGATGGAGAGGACCTTGGGAATCGTGAGATAACTTTCCCAGAGGCTGCACAACAGAGTCCAGGCAGGACGGCAAGACAGGGAAAGGTGCTGGTCTTTTGATTCACCGTTTCGCTCAATGAGAGGGCGCAGACTTGGCTGTGGGCCAACGGTCAAGGGAAATTGCATAAAATAATATAGAGCAAAGTACAGCGGGTTTCTCTGGATTGGAGGTTGAGTTTTTACTGCAGTGTTTTCGCCGTCTTTTACGGTGACCACTGGAGAACACATTAGCACAAGTGTCATGTTCCAGAGAACACATGCTAGGCTGTGATTACCGAGCTCAAGCCGAACTGTAAAATCACTTGTCAGCAGTTGATTTGTTTCTGGAGAAAAGGCTCCGTGCTCCTGATTGAATTAGTTGGGTGGCTTTCTGTGGGGAGCAAGAATGCGTCCAATTTGGTTACCTGTTGACAGACGGCACCGATATTGTGACTTTTTTTTTTTTACGTAGCGTAACACCAATGAAATGTCCAGCCGAAGCCAGGGTGAACACGCACATTGAACAGAAAGCACTCCTTTTTATTTTGTTCCTTGTCACGGTCAAACGGGATGTCGTCTTGAATTCTCCCGGTTCTCCTTTTATCATTTAATCACCACTGACAAAGCAGTATTTGATGTTGAGATAAAACAAACGTATGGACTGCTACGCTCTGTCCATTTGTATGCGTGCCGGGACGGCAGCTGTGCTATCAAAGGCTCTTCAGGCGTGCATTCTGTGGATCTTGGTCGTCCAGTTCATGTTTACTGATAGGATCTGTGTGGTTACTCCATCATATTGAGGGTGAGATGGGGTCGTGTTGGTGCAATATTGTGTTCACCCTGAGGTTGAAATAATTTTGTTTGCTGTAATAGCTGTAAAACACCTTATTTCCCACTAGACATTCTTTCATACAAATATTCCTGCACTGGGATTTGAAAAAAAAAAAAAAAAAATCAAGCATCAAAATTACAATACCTTTAGTCAGGAAAAAAAAAAAAAAAGCAACAAAATAACATGCTTTCTTTGTTCTTTAAATTGCAATTGGACCTGTTGTGTCTGATGATAAATCACAGAGACATTCACAATGATTCAAAAGAATATCTTGAGTTATTATCTGGAGCAGAGGGAAAAGCTGTACTGTACATCTACGGGAAAGAAAAAAAACTACCTTGAAATTCATATTCGTCTCATTCGTAGCAAGGTTGCTTGGGTTTTTTCTGTCTGCCTGCGATCATGCAGACAGCGGAGTCTTTTCAACGCCAGGATCAGGGTCCATGTAAGCTCTTAATTCTCTCCTGTTAAACAGTTATTGAAGAAATGTGCTGGTGGTGCAGGAGGAGGAATAAAAACGCCGAGTGCCCAGCGTTTGCTCCACCATGTAGCCGTGTCTACCTCTCAGCGCGGCTCATATTACAGAGCACTTTTAACCGTGAATTCACTCCGTTAATAAAAGCCTCCAACCCCAAAGCTATTTTAAAGCAATCCTTTCTGTTAGCTTCCCTACAGCTCCCTTCAGTCAGAGGACGCATAGCACATGAAGTACAGCACTGATTTCTTTGGAATTGGGTGAAAACATGGTTGATTGCTTGCTTGGTGAGATGTTTTACAAGACATTTTGGGCCACTATGTTTTGTTTCAGGTGTTTATGTACAGCCTCAAAAATCTCTCATGTTCCAGTTTACTTGCTTCCGTCATGAAAAGCTTCTGCGTGCAAGTGCACACACGCACGGCACACACGGTCACTCGGACACTTGCACGGCAGCCGCGGCTCTCCCGTCTAACTCGTCACATCATTTTAATTACAGAGCCTTCATTGTCTGCGCTGACCCATTTTAGCGCGGTCCCTTACCGTCAGCTGCGCGGTCCCTCCAATCACACTTAATTTCATCTGGCATTTGACTCAATCGGCACTGCCGCAAACACGAGCACACCTCCACCCAGCCCCCTCCTCCTCCTCATCCTCCTCCAAGAAATGAATTGGGAATAACAATAACAATCTCCTTTCCCTGCTCCGGTCGTCCGCCGAGGCCCTTCGGCCCCGACATGGTGCAGCTTTTAATGGTGAAGATTGATACCGGTGGCAGGGGACATTTCTTGGGATGTTAGTCACAGTTCTCTGAGGAGATTCGGAAACTGCTCTTAAAGGGGCCTTGGAAACTCAATAAAACATGACTCACAGAGGCAGAAGCCCAGGGACATGTTCACGCCACTAATTGGCACTCGGACTTAACTCGATCGCAGTTCTCCTCTAATGAAGCTAATGCGATTCAGATCAGTGTGCCTGCCTACAGTATGCAACGCCGCCATACCTCTGAGAGTGATGTTTGTTTTAATAACGCATCACATCCCAATTTATGAAAACACACACACACACACTTGTGAGGTTGTCATCTGCATTAGCAAGTGATGTGTAACATAGCAAGTAATTAAGTTTAAAGTGTGCAACTATTAATCCCAGCAAGGAGTTTAAAAGAAACTGCCAACAAAAGCATCTGCACTTAAAGAAGCAAAAGGCTGGAAATGATTCAAGTAAGTAGAGTCACGAGTCTCTCTGACGTGTTTTATTTGATTCCTGTGAAAGCTCCGTGATTTAGACGATTTAAATAACTGTCGTCATGTGGAAGGTGTAAGTACACTCCTCCAGTTACCAGGATGAAATCGGGATAATTTAGAAGAACGCCGCTCTGACATGACAGGTGGGACCTGTATGTATTTAAACCTTTGACAATGAGGCTCTGCAGCACATTTTACAGTTGAAGTTTATGCTGCTGTCATCCCAGGTTATAAAAGCCTTTCTAACTCTTTCGGAAAAAGAAAATCACAGTGAGTCAGACAAATGGTTTCAATAAGATCGCCACATGATTTAGACTGCATTATTCAGAAAAATTCTAAAAATGTTCTATCGATTTTAAACAACTTAGGATTTATCTGGTACTGAATGTGTCAGAAGTTTTACCAACAACATCTGCAGTCATCTGTCAGGGATTTGAGATCAAAATGCATGAATGCAAAATCAGAAAGACAACAAATGCCAGCAAAAACCAGTCTTTCCTACAGAGACAGAACATACTTAGCTACTAAACATTGCATTGATATACTAAGATGCCAAATGCAGTTGTGATAAAGTGTTGCTCCCTCCCAACTCTCAAGCTTCACATTGTCTCATGCCAAGTTGTATATTTAGGTTGAATTCCAGCCTTACTGATATATTTCACTCTTTAATGTATTGCTGTGTATTGATGTGCAACTCATGGGCGATAAAAAGCCCAAATGGGCGAGTGAAATACTCTTTATATATAGTCTGCCACCTCTGCAGCTGTCACGTTTATGTTATTGCACTTAATCAAGGGTTTTACTGTTCAGTTGTTTCTTTTCCTATCATGATTTCTTCTCGTCAAGTGAAAAGAATAAACATTTGGGGGAAATGGCGCTGCTTTGATTCCTCTGCCAGCCACGGTGGATCAAATGTTTGATGATACGAATATGTGAAGAAAAATTTTCTTGGTGAATGTTTTTTCTTTTTTTCTGCATACATTAAAAAAGGCATTAAGAGTTCACACGAACATTCCATTTGTAGGATTTCCTCAAACTATCTGTGTTGTCAGTATCTACCTTTTTTTTTTTTTTTTTTAATGTTATTTCAGTCCAAAGAAACAGAGGGCCAGAAGAAAGAGAAGACAGCCCTGCGAGAAGCGCTATCTCCCCGCACAATCAGAACAATGTTCCTGGTGCTTGAATAGAGAGGGATATCTCTGAGACTTCAATTTATTATCTAAAAGAAGAAGGAGGGACGGAGTAACACTTCCAAGATAAGCCTCGGCGTAAGGTTAATTACCAGCCGAGTGGCTGACGTAACCTCGCCGTGTCGCGTCCCCGCGTTACACACGGCCAGGTGGATGTGGCAACTGACAGTTGTTTCTCACAGGCGGGCAGCGGGCCTCTCCGTGTGCGTGCGTGCGTGCGTGCGTGCGTGCGTGCGTGTGTGTGTGTGGGGGGGGGTCTTTTGTGTGAGCATTTGTGCAAACATGTAAACCCGAGCGCCGGAGTCAGATATAGTTTAGTGGGACAGCTCCAGGTGAGATGGCACCGGAGGCCCCGACAGCTCAAACCACCTGCTTCAGCGACAGCGAGCAGGAGCCGGTGGCTCCGCTTCCCACTGGTGCGTAACACTGTTAACATTGCCGCTGACTCCCCACTCCCTCTCCGGGGCATAGACTAATTAATGGATACCATTCGCAGTTGATTAGCAGCAGTTCTTTCGGTAATTACATTCGCATACTAACCACTCAGAAGAAAAGGAGAATGGGAGAAAAAAAAAAAACCCACAAAGGACCAGAAAATATATTAATGCACTTCTCAGTTCACTCTGATCTTAATTTGTTTTCACTATTGTTTGCCTTCTGCTCTGATAAGAAGTCTTCTCTCTCTCTCTTTCTCTTTCTCTTCCATCTATTGGAGTTTTTTTTCCTCACTCATGGCGTTTTAAGAGAGTGACTTTGTAATAAAAACACAAAAGAGATTACTGCCGAGCTTTGTTGGAAATAGGTAAAGAAGTGTTCTCAGTGGAACCTTGTGAAGACACGAGCGCTCCGCGGTCCTTTCTGCTCTAAGCTGTGTAGGCTGGGTTTTCTCGCTGCCTTCACTCACACACAGAGGTGCATTGTGCTCCTGGGCCCAGCTGCTAGCCCATAATTCTTCATTCTATGTCCCATTGTTCCTACCTGTCAGTGCGGTTGTGTCTCCAAAGAAAGGAAGTGGCTACCATTTTGCCAGCAGGCTATGTGTGGGTTGGGAGGGGCGGGGTGCGTGTTTTGAAAACATGTTATTTCTTACCAAAGTACAGGGTTTTAATAGCTAATCAGCTCCCTTAAACATTAATGTGTCTTTACAGCGCGGCGCTGACAGATGCGTCAATGTTGGAAGCGGTTATTAATCTGATGTTAACGCCCGAACGGTGCTATTAAACACATTTACTCGTGTAGTCAAAAATGATGAACCCTAAATGATTTGAAGTCACATCAGCAAGGACAAGGCAGAACCAGACGAAACAATAAATTGTTGATCTCAGCTCCCGCTGACTCAGAACGCACTCCACCCACATTAGAAACACCCTCCGCCACCTTATTTCCACTCGGTATCACTCCTCTCCCATAGGTTATTTGAAGTTAATAACCTGCCACTGCATCTTGATACTTGGCTTTGTGATGCAAACATATCCTTAATTGCCATCCAGCAAGAGCTGAATAGCGCGAGCGGATTCTCATTACCCCGGTTTGAATCGGCCGGGGCCTCTCACGTGCCTCCCGTCATGTCACAATAATGGCAGAGCGGCAGAATGCGCTGGTGCGTTGTGGAGGAAAGGTTAACCCGTGTGTGCAAACATTCGCGGCCCAGAGCCGCGATCCGTTTGAGTGACGGGTGTCTGTTCTGAAAGGGGGGCAGCTCCAGTAACAACTGGACGTGATGTGATGTGGTCACCAGTGGGCTCATTGTGTGTGTGTGTGTGTGTGTGTGTCTGTGTCTCTTTGCAGTTCCAGAATAACAACAACTACATGAACATGGCCGAGGCCAACGGTGCCCTGCTGGCTGCTGGCGACGTGAGTACACTTTATTCAAATTTCCACAGGAAATCTACTTAATGCAGAAATACAAATGCAACCAAGCACCTTAAAGTGATTGCTTCTCTTTTTCTTGATTGCAAACACCTTTACTTTTGTGGAGGGAAAAAAAATGAAAAGAAGTGCTGCCGAAAACTTGATTGTTTTAATTAAAAGTGATTTCAAATGCCTTGTTTTGGAAATAGGGGGTGCTATCAAAATGATTAGTTTAATTAGTCACATTTTTACATGCCGAGTCTTTCCCAGATGATCAAAAAACAAGAATTAAAATGAATTAAATGATTCTTTTGACCAAGTGTCGAGAGACAGTGTAACAGTGGTGATAACTGCTCATCAAAGCAAGAGAAATGATTAAAACTGCATTTATGATTCACATGGAAATGAGTTATTCTCACAAGACTCACAAAGTAATATGAGCATGAGACAAGTGACGAGTGAGCCAATCCGCCACACCCAGTCCGCGAAAGAAATCAGATGTAAATCAGAAGAAAACTCCTTTAACCTTGATGGTTGTGATGATACAGTGGAATGTAAGTAAAATAAAACTATTTGGAAGAGGACTTTAGTCTCTTTTACAAAAACTGTGACCCAAAAAATGCCATAAATAAACGAGCTGTGAAAAGAGATGAAGGTTGTTACCTTTGTTTGTCCTTATGTTTTGTTACTGTGACATATTTGTGTTTGTTGCAATTATTGGTAATGAAAATGTAAAAATACTCGCCTTGAAATTAATTTTAGACCAGAGGTCAAAATGTGTAGCGACATGCAGCTCAGTACTCATTTTAAATTCAGCAGGATGAATAAAAACTCCTGCCTTTGAATGAATCAGGAGAAACGGCATCAGAAACAGAAACCTTGTATTTTAAAAGCAGTGTTCGCATAATTCTGAAACAACATTTTTATTCCCTGGAAATGTCCGCTTTTGTCCTAAAACCCAAACAAGCCGATGTTCGCTCACTTTCTCTGGTCATGTGTGAACTTCCTGGAGCTGACGCTAATGTCGTCTGACTGTCTGTGTGGGGTGAAGCCATGTATCACAACGCTGAGGTTACAAACACCTGTTTTCCCGCCTCTTTTCAAAGATGTGATGAAGGAGTATAAAGAGATTCCGCGGCGGTGTCGCTCTCTGAGCCGCGCAATCTGCTCGCACTTACGGAACAGTGAAATGTCACCGGCAATCTCGGGCTGTGAATCCGCCGGGATAACTGCGACTGCATTGTCGCATTAAAAGAAAGCAGGAGAGTGGTTCTTGCTCCGGAGGTATCAGACTGCCTCCACGAGCCGTACTACTCGTAACTGTGTGCTAAATTTACCCATTTGATTCCCCCCTCCGCCCACTCCCGCTGCCCTGTCATTAGAGACAAGTGCACCAAAAATACCCGTCATCCTCTGTGGTTCAAACGGTCCAATCTCATCCAGGGATTGATCGGGTTTTAAAACCCGCAGCAAAAAGCATCATTACCCGGCTTCCAAAAAACGCTGAGATAGATGTCATTGTTAACCTTGTTGCTTTGGTTGGTGTCGGCCGGGGCAGCGGCGATGCGGCCGTGACACCGAAGCCCAGAAGAGTCTGGAGCTCGCGACCTCAGAAGTGTACCGGTGTCACGAAGCCATCGAGTATTATGGAAGAAGTCTAATTTCCCCCTCCTCCTCCTCCTGCATCCAGGAAGGAGGCCCCGCTACAAGCGGGAGACCACGGCGACACAGGCTGCTTGGAGAGCGTTCAGCCCCCAGCTGTGAGGGCCCACTGTGGCAGCGAGCGAAGGCGGAGCGGGGGGAGCACTCCTTGATAAAAACAGCCCAGCTCATTTGCATTTTATCAAAAGGAACAACTGTTTCCAGTGTTAGGGCACAGATGGTATTGTGTTTAGAAAGAAAGAAGAAGAGAGAAGAAGATTTGAGTCTAGTTTTTTTTTCCCTTTCTTTCTTTTCAAACCATGGAGTGTCCAATCCATTGTTTTCTGTAACCTGAGTTTAAGTGGAATTAAAAGGTTTCCATACTTTGAGCAGCAGTGTTTCACACTGTCTTGTTTATGATGCGGTGCGAGGCAATTTCAGAGATTTATTTTCTTAAAGCATTAAAAACGCTAGTAATCTGTGTAGCCCTGAAATCTGAACTTATTCCAGCATAAACAATTGTCTCATTTTTAAAAAATGTAACAATGATCTGAGCCGTTGTACAAAAGCCAACTGGATCTCTTCAAGTGTCACCAAAGTGCATTAATTTAGTGAAGAGACACACTAACTTGGATCAGAAGCTTGGGGACTTTATGGATTATCTGCTGAGTAAAAATTTTTGCTGGAATGATGACTGGACTTTTCCCAGGATGCATCCATCAAACACTCGAAGTTACTGTGTGATCAACAGTGAAATTACAATGCAACAAAGTTTTATTATCCAATTTCACCCAGTCGTTGTTGACATTTGCCGAATTTTAATGTTGCGCACATCCACCCACTGTGAGAAAGGAAGTATTGGATCTACAGACTTTTGGTTAATTACCACATACTTGGCTGTATTTGTCAGTGGGGGATGGCGGAGATCTGTCCTCCCTCTGGTCAACACACCACAGCCATAAAACCTACCTCAGCCTCTCAGGCTCTGTTTACTCCCCGTCTGAAGGGAGAACGTATTGATTTTGAGTTTTAGTTTCAGAGGAGTTTTGTGTTGACAAAATAACACTTTGAAATTGATTTATGGAAATGGTAGAAACGCTGATGATGGTGTCGTTAACATGTAGGGCCACTAGTGTGTGAGTGTGTGTGTGTGTGTGTGTGTGTCATGCATGTACTCTCAGAGAACAATGCGCTATTAACATTAACAATGACCAGAACACGGACATTCCAGTGACAGACGACACAGCTGGATTGTTATTCCCAGTGACTCTCAACTGTAAAACCACCAAGTTCCAGGGGGATACGTACTGGGAGCCATGACACGCAGGAGGTCGCCATTGTCGTTATTGTCCATCTACTCACATTTGCAGAACTATTTCGTACAGCAGTAATGCACATTCACATTGCAGTGTTTCAGAATATTTGCGTTTCCAATGGAGTTTGCGTGTTTTCATTTCATAACAAAACTTTGTTTTGTAAATTTGATCTTAGTGACAAAAGTAAACCACGGTCGCTAATTCTCTGGAGGATCCACTTTTTCATGCTAAATAGCAATTTCTTGCACTATATTTGCATTAATATATTTTATTGGTAATGCCTTTTGGGATCAATCTGCAAAAATCTTCTCTAGATTTGATTAGTCCTTACATGTAGGTCTGCAACAGTCACGCTGGATAGACTTTTCGTTTTATCACTTTAGCCTATTTAGTCCTGATTAATTCCACACAGTTTTTAAAAATTAATGTCAAGCTCTGCTTTATCCTTTCATCAAAATTCCTTAAAAAAATAAACAAGAAAAAAGGCAGGGAAAAGACAACCCTTTGGTTTTACCATGGAATTGTGGTCAGTGGCACATTAGTCTGTGGTGTGACAGGCTTCAGATTAGATTTATTACTTGCTGACTTTATTCTACTTTGAGTTTGCCTTGTGATGTGGTCGCAGTCAGAAAAGAAGTTTCTTTTTAAAGGGCTCTTTGATGAACCACGAAGCTTTCACAGAAAAGTTTGATTGCATACCACCACATTTAGTTTACAATTGTCTTCAGCCAAACCATGGGGATATTTTACAAGGCACACTCTCTGTTTTGTGTTTTTTCTTGAAGGTGCGTCCCAGCGGTGGGAGTGACCGAACTTAGAATGTGTAAGCAAGGGTTATTTCTTTCCTCAGGAGTTACCATATATACAGATGGTTTGGTTTACCGCAAGAGCCTTAAAGCTAAATAGACGGTCTCTTCCATCTCGCTGCTATTTGTTTGCACAATGCATACTGTGTGTTCAAATCGCTTGCAGTATGTATTCATCAAAAAGCAGAACGGTTCTATTTACTAGAGCGGGGCCTTTTGCTGTTTGGACGGCTGTTATATCATTTACCTTCTGCACTTAGGAGGATGAGATAAGATGACCTTGGTGTTGCCGGGTAAAGCATACATACTAGCAGGGAGAGCTTGACTGCTTCCCTCAGGAAAAAAGATACTGTACACTGAGATTGTGTTCCACTCAGATGGATCATTTTACTCTCTCAATCAAATTAGAGTCATGTAATGAACTATAAATATGTAGAAATGGACTACAAATGATCCAAATTTGAAATAATGCTGATTAGGGGAGCCTTGGTTGATGTTGTCATTTGAGTAGCTGCACTCTGCCTGTCTAGATATTTGAAACTGGATCCTCAATCCAGCCTCTATTGATTCTGAGGCCTATTATATGCAGTAATTGCATGCTGCTGCCTTTAACAAGTCTTGGTTATTGCATCTGTGAATTGCATTACTGCGTTTATTGAAGGACTGGGACTATTGCCTGAAAAGCTTTTTCTCGTCTCGATATTGAAAGAGCACAAAGGCATCACAGGGATAAAACACTGGAAGGGAGAATTCAGTGATTCATATCCCAGTCACCTCCCTTTATGTTTCTTTTGTTGTAAACACTGCGGAAAGGTTACATTTATTATATATAGAGCTAAAGTAAGGTTCATATATTCTTAATAAAACACCAATAGTCTGTATGCACTCCGTTTTGTGAGAACTGCTTGCAGCAAAGCCTTGCATGATTGTTTTTTTTTTTTTTCTCTTACCAGCAGAACTATAATAATTGGGTTATTAACCATAAAAAGTGTGGATATTCTAACTCCGATGTGGATAAAACCTCGGTTAGCACCAGGAGTTTGACACACGTGCTGTTTAGTGGCCTGTCTTTACAACAGAAGGATGGATTTAGGTTAAAAATGATGCATATATTAATTGTTTTCAGTCACCAACCTCTGGAAGATTCCACAGATCATTTACCAAATAGATTTATACTAATCCTGTGAAAAATCTCCACATCTGTTAAGTGGATTGGGGCAGTGTTTCGAGAGATGAACATGTAATTGGCAACAAAAATCGAATGTCTTTCGGCTTTAATACATGAACGTTACATTTTGGAGGTGAGCTGAGATTTTTTTGCTGTACAATTACAGCAATTACTTTTCTTCAGGCTTTTGTTAATTATTCACATCTGTGGACTTATGTTCATCAATGCATTCTGAATGTCCTGTGAACAAAATGGATCTTGTTGACATAAAGCCTGTGAAACATCAGATGGCAAATAATTAAAACTTCCGGTTTGTTATTCAGGTCTACTTATTACAACGTTCTCACTCCATGAAGAAATGGATTTCCTTCTCCTGCTCAGGATGCTCATGCTGGGTGTATGAGGCCCCAGCGAACCCATTGAGAACCAACACACACCACTGTCCAGCCCTTCAACATGTACATGCCTGCACATCCCAAGCCAGCATCTGGCTTTGCGCTTGGCTCCTCTGAGCCTTTCAAAACAATTTAAATGGATAATCGGGCTGGTGATGCGAAGAAAGTGGATTGTGCATCTCTTAATCTCCGATCAGCGCCCCCTAAGCTGCTCCTGGTGCAGAATTAGACTGGCTTTATGTGAAATGACACCAGGCTGTGTGCGACACTGTAACACTCTGTGGGTTCCAGTAAAATCTGGCACCTCCGCCCCAGGGAGGGGGCCTTTTCTAAACACACACACACACCTGACATCGTCTACCCTCCCCTCCACCCCTCATGACACACCGACTCCATGTTTCTCCAGTGGCCCGGGCGTAGATGTTAATTTGTATCGTTATTAATAATGAAGGCTGATGTTCAAGCTCCATCTCTGATACTGATCTCGCTGTGCCTTTCTCCCCCCACCCCCTCCACCACCACGTCAGTTTTTCCATTACGTTTAGCAGATTCCAAACTACAGCACACCTCCCCTCCAAGCACACGTCTGTGTTTCACTTAAAGGTCAAAGTCATGCTTGCACCATTCTCCTTCCAAAGTGGAGCTGACCTCAGCCAGCCCTCCTCTTTGACATTGTCTCAAATCTCTAGCTTGGCTCTATAATTCAGGCCACAGTGCGCCAGAAATATGGGCTTCAGCGGCCTATATAAGATGCCCCGATTTACCTTACACAATAAAGCACCGCAGGAAACATACTTACATCAGCAAATAATGACCGTGGTTGAGCAAGAGCACCAAAATGTAACTTATGCTTCCTTCCTCAAAAGCATCCCTGCTGGGGCCGATGTGGATGAATGCGGTCAGAAGCGTTTCAGCCTGTATCTGGCTGACTCCGTAGACGAGGCAAAATGAAGCCTTTCTGCCAGAGGAATTACGCTCTCGTGCCATTGTCTTCAGATTGCTGTGTGTGATATGTTGGAGATGAGGCTGGGACATTAGATGTGAAGGCCGGCGTGGACATTGACCCCGCTCCGAGGGGGGAAGTTGAAAAAGATGAATGAGGACTTGCGATGATGAACAGTCTCTGATCTGCTCCTGGAACTTTCTGTCCATGACTCATGACAGATTTTGTTTTATTAGTCTTCCAAACACACACACACACACACACTGTGTGTGTGTGTTTTGATTCACATGCTGCTGAACAGGCATTACTGTGAACTTACTTTCCAGGCTTTCTTTGTGAGTGGACTGAAGCATAATATGACAGCAGAGGACTGATAGTAAATGGTTCCTAGTGAAGGTGTTTGTGATTTATTTTGCACTCGGCGAGCCGGAGGCCTGTGGATGTGATGAATATGACCTTAGCTCCGTCTGAAAGGAGAACTGATTCTCTCGCTGTGAAACAAGCACTGAAAAGTGAAACAGTGGTAGGGGAGCCGGAAGAGAGGAAGAGAAAAGGGGAGAATAAAAACTCTATTAGCTTCCCCTGCCACTGGAATTCATCAGCGCTTGTCAAGACAGCTGCCCTGAGTAGGCAATGAATTAGTTTCAAGTGTCTGTGTGCTAAAGCAAGCAAGGGGAACATTAATACTCCCTAATCAAGGTCTGTGTTGGCATATTCCCTCTATTGTCTCCCTTCTGTTATTCCATCCTCTACCGGAGACAGAGAGACAGAGCAGAGGAAGACGGGGTTGTTAGCGGTTTCTGTTCTGACGGGTCTTCAGACTTGGAACATCGACTTCGGAAGGTGTTTGAGGTGGCAAGACTTGGAATGTGCAGGAGATTTTTTTTTTTCTTTTTAATCACCTCTATGTTGCTTTACATGTAAGCAGATGCAGTGATGGTGTGTTTGGGAAGGATTGGTACTGTGAGGGAGGGCAGCGCTCCTTTCAATATCCAAGACTCACATCCCAGAATTAACAACAGGCTTGAGTGGGTGCAGGAGATTCATCTGTTTCTGTTAGGATTGGAATAAATGGTCATTTATTCAGATATTTAAGGGAAATTATTTCCATGCCAGGGTTGTCTGAGACATATCAAACAGCTGATGAGAACACCGGAGGAAGCTTGACATGTAAACACAGATGTGAAAGCCAGTTTGAGAAAAACCTGTAGCAGCTTCCCTAAACAGCGCTGCCGTCTTTTCTTTCACGTGTCTCTACATTTCCAGCAACGCTGGGAATTCAACATGACCGTAGCCCTATGCTACTCTGTGTTCCAGCAGTTAAACCCATGTCACTTTCAAGTAAAGAGAGCGAGGCTCTGAAGAGGCTTTTTGGGAGCTTGGCAGCGGCGGACAAGCCCAGCAGCCCCGGCAACACGCTGTTCGGCCCCGCGTCTGCGCGGCCCTGCAGAGCGGTCATTGTCAGGGTGTGAATATTGTGGCTTTCCAGAGAGTAGCTTAATGCAATGTGCAGATGAAAACAAGACCAAAGTAGGTGAGCAGTCCCATCTCCAAGAAGGCACATAAGCAAATTAAGTGTGACCAAAAGCTTTAATTTGAAAGGCAGAAGGATTAGGCTGTTTGATGAGCAGATTTAAGGGCGCAGGCAAGGGGAACAAAAAGAAACACTTCTGGCCAAGCGTAATAATCTTTAAAAATGTTCTTTAAACCCATCTCCCTGTGACGTGTATTTTTACTGCACTTCAACCCAACATCTTCCATCCCTGAGATTAAGGGCTTTTATCATGTATCCTCTCTCTCCCATGATTGCTGCTTGATATTTTTGCTTTTGACGTCTTCTTCCACTCGCCTTTTTTTTCCCTTCTTTTTTCTCAAAGTGGACTTTAATAGGTTTAGGAAATGTTACATCTTAGTGCACTTACAGACGAGTGTATTAGCACTCTACTAAAACACTCCCTCTCTTAAACAAAGTTGTCTGATTTATTCCCTGAAGGTTTCCTTCCGGTGTGTTGGATAAAGCCCACCTCTGTGAATGCTCCCTGGCTGTTTTTTTTTTTTTTTCCTTTCTTTTTCCCTGCTGGTTGATTTCATAATTTTCTGTTCCCTGATGTTTCTTGCAGACTTTTCACACGCCCAGCTTGGGAGATGAGGAGTTCGAGATTCCTCCGATCACACCTCCACCTGAGACGGAGCCCGGCCTGGGCCTGTCGGAGGTGGACTCGTCGTTCCCCGGGATGCCGGAGCCCCCGGCTCCTCACAGAGGACCTCTGATCCCTCAGTTCCCCCCGCAGAGCCTGGATCTGCCCTCCATTACCATCTCGCGCAATATGATGGATCAAGACGGGGTATCTGTCAACAATGGCCAACCCGTGGTAAGCACTGCCTCACTCCTCAACTCAAGGAGCTGAGTTATTTCCTGCTGATCAAATTCACTAATGCAATAATATAAACATAACATCTAGAGTCCATTGATGAACTCGAGATGAGTTTTAAAACTACCAGAAAGCTTTGAGCTCATATACTTGTCATTTGCTCATTAAGTTTAAAATACACAGTAATGTTGGTTCCCCTGCAGGATTTTGAAGGTTGTTAAAAAAAAAAAACAGCAGATGCACTCACTCCTTTCACATTTTTGAGAATTGCACGGCCATAAAATTAGCGTCTTTCAGTTTGTCACCAGATTTAGAATAGTTTGGGTGAGTGGTGAGTGTTTGGCTCACAGTTTTCATCCTGTTGATGCTTTTCACAGTAAAAAATCATTTCATGGAGACACAGAGTTGCAGTAAAATATCACAAGTAAGGAAATGTGTGAACGGAGCACGATTAAAAAACAGTTCCATCACTAGTGGTAAGTTACTTCAAGGAACAAAGGAGGCTGTCAGATTGTATGAACAGTGCTAAATTGAACTCATGGCTCCGAAACGTACTGTACATTGTGATATTCTGCACATATGATCATAACTGTTATTGTAACCTACAATACTAGCAGATCTTTCAAAGTATCTCTGCTCCTGCAAAATTACAACAAGTGTTTTTTTTTCCCTGCAAAATAATTAGACTGCCATTGCTTAGAAATTTTAAAAGCATCACTATCCATCATGCTGATCCCTGGAGGTTAGCTCACTGGCACAGAGCCACTCTGCCTTCAATAAACAAGATGTTTTTCTTTTTTTTTTTTTTCTTAACAATGTGGCAGCAGGGACGTCTCACTTTTATTTGGATAAGATGACTTTGTCTGGGAACAACCTTGAATTGATTGTTGAAGTGGTAAGTGTTTTTAATCAGGTACTGATTCCTTCCACATGTGGTCTGCGCTGACTCTGTCTTGACTGTAGGATCCCGATGGTGATAATGAAATTTAAAATGGTTTGAAAAAACTCATTTACCTCTTACCCTCAGGGAGGTGCGCAATAGAAATAACTTTTCCAACAGGTCATTGTTCTTAACCATTAAAACCAGATAACTCATTCAGTGTCTTAGGGTGTGGGACGACCTCGGGCGCACGTGGTTAACAAATGAACTGTCACCATTTAGTGAATTGTCACCGTTCTTACTTTTTGGTGCTGCTCCTCATGTTGGTATTCACTGTGAATGAAAGTTATGATTTAGCTACACATGCTGCTGGAGACCCCTGATTCCAGCCCTTAAATGAGTCCTTTCGCTGAACCATAATGTCACCTTCACAGTTTTGGTGTACCTCCTGTTGTCAGCGCATCTGGCACAGCATCTGGCCTTGTTTACCACACAGGAGGTATATGATCACATTGAGTAAATGTCATGATATTATGTTACTTACTGTGAAGACTTGGGGAGGGGTGAAAGAAAAAAAAGAGTAGGCACCCGGGGCGTGGATGATCCCTTCTTTCTGTAAGGTGAACAGATGTGAATAGATCACAGGTGTTAGAGTACAAAGCGCATTCATTCCCAGAAGGACAGTGAAAATGGGACCCAAAAGTGCCACACTTTCACATGCTCATATTTAATTCATGTTACTTCCAGAAGGCTTTTTTTTTTTTGTCCTGTAAATGCTGATCTGAGCCTCGCCAGTGTCATAGTAAAACCTCACATTGTAACGGCCTGTTTGGACTTGAGGATCAGCTCCCTCGTCCACCCCAGTGAGCCCCTGATGAACATATTTTTCTCTCTGTCCTCCTCTGAAAACACGCCCAGTCAAACATGGCAGAGTGGAGTGAAATAATCACTTCCTTTATGTTGATACTGTTATGGTGAAGATTGTTGTCTCGGGGTGGAAAGGCATTTTCAAATGCCACAATCATAGAAGCACTGAGGAGGAAAAATGGAAATGTCAGTGGCTGACTCGTTGTCTTACAGACCTATTACAAAAATGGAAGATTCATTTAGGGGAGGAGAAATGAAAGGACAAAGACATGGGTGAAAAGATGATGATACTGATGCTGCATTTGCTTTGCCAGCCACAAATCACGTCGCATTGAGAAGAGGTGCTATTATCATTATAACCGTGTGAATAAATGAAATGTGTTTGAGACCTCCTGCTACACCCCCCGTCCCCCCGCCTCTCCTAACACATTTGTTGAATCACACCGATCTAACAGATATTTATTTACATTCCATATGGGAAAGGAGCTGTAAAAATTTTACAGCTCTTTTTCCTGCCTCCATGCTTCTGGCGTGTAAAATAATTGCAGCTTTTAAAATATCTCCGCCGCATACAGTAAGTGAGCCCCCAGAAGGCTTTTTGCCTAAAGAATTTTCATTTCATGGTCAGTTAAGCTTTCTGCATCTGGAAGAAACGGAAACCTTGACACAATTACATTCCTGACTGTTCTCACGACTTGCTGGAGGATTAGATTTGATTCTCAAACATTATTCCTCTTTAACACCATTTGCATGGCTCATGTCTCTGATTGTGCAGAGACTCTATTAAAAACTGAGGGGAGAATGTGGGTTTCTGCTCCTCGCCTCGCGGTATTGTCGGCGGCACACTACTCACCCGTTATCTGTCATCGCACATTGTACAGCGGGTGGGGGCGGGGGCAACACTGGGGGAGCTCTTGGTGGCCCTTCATTTTTCCCGTAAATGGGATTGATCCCCAAAAGTCTTGTGACAATACTGATAGAAATTCTATTCATCTCTGTTTTTTATCTTTTGCTTTGAGGAGGGAAGCGCAACTTTTAAATGAGATAAGTAACAGCGCCGTTTGTGGTGCGTTTCTATATCCAGAGACAATGATTTACGGAGGCCCTAAGAGGGGTGTTTTGTCATTTTGTCAGCACACTGATAAAGGAATGACAACCTTATATACATGATTACATTCTGTGTTATTTGTTATGGCTGCAGGGGCAAACAAATAAACCGTGCACTATTGCAATTACATTTTTCATCAAGCCACCGTGCTCATATTTCCCAAACACTCGTCTTGGTTTTTTTTTTTTTTTCCCTCTCTCCTCTGTGCTAGCTTGCTGCTGGAGAATACTTAGTGTGTGTGTAAAAACCAGTCTCTTATCAGAACTTAATGAGAAACCCAACCAGCGAATATACCTGGGCTATTTTCAAAAGCTTCTTCCATGTCATTGCATTGCCAAGTGTGCTGCTAATTCCTCCTCCCCTTAATGTTCAGCGTATGTCTCGCAAATTGGCCACAGATGCCGGGGCTTCTACAAAGAGAAATACATTTTCTCAGCTGCAATGTGCCTGGCAAGCCCTGAATCTGAAGTCATTATTTATTTAATCTGCTCTCCTAACAAGCTTCTGACTCTCATTTTTGTCTCCCAGCATGTGTCCTCCTGATTTGTGATTGAGTCTCAATAGTGCCAAATAGTACTGGAGTTAGAGCTGCCAGTATTGCTTTATTCACAATTTCTTCTCGATTTTTCTCCCCGCCGCACAGCGAGGGTCTCTGGGTTCTATTTCAAAAAACACCTGGTGCCTTCACCACATTTTCGCTTTCTTCCCGACGCGTGTAAGCATGTACCGAAATGGGTTCTGTGTCCTCCGCTGATTGGATTCCCAACCTACAGGAGTCAACTGGCTGTATTAAATGTTAAAATCAATGTTTAGGATATAGAAGCCATGCTTTCTTATCGCTTTAATATCGCTTTGCAGCGGAGCATTGGAGCTGTGTATTTTTCATCACCAAACTAGCTGCTTCACATGTCATTAGCTTTGCGGCGGTGAAGACATGCTAATATCTAATAGCGCTGCGTTCGGGCGCCGTGCAAGATGAAAGGCAGAGCTTGAAAAAGCTATTTGTATTTTGTTGTTCACATGATTTGATATGCCCTGATACTGTGTAGATTGCCAGTGAGTATAATACCCTCAGTTCTGACTGGTCAAAAACCACTATATCCTGAATCAAATGGAAAATGTGAGCACTGTTGCAGAAAGCATGTTTTTCTACACTTCCCTCTTATCTCCCTTCCAAGCCAAGAAGCACTGACATGAGTTGTACATCAATTTAAGAGAGTGGATTTTTCCCCCCCTCCCTCCTTCACTCTGTGTTTCTCTCTTTCTCTCTCCTTTTTTTCTTTTCTCCCTCAACAGACAGCCATTGTGACATATTGGGTCAGTCAGAAATGAAAGATATTCATGCAGGCATGCAATACTTGTAATGAAGTCTCAGCTTGACCTTCTGCATGATTGATTCTGTAATTTACTGTTCTCAGGCAGCTCTCGAGCCGAAATGATGTCATGTTGGACAAGTTTTAAATACCCATAATGCATCGGGAGGAACGGCAGAAAGGGGGTATGGGTCAGTGGCTGTACCAGACCAGGGGGAGGGAACCTCTTGGCCTCAGTCTGAGGAAGGGGGAGGGAGGGTGGAAGGATCATTGGGGGGGAGGCTGAGGGAGAGAGATTTGTTTTTAAGTGGGGGTTAGAGGTTGGGCAGATAGATGGAGTGAGTTTGCACACCACTGAGAGAGAAAGAGACTGAAGTGTGTTTGACTGAGACTGGGCAACAGAAAGAAAAACTATTTATCTTTGTGCTATTATAGCCTTTACCGGCATTCAGAATTCCATTTTTCTCATTTGGCTTAAGCACAGACTTTCAGCAGGATGCTGAAAATGGAAGGAAAAAAATAAAATAAAATGATATAGCCGTTTAGAAGCAGAGTAAAGGAATATGTGCAGAGCGCTGATAAACTATCTTTAATAGGACTGACCTTTCATGCTGGCGAAAGTTACTGGGGGATTCATCCTTATAATTACCATATAGATGATTTTACCCCTCTCCTGCCATGGAACATTTCCAAGAGCTCTGGCATTGATTGAATGGAAATTGAACTTGTTAACATTCTTTTCAGCCTGTTACAGCTCGGGTGCCACTGTTCATAAATTCTTGCTCCAAATTCTGATTTCCAATATCTTTAAGAACAGACTGGAGCTTTTTTTTTTCCCCCCCTCGACATCAGTGTTGAGATTTTTATCACTTTGTGAATGTTGCATGTTTCGAGCCTCGCGGCTGTGTTTATTGGCTTGCATTTATTGTGGAAAGGGTTTCACACGTTGTCAATAGTGGGTTTTTTTTTCTCATCTGCTAGTTTTCAGAAAGCTTTATGTGGATTTGCACAGGGTGTTTGCTGTGTTAAGAGTGGTTCAAGCCTACGGTGATACACAAAACAAGCTATTTGTTCCTCTTCTTGCAATGTATTGTCACCCACGTTTGCCACACAAAACATAACAAACATCATTTACATTGAAAAAGGCTTTTATTGATTAGGTAGTACCAGTTGGTTTTCCCAGTGTTTAACATGAAAACACAAACACCTCGACACAGCATGAAAAAGGAGGGCACATCTGGCCGCTGTGTGCTGGAGATAAAGACTTACTTGCAGATTTACGATGACTATCAAAATATGTGCTTAGATGTCTGCAGTGACTGCCGACAATGCCACAATCAAAATGCAAATTAGAAGGCAGAGAGACATAAATAAACATCTCTCAGATTCATATTCACAATCAAGACAACGGTTATTTGAGATGATTTCCTGGACTAGTTTATCAGTACCTTATGTGTTGTGTTTTCAGTCAGATCAGACGTGTTTTTGCAGCAGTTTCCACTGCTCTTCTGGACCCAGCACAAGGTGCTAATAGCTACGTAGCTGGAATTCTGCTCGCTGCGGCAGTGTCGATTAAATAAGACATCTGTCAGGTTGTTGAATAGGAGATGATTAAGTGCGTAACTGCAGCCATTTGTGGAGATTTTCTTGGGAAACTGTATTCCCGACGAAAGCCATTTTAAAGAATTCACCATATTCCAAACAAATAGCAGAATGGGCCATTGCTGTAAGTCAGAGCTGCACCATAAGGATCGGGCAAAAGTGTTATTATACAGATGGCCAGGACTAATGAGCTCACTGTGCACATCTTTTGATGTTCGCAGCGAGCAAAGAGCAAACGGCAAGCCGACTGTGTTCTCGGTAATGAAGATGACAATAGCAATGACAACACGGCGAGCTGCAAATATGTAAATCACAGTCATTTGGTCACAGGCTTGTTTATTGCAGCTTTTTATTTGCCACATTTCCATATTTGAAGAATCACAACAATATGTCTCCAATTTCTTTTCCCCTCTTAACTTTTGCCTCAGCTTTTTTTTTTCTTCTTCTTCTTCTTCTTCCTCTTCCCGATAGCTGCTGGCACATGTAAATATAAATCTGCTCTCACTTCATAGATTGTATTTATGATAAGCAGCAGACATGGCATATGAGAAAGAAATGGATTGTAGATCCAATATGTTTCTGTCTGAAATAGTGTTACAATATTGTTTTTGAAGACGGGCATTCATAAGGTTCTTTCAATAAAGCCAGGTGCGTGGGTTTATGATGTGTTGATGTTGGGGAGAGATTGAGTTTGTGCTGCTGCTGAATACCAGATGGATGTACCCAGGGAGAACAAATCACCTTTTTCTGTTGTGTTCACGTCCCCCCCTCCTCTGCACCATGTCAGCTCCACTGGCTCTCTGATCAGTCTCCTCTCTGGAGAGCTGGCAGACCCCGTAATTCCAGCCTCACCTCAATCAATGCAAACATGTTGCCGACAACCTTCTTTTAGACTCTTTCAAGAACCGAACATTCGACCAGGAAAAAGTGAAAGAGACTTTAAAAGTGTGATTGCATTATACCGTAGATGGTAGCAGGCAGTGGATCTGTCCAAAGCTCATAAGCCTCATGCCTTCAACTGGATGATTTATGGAGTTGATTGCACAGAAGTACTTTTTTTTTTTCTTCTGCTTTTGACAGGCAAACATGATTTATGAAAGGTGCCTCTTTCACAGAGTTATGACCTTAAATAAAGCATGCAGGATTGTGGCTACTTCAAACTAAACTGACGTGTAGGTGCATGCATGTAAACCCAGACTTTTTTATTGTGGCATTTGAAGTTATGTGCTACAGTCCGCTGTTCCCCTGCAGGGACCGTGAAGTCTAAGGCACCCTCACACATTTCCATACAATGGAGTTCTGAAGCGATTCAACCAAGCTTGTGTAGCCATTTACTACTTTTCTATAAAGCTAGTCCTTTCGGGGTCCAGATCATTTATCATGGCTTGTAATAGAGACATTTGAAGACCCGGGACATCGTGACATGTGATCTGCTATGTAGC
Organism: Salarias fasciatus; assembly: GCF_902148845.1. Taxonomy (NCBI): domain Eukaryota; kingdom Metazoa; phylum Chordata; class Actinopteri; order Blenniiformes; family Blenniidae; genus Salarias; species Salarias fasciatus. Next base: position 11,978,053 of record NC_043745.1, on the reverse strand, counting down.
AACCCACAGAATCCAGTGACCCGGTTTCCACCCTGGTGAAGCGATACAGGTTCATGAGCTCGGCCAGCACCACGAAGCCTGTGTAGCGAGACTTTCTAAGGCTGGTTGAAACCAGAAGAAAGTCTACAAATCGAATAAATAATACAGAAGGCGAATGTAACTATATTGCATCATATTTACTTATATTCTGTATCTGTTTTTCTCTAATAGAATGTTGGACCTGGTCACCTACGTCAGTACCCACCCAACCCAGCAATGGTGATGAAGTCTATCATTAGCATGAACAGCCCCAACGGCATGATGCCGCGAAACCAGCTGACCACCATCAACCAATCCCAGCTCAACGCTCAGCTGAGCCTAAACATGACAGGACCCAACATCACCCACACTTCCCCATCACCGCCTGCCAGCAAGTCCGCCACGCCGTCTCCCTCCAGCTCCATCAACGAAGACGACCAGGACGACGGCAACAGGGTGAGTAGAGGGTCAGGAGTCATTTAGACCACTAGGGTAAAAGCTAAAAGAACAGAATCTCATAAAAGATCTCTATTTGTAACCATCTCAATTACGACCTTGATTGTTAGGTGATTGGCGAGAAGCGGCCAGCTCCCATAGATCCAACAAAGAAACCCAAGACTCCGAAAAAGAAGAAGAAGAAGGATCCAAATGAGCCCCAGAAGCCAGTGTCAGCGTATGCCCTGTTCTTCAGAGACACTCAGGCTGCTATCAAGGGTCAGAATCCCAACGCCACATTTGGAGAAGTGTCAAAAATTGTAGCTTCCATGTGGGACGGCCTTGGGGAGGAACAGAAACAGGTACGACAAATATCTGACTGATCGTGACTATCATAGGCAGTGGTTAAAATCTCACCCAAGAGCTGGATTCAGACAGTAAAATAAATATTATACTACACCTGTATGTTACCTGTTTTTGCACTCTATACGGATTTAAGTATTTATGACTATCCTGCTAAGCTTTACTTGTACATTCACACATACTCTTTGTGTCTTTGTCATCACAGGTTTATAAAAGCAAAACAGAAGCAGCCAAGAAAGAATATTTGAAAGCCCTCGCCGCATACCGTGCTAGCCTGGTTTCCAAGGTGAGAAACCGCTCTTCCTTTCACTGGGAAAATCTTTAGAACAGGAAGTGAATACATTATGCACTGTGAAACTAGAGTTTATTACTGAAATACCACAGTAATGACTCTTAAGAATCCATACCGCGGGCTTGGAGTTGGAAGAATTCTTTAATGATGAAAAGCAAATTTGTAAAAAAAAAAAAAAAAAAAAAATTAATTTTCTCAATCCTATTCAGGCTGCAGCAGAATCAGCTGAGGCCCAAACCATCCGCTCAGTGCAGCAGACCCTGGCCTCCACCACTCTGTCTCCTGGCATGGTGCTGCCCTCACCTCTTAACCAACACCCCTCGATGCCATCGGCCTCCCAGGCCCTTCAACAGGCGCTGCCCCGGGCCATCGCCCCAAAGCCCCTGCAGATGAGACTAGGGGGCAGCCAGATCGTAACCTCGGTCACAGTTTCCCACCAGAACATGTCCTCTGGGATGCCGCCGCAGCTGCTTGGCCAGATGGGCGCTGGAGGGCCCATGGTGGCGGGCGCCCAGTCCACGGCGGTCTCTCAGATGAGTCCGCCCATGCAACCGGTGCAGCAGCATGCAATGCAGCAGCTTCAGCAGCAACAGCAGCAGCAGCAGATGCAGCAGCACCTCCAGCACCATCAAATGCAGCAGCAGCAGATGCATCACCAGCAGATCCAGCAACAGATGCAGCATCAGCATTTCCAGCACCACCTCCAGCAACAGCTGCAGCAGCACCACATGCAGCAGCAGCAGCAGCAACAGCAGCAGCAGCAACAGCAGCAGCAACAGCAGCAAATGCAGCTGCAGCACATGCAGTTGCAGCATCAGCTGCACCAGCAGCAGATTCAACATCTCCAGCAACAGCAACAGCAGCAGCAGCAGCAACAACAACAACAACAACAGCAGCAGCAGCAGCAGCACCAGGCCCAGTGTTCTCCTCCACAACACTCTCCCGGTACGCCCCACTCAGTGGGAGGCACCGCATCGCTCGGCAGCCCCCAGCCGGCTCCACAGCAGCAACCACACCCCTCCCAAATCCAGGCCCATGCCCAGGTCCTGTCCCAGGTCAGCATTTACTGAGCCAAATGGAAATCCTCTCTCAAAGAACAGGAAAAGAATAAAAGCATCATTCCACGTTGCTTTTCAAAGTTGCACTTAAGAAGTGTGTACAATTTAGAATGTTATACAAAGAACTTGTCCATTGTTATAGACAGATATGCACATGCGTGTACAGGGGGTAAACGTGTTTGCTGGGTTTTTTTCCTCTATAAAATAGGCTGAGCTTTGACAGAAGCCTGTTTAAGGGTGAGCGCCCGGTGATTGTTTATTTGTTTGTGAGGTCTATCGGTTGTCAAGTTTTGCTGACTGGGCACACAATACGTTGAAAGACGTACGTCTTTCGCTGTTTTATTTAACAATAAAGCTTTATTTATGAGGCCAGAGTTGTCAGTTCAGTGCAGTGGAAGGACATTTCCAGTGCATATTTGAGAGGGGAAAAAAGGATTTTTTTTTTTTTTTTTTATAATCAGCTCCTGCTCGGACCGAGTGACTCACAGGATCCTGCGCTGGAAACCAGTAAACCCACACGTCGCTCTTTGTTCCCACACTGGCCAGTATATAGTAGACTTTGTTTAACTCCGAACCCTTTCCGTAACCGTTGGGACATCAACGCGCTGGAGGCTCCCCCGGTGGCATCGGACCACGTTTAAATCCATGACACATATTGCAGACAATGTCTCCTGAACAATGAAATGAAAATAAAAAAAAACATTAAAGAAAAAAAAAAAGAAATGGAAAAAGGTTTTGGACTGAAGATCTGTGGAAGAACGGACCGAGACAGAGACTGCCATAAATCATTCATGTCACCACATCATCAAACTGTAGCTGTAATCTGCTGTACATGTTTTGTAGAGTGGGAAGAGACGAGACCTCCTTTATCCGGTAATCTACCCTCCAGATGATTTGTCCAAAAGCGTGTAACTGGCAACCCACCCACCTCCCAGCCCAACGCCCCCTCCAAAAAAAAAATATGCTTCTTTAATCTATTTGTTTTTACTTCAGATGTTTAACAATTAAATTATGGTTTTATTTTGTGTAACAAAGGGGATATTTTATGGTAAATACAAATTTCCGGATCTAAGCGAACGGTTTGGGGATTGATGTATTTTTACTCTGTTCCTTGATACTGTCACTGTTTAAAGAAAAGAATCGAGCAGAGCCGGTTTGTTGCACTGCCAAAGCCAACTGAAAAGGCATCGGAGGTATTTTTGCCAGCTGTACAGAAGTCCCTGAGGAAAACAAAAACACAGAAAATGATGTACATTTTTCATATCACCTGTTGTAAAGTTTTAATATGTGAGGCTTTAATTAAAACATTGTTAAACGACCTGTGGATTGCTAAATCACATAGTGCATTTCTGCTCTTTTATACTTTTTTATGAGTTCCAATAGCGGCGATTCATTTTGTTTGTATTTTTGCTTACAAACCAACTGCGTTTGAAAACTGTCCATAGAATAAAATGCATATGGAGTTCCTTTTGAAAAGCTTGTTTTCCAGCTCACAATAGGAGAAGTAATTTAATGTGGGGAGTGTTTCCGCTCAGCCGTGAAGACGAATCCAGAGACATTCCATCACTAATATGATAGTAGCCATAATTTTGTATGAAGTATTATATATTTCTTTGTGTCTCTGTTGAAAAATTAAACTATCAATCACAAATATTTATTTGAAGGAATTGGTTTCTTTCCTAAAGTTATATCAGTCATTATTTCTGAGGTATTTCTTCACCAAAAAAAAAAAGAAAAACACACTGATGAATACTCACTTGCTTCTTTAAAATATATCAAAGGATAGATTTGTATGTTTTTTATGAAGTCAATCTATCGAGAGGGGAAAGGAATACATTGCAGGATCATTTGGGAATTCATGTCGGCGTTACTCTAGTTTGTACTGTTCCTCGGTGATTTGAATGGACGTCCATTGTAACTGTGTTAAAAAGAAAAGGAGCAAAAAAAAAAAAGCGTGTTGATACTGGACAAGGTCAGCATGTAACTGGTACTTGTCTCAATAACAGTCCCCTTCTCACACACCAGTGCACTGGATTCTGCCTCTTTCTTACTCCCTTCAAAATCACTTCATTTCCAAGACATCCCCAGGGGTTTGCTGAGCTCCCTTGAATAATATGGTGAGCGGGGGAGGGAAGGCAGGCAAACAATAATTATCATATCTTCACAATAGGCTGTGAATCCACTGGCCCAGAGAAGCCCCCTCCCCTCTCTCTCTCTCTCTCTCTCTCTCTCTCTCTCTCTCTCTCTTTCTCCAAAGGGCTCCCTAACGCGGGTTAATGTTAGTTACAAATTAGGAGGGAGAATTTGCCACTGCGCTTTTGTGATAGCGTCCTGATAGAATTTTCAAAATTCCAGTTTGTTTTCAATTAGTTGGTTTTTAGGAAAGCATTTGTAATTCGGAGCTGAGGCCTGCTTCCACCACCGGCACCAGCACCGCTGCTGAAGCCGCCGCCGAGCTCGCCGCCGAGCTCGCCGCGCTCGCTGCCAGTGCTTCTCGCTGCTTTTCGGCAGTGATTGGCTCCTCGGCTCTGCACAGAAAAGATGCCCATTTCTCTGCCATGATTAATTGCAGCATCTGTCCTGTCAGAAGCCCCGAGTGAAGAGGTCTGCAGGAGGGGGGGAAAAAAAACTGCAAATAAGCGCTGGCAACAGTCTTAAAGTGCTTATGATGAAATGAAAATTAAAAACAGCAAGTGCCGTGCATGACCTGAATCTCAATACAGGGGGTGGTGGTGGAGGAGGAGGAGGAGGAGGAGAAGAAGAGGAGAATGTGAGAGCGGGTGTCCATGGATACCGAACCCATGCTTTAAAAACACACAGTAATGAGGCTCTGGGAAATGGCTGTTATTATTCTGAACAGATTCACAGCAGAGCCCATTAATAATGCATGGAGCTCCTTGTTATTCCATAACCCCTCAGTACTGCGGTCACTGTGTGTACAAATATCTCACAGCCAGGGTTGGAGTTATGGGACTGTGCAATAAAAAGGTTACAGATATTTTCAAAACACGGTTATACACATACACACACATAATTTAAAAGAATAATAGACTGCTGCTCCTCTATATTGGAGCCTGGTTTAATTTGAATAGGTGAATAAATAAATTTCACCTGCAGTGGACTGTTGTTTCTCTTCTTTCCCATAGTGTGATACGATTATAGGAGCATAAATCAATTCATATATTCCTCTTTGCTCCTATCCTAACACTGATGAAGTGCATGAAGGGCACATTGACATTAGTATGTCATTTGAGTAATGCAATCACGAGGTGACCTAATTGTCGTCTTCTTCTTCTTCTACCCCCACCCTCACCCTCACCCCCACCCACCCTGCTGAGGTCAGTTACTCGGCACAGCGCCGATGATGACTAAGGAGTCAGATGTGGAAGCTGAGGGATTCAGTATTTTTAATGACTTACTTTGGCCCCCTTTTGTTGTTTTCCCGTTGGATGCACACATACAATGTGAACTCGACAAAAGCCCCGCTGACACTGACCATCTGACCGTCAGACCCACGCTGCGGACACTCTCACAACAGTCTGCCACTCTCATCTGACAACCCTAAATTTGGTTTCCTTGAAGATGAAAAAAAAAAAAATCTAGCTTGTTTTGGTTATTTTTTTTTTCTTTCTATTTTTAGCCCTGATAGGATGCGGTCCAGGAGGAGCACAGACACAACTGACCCACAACTCCACAAATTAACAAGTGCACACCGATGCAGTTGGTGCCACTGGGACCAGACATAATGGGAAAAAATCTATATTTTATTCACATGCACACTGTAAGAAAAAAGCTATCAAATAAAAGCTGCAACGCATTAGTGGATCTGGTAGGATGATTGCAAAATAAGTAATATATCAATTCAAAACTACTGAATATTCAACTTTTGTAGAGTTCATAGTTATGCTTTCAGTGCTGTAAGACAGGTATAAACAAATAGGAAGCATTTAACTCAGGGTTACTTTGTAGCATGAGACATGAACATGTGGCCTGTACCTGTGGATCCTCTGTGTGGGAAGCAGACGTGCTGCAGTGACGGAGCTCACAGTGCTTTCTGGCACTAAATACAGCGATAATGCACTCCTGCAATGTTTAAGGTCTCACTTCCTTAAATCTCCGTCGCATACTCCATTTGGCTAAGCTATTCTAATGCTACTTGGTGATGATTCTTGGTAACACCAGAACAATGTTCACCTGCCAGTCAGTTGGCCACCTGCCAAACACAGGTACCTCCGGAATGTTTCCAGCTGTGCTTTGCAGGGATTGGTTGATAGAGGTAAGGGGAAGGATCGGAGCTCATGTTATGGCTATGCAGTAGTTTTATTGCATTAAAGTTTTACTGACCATGTGTCTGATGGCTCATTAAACTCAGAAATGACTCTAGGTGCTTGTGGTTGTAAGCATCATGCAATTAAAGACGGCCTGACAAAAAAATTATGACTGAGACTGAAATATGTCTATCTCATTTAGTGTAAATATATTTGGCTCCTGATAAGATCAATCACCCAATCAATAAAAAACAAAGCAGAAAATGATGAAACAATCAAAAAACACTGCTACTCCCTAATTTGCAGAGTCCTGAGGCGGTAAAATACTGAATTACATCCAAATACATGGTCTACACCTTTATCAAGGTATTTAATTGTACACAAATGTTTCAACAACAGGTCCATTATCCTTTTTCAGCCTGCTTTATTCTCAAAGGCCCCAGCTTCATTGCAAATGTGGCCAAACAGGATGACAGTGTTGTTCTTCTGTAATCACATGCATCATCATCCCTTCTGATTCAACAGAGCATGCAGTCAAACATTTCATTATTTCCAAGGGTGTAAAACATAATAAACTTGATAAAATCATGGAGTGTATTGGAGACTTTAGTTTGGTTTAAAAGAATATCAACAGTTGACAAAAAATTCTGGATTACATAGAAGGAATTCTTGACCTCGTGTTGATGAGCTTCACTGAGGGAACTATTGACCCCTGAGATGAATGGTGAACTTTGTTTTGGGGCGGGGGGGAGGGGTGTGGGTGGTGGGCTCTTGGCTGCTCTGTTAAACTGGCTGGACTGTTGACATCCCTGACCAATGGCAACGTTTGTTTAGAGAACTTTTGACCTTCCAGACTAACAGAGCGCTGCAGACGATGCCTCCGAGCAAAGCTAATAGCACATTCAGAGAGACCACCATAAATATTGAGACAGCCCCACACAACCTTTGTGATAGTCTTTGGGGTGTTAATTCTCTTATTTATCATTGATTGGGTCAGCTAATTTACCATTTTATTTGAAAAGTAAAAAGCAGAGCAGACCGCTCATTATGGAGAATCATCTGGGGAGAAATCTTGCAAAACGATTGCATTTGCACTCTTTTGTCCTCCCCCCTTTAGTCTTCCATGACCGCATGCTTGCACAAGCAGCATGCATGTGTACACACATTTTTCCATCCGCGGATTTCTGCACAATGATGTTGCCTTGGAGACAGAGTGATTCAGCCATTAGGCTTGCCCCTCCACACACCCCCACCTGCAGCCCCTCTTTTCCTTTGCTTTTGTTGAATTCTGTTAAGGTAAGCCTGATCTGCCAATCTTGTGACCTCTGTCAGCCAATGCACAAGTACGCCACCCCAGCATGCTTTGCTAATAATGCAGCAATTGGGGTGTGATAAAAGCACTGATCTGTAGTCTGCCTTCAGCTAAGTACGCATAATCGATAGGGGGGACTGACATAAATCAAAATCTGCTCCTAATTCTGAGTCAAAATCTAAATAGTTGCAGGTTTTCCATTGTGTTTATTCATTTATGTCAGTGACAAAAGCTAGACATGGTGGACAAAAATGACGAAGCAACAAACACAAACAGTCGCCTGCTTTTTCAGTCACTGCAGTTTTGGGTCAAGAGCACAACGTGTGGCCAGGCAAAAACATGCGCATGTATGATGGTGTATGTGAGACAGAGGAAGAAACTGGAGTCGCAAAAGGGTCAGACAAGGTAAAAATGTGTAAGTGTTGGATCCTCAGATTGTGTCACAGATCAATGCTGAACCCAGAACAAGCCAGAGTTCAAAGAGTTTATATGAATGAAGTTCCAAAACAAGACAGTGGTATCCTGAGGAGAGTCCAGCAGACTAACAAAGAAACAGGAGTAGAAGTAGTTTATCCAAACATGAGAAACAGAGAAAGACGCAGGATGTCTGAAGACACTGAAGATACTGACAGGAAGGCGGTTCAGTACACTGGGAGGGTAAGACAGGTGAAGCACTTTAATGGAATCAGATGTACAGATGGAGGCAGTGAGCAGCTACTAATAGGGGAGTATCAGGTGAGTATCAAATAAACCAACAAAAGACAAAACAGGAAAGACATGCAGACTTGACCGAAGCCCCATTCACATGACAACGGAAAGCAGTGAAACCCTAAGGCTTCAGTAGCATTTTTGCTTTCTGTTTAAAGCACAGTGAGTGTGGTTACATGGTGCTTTTAATTTGGAATTGGTTTATTCTGAATTAAGTAATTCAGAATTAAATTCATGAGCTATGTGTCACGCCCTGGGCACTCGGGCCCTGTTTTGTGTTTGTCTGCCCTCATGTTCTCCTGCCAAGCCACCAGCCTCGTTACCACCTAATGGGCCACACCTGTGTCTGCTCCTATTCAAGTCCTGCTCCCCTGGTGTGTCTTGTTGGCTCCTTGTGGGTCTGTCTGCGTGCTTCTGTGTCCTTGTCTGCATGTTGACTCAACTCAGCATTCCCGTATTCCTGCGTTCCTGTATCCTAAAAATAAATGAGTTTCTACTTCACCTGGCTGCCTGCACTTGGGTCCTTCCCACCTGCATGCGTGACACTGTGTCTTTACGGGAAAAACAAAGGATTAAATCTTCTCTCGCGCCGTGGTCTGTAAAGCGTTCTGATTGGACGGGGTGGCAGTGACGTACTGACGTCTCCCGAAAGAAAACTTTTCTCATCTTTTTTTCTCGATTACCTTTCATGCTACAGCTTTGAAATGTCCTCGTTTGGCGACAACAAGAATGTTTATTCAGATTTAAACTTAATTCTGAAATTTTTCAGGGTTTTACATGATTATTTTAGAGTGTAATTGGGCTTTATCCAGATATATAGAGGAATAAAAATTCCCTTGTAAATGCACGGCATGGTGTTTGGAGCCACTGCAACTGTTTTATCAAACCAACTCCCAGAGTGGACCTTTCCTTTGATGCTCCCGACCCTCCCCGGAGAGATGGCAGAAGCACTGTAAAGGCCCGTTCATGCTTTCCATGTCTGCATTGGTCTGTGTGACATAAAAACTGTCATCAACTCCTGACCGATCGGATCCACACGGATCTCTCCGCGGACGTCCATGCACAGCCCAATTTTTTTGGTACAATCACAGGGATATGCTGGTCGCGCATGCGCCCAGAGCGCCAGAGCAATCCCGCCAGAAGTCCACAGCAAACAAACAAAGATGGATGCCAACTTTGAAGAGCGACTCTGTGAAGCCATCAGGCGGTACCCTCATCTTTGTAATCCAGGTCTGAAGAACTACAAAGACTTCCAGATGGCAAAAAATTTGTGGACGGAGAAAGCAAACTGTTGGCAGGGATGAGACGGCCTGCCGACAGGAGAGGAAGTACTGTATCTCCACGATTGCCCATATAGAAAATGTACTTCTTTTTGTATAAATAGTCTGTAATAAAAGAGCAGATAAACAGCTTGGGGAACTGGAAAACCTGCCTGGAGAAGGCGGGTCTTGGTAGCGGTTCCACCAATCATTGTTTAACAATATTGAATGACATGAAATTAAATCAACCAGCACCGGTTAATGGCTGCAGCTTGGGGCGAATTTAAGGCTGCCCTTCACGATCTGGTTCATAAATACACTGATATTGAAAAACTATGAAGCGCTCCACCTTAAAAAAATGTTCTACACATGCGTGCAGCTTGTTTGTCTCTGAGGATGTGTGGATCAGTGCACATGCGTGGAACGCTTACCATAGTCAACTCAAAACGTAGCATGAGAGGAAGCGCATAGGCACCCAGAGCCGCTTGACTCCCAGTAAACGCAAAACTTTTCTGAAACGAACGAGGCGTTACAACTTGGACTGCTGTTGTGGGAACGGGGCCTAAGACTCAGAAGGAGACCTGACACATTGATAATAGTCATGACTGAGAATAGTGCTTCCCATTCTGAGGCCAGAGTCACAGTTGCATGCTCTGAGATTGCCAAAATTATGATCGTTCTTACAATTGGCAAAACAGCTGCCCTAATTTGATGTCCCTAATTTGTATGTAAATGTTGGTGATAGTCAACATTTGGCGTCGCTCTAATGTTTTCTCAAGTCATAAACTGGAAAAGGAGTCCGAAGCCTTTCTCAGAGGCAATCTGAGGGCTCTCCAGGAAATAAAGTTGGGAAGTAGCAGTCTGGGTAATAATACTTCATAACTACAGCATGTGGGTATTGTGATAGCTGTTTGTTTGTATTACTGATGTTATGTCGTAAACCACATACATGTATATGAATAAATCAAACAGTTAAGAAAATAAAAAGGAAAAATAAACATGTCTTGCCACAGATCCAACAGACCTCTCAATACCAAGCTCAGGGCGTTGATGAGTGAGCAGTTTTGTTGTGGGAGTTGAGATTTTTTTTGCATTGGATTATGTCCACAGCTTTAGGCGGATCACAGCAGGTTTCCTCCAGTCCAGATCCAACGTTTGTCTCTTCAGTCAGCTTTTCTAGATGAGACTTTTCATCACGACGTGCAACTGCATTAGAATATACTGAACTGTATGTTGCTTGAGACCGAGAGCAGATAAGCAAACCACTATTATCCAGCTGTCAGCATCGTAAAGGTCACAGAATAAACATCCACAGTGCAAAGACAAACTGTTTGTTGGAAGCAGTTATCACCATCACCATAACACCAGTGAACATATGAGTGAGGGGCTGCTTTGTTTCATTATAATGGTGGTCATTTCAGTGTGGTGTCATACATTGTCACTGTTTTGCAGACCAAATACATCTGGAACATTTAGTCTCTGTTGAGTTATACAGTTGCTTGAGAACAAGAGGAGAAAGGAAAAAAAAAGAGTGCTCAGCAAGCTGTCAGTGATTTGAGAGAGCTTTCTTTATTGTGACAGATCATCATGCCCCAGAGGTTGACAGATGTCCCTGCATTGCATGGAAACGATAGCAGTTTCTTTTTATTTGGACTTTGTTTGGTTTAAGAATGTTAAAAAAGAAACAACAGCTCTGTCTGTTCTCCCCCTGTTGCCACTTTCCGATTTATTTCATCAGTATTTTATAGGCTTTGTGCTCAGCAGAGGATCCCAACTCTGAAATTGCCTTTTATTGCAACTTACTTAGCCTGTTAATATAGACTATTACAGAGCCAACATGTTTCTATGGCAACAAAACTGATAAAGTGTACCAGGAGACTGGAGTGATAGATTACATGTGCACGCTGTGTCACATCCAATTAACTCAAACTGACTGTACACCACATTATGCCACGACTTTGCAGGAAAATCAATAAATATGGACGGTGCCCAACGAGGTTTCCCCCCCTCTGTTTCTCTTTCTTTCATCCCTCACGATGGCAGCGAAGCCAAGACAGATCATGCCACTAGGATGTCCCTGCTGCTACAAGAGGCAGGTGCTGTGTAGACACCATTCAAAACTTGGCCTATTCAGTCCAACTCCTCTAACGCTCCATTCATGCATAGCAAAACACCATCTGCTCCTGTTTTGCCCGGAGCAATCACAGCTGACCAAAAAAAAAAAAAAAAAAAAAAAAAAAAAAAAAAAAAAGAAGAAGAAAAAAAAATCCATGATAACAGCTGTTGCCAAACAAAAGCCAAACAAAAGGGGGGTAGGAAAAGGTTAGAGACAAGTTCGACACCAGAAATTACTCATTGGAGAGGGCGAAGGAAAACATTTACTCTTGGTAATAGACAGAGAAACAGGAGGCGATCCAACAGGCACACAGAGGAGGAGTGTAGAGAGAGGAGGAGGAGAAAGGGTTAAGAGTGAGGTGTTCGAGGCTGAGGGCCTGGCGGACTTGCAACAGTACAGGATCAGGTGATAATAGATTCAAGCTGAGGATGATTCTTTTACACAGTCAATTCTCAGGGTGCAGGAGCAGAGGCAAATGAGCCATAGACTCGGCTCGCAGTGTATGAAGCTATCTGAGGCAGTTACAGGCAGAAGTACACACAGGGCATTCAGCTCCTGCACACTGCTGCTGCTGCTCTTCATATCATTTATACCTGCTGGCGCTGACAGTCCAGCTATGTGGAGAACAAAACTACCAGTTACTACTATTACTGAAAGCCTTTCTGATCTCAAGTAACTTTAGAAGTTTTAAAGGAAATGCTATTAAAATTATTTCAAGTGCTTCTGTATCTTATGTAGATATACACTGAACAAAAATCTAGACATGCCATTTTTGATTTTGCTCCTATTTCCATTGACTGAAGTCGAAGATTTTAGACTTTTTCTATATACACAAAAGACCTTTTTTCTCACAAATATTTGTGACAAATCTGTCTATACCGGGGTCAGTAAGCACTTCTTTGCAGAGATAATCCATCCACCTCTCAGGTGTGGCAAATCAAGATGCTGATTAGACAGCAGGATTATTGTTACAGGTGTGCTTTAGGCTGGCCACAATAAGAGGACACTCTAAAATGTGCAGTTTTATCACACACCACAATGCCACAGATGTCACATGTTTGTAGGGAGTGTGCAGTTGGCATGTTGACTGCAGGAATGTCCGCCAGAGTTGTTGCCCCATGGGATGAATAAAGGATTTCTACTCTATTCAATTCTTTTTTAGAATTTGGCAGTACATCCAACTGGCCTCACAGACCACGTGTAGCCACACCACTCCAGGACCTCCACATCCAGCGTCTTCACCCTCGAGACCATCTGAGACCAGCTGCTGCAACATTTGGTTCACCCAATCAAGCAATTTCTTCACAAACTGTCAGGAATCGTCTCAGTGAAGCTCGTCTGCATGCTCGTCATCCTCATCGGGACAGAAGTTCATTGCTGTAACCGACTTGAGTGGGCAAATGCTCACATTTGATAGCGTCTGGCACTTTAGAGGGGTTCACTGTACAGGGCAGATGGCAGACAGCGTGTATGGCGTCGTGTGGGTGAGCGGTTTACTGATGTCAACACTGAGAATGGATGTTGGCCATGGTTGGTGGTGGTGGTGGGTTTATGGTATAAGCAGGCGTATGATATGGACAATGAACACAGGTGCATTTGATTGATGGCATTTTGAATGCACAGGGAGAGTGTAATGAGATCCTGAGGCTCATTGTTGTGCTATTCACCCTACACCATCGCCTCGCGTTGCAGCATGATGATCCACATCCCCATGTTGGAAGGATTTGAACACATTTCCTGGAAGCTGAAAACATCCCAGTTCTTGAATGGCCAGCATGCTCACTGTACATGTCACCCACTGAACATGCTTGTGTTGTTTTTGACTGGCATAACAGCGTGTTCCACACCTGAGAGGTGGATGGATTATCTCTGCAAAGGAGAAGTGCTAACCAACAGATTTGGACAAATTTGTCAACAATATTTGTGAGAAAAAGCTTTTTGTGTACATAGAAGGAGTCTTTTATAATTGAGTGCCTCACTACAGCACTGAAAGAGCTTCTTCTTTTTGCGATTGTAGAACAGAAAACTCATCGCTGAGTGAATAAGTACATTGCTTATATTATAGGTGCATTATTCATGAAGTAAGTTTTATTCTAATAAACACTAAGATAACATTGCATGGTCTCTGGATGTTGTAGCTACAGTGGATGTTGTTCATTCACTCCGGAAAGGCAGGACACATAATCTTACATAAAAAATTTACAAACACAACTGTTTGAATGGGAGTAATTGGAGATTAATGTTTCATGGGAGGAGAAATGCACACAGATTTATTTTTAATACAGAAAAAAATTACGTGTGGCATAAAAAGTACCTAGTGCAATATGAAATAGGGTATCATTACTCATTTAAAGCTGTATAAATCAGGTTTTATGGTTAAAAAAGAGCTAAATTCTCATTGCATCTCAACTGTGTGAGTCTTTGCATCACTAAGGTGCACGTAGCTAATTCAGTTCTATAAAATTATCAAGAAAATTCACAAATCTAACTTTACTAACAACAGCTTTTTATTTGAAGTTCAATTGGGAAAATGTATTTTTTTTTATTGCAGGAAAGTACGTTTTGCATTTTGCAAGAGGAACCTTATAAATTATTCATGCCAAATTTGATTGCAACAGAGTAAAGATAAGATTGCAAATCAATGCAATCCTGCAGTCTTCAGTCTTTCTTAGTGCATGGAGCACTAAAATAATATATGATAAAATTAAAATATATATTAAATATATCACTGATTTATGTATAAAATGCAATTCTGCTACAGAAAGGTTGCGTGAAAAGTACTTTTTATTTTGTGTAATAGGTTTCTTTATAACTATCGCTACTGCATGCCATTGTATCCAAACTGAATGCTTTGTTAGAGTCTTCAGTGCATGTAGCTAACTCATTTAGGATCAATCAAACAGAAAAGTAATAATCCTCAAACATGAATCCTAATGTAATAATCATATGATGCTAAACAGATGTGCATAATGAAATGGTCTTGATGGAAAAATGTCGATTTGGGAAATGCGCATGTATCATTTTAACATAACATTTAAGAATTACAAGTTTTTTTTTTTTATATGACATTAACATTTAACATTTCACATTTGACAGCATTTAGCCTCATTCTTTAGCTGCAGTCTTTAGAGTAGATTATCAGAGCATGTAACTAATTAGTTTAGGACAGATTATACAGAAAATCCCAAATAATGTTTCTCAAACATGAGAGTTTTAATAGTAATAGTGTTTAATTGGGGGGTTTAATTAAAAGCGGATGAAGGGATATTAAATACTGCTTCAGTGCCTGTTGTAGCTTCTGTCCACTTATGAATCCACTCCTGCATTGTGGCGTGATTGGCACCGGTTCCTCGACCCTTTGAGGCCCGGCTTGATCTAATGTATGGCCGACTGACCCGGGGGAGGGGCCGCGAGCGGAGGTGAAAGACCGAACAGCTTGCATGCCTCCAGACCTCAGCTGCCCGTGCTGAGGGGGAGCCGTAAAACCACCGTTTGAGCCACATACAAGTGTCACAGTGGCCGTATACAAAATCTGACAGGAGCTGAGAATGCACCTGATACACAATGTAGCCGTTAAACACAGAGGAGGTCTTTAGAGGGAGCAAAAGTTAAAGTGGAGGCGGAAAAAGAAGAGGAGGAGAAGAAGGAGGAGGGAGACATCAGTAAATGATGATGAGCTTAGCCCGTGGTCCCCATGGGGATAATTAAGTTTTATCTTATCGTACCTTATGCTGACTACGAACAGACCTGAATCTAATTGCATTTGCACAATATTCATAACATTGAAATAATGACTTGGGCTTACAGTACCATATGCCTGGATGTGTTTTCTGAGCCCTCAAAACAAGCAAATACATCCAGAAAGGCTGCGGACGTGTGAGGAGGAGCAGCAGATTCTGTGATGTAATTTACAGCCTGCCAGATGCTGTGAAACCTGAGGAAGGAGGAGAACAATAAATTCTGGAGGTGATTTGCAAATGTATTTTTTTTTTTAACCAATTTGACTATGAAACATGCAAATATGTGGGTTGAGCTCCGATGAAGGGAGAGATGCCATAGGTGGAGCTTGTGTCTATAAACACAGCTCCTGTGGCAGTTGATCGGCGGATTTGCCTAACAAATACCTGCCCGACACGTTTCCAGTCAGCCACGCACGAAGGCCTCTTTGTTAGCGACACCATCTCAAGCAACCTTCAGAGAAAGCATATAATGAAAATTAAAAAAAAAAAACAAAACAAAAAAAAAACGATGCGATGTAAAGAGTGGACAACTGCTCTTTAAGGTCACGTCCTGAGCTATGAACCCGCCCGTCCTCAGCGTGGCTGCTGTGGATGCCTGGACAGTGTACAGTAGACCAGGGAGGCAGAGACAGGACGGAGGACAGGCTCCAGCCTCGCGCCATTAGAGCTGATTTGTCTGCCAAACTGATTCCAGTCCCTGTAGTTTTATCAGTTTAATGCCCAGGCAGCGTTCATTATTTCTTTGCCGGGAGGGTCAGCCTCTCTTCGGCAGAACAAGTGTGGGTTGTGTTTCTGTCAAATAGGCAGTGGGGGGGGTGAGGGTTTGGCAGGACGGGAGGGGTGGGGGTTAGTGCTTGACCCGCAAAGCCATTCAGCTCTCAGAGTGGTCCATTGTTTGGGTCTTCTCTTTGTTCAGTGCCTGCAGAGAGAGAAGGGGCCGGCTAAAGGGGAGGGAAGGAGCAGCGATGGGGTCTCGCTGGGTGCCAGGGGTCTGCACTCACCCTCGACACGCTATCACCTCCAGCCCTTCAGTCCTCAAAGGCTACGCAGAACAGTGTTTATTACGTGTACCTGTGTTGTGGAACACATGCTTAAGATGCTTCGGTATCCAAACAAACTCTGACGGAAGAGAAACTTATAGAAACATAGAGATCAATCTGCACCTGTTTAGCTAAAGTCATCACCGCTACAACAAAGGCAACTTTTGTTTGATTTTTCAGTTGAAAGAATCATTTTCATGAAGATTTTCAGATAACCTCAACCAAGAAAGTTAGAGGTGCATTAAGGAGTTTTTCAACTTTAGAAATAATTATTTTCCACCATAGATATGTTAAAAATATTCAATGATGTGTACAATGTGCCCTGACATATTCATTGCAAGTACCGCTAACAGCGCGAAATTGTCACTTGAATAGTTGCAGCGTATTTCTTGGGGAGAATTTGAGAGGACATGACGTAATGTGTGCTTCCGCTGGCCTGACTTCCTTAGCTTTCGCTTTGTCCGCCATTACTCCGCCAGATGCTTAGCGAGCAACAACTGAGGAGTATTGAGGATGGAGCTTCCAGAAAGTAAGAAAAGACCAGCTTCTAGCACTGCCACAACTCCAGCACAGACCCCACCAGGCAAAAGAAACTTAAAAGTTACTCGAGCGCTACTAAAAGAGCGAGGAAGGAGGCTGACATAAAGTTACAAATACAACTTTACTTACTTCAGTTGAAGCCATTCTTGCGAATCGATCACCTCTTCTGCGTGCCAAGGCTGCTACTGCAGTTTCCCCTCTTCCGTGCACGTACATGGACGCAAGCCACAGGCACGAGCGTTTCACTAAACTGCAGTTACGCCCAAGGCCTGCAGGGGCCGTTGTTTCGCGTGAAACGTGCAAACTCCTTAATGCACCTTTAAGTACTGAGCTGCTCTCGACTTGAGAAGCTATACACCAGTCTGATTTGACTCTGTTTACAACATTTGAGACTCTGTTGAGAACTGCGTCATGGTAGCAGGTGTACAGCTGCCGTGGACCGAGTCTACAGAAAGCCTTTGAGTGCCTTTCTAGTTCATGCTAGCTTTATCATCCGCTTGAGAGTGCACCGGCAATATTGTGAAAGGCACAGTAGAAAAAAAAGAAACATGAAGAAAAATGCTGCAGTCAAATTTTGTACTGATGGTGATCAAAACAGTTTTTTTTTTAATATTTTATCCACATTACAAACCTCAGCTGAGAGTAGGAAAAAAGGATAGTGAAAAAAATGTATCAAGATGTGGAGAGCATACAGACATACTATAGACGGAGTAAAAGGAGAGTGTAGATGGAGAGTATATGGAGAGAAAATGGGGAAAACATTGCGGAGAAAGTGTGAGGAAACAGTGAGGGCAGAGTATAAAGAGGGTTAAGGGAGACAGTATAAAGGACAAAATTGGACAAAGAATGAGAGAGACAGAGAGCAGGGAAACAATAGAAGGAATAGCACATATAAGAAAAAAATCTAAGGAAAGAGAACGTATGGAGTGAGCGTAGGAAGAAAATATTGAAATAAAGAGGACAGGGAAATAGTACAAAGTAAGTAAACAGGGAGAGAAGAACGTGAGGATGAGGAGAACGTAGGGAGAAATATGAGGGACTGAAGGAAGAAACAGTTTATTATTAGTCCTTGGTTTCACTTTGTGTCCTTTTTCTGAGTCTGTGGTCTCTTTGTAGTCAATCAGCAAATGGACAAATTCAAAGATAGAAGCAAGTTACAAAAAAGCCTCAATAGTAATAGCCAGGAAAGCATTTAAAAGAATAACGTGGACCAAGGACATAAATGGCTTACAGTTTTGAAACGTGCTCTTTGCATTTTTCAAAGGATTTTATTCACGCTATTAGTCAAAGATTATGATTATATATTCAGCAAAATAGATGATTATCAGTAACCGTGGCTGTGAGAGCTGTGTTTAGCTTTCCAAATCAATTTATGTGTACACTTTATCTCTGATTAAAAGAAACAGGTTACAAATGGCTCATGCTAGTCTCAGCTTTGAAATGCTGTGCTTCCAGCCTTATCTCTGCTGTGTCAGTGACGGGCGTGGGTGTGGAGCCAATTATGCCTGCTAAAGCAGCACTGTTTCCTCGCATAAAGCCTTTCAGTATTTGCTTTCAAGACAATGTGTGTCTTGGGTATATTTACTGAAGACATATTGGTAATAAATGTTGAGACCAATGACCAAACAACCAATGCATAAGCACTGGAGATGAGTAATTGACACCACGAATTATGACAAGGTGCTGAAAACTAATAAAGCGAGCTCAGTTCACGCAGTAATTTCCTACGCGACTCTCCCACCAATGATCCTAATGAATAAACAACCTGAGGCATCAAGCTAAGAAGTTGACGCTGGTTTCCAAGGGCCTGAATATCATATCATCTTCAAGTTATGAACATCCTTCCTATTAATTCTTTTACAGACGCAGCTGCTAGTTAATTTGTCCAAAAAGCTAAGCTAGCTCATTTGCCTATACAGTGTATGTTGAACACCCTGTTTATGCGACAATATTTTCAAGTGAAAGTGGAAAAATTTTGGGTCCGTTTACTTGACACGGGGCTCAGACACAATGGAAATGCAACTTTTTAGACACTCTGTTTCTGTATGGGAAAATGCGACTTTTCTGAAATGCTATTACTGTGCTGTAGAAAATAGTTCTTCTCCATTCATGCAAGTAGATGGACGGTGCGGCCTCCAGAGTGTCATGACTCCCCGTCCAGGTTCTCCTGGACTTGGTAGTTTTATAGTTGAATCTCCCGTAACAGCAAACAAACTTGGACGTCTGTCCATACCAGGGTCCATGTACTAATGATTGTTAATGTTTATGGCATATTGTTTTATCCAGCATGTGCGTGCTTTCTTTTAAAAAATACATAAACAAACAATAGCTCCCACTAGTGGCCCAACATGAAAACTACCTCTTTTTCAGTGTTTTTGCCACATCTGTATAAACCTATATTGTTTCAACATCAAAGCAATTCTTAGCTGAAACAATGCCTTTTTATTCGAAGGGAAACTGGTATTAAATTGTAAGTAATATGACTCAGGACCCAGGACCCATCCCACCCTGGCCACCACATCTTCGATCTGCTGCCCTCTGGTAGGCGCGACAGGTCACTGCGCCAAAGGACCAGCAGATTCGGAAATAGTTTTTATCCCAGAGCTGTCTAACGTTGCATAGCAGATGGGCCTGCCTGATTCAGTTCCTAAATCCTGCAGATCCCATCTTGTAGCGCTCCATAGACCAATGATTTCACTCTGTTAAAATTTTGCCGGCCCAATCAGGGAAAAGAGGCGGGAGCTGCGGGAGGAGCGGAAGTGACGAGAAGACGTGACGACAGCGGGAAGTGCCCAAAAGTTTGAAAACAATGGCGGCATGCGGAGCGATCTCCGTGGACATGGCAATATCTGCAGTTTTATAAGAAAGCGACTCAATTTCTTCTTTGAAAGAGGAGCACAGAACATCACTTCAAGTCTTTTTGTCAGGAAACGATGTCTACTGCTTCTCAGCAGCAGCGCACATAAGCTACGTCACACCGTGGCTTGATGCGGATTGGTCTGTGGTGAGTGTGTTGCGTGTCAATCAGAACGGTCGTCCAATCATCTTCTTCTTTGGTTCGAACGGTCGTCCAATCGCCGGCTACGGATTGTTTTGAAGGTCCCGCCTCTGAAATCAAATCGGAAGAGCGGCTACCCAGATGGACTTGTGTAATATTTCCGCAGCGGACATATGAAACTGTCCATCTGGCGTGTCAGGTTAAGAGCTGTCAGCTCTGTGAACTCAAACAGAGCACAGGCCAAAAGTCCTCACACTCTGCACTTTACTCACTTTATACACATCTGTCTTTATTTTGTGTGTACATATATATATATGTATATTTTATTGTCCATTTTTTATATTACAAAAGGGAGATGACACAATCTCGTATCTAAATGCTACAATGATAATAAAGGCTATTCTGATTCTGATTCTGATTCTGACTCTCAAGATAACTAATGTAGTATCTACCACTTAATCCTTCAGAGAAGCTATACATTAATGAGTATGTTAATATGTTTAATTCAACTATTATTTATCTGATTTCTATTCATGAATCACTCTCTTTTTTTTTTTTACTTTTTCAAAGACATAAATACAGCTAAAGCTGAAACAAGAGAGGGACTCAAGAAACGATATAATCAATCAAATAATCCTAATTATTCCTGTTGTTTTATCAAGAATTTGTTACCTTTGGTGCTAATAAAACTGAGTTTTTAACTGATTCGCTGTTGGATGTGAAAGTGTCTTTTTTGAAGGGCACACTCAGTAATGCAGCTTTTAGCAGGAACAGTAGAAGTGGGAAAACACTGAAAATAAAAGCACACAAGAAAATGGAAAAAAAAAATGTTCTCAACAAAATGTTTTATGTATTAGCGACCCTTCCATGAAACACAAGGTCAGTATTTGTATTACTGCAGGTTAACTCTGGATTGCCGGTTTGAGGTGGCAGCACCGTTTTACCTTTTTCCACCCTTTTATGGTTGTGCTGAATTAGTGTCGGCCGTTGCTGGTCTTTTCACATTACACAATATTACTAATACAGTAGATCTTTTTTTGTTGTTGTTGTTGTTGTTTGGGTTTTTTTTTTTTTTTTTTAATCTAGAATCTTCAGTGTTTTTTATTTTAAAGAAAAAGATGTTAAACAAGACTCGTGCCTCCTTTTATTGGGATTGGGTGATCAATGACAAGAACCAAACAAAGCATAAAAGGTAGAACAGAGGAACACAGATAACATAGCAAGACTGAGAAACAGGACATATTCAGACTGGTGGCGTTCTCATGTAGCTGTGAAGCGTGATTATAACCAGCTGGTAAGTTTGCAGCATTCACACTGCGATAACAAACTGGCAACATGGAACTTATCAGTCATGTTGATGCATTGTTGTAATGAGCGTTGGTGTTTTCTTTGTGCTGTGTTTTTCTGTTCCTCGTTGGGTTTGGTGTCTTGCACATGTACACTGCTGACCGGCACAAGTCGCCTACACTTCTGCGAGGAAGCCTTTTGTCAGGCAGAGGAGGGTTGAATGAAAGTGGGAGATGCAACACAGTTAATAGGTGATGATAGCTTCTCCAGTTTTCTTCAGGCTCCCAGTTCTCTGAAAAGGTCGGCAGAGATCAGCCGGTTTGCAAGGGATCAACTGTGCAAGTCTGATGATTCAAGTTATGTTCAAGGTGTGCAAAGAGTCTATTTCTGCTCAGTAGTTTGAAGGTGCGGGGGTTCTGTGGAGTTTGAAAGTTCTGCCTGTGTGTAGGTTTCCTTCACAGAATCCAAAACGTGCTTTTGAGGCTAAAAGGCGTCACTAAATCGGCTGAAGGTGTGAATGTTGATCTGTGGCGTCTCTTTGTGTTGGACCGTCAGCCAAACCGGGTTGATCGGCTCCTGCGACCCCGACTCGGATAAATTTGTGGTCAGACCTTTACGTGAATCGACCTGAAGCTGAGCTGGAGTTTGTGCAGAACGGCTTCTGAGATCAGCTTCAGTCAGATTTCCTGGCTGCGCTCAGAGGTGATTTTGGGAATGGCCGGTGGTCGGTCTATTTATCATACAAGTCCTAATGTGCTAATTCCGTGTTCATAATCTGAGGCAGCGTCATCAATCAGCATCGCTTTGACAGGCCCCACCCCCCCGATCCCCCAGTTCCCCCCCTCCTCCCTCTCAGAGGCTGTTCACATGCGTAAAGGGGTCATTTCTTCACAATGTCCTAAATTCAGAATTGCTCTCTGGAACAATACAAATGAGCTTGCTCTGCCATTGTTGATTAATGGAAAATCACATCCCCTCTCCCTCTCTCTCTCTCTCTCTGCCTCTCTCTCTCTTTTTTTGTTATTAAAGGGACGTCTGTGTTTTGGATGAATGGGCTGGTGGAAAAGATGCACCACGCTGCAGTTCTTTTATGTCTGTTTTACCCACTGAGAGAAGTACAGAGGGATGCAGAATGATTGTTCCTGGTGCCTGCTAACTGCAAGGCGACATTACTAGATGTCTCAATATTTGTGAGCTTTTATTTATCTATCACGACAGAAGCTTTTTAACTTCATTTGAAAGCAAAACACCACTTTAATCCTGAAGAGAATCGTCCATTTGTATTGAACAGCTGCATGCAGCAGATGGGAAAAGCCTCTGTAGCCACTAAATGAAGATGTTTTTGTTTATTATTACCCCTCATATTTCCATATTCACAAGCGGCATATTTTCTCTGCATAATACAGCATGAATACTAAACACACTGTCAAATGAGTCTGGGCTGAAATTCCTGGAGAAATTAAAGGTGACACAGCTAATTCAGCAGGCAGGCATCAAACCCAAGTTCTTGCTTTGACCTTTTCTATGACTATAGAACACAGTAACTCACCAGAGGAACTATATTAGAAAATAAATGAAAGGTCCTGGAGGAAAGGTCAGGACACATGTTTCTGTGATGTGGAATAAGGTCTGTTTATAGCCAGGTACGGCTGGCTGCACCTCAATACGAAGAATCCTCAACAAATCAGCTCTGGTTGAGGCTCAGTGAAATCCCCTCCATGCAGCACTCTGTGATCACGTCTCAGGAATTTGTTAAACATCATGTGGTCGACATGGAAAGACTCCCGACTTACGTACATAATCAAGGATACTTCAAGCACTGCCTCATCGGTTTATTTTACTTTCTCATCAGACATGGACGACGTCGGAGGATTCTCAATCATCACGTTTGGCAGGAAGTCTGCGATCCGTTGCTGGAGGACAGCTGCACAGTCCACATTTCACTTAGCATCAGGTATCTGACTGTTCGGATGTAGAAGAGAGGCAGTGCACAGCAGCTAAGGCCAGATGTTTGCTGAACGTTAGAAAAGTTTCCGTGAACTTTACAGAGTGATGTAGGCTGGTCAGACACGGGTCGCCCCCATCCTCTGTCTTTGTGGGCTGTGTGTGTATGTATTTACATAATGTATGCTTATAGAGGCCGTGTGGGTAAGTATATATCTTAGAAGAGCAGAATGTATAAATTGTAGCTGTCGGGATTAACTTTGGTGTAGATATGGAGATATGTTGAAAAGAAATGCATGAATTACATGTCTGAAAAAATAACATTTTGCTTCTTTCTTTCTTTCTGAACCTTGGTAGACATAAATATACTCAACATAAAGAAATAAAACATCTTCGAAATAAAAACAATTTTCTCTTTGACAGATCCAAATGTAAAAGCCTTGAAGGAGATCCGGCCTTTGGAACCACTGGTTTTACTAAATAAATATGAATGATTTCTTTTCATCGAATCCGTTGCCACAATTTTCATATATTTCTACAGTAGATGTGCTCGGGCACAATTTTAACCTATGTGAGAAAGCATAAAAAATTGTGGCCACACTGATCAACGGTAATCATCCCAGTTGTATTTGATCACCGACAGTAAACGAAAATCATCATATATGTAAAGGTTTCAAGTGCTAATAGCATAATAATTCTTCAAAGGTTGTATTTTTGCTGAAAGTTTATTATTCCCACTGGCGCTGCTCAATATTCAGTCGAAGTAATCCTGAAAATTAGTGCCTGCAGTTTGATACTAATAATTATACATATGACCATCTGCCTTACCTGAGCCTGTGTGAGGAAACCAGAGATCAAGTGGAGACTGTAAAAGGCCCTGCAGCTAAATTCAAAGCAGAGCTTTGCAAATTTGTTTTGTAGCTTGGAAAACCATCATTCTGCTCAAATACTATGTTCCAGACAGTAAATTGATTTCAAATGGCTTCATTTGAATCATCTTTGAATGGTGACAGCCAGCACTTTGGGCTAAATCGCCACAGATTAGAGGGAATAATTGTATTTTGATCTTTTTGTTGTTTTCCAATCCAGCAGTCTTGTATCAGCGACATAATGTTCAGTGCATCGATGTAAAAATAATCATGCTTTCTGTTTCTCCGGGTTTCTTTTACTGTAGACTTTGAAATAATGAGGAAATACACTGAGTCCACATACAACCTGTGTTTCAGTGTCTAACACCAGGTAAGCCTTGTTAAAAATAAAAATAGTGTTGATAATTAACCCCTATGGGGGGGAAACACCTCGTTTGATCTTTATTTAATCATATGAAAATTCTTTCACCCTTTAAAAGGATTTACATCTGGAGTGAAACCTGATGGCGGCGTTCACTGTACCCAGAAAAATTACCTTGAAATCCAGTGAAAAAAAAATAAAAGCTCCAAATGCCTGTCTATTCTCCTGTGGGTCCGCGCTGTAAGTGTTGCAGCAGTTTACACCACCGCGGCAGACTTTCAGGCACAAATGGAAATTGGAGGCTGTCTTCTGTAGTGAGATCCAAGAGGAGGAGATCAAAATCCCAGCCAAGGTTAGAAGGTTTGAATCTATTCAGCTGCAAAATGATATATGAAGCCTACCATTTCTAAAAAGGATACTGCTCTCACACAGCGGATAACCTTGTGAGAAATTACACTTCTCATTTGGAAAATTAAGGAAATATCTTACTTTATAAATTCTTAATAATATACTTACTGGTCACCAACTTTATTTTTCTGGCTTTGGGTGTTTGGCAAGCAGCACACACTGGAATGTTTCTCTGCTTTTGTCTTTTCCAGAAATGGCTGCTCGTTGCATCTGGACAGACAATTTATGATTTGACCATCAAACTGAACGCTGCGTTTTATGAATCATTAGATCTGACTTCAGACATGTCAGATTCTTGATCGATGACCAGTTTTCTTTCAGACGTGCCTTTTAAACTCCTAATAAAACTTTCTTATTGCTAATTTCTTTCTATTTATCTACTATTTTAGATTGGAAATGAGGACAATGCAACATCAGATACTGGACCCGATATGGACAAGTCACAGATCATTCCATGCCTCTGGGTTTCACATTATCGTGTTTGATGTTGTCTCTGTACAAGTATTTTAAAGTGTAGTTTGTTTTTAGTTGTGCTGTGTTGTTGGCAAGTCTCCATAGTAAATAAGGTATTTTCACAATAAGACTTACTTTTTTCAAGTGAAAAATGAATGAAAACAAATTGAGAAAGAAGTTGAGATTTAATACTATTTCTGAAAATTTTTCAATTGCATTGTCATTTGCATTGAAGGACTACAAGCCTACTTTAAGATTTTTGCAAATTAGTTAGAAAAACAATTCATTTCGGACATAAAACAAGATATTCATGATCATGTGACACTTCCCCTCTTCCTGGTAATGTAACAATGGATAGACATACAATATTTTGGTCAGGTCATGTGGTTATATGTTGCAGAATTAGGAAATTAATCACATGATTTTGATGCCCCATCTGAGGACTTTTCTCAGACAGACAAGGCTTTGTTTAATGTGTCGGTATCAGTGACAGCAGCTGTGGTTTTACTAGTATTGCACATGAATAGGTTACACTTTGGACAGGTCAGTTTTCCATCAAAGGTCAAACACAGAGGAAAAAAAAACATTACCTGGACAGAGTTGAAACCAGCATGCTTTTTTAAACTTATCATTAAATAACAAGGAAGACAGGAACCCAGGAGCAAAGTAACACAGGATACACAGGCGATCCGACCCGAGACACACTAAAGAGGCCCGACAAACTGCTGTCACCAGGTGAAGACAAGCACACACACTCAGGTGAAACACATCAGAGCAGGGAACAACAGTGAGAGACAGAGTGAGACTTCAAAAAAGAAAAAGAAGAAAACAGACAGAAAATGTGCAATGTGAAACTCAAGGAGAACATGCAAACCTCACTTCAAACTGGGCCTGCAACGAAGCTGGACTGCTCACCCCTGCATCAATGGTCTAGTGGTTGTAGAATATTTATCTTTCACGTTTTGAACAAGAAATGGCTTTTTTTTTTCTTTCATATAAATATGTGAATTAATCACTCCTGATTAGGCTGTGTTGAGAATACTGGGCGTGCGACTGATGATTTGATTACTTTATGCAAATGAGACAGTTCCTGCTGTGTTGTAGTCGAAACATTTCGGTCAAAGACACTTAAATGGATGTGATGTTTATTCTGTTAAAGGAGAAAGTGCTGAAAATCTTCTGTTGTAATTTCAATCCATTGAGTTGCTCCAACTCCTCACTAATTTAATGGAAATGATTCGCTAACCTACTGTACCTTATGGTAAATCAGAAACATGATGGATGACTGCAAAGCAACAAATCTCCGGAGAGGTAAAGGTCATGCTGACTATAAATCCACTGCCTCAGTAAAATGAGATGACTTCCTTGAATTGTTGTCCAGTCTTTAATATATTTTTTTCCTCCCTCTCTGTCTCTTTCTCTCCCCGAGTCGTAAATAGTGATTCACAGCACTGATTCTGACCGAGCTGATGATTTTAATTTTCTGTTTTCAGAGTAATAAACATTGACATGAGAATGAGCCTCAGGCAGAGTCTTCTAATGAGAAAATGAAATTAGTTTTTCAGCTGACTGATCAGAAACATTTCATACATTATAATCAAGCATTTATTTGATGTGATTTGTTTTGTGTGCGTCCACACGCATGTGTTGCTCGGTTGTGTGTGTGTGTGTGTGTGTGTGTGTGTGTGTGTGTGTGTGTGGACGCGCGGGCACGCATCTGCGCGATGGGGGCACGTGTGCGCACATGTAAATACATTATTCATGCGTCTGTTTGTGCTGTGCTGTTGCTTGTTATTGCTACACGGCGACGCAGCTCATGACATTTTCCAACCTTTTGTACCAGAACTGACTGCCTGGCTGTCTCGCTATATGTAATTTTATGCCTCATCCTTCACTGTTGCAGCCATCACAGTCCATCTCAGATAAACTACACAGGTCAAATAACCAATTACACCTGACTCTCCTCTCACAGGCACTGAAGATGGAAGGCAGAGGTGTTTAATTCACTATAATAATGGTGGGAAAAATACTTAAAATCATATCAGGAAAACAAGGTACATCAATAAGAAATTGTGTACAACATGATCTGATTAAGTCATTCCTTTTTTCCCGGCAAAAACAGGTTGTCAGAAATGTTTATTAAAACTAATTATTTCCCGTCCTTGATAAAGTTTCGCTGAAAAAGAAAATGTGGTTGAGAAAATGCTCCAGATTTGACCTTCAATTCAAACAGTTTTTGTTAATTTAGTCTGTATTCACTGATTGACCTCAAAAATGTAATTGCTTGCAGGAGTACTACGCCATACTTAATGCAATTTAAATGATGGAGAGAATTCAAAAATAACATTAGAATTGGATCACGATTATACTGAAATAGCTCAACTGTTCATGAGAGCAGCTAATAAGGAAAATGATTTTCTTGGTAACACTAACCAGGCCAAGTATGAATCATCATCAGCGCAATGTTTTCATGTTCATCCTTGCCCATGTGGATATCCTCGCTTCCTTACTTCCTTTTAAATTGTTTTAATCCCGTTGCCAGAGGCCTGTACTAGAACATCATGTTCATTAGCATCTGTTTGCGGTTCCTGCAGAGTTCAAAGTGTTTCCTTTTCCTCGTCTTATACGTGGATAAAAGCTCGAATTACTGCAACAGTACTTCAAGTCTCCCTCGGTGCCGTTTGACAAAAGTAGGGCAGCGAGAATAAGAAAGGGTGGGCAACGTCTTTATTGTCACATTACATCACCCATTTGATCCTTCTGCAGAGTCTTCTGTTGTGATCTGGAGAGCCTGATAGAAGCTGAGCTCAGTGTTCAGAGCTTTAGAGACGCATTTAATTAACGCAAACAAAATGCCAAGTGCTGTAAGACAACCTGTCATTTTCAGACATGAGCTCACACCGATATTTTCTTGCACTCAAAGTTATATTTAGGACAATTTCCATAACATATTGCTGTATTTTAAAAGGCAGTTATGCTTATTTTCAAAGTGCAAGTTCAGAGAAAATCGCAGTTTGCAGGGATATCCCAATTCATGTCAGTTTGTAATGTAAATTTAGTGAAGGCAAATTAAGCTCACTTTAAATAAATACAGTCTTGAACAACCACCCAAATCTCACTGGCCTGTTTTTGATCATACTTTCTCTTTTTTATAGATTCTAATGTTAGCTGCCATCAAAATGTTTCAGTATGAAATTTCATTAAGTCTGACATCAACCAAACGTTGCCAGCAAATGAAGCCATGCATTTGGCCCTAGAGTTAATAGCAGCACAGCAATGTGAATGTAATTCTTTGTTTTTTTTACTTATTACTCTTGTACCCAATTCCAGTCGGCCCTTTCTTACACTCAACTCAGAACACAATGTATTTGTTAGTTCAAGTTTCAGGTGTCATTTTTTATTGCCTGGTTTTCATGTTCAAATAGCTCATTTATAACAGATCTATGGATTTGTTGGTCTGAAAATGAAATGTGATCATTGAAGCAATGTAGACTGATTGATTTGAAGAAAAAAAATATATTTGGAAATCACTAGTTGAATTTATGTTCACAGAGAAATGTTTGGTAACGCTTCCTTTTACAGTACGGTAATTACCATGTATTAACATGGTAATTGCAAGGTAAGTACCATGTAATAAGGAGAAGTTACTGTAAAATTACCATGTAATTACGGGGTAACTATGTTGCTAATTACCTAGTACTTTTAGAGTAATTACCAAGCAATTTCCAGGCAAATACCAAGTAACTACCTGGTAGTAAGTATTAATTACTGGGTAATTATAATGTATATAGCAACTATGTCGGTAATTGCCAAGTACTTACTAAGTAATTGCTAAGTAATTACCATGTAATCAGTGGGAAATGTAGACTTTTTACTAGGTATTACTAGATACTGCTCGGTGTGTACACTATGTATTTCCCTATTAGTCAAGTGTTTTTTACTACTTACCTGGTAACTTCTTAGTATTTCCCAGTAACTACAACATTTACCTGGTAATTACGGTTGATCTGTAGACTACTGCAAAAGGAAATGAGGCCTGTTTCCACACTATTACCTGGTAACTACTTATTCGTTACCCAGGAACTGCAAAACTACCTACCTCGAAATTACATAGTTATTAAAGTGGATTTGTACTGTAAAAGGAAGTGAGGTCTGTTTCCATGTTATTACATGGTAATTACTCATTTACTACCCAGTAAATAGAAAAATATCTACCTGGAAATTACATAGTTATTAAAGTGGATTTGTACTGTAAAATGAAGTGAGGTCCGTTTCCATGTTATTACATGGTAATTACTCATTTACTACCCAGTAAATAGAAAAATATCTACCTGGAAATTACATAGTTATTAAAGTGGATTTGTACTGTAAAAGGAAGTGAGGTCCGTTTCCATGTTATTACCTGGTAATTACTCATTTATTACCCAGTAAATAGAAAAATATCTACCTGGAAATTACATAGTTGTTGAAGTGGATTTGTACTGTAAAAGGAAGTGAGGTCTGTTTCCATGTTATTACCTGGTAATTACTCAGTATTTAGCCTGTTACTCAGAAACTTTCACATTACCCCACACACTTGCACCAAAAATGCAGCAAACCCCATCAGTGTCTGTGATACAGTGCCTGAACAGCACACTGTATCTGTCAGGAGATCAGAGTTTCCATCAAAAACCAACACCACCAGCCATCACATTACATGAAGATGAACGCATTATTATTACACTTCCTCACTCCGAACACCTCACTGTGACAGACATGCAAAAACAAGAGAGCTGCCAAAGATAAACATTTTAATCAAATGGAGTTCAACTTCTTATAAAACAATTTACAAAACTGCACATTTTTAGCAGTCAGGCACCTTTTTTTTTTTAAGAAACAGAACAGATTTCTTTTGCACAAAACAAAATACAAATAACAGTGATAAACAATCACTATAAATCAACATTAATAAGTACACTGCTCCAGTCTTGTGAATTCACATCATGTGTTTTCTGCAGAACAGTCTACAGGAACCCTTGATCTCCATCATCCCGAATACCCAGGACCACCATCGCCAGGTGTTGTCACGTCGTCCACGTCCAGACTTGTACCTCCTTCAGCGTGATGAAAACGAGGACAGCACAACTGTTCCTTCTTAATGCTCAGGGTTTATTCACTTTAACACCCAAACCCCAAACGTGAGAGCTGACAACATACAAATATGCATATTAATAAACAGAAACTTACACAATAAACAAATATACACATTGCACAAAACACAAATATCTTTAAACCTTCAAACATACACATGAAACCGACATATAATGACGCTATACGCTATAATGATCAATAAAACACCAAGAAAAACGTGAATATACACACCTCACTGACTGCATCACACTGTAAGCCGTTTGTTTTTGCTCTTTTTACATACTTTTTGGAGCGTTTTTTCTCTCTCCACGTTTATGTGTGCACCACTTAATGTGGTCCTACCCGGAACGTCTGCAGACGGTTAGTTCCGCCACTCGATGATATTTATATTTAATTAAATTTCGGTTCTGTCTCGACTGAGAGAAAGCTTATTTATGGCAGAACGTCTGCAGACACTTGGTGATATGGTGATATTTATATTTAATTAAATTTTGGTTTCTACTCTAATGAGAGAAAGTGTGTTTACGGCGGAACGTTCCGGGTAGGACCACATTAAGTGGTGCACACAGAAACGTGGAGAGAGAAAAAACGCTCCAAAAAGTATGTAAAAAGTGCAAAAACAAACGGCTTACCTCCTTTACAATGTGATGCAGTCAGTGAGGTGTGTATATTCACGTTTTTCTTGGTGTTTTATTGATCATTATAGCGTATAGCGTCATTATATGTCGGTTTCATGTGTATGTTTGAAGGTTTAAAGATATTTGTGTTTTGTGCAATGTGTATATTTGTTTATTGTGTAAGTTTCTGTTTATTAATATGTATATTTGTATGTTTTCAGTTCTCACGTTTGGGGTTTGGGTGTTAAAGTGAATAAACCCTGAGCATTAAGAAGGAACAGTTGTGCTGTCCTCGTTTTCATCACGCTGAAGGAGGTACAAGTCTGGACGTGGACGACGTGACAACACCTGGCGATGGCGGTCCTGGGTATTCGGGATGATGGAGATCAAGGGTTCCTGTAGACTGTTCTGCAGAAAACACATGATGTGAATTCACAAGACTGGAGCAGTGTACTTATTAATGTTGATTTATAGTGATTGTTTATCACTGTTATTTGTATTTTGTTTTGTGCAAAAGAAATCTGTTCTGTTTCTTAAAAAAAAAAAAAGGTGCCTGACTGCTAAAAATGTGCAGTTTTGTAAATTGTTTTATAAGAAGTTGAACTCCATTTGATTAAAATGTTTATCTTTGGCAGCTCTCTTGTTTTTGCATGTCTGTCACAGTGAGGTGTTCGGAGTGAGGAAGTGTAATAATAATGCGTTCATCTTAATGTAATGTGATGGCTGGTGGTGTTGGTTTTTGATGGAAACTCTGATCTCCTGACAGATACAGTGTGCTGTTCAGACACTGTATCACAGACACTGATGGGGTTTGCTGCATTTTTGGTGCAAGTGTGTGGGGTAATGTGAAAGTTTCTGAGTAACAGGCTAAATACTGAGTAATTACCAGGTAATAACATGGAAACAGACCTCACTTCCTTTTACAGTACAAATCCACTTCAACAACTATGTAATTTCCAGGTAGATATTTTTCTATTTACTGGGTAATAAATGAGTAATTACCAGGTAATAACATGGAAACGGACCTCACTTCCTTTTACAGTACAAATCCACTTTAATAACTATGTAATTTCCAGGTAGATATTTTTCTATTTACTGGGTAGTAAATGAGTAATTACCATGTAATAACATGGAAACAGACCTCACTTCATTTTACAGTACAAATCCACTTTAATAACTATGTAATTTCGATGTAGGTAGTTTTGCAGTTCCTGGGTAACGAATAAGTAGTTACCAGGTAATAGTGTGGAAACAGGCCTCATTTCCTTTTGCAGTAGTCTACAGATCAACCGTAATTACCAGGTAAATGTTGTAGTTACTGGGAAATACTAAAAAGTTACCAGGTAAGTAGTAAAAAACACTTGACTAATAGGGAAATACATAGTGTACACACCGAGCAGTACCTAGTAATACCTAGTAAAAAGTCTACATTTCCCACTGATTACATGGTAATTACTTAGCAATTACTTAGTAAGTACTTGGCAATTACCGACATAGTTGCTATATACATTATAATTACCCAGTAATTAATACTTACTGCCAGGTAGTTACTTGGTATTTGCCTGGAATTTGCTTGGTAATTACTCTAAAAGTACTAGGTAATTAGCAACATAGTTACCCTGTAATTACATGGTAATTTTACAGTAACTTCTCCTTATTACATGGTACTTACCTTACAATTACCATGTTAATACATAGTAATTACCGTACTGTAAAAGGAAGCGTTACCAAATGTTTTCCAATTCATTCGCTGCTTTTTAATCTGCTGTGCTAATATTAAGAGTACAGCTATACCTATCCATCTCGATGACTTTATCTCTACAAGATGGATGTGCAATGATGTATTTTAAATGACGCTGTGAGAATTAAACAGGTACAAGCAGTTCCAGTGCGTTTCTGAAGAGACGACGGGCTGCAGGGTGAGCACATCCAGCCTCTGCACGGCAGTCGAAGATTGTTTTTCCTCTGACACAATTTATTGTTTCATAAAGCAGGAAGGAATGCAATCAACTATTGACCGATTTCTTTATTAATGCAATACGAGTCAGTTTGGCTGCATTCTTGATATACACGCAATGTTTCTTTGTAGTCTTGCTGCTGGGCTTGATGCACTATTTGAAGGAGGACTCGGGGGTTTAACACTGATCTCCTGTGACAGTGAGAGACTCAGGATGAAAAAGACAATGTCTTTTTATTTCACACTTTCTTCTTTCCAGTTACACCCTTCCACCTTTGTATAGCACAATACAATTTTGATCACTGACTGTTGCCTCCAATCTGTCCCGTAGAAATGTTTACAAACCAACATTACAGTAATTACATATTTACCCTCGGAGAAGCCGGGCTGAGCTGGATGTGGAGAGATCCACAGTGGATATATTGGACAAAGCTTCTTGGAGATGGAGCAAGGCACAGGGAGAAGAGGAAGACGTCACATTGAGTGAAGAAGGGCATGGAGATGGTCGGTCCAACATAAAGGAGGCGGAGCACGGGGTGAGATAAAGGCAGGAGACCCACTGAGGCGACCCCCCAGAGGGAGCAGCAGGAAGTCAATAAAAAAAGTTGCACCTTTTTTACATGTCATCCCTTGGAGTCCTCAGAAAATACTATAAATTGACAAATGCTTTCTTAGTGTCCAGAGGTGTGGGTGTATGCACAATGAGGTTTGATATCCATCTTCCTGAAATCTATCTTCCATCCTCCATGTTGATGTAATGCCTCCAACAGATGCCTCAGCCACTTGTCACCGATCTCCGGGTTTGGCATGGTCACTGCATCTTATTCAGCAGTTCTGCTGTTTCTTGTTTTCAATATGTTTCCATTGAAATGCAAAACTTTTTTTGAGACAAAAAAGCCAAAATGCTGCATCCTCATTTGAAACATTGTCATGTAAACGGGGCCTTTGAGAACCATCTCAGGTCACCTGTTTGTTAGTTAATGACCTGTATCATTATGGCAACCTGTCCCGCAGGTCTTCCTCCTGCAGTTGTGCTCAGGTGGGGAAGTGGATTACTCATAATTATTAAGATCACCAGGTTGGATCCCAGCTCTGTTTGGTCTGGTGCCTTTTGAGACCGGAGAAGCAGCGTAAACACATCGAATCAATGAAATCTGTTTGCTAAACGCTGCAAAAATAACTTGATCTATCAAAATATGGATTTTATTAGACCTCAGTGTTTGATACCACAATAGGCCAAACCGATATCTGAGCAGCAGAGCCTTTGAGCCATAAACATATTGAGGAGGGCTTCTCTAATGGATTGCACTGGTTTGTCTAGCCTGACCCTGACATGAGATCTGGAAAACTTCTCAGCAGAACATCACGCACAGGATCACTCTCTCTCCGCTCTTTCAGTCGTCTTTTCTTGACCACCTTTTCAATGATGCCAACCACCACTGAGACGCTGTGACCAAGTTGTCTCCACAGTCTGGCCCTTGTCAACGCTGCTCACATCTTTCCACATCTGTTGTTCTGCTTCCAGCATATAAACTATGGACAGTACTTATTGACTTGCTGTGTGATTATATGGCAGATACCAATACAAATGTTGTATGGTTTCATGCAGGAATGTATCAAATACCGTCTTGGCCTGACTATAGGACGATATTTTATCCCAGAAACTGTATTCTCAAAAAAACACCTGCGCCGCTAGACGGAGCCATAGTACTGGTGACCAGGAAGTGAATGGAGCATCACAGTGAATGTATGCTTGTATGTTTGCTAAAAAGGTCTATAGCAGGATCTGAGGAAAAATGGAGGAACGTGACCATCTGGAACAAAGGGGCTCTAAAGCTAGGCAAGTGAGCGAACAACAGAGGCCAAGTTTGATGCCAACTTTAAACTGATGGAAATCAACGCAGCACAGTCAACAAATAACGGTCAAGCAGCCAAGATATATTAGACTGAATTGTTAATGTTCGTGAATTTGAGTAGAACTTGAATTTGATGGTTAAAAAGTTATTTACAACATTAATGCAGTTATTAAACCTTCGAGGGTACTTATTTGTTGCTTATTCACTGAGTCATAGCCTCAGATTTTGAGAAAGAGAATATAGTTGTTTATTTAATACTCCAGTAATATTTCTTGATCTTAAATCACATGAAATGTTACCTCTGTTGTGAGTTTTCCTAGAATAATTGTACAATAAAAAAGTTCTTTTATGAGTACCCTTATTGTCTTCAACATATTTTTATTTTCAATAAATGATATTTGAAAAATAGGGGTCATCTTAAAATCAGAGTCCTCCTATAGTCGGACCTAAACGGGATATTCAGTTTATCCATTCATCATCTATACTTCTCTATCAGTCTCACCCAGCTGCCTGAGACAACAGACAAACTGGGTAATTTCAGAGTGACCAGTGAACCTTAAATTCATGTTTCTGCACTGTGAGAAGAAACTGTAGTAACAGGGAGAACAGAAAGGCCTTGTCCAGATTTCAACTGGGGACTTTCACATGATGAGGCCAGCAACTGCAACCTATTTCTCTTAAAAAGCTCAAATGCCTTCTCTGCTTTTAATGACTTATGAATCACATTGAGGAAGTTGGTATTTTAATATAATAACCCACCACTTCTGTTATCTGGGGGCTTTTCAGAGCGAACTATTTCCTCTGGTTTTATGCCACGTCATCTAATTTCACCCAGCACTGTTTAATCTCGCTGCAGCGCGCTGCGCCTAAGAAAATTTGCATGTGCTGTCGCAAGATTTATTTTGGTGGTAAAAGTGTTCTTGTTAAACAAGCAACATTTGGCAGAGGGCCAAAGATGGCTAAAGGTCACAAAGGTGGTGCTGCATGGTACAAGGGCGCTGAGACAAACTCGATGAAATACACGCTCACCTGGGCAAAGAGAGCACGAAGAACATAAAGAACAAAGACTCTTTAATGAGCCCTACTGCAGAGTAAACAGCCATTGTTTTTGTGATCAGAACAAATGAGTGCCTTGTTATTTTAAAACAGAAGGTTTAGGTAAAATGCTGAAGGAGCAAGATTGCACATCTGGAGCAGAGAACAGCAGAGCGCACGCTGAACCCGAGCCCTCTCTGCTCCTCTTTCCCGCTGCCGCGTGTTCTGCTGTATCATGAGACCTGCCTCCTGCATGCTTCACTGACTCTCTGTGGGCTCACTGTCCATCTGCTGCAGGGGAAAAAGCACAACTCTGCTGAAAGGACAGATTATTCTAGCTGCTACGGAGCTGGATTTTTAAGATAGAGGAATATCAATATTCGGAGTAAATGGTGCCACTCGGTCGTTGTGCTGTTATGTACATTCACTTCACAGCTAGAATATCCCCGTAGAGGCTATCTGGAGTTTGCATGTTTTCCCTGTGCATTCATTTGTATGGGTACTCTGCACACGGACCATAAACATGCATTTGCTGACTCCGAAATGTCAGAGTGGCAACCTGTCTACAGTGCACCCTGCCTTTTCTCATTGTGTTCTAATGTAGGTTCAGTTTTAACCCGATGTCGGCCCACAAAATGGATGGATGGATAAGGTGTGCTTCTGAGGTTAAAAATTGATGGTAAAGCAGGTTCACAGTGAGGCTGATTATTGCTTACATAAGATCCATCACAGTATAGTTGTTATGAACTGTTTTCTCGGTAGGACATCTGCTGCTTGGAAAGATTATATAACTTGTAGAACTTTGACTTCACAGTGCTTAAACCTCTAACTCTACACAGCCAAGTGTAACTAATGTTCGTGGAAGAGCTTATTTCTATTACTGTAATGCCCCCCC
The DNA here is from genome assembly GCF_902148845.1 of Salarias fasciatus. Taxonomy (NCBI): domain Eukaryota; kingdom Metazoa; phylum Chordata; class Actinopteri; order Blenniiformes; family Blenniidae; genus Salarias; species Salarias fasciatus. The sequence goes on along the minus strand of NC_043745.1, from coordinate 11,941,094 downwards.
CCCCTCGTTTTCTTCTGCTGCATTTTAAATGAACACATGCTTTTTCTATGAAAGCTAAAACCCCTAATAACCCAGAATAACAGCCAAAAATAACAAGTGACTTTGAGAACTGACCAGTTTAGAATGTAGTGTAAAGGTTCATCTGAGCTATCTTCAGTCCATTTCACTTTCCTATGAGCTGCAGAGCAGGTCTGGATACTGTTTGGATACAATGAAAGCATTAAAATGCTACGTCTGTGGTGAAAAAGCAAACTGCATGTGTATATCAAACACAGTTTGGAAAATTGCTGTTTACATCAAAGTAAATTTGAACTGGTACATTCATCCTCATATTTGTCCTCCAAACACAACATGGGCCTGAGTGTGTATTTGATATGGCGGACTGTTTTCCATCATGTTCTGTCTGCGATTGGTTTACCCTGATATCCTTGTCCAAGGATCAATCATCACTGACCTGCAATATTTGGGCTCACAGTTCATTCTGAGAAGCAACATCAAGGAGGAAACCACGATTGTGGCAAGCTACAAGATTTAAAGAAGCATGGCTTGTTTCACTCAGTCGGCCAATCAAAAGAGTCATTGAGGTCACGAAGTTGAAAATACAGACAAAAAACAGACGGTTATATCTGCATATAGGAGAGGATCTTGAACCAAATACTTTTCTTTTTTTTCTGTGGATATCAATCATGGAAAAAACAGGAAAGCATAAAACCCTCTTGTTCTCGTTTAGTAACAGTTTTCACTCCCACCACACTTCATCTGAATCTGCTTTCAGTCAACTTTCAGAGAATGAAAGAATTGTCAGTTGTCTTGATTAGTGATCCTAATTTAGCTAATTGTGCCACAGAGAAGTCTTTTAATGATTCTCTAATTATAAAACAGTAATGATCATTGAGACATCTGTTTCAATGGTGCCTTAAATTGTTGCCACTTTATGTTTATATAAGTAGTTAAATGGAACTAGGTTACATGGAACATAATGCCTGGCAATATGCTAAGACATCTACTGTATACTGCAGTGTTTTATACCGATAAGGGACTAAAGCACCATATTACATGTATTCCATTTAATATAAGGTTATCTTATAGAGCAAGAAGTTGAGATTTCTCCCTGCATGTATTCTTGTTGTAATTACTGACTTCCTTCACTTGCCGTTTGGCAGCCTCACACTGTGACTCTTGGCTTTAAACACATTTGCCCCTTTGTGAACAAAACACACATTCAAACAGGATGTTTCTCCTGGCTGAGGTTATTTTAAACTGCTGTTTCTGAGCAGTTATGAAGAATCTGTCAAATTACAACTAGATCTGGTCTGAAAACAACAGCATGAACCATAGCACTATTATTATATGTGTAGCTTATGAATTTTTTATGGAATATTAAGCAGATTCTTATCATACAAGACAGAAAAGTAAATTGCGGCACATATTATTTGGAATAATGCCTTATTCATTTATTCATTCATTCAGGATCTTTGCCTGTACTGGTTGTATGCAGTGATTTTAAATGGTGAAGGGTGCTCAAAGTCACTATGCTATGTTTCAAACCTCTTGGCCATGGGTGTACTTTGGAAATCTTGCTGCATAAAAAGTAGATTAGACTTAAACTTGTTTTTTTTTCCTTTACATGGAGTGTACCAGTGTGTTATTCAGATGTTAAATTGTGTCTGGAGTGGGAAATGCCAGTGCAAATCATTTTCATTAGGTCCTGACCCTGGCTCTGACTTTTTCACGAGTCTCTGTAACAGTCACAGTTGGTCAAATCAGATTTACTGGGACAAGTGAAGAAAGGAACAAAAGCACTTAATGAAGGCATAGCACATAACTTCAGAATACTAAACCACTGCGACCTTTTCTTCAACAGGTCACCGAGTTGCTCGACCTTCTCTGAGCGCACTCATATATAATGTCAATACACACTAGAATCTATGTTTACACTTTATATCTTTTAACGTGTACTGGACTGCAAAACTTAAGCGTTTAAGGATTTTCTTACTACACAGTCACACACTCTTAAAGCAAATGTGTTGCCTGAGGTGTAAACAGAGAGATGGGCACACTACATACAAACCTATTTGCAATACATTTTGCTCTGCCTGCTCTGCTTAAGGAGAGAACTTAAGAATATAGCACTGGGATTTGTGGAGACTGAGCTGATGCCATGCCAAGCAAGTCTCTCCATTTATAACAGTCTGTCTGGGTATGCCTAAATCCATTGATACATTTGTCTGTTGCCTGGCAACAAAGAGCATGTTTGTTTGGACTGTTGGGGCCAGAGTTGATGCTCTTTACCAGCTAAAAAAGCCTAAAGCTGCAGCAAACCATCCATTAAATACAACAGGAACAATACAATAACAGCAGAATCTTTTTTTTTTTTTTTTTAATAGTCCGCATCAATAGGATAAAATAAATATGTCTATTCTGGATACCATGAAATAGTGCGAGGAGGTTTCACATATTCTGGGGTATGAACAGGTTGGAAATACATTTTCTGACTTCTGCCCCTTTGCTTTTAAAATTGCATTTTCTACAAAAATACCTCTGGCTTAATAGTTCTCACACACGTCTGGAAAAAAAAAAGAAAAAAACAAATCCACCTTGCTGTACACACAAGCAATTTTTTCAGCTTTTCACAGTATTAGCCAAAAGAAATATTTAACCTGGAAATAGTTTTAAAGGTCAGGCAGAACAAGAATTATTATTTATCTTCTTGGATATTTTGGCCAGCAGTCAAAACAGGGGGGTGCTCTCCAGAACAGAAAGTTCAATGTGATGTTTTTACGTAGCATTCATTGCTTAATATTAATAATGGGATCTTAGCATCCACATACCTTATTGCTTCTGCAAAACAGGACTGTTGTCACCTGAGTATAAAGTAAAAATATACTGTCCACATTAGGAGACTTGTTGGGAGTGTTGGGATAAATTAAGGTGAGCTGAGGTGCACGGATAGACTGTGAGACAGTTCACCGGTCACTGTTCACCGCAGTCTTAACAAAAGATGCTTTTAGCTTAAAGTTGGTTAAACTTCAAGTTCAGACCACAACACTGGAAAAAAATGACCAACTTTGGGGGTGCTTTCTACATATACTGGAAAAAGTATAAATACTGCAAGTCAGACTTTTGGGTTTTTATTACCATTTGGGTCATGTAATATATGAAATGAAACACAATTCATTTAGTCATTGAATAATATTCCAATCTCTGTGCTTTACATCTTGATATCGGCATGGGGGGGTTGTCAGGTTGAAGAAATTTGATGTTCAGTGTCTCGTGTGTCCACCTGTCTCAAAGTAACACATCTCCTTCGCATGGAGTTCTTCATGCTGTCTACAGTGGCCTGTGGGATGTTATTCCATTCTTTCTGGAGTGCCACACAGAGCTGACGCACATTACTCTGAACTCAGCTGAACGTCCCAAACAAACTCAAATATCCTGTCGGCCAATATGGGTGGAGCACTTCGTGTGGCATCTATAATTCTCATGGGGTGTTTATATTTTTCTTCTGTGTATCTACTGCTAAAACTCTATGTAGTGCTTCTGCAACACCCCTGTTGATAGGTCAACGCCCCGAGTCTAAATCTTTTCCCCTTTGTTTAGATGTGTTAACCCCTTAAAGAGTAACTAACCCCCTTGACAGAGATTTACTCCGCCCCCCTCAGGATTTGAAAAGAGGCGGGCTCGGCAGATTGGAAGGGGGAGGAGGGAGGGGGGGGGGGGGGGGGGGTTGGGGGCTGAGCTGGCACCGAGCGAGTCCGAGCGGTGACGGGCGGTGCGGTGCTCGCACGGAGCGTCGGAGCGGCGCAGAGCAGTGCTCACTCGGAACACGGCGCGCACGTGGGTTTTCATAACCCACCAACCCTAAATTACGCCTGTGAACTACACTAAATGATCTAACCAACTAACTCTAATGCTAAAATGATGCTAATGCTAAAACAATGCTAATCTGATAATCGCTATGATAAAGATCGCTCGCTCTGGTCCGACTCCAACTTGTAGGGGAGGCGTCTGCTTATATAGGGCTGTACTCGATGACGTACGATGGATGCAGGGGCGTGGGCGATACATGCATTGGATGCCATCATCCAGCCAATCACGAAATTCAAACGTAGTAAACGCTGTTAAAGCACTTGGGACAGTTTTGACACAAAAATAGGATATTAAACAAGTTTGCACTAAATTGTAAAAGTAATGTCAGAAACGAGTAGACAACAATATAAAACATGCATTTATACTGTTTATCAGCAAAAAAAAGTAATCTGAGGGTTAGTTGCTCTTTAAAGATAAATCATTTATATATATATACATATGTAGTGGCATTCCATGAGCGGTGGCGGCAGTGAAAAAGGAAGCATTGTTCTTTAGGTTCGGCAAACTGGTGATTTATTGTATAAACAACTAAACTCCAGCTGTGCATACTAGTGCCACTCCCGTCGGTGCACAGGCCACGTCATTCCCTGAGCAAACCCCCTGACTGATGGTGCGACAGGAAACGAGTACAACATTAGCAGTAAACGTGGCAACAGCACACAACAATAAATCCACACATGAACACAACAAAACGGAATGAAAATGCACACCACAAAACACACAGAACGGCCCGAAATGTCCAAAACAGCCCCGCTACCAATAATGCCTCGCGGCTTCAGGCACAGTCAATAAGGGCAGCGACACCCAGCGGCCCCCACGATCGCTACAAAAAAATATATATATATATACATATATACATATATATATACATATAGGCGGGACTGTTTGGGCCGTTCCGGACCATTTGTGTGTGTTTTGTGGGTTATTTGTGTTTCCTTTTATTGTGGTTGTGCTGTGTTTATTGTTATCGTGCCGCAGCCATGTTTTCATTTACACACATACATTTATATACACACACATATATATATATATATATATATATATATATATATATATATATATGTTGTAGCGACCGCGACCGCGGGGGGTCGCTACGGGGCGCCAGAGGGCCGCTGCCCTGCAAGACTGTCTGTTGAGCTGCAAAGGCTTATGGGTAGCGGGACTGTTGAGCCGTTTCTGGGCCGTTACGGCCGGTTTATGTGCTCATTTGTGTTCATTTATCATGTGTGTGTTTTGTTCATTATTGTTGTGTGCTTTTGCCACCGTTTTGTGTTCCTTTTATGTTCATTTTGTGTGCGCCGTGGGCAGGGGCGGACTCTAGTCACTAGTACCTGACTGGCCAATCTGCGCCATCGGCCCCTCCGACCACCACCAACCATTCACTCTCACAATTTTCATACTAGGCAACGTGGGTGAAGAGTCTTGCCCAAGGACACAACGACAGTTTTACGCCTGCGGGAGCGGGGATCGAACCGCCAACCTTCCAGTTATAAGACTGCTCTACCAACTGAGCTACTGTCGCCCCAGTAAATAGACATCTTTTATAGTAACATTTGTACTTACCAAGAGCTTTGATGAGGTAGTGGTTCACATCTGGGTAACCCAGACGAGGCCATTGTTTTGGATTATTTAGCCAGGAATCAGCTGTGTGCTCGTATAGACACAAATCCAGCCCGACGATGTAAAGCTTTGCCTTATATCTTGCTAAAAGCTTCAGGCTTCAGCCCATCCTGATACTGGTAAGCCATACCTGGCACCAGTTACCAATAATAAACTTGTGCTGCTACACAACAGAACGCTAAAAGTTTTAATAACTGTGCAAGCCCTTACGGTCGCTACGGTCCCTTCCACATTGTTTGCCCCTCCGGCCTGGTAACTAAGGAAGATCACGTGGTGCGTGACGTCACGCCGATATCGAGAATGGACGCAAGCCACAGGCAGTGTTTCACAAAGCTGCAGTTCCATCCAAGGCCTGCAGGGGCCTTCGTTTCGAATGAAACGCGCAAACTCCTTAATGCACCTTTAAAGCTCGTGTCCGGAGTTTTGAAAGAGAGAGGTTTTTTCCGCCCTCCCTCTGCTTTCATGAGCGACCAAGCCACGCCCCTTTAATAATGCACGCGAATTATCTGTCGGGTGAAAACGAGAGCCTCTGAGTCCTACAGCATCCTAAATGTTTAGCTGTTTACGGTTGATGTTCAGCAGACAGTGGATATATCCGAGGTAAGTGCAGCGGCTGCTGCGTTGCTAACTCACCTCTGCCTGGGCGAGTGCGCGTGCTCTCTGGCTGCGTGCACATGTTGATTGACGGCACGAGAATGCGGAAGCTCAAAATCTATTGGCTGATGCTGACCGGCGCTTTTTCAGATAACATGGGGGTCTATGAGACGAAGGCGGGGCTCTTAAATAAATTTTTATATTGCTTTATGCTAATATTATATTGTAGTATCGACCCAGACTGACACACTGAAGCTCTGTTGAAAAATGATACATACATTGGAAACGAACGGAAACTCCAGACATGAGCTTTAAATTTAAATAATACATTTTAAGAACAACACATTAATACACATTTCCCCTTCACAGTGCATGTAAACTGTCTCACTTTCTATATTATCCAACAATATCCACACAAAAAGAATAAACCAGACAATCAGTTTAATGTTGATGAATTAGCAAAGTAATTAACTCTTTCCCTGCCAGGGTTCTTCACAACCGAGTGCAGCAACTGCCAGGAAAGTTTAGCATTTTCACTCATTTTCAGGACCCACAGAATATTTTCTGTTGTGACTATGAAGACACACACCACCCAAAAGAAAGAACAAAGGGTCTTCTTTCTCTAGAAAAAAGAAGTGAGGCCATAGCATGTTCTGGTGTTTAGATATTGACAGTTGAATGAGGCATGTTTGACTATTTTTTGCTTTCTGGGAGAAGACAGCTTCTCACGTGAGAAGAAAACACGTGAAAACAGGAGTTTGGCAGGGAAAAAGTTAAAGGTGTAATACAACATTTTCATTTCCGGGTGGATCACCTAAATAATTGGTGGGTCTGTTTGTCAATCATTCTGACGAGCTGCTTTCGTAAGGCGGTTCTACGTGCTTGCGCCCAATCAGCTTCTCCCTTTTGCGCATGCGCATTCAGAGTGTTTATGTAGCCGGTGAGCTTCTGAGCTAGTACTTACCGATGGCGAGTCTGACATAATGAAACTGTAACTGTTTCGGAAAAAAAAGCTTTATTTATGAGCGAGACGGATCGCAGAAACTGTAAACAGAGCCGTGCACGCCGGAGAAGAGGAGGTCGCGCTCGTACACTTCCGCGTTTCCTGGGAGAAGCAGGAGAGCCGGGCGGATGGTCTGGCGCATGCGCGTTGTTCAAAAAGTGAGTAACAGACTTGGGGCTTCGTCTTTTCGAGAAAATCATGTATTAGACCTTTAAGACAGCAGCGCAGCATTTAGTTCGCCAGCATTAAGGGAAATACACAAGAGATACTGTCAGATATTCAGCTATTTTATGAGTTGATCAGCTGCCATGTTGATGTTGGTTAATGCCACTGAGGTGAACTCTACAAACAATGATGTTTTGACATCTAAACTAGCCTACATGCCTTATGCTAAAAGTTAACAAGCTATCACATTAGCATATAGCTTACCTCACTAGCATCCCCCCGGTGTCCTCCTCTTCCTCCTCCTCCAGACGTCATCGGCGATGCGGCCGCCTCAGAGCTGCAGGTGCTGCTGTAAATGTTGACGGTCCTCCTGCTGCAGCAGTACTGGCGAATATATCCGTCAATTTTTTGCTCTTGGCAGCACCTGCTTGTAGCGCCTGTCTCTTTTTCTTCCTCGTCTTCTCCGCTCCACCTTTTCTTTTTTTATCCATGTTTGCAGATTGATTGATTGACACATGCAGAGGAAGGAGGGGCCGCGGCCCTCGGCCTTCGGCTGTGATTGGCCCACATGGTGATTGACACACCATGTGGGCCAACGTTGATTAGCCAGACACTAGAGAAACGGTAAACCAGCGGCGGAGTCAAACACAAGTGAAGTACTTTGACTTCTGCAAAGTTTTAAAGTTTAGTCCTAATTCATGGCCTTTTTTAAACAATGACTATGCCTCTAATGCGGATGATATGTTTTTGTATGTAGACTGAAAGTTAGCATTAGTCTGATTTTATTGATTAAAAGCAAAACAAAGCAAACAAACAACAAAAACAGTCATCTTAATTTTTTTTGTTCTCCAGTTGTTGAACTGTTAATCATATATGTTGGAATTCCTCTCACTGTTATCATGGCAATCAGTGTCCAAAGCAATGGCTGTTGTTGACTGCAAATGTTGATGTAATTTATAAAATACTGATGTTTCAAAGTTTCATTAGATGTGGAGCTGAAATGGCATTATGGGAAATGCGAAGCATAACTAAATCAATTTTTAATCTGTTCGAGCAAAAAGCCTTCAGTTTCTAATCCCTCAGTTGTTTCTATTTCCATTTTTGTATTTTCATTTGAAATTTTGTTTTATGTTGTAATGTGTTTGAGCGCGTCCTCACCCAAACACAGAGACACTCCAGGAAGAAACAAAGCCTCAAGACCTGGGAGAGCGATGATTGTTTTCCGCCATAGTGCAAGAAACCTGTGAGTTCGATAGTTCCACTAGATGAAAAGTAGGTTAAGAAGCCTCCGTAACAGCAGCAGCATGGCCTCATAATGTGCCCCTCATCTGTTCTTTCAAACAGAGCAATGATTCTGCTGCGCACAATTTCACTTCTGCTTTTGCAGAAACTATTTCTTTAGAGGGTGTACAGTGAGTCTGAGCAGAGATGAGCCGCTGTAACGCACCTACGATCGGGTAGATTAACAGAAGGTCGCTGAACCCTCTGGTTCATGGAAATTTGACAATATGCAATGTACATTTGCTGTGTTTGTACAGTGTGTGCATGCAGGAGAGAGAGTGTTCATATTTGCACCTGTTCAAGAACAAGAGCCGTGAAACTAAATCCCTCAAGACTGGGACAAGTGTGAATCTGTGACCTTTTTACCCAGACAAACGTCGGCTTCACATGCTCTGGGCTTTGGTTGGTCTGCTGTGCAACAAGCAGTCAGACCAGAATTCATTGTATCCACACAGAAGCTCCAGTTTCCCCAGAAATTATATTGGGATGCAACTAGTGTGCACTAGTAATTATACAAGTCAAAGACATTTCAGAAATATGACTGCTGATACAAAATAGTTGCAAATGAATGTGCTGTGCTTTGTCAAAGACACGACTGCAGAAAGATGCAGGCGGACCAATTAATGATTGCACTTATTTACAGTTGTGGAGCTATAGGAGAGCTTGTATCATTTTTCCATTATTCATTGTGTGAGAAATTGCTGTGGGGCAAGTTGATACGAGGAAACCACAAGTGAGAGAGAACGGTTTGTATAATTTATTACCACAAAGAAAAAGTGATCGGATCCAGAGAGCAAGCACTGCTTCACATTTGACATCTTTCAAATACTTGGAGAAAACACGGACAAACAGCTTCTTATTACAGATTCTCAGTACAGATGCTGAAATTGCGAAGTGATGAACCCGGTGAATGTTGGGTGTAGCCACCCGTACTCGTCTCATTGTTTCCACTGCTTTTGGACCACTTTAGCTCCATTTTACCTGCTTCCAGAAACACAGACGTGCTGTTTCCAGCTTGTCTCTTTCACCACCGAGTGGAAAGCGATTGAATTTTTGTCTTCTTTAGTGAGTGCAGCTCCGACTGAATAAAGATTTGCGCTGCTCGGGGTTACACAGCGGTGTGTGTCGTCTGTGAACGACGCTCCATAATGGCACTTAAAAGAAAAACTTGCATCATTAATCATCCCTTCCTTTCATACCCTTGACACGTGAGACAAGGAAATCCATGTCTATCTGAGAGAGGACAATAAATATGAATGCCTCCCAGATTAGTCCCCAAAGAACAGAGTGGATACTCTTTAAGGGCACATTTTCCAGTCATCACTCAATTGACTAAAATGAGCCAATTATTTCTTATACAACAGCATGCCAATTAGAGAAATGTCTGCTCAACTCCATTCACCATATTGCGTCGTGTCTTGTCTAAAGTACTTCCAGACTCCATCTTTTCCCGTCCAGAACCATTTATTTGAGATTTGGGTGCATGGCCTGTCATTGTTTGACACCAGTGGCCTGAAAGGGACGGCTTAAACCCATTATTTCACAAAAAGAAAGGCTTATCAAGTAATCATTCAATCTGAATTAAACTAAACATTTAAGTTTTGAGGGACAAATGCGTAAAGTGTCCCAGCAGAGCTTGTCAGTCTGAAGAAAATAAAAATAAAGTGACATGAGGTCCGTGCAGAAACACCAAAGGGCTCTTATTTAAGAAGAAGAAGAAGAAGAAGAAGAAGAAAGCCAGCTCTGCCACTCCAGTTTATTCATGAGGCAGCAGCTGCTGAATTTTCTCTCAAAACTGACTCAGCATGAGCATAATTACCCAGGGCCATTTTCTTATCTCTGCCTCCAGCGTGACGGAGACACAACTAGTCATCTTTTGCTTATTTTATTTCATTTTTTTTCCACACTGAGCGGCACGGTTAAAAATGGGCTCAGCTGGATTGGGTATCTCGTGCTCGAAGGGATCCTTTGTTTCATTTCTATGAAAAAGTGATGTTTTTAAATTGGCATTTGTTTAACAAAAGCTTTTTCTCAGGTTATGGTGTCTGTTGCAACTTACTCAACTTTTACATTTAGAAAAAGAAGGCAGAATCAGGAGGGCTCCGACACTGCGTCACACATATTGGCTTTATTCAAAATGAAACTATTTTGAGGAGCATTTTTCTTTGCCATCAATGCTCCGATGCCTTTGCACAGAGCTGCCCTACATCTTTTAGGACTCGTATGAAGAAGTGAAAGATTTTGAAAATAGTCAAAATGATTTAGGTTGGTCAGTCACTTGAAACAGCTTTCAGACCAGTGAGTGGTTTAGGATTGGACAACGGTGTCGATTTTGAGATGCTAGAATAATAATAATAAAAAAAATTTAAAAAAAAACACCTAAAGGCTGACATTGAACCAGGGATCCCACAATGAGGCGGGAGCGCCCACAACTTCTTCCACTGTCAAAAAAATAAATAAATAAACAATGAATTGCATTATTAATCAATGATAAACTGATCAGGATATGAAATCAAACAGGTATGCCACAGTCAGAAATTAAATGTGCAATAGAAAAAAAAGCATGAAAATGAAGACGTTTCAAGACTTCAAAGTGAGGAAGGAATCAGAACGATCTACACTGGAGGAAGAGTTTCTGAACTTCCTCTGTTGATCTCACCTCTTGTTACTTCTCTGTTGTTCAGGACCACGTGTAAAGGCTTAAATACATCATCTATTGACTACATTGCCTGTGAACATTGTGCTTTTGAAAGTACAGCCAGTGGACACCCGCCGTCTGGGAAAGAGAGAAAGAATAAACACTGACTCTATGTGAAGGTCGCCTCACTGACACAACAGTTCCTGCAGATCATTCTTACTGATACACACAAAATCACATTACAAATGAACTGCACTACATTAAGGAAAACGTACACACTGACTAAAATGATCAGTCATTGTAATCGCCGAAATTGCAACATTAAAGAGATAAATCCATTGCTTCACTATTTTTATCCATACAGTATGGAACTGGGTTCTCCTGCCCTTCAGCCAGAGCAGGCTGGAGATGAATGTTGTTGAATTTCTAATGTGACCACTGGTGACAAAGAAAACAGAGGTTTGGAATGTTTTTGAGTTTGATGGACAGAGGTAAGAGTGAGCAGACGGTTTAGGCTCATTAAATCTGAACATAAAGAACAGCTTGAAGCTAAATCTTTTATAATTACATTCCTTGTAAAAACACACTCTCTCTTTTCAGGATTGTGATCGATAGTGATGACCAGCTTGTTCCAAGGTTAGTTTGAGTCTTCAGACTATTTCAAGTGGAAAACATGATGACATTAGCTTAATGGCTACAACAGTCCGATGGCACAGAAAAACAGTCATGAGCAACAATAATGAGAAAGAAACAACAGATAATGGATACTTAAAACTGATATTTTATGTTTCTTCATCACCTGGTAAGCATGTGTTTTAATTTTGAGAATAATCAGGTTCAAACTGCTTTTTTGATATTTATAAATAATGACCATATTTAGAAACTTACATTTCTGAACAATTTTTGACTATTTATCAGTTACAATGTTTGAGATAATCAATGCCTGATGATAGGAAACACTCTACTGCTGTATTTGCTTTTTGAAATAACTCTGTTATGTTTCCAACGTGTTGTTGAGATGTTTAAACTTGCACAAACAACCATCCACATACTATCTGGTAAACCATCAGCACACGTCTTCAAACACGTAATGTGAATGTAGCCATTCTTCTCTTTACCGCATTTTGTTGTTGTTGTTGTTGTTGTTGTGTTGTTGCTCACTTTGACTCAGGAAGCAGTGGAGATGCTTCGCCTTTTGAAACGTTGAATTGACATGTGTTTCCCAGCATGTTGACAGAGAACAGAAGCAGCAGATTCATTCTTCCCCTGAAGAGGAACAGTTTCAGCTCCAGGCTGCAGCTGCAGTCTCGGGCTGTTTTCAACAGCATTTAGAGAGCCGTCTGTGAACCGGCAGCTCGCTCCGGAGTGATGAACAGGTTTCTCTCGCTGTTTTGTCTCTTGGCTTTTCAAAAAAAAAAAACAAATTCTGTGATTTATCCCTATTCATAGAGCAAACATGATGGACTCAGTATGTGTCATTACAAGTCTCCCAGTGAAACACTAATCCACATTTGTGACTACAAGAATGACGGCCTGAAAAATAGAAGCAACACATGGAGGGTTTTTTTTTTTTTCATTTTCACAGGCCTTGTTGAAGAAAATACTGCAACATCTTGATTTTACAGATCCAGAATGGACATCTGATTTATTTTACAAGCCGGCCTCAACCGCTGGGCCTCTGAAAAAGAAAAGATTAAGTCCGTTAACCATCACAACAGAAGCCGAACGGTGAAAAGAAAGGAGAGTGACAGCCAGGTGGACAGTTGACTAATGATGTGTGTGAAGAATGAGATTCTGTGGACAGGATCTGTGCGAGCGTCAGGCACGGGGCAAACAAAAGGATGAAAGGTTTATTCCCTGTAAGACCTGTAGCTGATGCCATGTTAGAAACCATCTGCCTCATACTTGTCCAGCCTGTCATCTCCCATTTTAATCCAGCATAACAACACAAGTGGAGCAGCTCTCTGCTGTAGGATGCCCACCGGTGATTGTTAGGCCTACCAGCCTTTAGCAGAGATGGTTCAGAAAAATAGAAAGAAACAATAACACAACCCCTGCTAAATACTGATTGTTATTTTCATTTTGCATTCATATGCTATTTTTCACAATTTTCTATTTTCTCATGTGTTTCAGCAGAGGTATGCCATAAGCCTAAAGTAAGGAGAAGGAGGTGGTGTTGTTTGGTCTGTCTCAAACCACAAAAAAATACTTCATAGGGAAGTAGGGATATTAACTTTTCGATTGGTTTAATTGTCCCACTTTTAATAACATGCACATAGCTGTATTGTTGTAGCATCACTGTGACAAATTAGCTGAGCTGTCAGAACTGTTTGTCAGTCTGATTAACTCACTAAGGCAAGGGGCAGGCATCTCTCTTATTATTGAAAAAAAAAAAAAAAAAACACCAACAAGAATAAAAACATACATAACCACTTGTGCTGATTTCAATTTGAGTTTATAAGAGTTTCATATCAACACTGGCATAAATTTCTTTCGGTTTTCTTCTTTGCACGCTATATTTACAACCCATAGTGTCCATATTGTGCAGTTAATCGATGTGTTTGTCATGCTTTCTTGTTTCATCTGTCACATTCAAACCTGATTTTTCAGATGTTTTGTCTCCAGGATTCTGTTGGCCTTCTCATTTCAAAATATGTTCATGACCATGAGTCAGAGGGAAATAGAATTCTTTATGTTTGTTTGTTGTTCTTATGTTTCAATTTGTCATCATTTTGTCAACAATGAATGTGAATATGAACAATGCACAAGTCCTCATTGTTTTTTTGTTCCGTATATTTTCATTTGATGCTTGTCAGCCAGACGAGAGCCTCTGCAACGTCTTGTACTACTTGAACAATGTGAAAAGCATTTGCAGGTCTCAACAGTGTATTTCATTTCAAAAGATGGGGAGTCGCTCTATTTTATTCTTCAGTCTCACTCTATCCTGACTCCATCTGGCTTGTGCAGCTTGATGTGACATCTACCAAAAACAGACATGACAGACAGGGAGAGGAGAGGAGAGCAGTACTGAGACAGGTCTGAAATCCTCTGCTGCACAGCTGACGGAATTATGAACATTGTATAGAATCAAATCTGTTAACCTCTGTGGGTTGGTGCAGGGTCTGCTGTTTAATATGCTCTATTTGACGTTATATCATTTAGATGTTTAGCTATTATCCAGTTGAGCAAATGTACTGAACTAAGAAGTTACTACTCCCCTGTTTTCTGACAATTGTCCCTTTTTTGTATTTATTTTTGCAGTTATTTTGAGTTGCCATCATGATTTTACTGGTGGGTTATGCTTACTTCCTGACTATGAAAAAAAGTCCTTTGTTTTTGTACTTATTTATGATAACACTTTAAAAAAAGACAAGTTAAAAAAACCCCAGTAAATTCCCTTGATTTACAGGTGCAGTGTGTTTTGACATGCCCTAGAAGAGGCTTGGTGCTCTCTTATGAAGACAATACTCCTAAAATCTATTTTTAAATCATATTAAACTGTGCGAAAGAGACAAACCAAATAGAATGTTTCATGAAAGGAAATTGTGATTCTGAATTTTTTTTTAATTTTTTTAAATTTAACATGGGCAATGATGACAATTTTAATATTATGTGATCAAGTTAGTGGTTGGAGTCACAAAGAGGATGAAGAAGAGTGGTGGATGGGGACGGCAGTTTCATATGAAGGAACAGAGCTGCAGCACCTGGTGTGAATTAAGGCTCATTTATGCTGTACACATGCATCAATACAGATACTTCAAACAGCGCAACCATCACTGCCTTTTGTATTTCCATGTATTCAGTGCATTGGAATGAGTGTTTGGCTCTCAATCAACATACTGGCCAAATACCAAGAAGAAGAGTAAGAAGATGAGGGAGGTCAACAATAACTCTGATTCTGACCGCAGGATGTAGCTCTGATGGTGATACTGAGAAAGAGGTACGACTGGAGGCAGCATTGAAGACGGCAGTGCTCTCTGAGGACATTTCAACACACGTCCATTTTTTGAAGATTTCTTATTTGCTTCTAATCTCGACACTGCCCACTCACAGTCAGTTCAAGTTTGCAGTTCATTTCCATGCGATAGAAAGAATTAAAAGGAGAGGAAATGAATGCACACTATGGACGGAAAGCTTTATGAGCACCTAATGCTGATTGTAGATTTTTGGAAAATTTACTATTTCTGGTTCAAAAATGTCTTGAGTCACACAGTTGGTGCTGTTGTTTGTCTTTGTGATGAAACCACACACGTGCACAGAAAACCATATACTATAAACATTAACAGTAGCAAGTACGCAGACGTATGGGCAGACAATGAAGCTGGTTTGCCATTCCGGGTGACTCTCAAGTATGAAATGAAAGTTACAAATATAACTACGGTTCTATGAATCCCGGATGACCTCCAGAAGGCAGTGCTTAAAGCACTGAATGTTCCCTTCGCACATGCACAGTTTGAGTATGTACACTACCAATATCTCTTGTGACCCCTGATTGACCGAAGGAAGGTATTATGTTCTGGTGCCAAACCCAGGGTCGATTCCTGCAGAATCTCCTCGTATGATCATGAGGATTCTGAGTGACAGAGCGCTCTGGCAGTCGTCCGGGATTCATAGAACTGTAGTTACATTAATGAGTTTTGTTCCATTTCATCCATACTGACCACAATAAGGTGGTGCTTAAAGCACTGAATGACTAATACCAGTACGTCTTGGCCCATCAGGGAAATACTGAGTGGATGGTGGGTCGGTTCGTCTGAGGTTACCACTGCCCTGCCAAGGGTGAAGACACCACTGTCCTGGTGACTCTGATGGGTATGAGAGCCCGCAAGTGGATTTATGCCCCTGGCAAATACATGACCTGCAGACTGGCCAGACAGGTTGCAGCCCACCTGAGAAGTTGCTGGGAGGCCTGCAACGACCGGGCAGACCTGGTGCCGCCCTGGTGGTTGCTGTGGGAGACAGCCGAGGTGTTCTCTTGCCATACAAGCACATCCCTTCTCCTCAGAAGTGGTCAAGAAGTATTTTAGGGCCAATTGAACTGCTCCAGGGCACTGATGTGATCTGTGCTGCACCAAACAGACCACTGTCCCTGAACTGCCCTGCAATGCCAGATGGTACCCAACCTGGAGAGGCCGGCATCTGTGGTGACAGTCTCTTGGCAGGCCGGTTCCACACCAGGGAGTCCTGTTCTTCCACAGGGCAGAGCTCAGAGGAGCTGCTGTGACACCATGACCCTCTGTTGATGATGCCACTTGGCATCCAAGCAGGATCCACCCAACCACCTCCTCAAGAGTGTAACGACAGCAGGCCCAAGGACATCAATCTCTGCCCCTCAGGCCACAGAGGGGTGGTTATGGGACCAGCAGCTCAGGGCTGCCTGAATGGAAAACAGGTAGGGGTACAAAGGACTGCAGACAGATCTAGGGACTCCAGACAGATCTAGGCACTCCAGCCCCCAATAGGGTGAAAAACAATGTTGGACAGAGATGTGGAACAACAGCATGCAGCTGCCATAAAAGATATTCCACAAATTCCCTGAAGGAGTATAGGCCGCAAACACGGAGGAGGGCCACCAGGCTGGTAGTTCAGCTGATGCTACATCCAAGAGTAGGAATGACTGCACGGCGATTCAATCTTTTATCTAGGGACCCCAGTGGGGTCACCCCACCTGCGAACGCCACCTTCACCAAACAAATCCAAGCTGGCACTGCCACTCAGTGGGTCAGAGACAAGGTCGGTATGATAATATGAGGGAAGACAGGGTATGTCGCTTACCAGTAAATGCAAAAACACCAGGCTAGTAGCCTAGTTGAAGTTTTATGCCTAGGACATGAAAAGGCTACACAATGGCTCCCTCTCCCTTCTGCGCTCTCGTAAGATGGCCCCCTGGAGCAGGGAATGTGAAAGCCGTCTTCATCGGTCACAGCCAAGCTGACACCACCATTGTTGCTCAGTAGGTCCAATATGAGGTCAGTGCAATAACCGAGGGAATGGCACAGATCACCTTCACCAGGCATGGGCTCCAGGCTGACCTTAACAACATTGCTCAATAGATCAATAGACAAGGTCGGTGCAATAAGCTGAGGAAAGGGGCTTGGATACCACCACAGCAGCAGCAGGACCAGCAAGATTCAGCTGAAGCTACGTCTGGAGGGCGGACGGCCTCTCCTTCCTGCCCTTTTGCTTGAGGCCATGCGCCTGGAGCGTTGGGCACAGCTGCGCCCATCCCTGCAAATGGCACTGGCAGTGTTACTCAATAGACAGGACCAGTGCCAAGAGAAAAGTAGAAAGCGGCCTTCACCTACGAAGTCTACAGACCAGCCGTAGTTGTGCCGCTAATGGCGACCAGCACCAGTAAGTCCAGTCACAGGTCCCCAAGCTGACACTAACAGTGTCACTTGCCAGATGGGCTTGGTGCCAGTAGCCGGAGAGAGGGGGCACCAATGCAGCCTTCACCAACCACAGCTAAAGCTAGCACCAACTGCGCGTAAAACAGCCATGGTCGGTCCCCACAAGCCGGGGGAAGACATAAAGGTGTCGACACTGACAACGGTTTAAACCAAGCAAGAGTTGTATCCTTAACAAACAGAACTGGCACCAACAAGTTGGGAGGGGGCACAAGCTAACGCTAGTTGTGTCACTAATGGACAGGACCAACATGAACAAGCCAGAAGAAGGGGGTGTCATCTCAGCCTTCATCAACCACTGCTGAGCTGACACCAACCATGTGGCTAACAGCCACGGTTGGCTTCAATCAGCTGGGAGAAAAGCAGCCTCCCTACGGGTAGAGTTGGCTCGGTATCTGAGAGCTGAACAGCCGGGCTCGAACTAAGCTACCGGGCTATCAGTGCAAACGGAAGCAACACTGCTGCACCGCACACTAGTTAGCTCCAGTGCCTGAGTGATTCTTGGAGGAGGAGAGTGAGGCCGCTGCCCCATTGATACTCAATCAAATGAAGAGATTCAACAACTTTTCTGTCTGCCGGGAGGTGAGACTCCACCAACCCATCCTTAGAATGACGGTGAGAAAGGGGGTAGCTGTAATCGCAGACTGTGGAGGGCAAACCATTGCTGCTCCAACCAACATGGTTGTAAAGCTACCAGTGACGCAGTATGATGCCGTAAAGGCGAGTCCCGTGATCTTCAAGCTGTACTCAGCTGTATTCAGCTACACACAGCTGTATGCAAACTGCATGCGAGAAGAAAAGAGGAATCGAACCTGGGTCTGATACCGGAACTTATTACCTTCCTTGGGTCACCCAGTGGTCACAAGTGACATTGTTGGTGTACATGCTCAAACTGCACATGTGCGAAGGGAATATTAAATGCTTTAAGCACCACCTTCTGTCGGTCAGTAGGGATGAAATAGACCTGCCAAGGGATTGTGAAGTGGAAATATTGCCACTTTGAAGGCCGCCATTGTTATTATTGACCATCCACGAGCATGCTTTTAAACGTGGTCATGGAGCGGATGTTGCTGTAGCAGCATTTCAGAAAAATGTTCTCGTTTCCACAGAGAATGTTTTCAAAAAGCTGTGTTTTCAGTGGCTCCAAGCACAGTTGTCCTGAAAACAGACTCCCAAAGCTCTTGCAGGGCTTTAAAATGGGAAGTAACATTTCGATACACAGTCCAGAGTTTCTAAAACTATAGTTTTGGATCATCCACAGCAACTATTTATCACCGACATTTTATTTTTAATCAAAAATGTGAAGAAAAACACTACTTGCTCAGCATTATGTGTCAACCAGACCTAGTTAGTGAATGGCATGCAAGCACGTTGGAGTATTTAGCAGCTCAAATGACTGACATTTCCCTCAGGAGGTGGTGGAAAGGAAAACAGAGCTCAAGGAAAAGAAGGTAGGGAGTGACTGTAAATCCATGCTGATGTGTTTGCAAATCAGTTGAACTTGTAAACCAGCTACCATCTGATAAGTGGAACTGGTAGTCTTGTGCCACCTGTGTTTGCAGCATGTTTTCTCAAAAATAGCTTAGTGTAAGAGTTTGCCATGCTTAGAGGGCCTGTGTCATCAGTTGGGTGTGGGTTTTATTAGGTGCTGTGTATAGTGGAAAAACAAGTTTATATGAGCCAGTCTTAGCTACAAAACCAGTACTTATAACTTTTATGAAAACTGCCTCCAGCTGATTTGTGTTGATAAAGTCTTGCCTTGACTTAAACTCAGCTAAGCACGATCAGTCCACCCGCTGCAGAACCCACTGCGTTCTAATTCAGGCAAGGTAAGCTGGGTAATTAGGTTATAATTGGCTTGCTTACAATCAAATTGCTCCTTTTGGCACATGCCTGTTCCTTGCAGCTTCTATCAGACGGTAATTAGTCCCAAACCTACACTCAAATTAAAATAAATAAATAAATTTCCCTCTTTTTCAATATGTTTTGTATTGCGAGATGGGTTTTCCTTTGTTTGCTGCTAGTGGGGCATATGCCATGCACAGTACATGCATGAAATGATAAGAAATCAGAATTCAATAGATTTTTATCTGCCACAGTCTGTTTGCTTTGCGGTCTTGATGGCAGATGTTACTGAAGCCAAACAAGATGAGGTTGCTTACATGACTGAGCTCCGTACCCCGGAGACAAAGAGGCAGGAGTGATTCAGAGCCTTTTCTAAAACCTGTGTGTATCTGTGCACAACAACTACAGTAACTTCAACTAAAATAGACAGTGTAGCCACTTACCTCCAAAAAATGAAGGCGCAATTGTGGTTATATGCTTAATTAAAGCATGATTTCAGCTTTCCACAGCTGCATAACTGAGAGGAAATAATAATAACAAAGTTATTTACTGATGATGCAGAAAAAAAGCACAAACTACGTTTTCTACACCATTAATCGCGTATGAATGCTGAGAAGTGCCACAACTTCTAAAAGTGCTTATTTCCCAGTGCATTTAGACACATGTTTTCAAGTAATTCATTTATTTTTTTAGACACTACACCATCTGCACCCATAATAAAAAAAGTGAGTTGATGATCAGCGCACCCTATCAGCTTCCTCTGCTCTCTCTGTGTAGGTTTGCTCTCTTTTTGGAGTCTAAACTGCATTAAAATCTCATTTGCACATGCTATTTTTTGTGCCGTAGTTTTGATGGACCCTGTTCTTTGCAGATTTAAAGCAATATTACTATGTTGTATTTCACAAGGCTCGTGGCAACAATAAAAGATTGTCTTTGTGCCAAATTGCTCATTAGCAGTAAAAACACAAATATTTTCCATTTGTTGACGTATAAAAAGCAGGATGATCCTCCTCATGCATTAATTTTCTCCTGAAAAGTACACCACCACATATTTTATGAGAATGGAGCTCACAAGTAATGCCCTCAAGCTACAGCCAGGCAATTTAATGTCAGCCCTTCAGTGTGTGATTGACTTGAATAGCTGGAAAAGTGTTTTTGAAGGAGACATGTTACCAAGCTGAGCTTTGCCTGTTTGATTTGCTCAGATGGCCTCTGGTCTGATAACATATGCTTTGAAAACAGGTGTGACTGTGTGTTGAGTGGAGAGGAGATAAAGACAGAGATATTGCCTCAGTAAAAAGAACTGGAAAACGAAGGTGAAGCCTTTTTGACTCCACTGCATTTTACCATGTGTACTTTACAAGTGGATATGTTGCATGTTTGTGTTTAGAGAAGGCTGTTATTCTTCTTCATCCAGCTGGTGGGGCAGAAGATGCCCTCTGGTGGAAGTTGTAATCACCACTGGATAAATGAAGAAAAACAGATTACAGTATTACTCTGGGTTGGTTTTGATGAAGATATTGAATATTTTTTTTTATCACCGGAAGGACAAACTCTCTGCACTGACTTATTTACATTTCACCAGCACACAATATTAAGGATTTTTTTTTTTCTTTTTTATGTATCATAACCTTTTGCACTCACAAAGAGTGAGGTATATCACTGCAATTATCTGACAATTTATATGATCATTTGCTGCCTTGTGGTTAAATGAATCTGTCATTTTTCTCTAAATATTTTTCTCAGATTGGGCAATTTTGTTGAATATTTTATAAATATTTTGTTGTATTTTGTAAATATCTTTAGAATTCGCTGTGAGCCAATAAAAGCAGGTCCGGGTGCCGCAGCTTGGACACCTCTGGTCTCACTGAACTCGAACAGTTAGAAACAGACTCTCACTCTCTGCCCATATAAACACAGAGATGAGGAAAAGGCTGCGTGTTAATCCTGGTTACATGTACAATTTGTCACTTCGTTGCAGAAAACACACACTCTTTCTCTCTCAGTGTGAAAAGATAAAGGAAACTGTTTAATTAACTGTCACCTCAAGTGAAACTGAACAACCTATGAGACACTGCACACTTCTGACAAAGAACAAGGCAGCGTTGCAGGATATTCTTTATGAGTTTATTTATTATTTATGTAGTTTGTGAAGATGCCAGTGATCTACTGAATAAAAATGTCTATCTATCTATCTATCTATCTGTCTATCTATCTATCTATCTATCTATCTATCAAGCTTCAGTCAAACAGTATTGTGCCGCAGAAGGTTGAGTGTAGCTGTAAAAATGGTGAGAAAAAGGCAATTAGCAATGGAGGAGAAGCCACCATAACACTTGAAATGTAGATCGTTTCTAAAGAATTGAATAGAAAGTCAAGGTGTCAGTTAGTACAGTTTCCTTCACCATCAAAAGACATTGAGAAACTGAAGGAAAACTGACAGGAAGAGTTCTGGCAGGTAAAAGGCCACAGCAGCATTAGTTTCTGCGTGTCAGCAAGGTAGGACACTGACAACAGGACAATAGCTTCAAGCGCAGCGAAATAATTACTGTAAGTTGTAATAGTTGTAATATGATAATGTTGTAATAAAAAGGTGTCAGTTTCAGCTGCGAAGAGAATACGTGGAGCTGCAGGTTTGACAGGATGAGCTGCAGAAAGAAAGCTATGCTATTGCTACGACGTCAGAATGAAGCAAAGATTGAACTGTTGAACTGCTCATTGTAAC
This sequence comes from Salarias fasciatus, assembly GCF_902148845.1. Lineage (NCBI taxonomy): Eukaryota > Metazoa > Chordata > Actinopteri > Blenniiformes > Blenniidae > Salarias > Salarias fasciatus. The sequence continues at coordinate 11,918,946 of NC_043745.1, read as the reverse complement.
AGGAAAGTCCTAATAACTCAGTGGAAGTAAATGAAGTGGTCCTTCTTCCCCAACATGGTGGTCAGCTACAATAAATATTAAATAAATATCCTTACGTGCACTACAGGCATGCTGTGTGTCAGTGTCATGTGGAGCAAAAATAAGACTCTGCCCCATTTCAAAGACATGATCGACCAGACTGTGATAGATATGTATCTGAATTAAGACCACAGTGCATGTGGAAATTGGTAGAGTTGTGGTGTGTAGACTGTCATAAAAAAAAAAAAAAACAAAAAAAAAAGGGAAACAGAAGTCAGTTTGGATGCAGTGTGAACAGACTTGTTTTTTGGATGTGGCCATCACACACCCGGAGCTCACTGAAAACACACTTTCCATCCTGTTTGCACTGATTATCGATTATAAGGCAAACAAGTCCTTTCCGTGTGCGTGCAGTTTCAAAAACACATCACTTAAATGTGAGCGATACATAAACACTAAAACAGCATATTTCCCTTCAATGATCACATGATGGTCACGGTCACGTTGTGAGTCTGAAGCACCCAAGCAGAAAGCCATTCATCACTAATGCTCTCAATCATTGAGTACAGCTGAAAAAGAAATCCCCTCTACGAGGAATCTTAGGTAAGTGGATGCAATGTTGATTACCTGTAACCTCTCGTAATACAAAGGCACAGCTGTTTACTCTTGGTTCTGCCTGTGGAGACATTATTCTCTCCCCGGAATAAAGAGATGGGTGAACAGAAAATGTGCTGGATTTAAAAAAAAAAAAAGAAAGAAAATACTGCATGCAGCACATCACAATTATATCTGAAACATTTGGAGAGAAATAGCTCATTTCAGCTTGGCTTCAGTGATTTCTGTAAGCGAAAGCAACAGTGCTGCTTTTCATTGAAGATCGGGAGTGTTTCTGCTTCTATTTGCATTGTCATTTCTCTTCATTTTCTCCAAAAACAGATTATTTTTCAAATGCGTTGAACAAGCGGCTGAAGACGAGCGAAAAACATTGTTTCTGAGCAGCCTGAAGCGGCAGGTTAAGAATTAACTTTCCCAAAACAGCCTATGAAAGTGTTCTTCATGGTTGTTTTGCTTGTGGAGAGATTCATTTTCCCCGTGCAGTATTCAAACATGAGTAACCGTCTTCTCTGGGGAGCTGATGTTTATCCTTGGATCTCAAATTCCAACCTTCCCAAACAGGGCATGACTGACCTGGAAGAGTACAGATGCCTTCTTTATTCTGCAGCTCCAATCTCTCAGGACGGGGCTGAAGCAGCTGAAGAGATGGGAGGAGGGTTTTTCTTTCTCTCTCTCTCTCTCTCTCTCTCTCTCTTTCTTTCAGAGGAGGTGATGGAGATGCTGTTTGCATTTTAACAACATGTCCACTCTCTCCCCTATACTGTATCCAATTCACTTTAATTGATTTCTTTTTCAGCTTTTTGCCCTCTTAAATCAGTAGATGGCTTTTTTTTAAATGGTAATGGGCTTGGCTGAATGCCTAATTTATCTCCTTTGTATTTGCGTGTGTGCGTGCGAGCGCAGAGCTGCGTGTTTGTATTTTCCAAAGGAAGAGAGAAGCAGATTGTTCAGTTAAAATACTTCTCGATAGCGCAGCCCGCAGCTTAATTCGACTCATTTAACATACATGGGACTGTACCAGTGAAAGGGAGGTGCAGTAAACTCTTCAGCAGTTGTCACTGGCTGTGCGGGTTTATAGACTGAAATTTGTCACTGTACTCCATGGTGCTTTGGGACGTATACAAAGATCCCCCTCGGGGAAGAGAACAAAAGGGCAGGTGCAACTTCCTCCTCTCATTCACGTCCATGTAAAACTGACGCCGTGCCAGCCACAAATATACGAGCTCTGATACGCGCAACAGGGTGCTGGCTTGTGTCTCTTCAGTTTTGCGCAGGGAGACAGAGCTCGGTTTTGCAAACAAAGCTGTTCTGAAAAGCCGCCGCCTAACAGTGCAGAATAGAAGCCATCAGCTTCTGCACATCATCACCTCAAAGAGCTGCAATAAGTGAATGACTCTTCAGTGGCGTGCTGAGTCAAATCCTGCACATGGACATGGGAGACGCTCCTGTTTTTGGAGCTCGTGCACATCCACCTGTTTACTGACACACTCAATGAGCACGACTGGAAAAGATCACATTTCTGACTGCTGTTTACTTTTAAATGAGTGTTTGGCTTGGTTTCACATCACTGCTCTCTCTGGGAGTAAATGTTGGAAGATTTTTATGCAAACCATGAATGCTTTAAAGGAAACATTAGGAGCCTGAACAACAAAGCCTGAATGCAAATACTGCAGCCGAGATACTATCTGTTCATTGAACTTATTATATTTCACCTTTTGAAATTATTCTACCGCAAAAAACGTCTCACATAGCTACAGCAAGATTTCTGTTCTGCATTACGCGTCACGCCGGTAAACTCTCTGTTTATACCGTATTTTGTAAATCTGTACAGTTCCTAATAATCGAGCCAGTCAGAGCACTACTTGTTTTGTGTCAACAGTTGTCCTGGTCCTTTAAGTTATTGGTTGTTATCACTGTGAGGAGACCTGCTAGCCTGAGATCCAGGATCCACACCCTCTCATTCACGCATACCAGCTGTCTCCCCACAGTTTTTTATGTTCTCCTTCCCCTGGGTGCTACATGATTTCTGACCTCGCTAAGCTGAATCTGTGTCCGTGCGCTTTCAACAAGCTGAGCACTGAGCAGCTGAGGACATTACAGTAAATATGGCATTGATATTTAGTGTCATGTTCCTCATTGCTGCAGCCTGAAATAGCACATATTATGTAAATACCTACGACACCATCAGCAGAAAGAGTGAGCTGGGGAATTATTAGCTTCACTTCTACTGCTATTTTAAGGTAATTCAAATGAACTATGATCACAATTCAGTTCTTTCAATATCAACATGAGGCTTGTTTTTCTTTTTTCTTTTTTTTTCTTTTTTTTTTTTTTACATTGTGTTGCTCCAGTCTGGACAAACATCATATTCAAAGTAATCATAACCTGTCCAATGAAGCAGATAATTGAAGAATCCCCCCCCCCAAAAAAAAAAGTAAAGCCGTGGTTTAAACTTGACTTTCTCCTACAACACAGCTGGTTAACCCTGAAAGGAGCAACGACCGATAGTCATTTAATAAAAACCTTGTGATTATGACTCACCATCAATTATTGATGGCGTGGCAGGGGCCCGCTTTGTCTGGATCAATGCTAATGCAGCGCTGGCCGGTCGGCAGCGCCTGCGAGGAGTCGCCGTGTGACCTGCAGAGGCGGGCTGTTGTTTTCGTTGGAGCAGCAGCAGGTGGCTTGCGTCCTTGGGTTTTTGTTGCTTGTGAACTTGAGCCTTTTTGGCACATCGGCAGATTCCCAGGAGACTCCAGCGATCAGGTTCAGCTTTCTGTGCTTAGATCCAGTTGCATCATGAAACCAGTCCCTGTGTGTGTTTGTGTGTGTGTGTGTGTGTGTGTGTGTGTGTGTGTGTGTGTGTGTGCATATCTGAAGACCAACACCTCAGGGACACACATCCCTTCAGGGTGCACAAGAAAAACACCTTTTTCCATCTCATCCCTGTTTGAGCGCGCTCAGTGTATACGCTTTGATACATTTGTAAATGAATGAATGAACGTGTCACAATCTGTTATGATTACAGTTTTAGTATTTCAGAGGGAAATTTAGAAAACACTTTTTAAGAGTTTCATACCAGCTGTAACCCTGTTTTGCTTTGTGCCAGCAGTTTTTCCTTTTTTTTTTTTTTTTTTTTTTAAAGATATCTCTGGAAATAAATAAAAACAAAAATACATAAAACATTTCCTGACTCATCCATATTGCACTTCCCAAACAAATTTCCCCTCCCTTCTCTTTGTCCAGCTGCAATTGGAGCCGAGCGCAGGCACGACAGAAGAGTTCAGATACGGTGTGATGAAGGCCGGCGAGCCTGCCTGATAGCGCTGCAACGGCTCGGGGCTGCGTGACAAAGTTCAAATTATTCCCAGGTTGCCAGGAAGTTCTACAACCCTTATCAATAAAATCCTGCCAGTTGCAGCAGCAGTTTGTTATGACAGATGTATTTTTTCACTTGACAAGCAGAACTACCTCTCAATTACCACGAGCATGCATGTTACGAGCTGCCGGCACCCACCCCTGACAGCTGCTGGTAAAAGGCAAACATCTGCTCATTCACCAGTTATTTTTGAACCTTTAAAACTAGGGCAGGTAGTTTAATTATAGGTTTGGAAAAGAAAATTTAAGCGAAATGTGCTGCAGCAGAGCCAGGCATTACTCCCACCCACTCTGTATGTTCTTCCACAGTGGAAGTGAAAACACAGACCTTCCTCCTGCTAAATGTCTCATTGTGTCTTTGACACAAACATGAATCCATCACTCTTCCCTCTCATGTCTGCCAGAAGCATGAGGGTGGAGGCTGCTGTCAGAAAGAGGAACATTGTTGCAATTTAGAGGTTGAACTGCCATCTCCCCCAGTCCATCTGCTGAAGTGTCCATGAGCACCGTGTGTGCCACCATTGGAGTTTCAAGATTGAATATGAAGCTCACTCAGTTATTTATTATGATGGCAATATTTGAATTTAATAAGTCCCTATCTACAACAGCATAAAGCTACACCAGTCACAGTTCCATTAGTGATATGCACACTTCGCATCAGTATATATTACGTCTTTCAGGCTCTTTGTTTTGGCTCAGTGGCACTATGGACAGTCAATGACAGGAGAATCACAATTTAAATTAAATAAATAAAGGCTAAGCTGATATGTCACAAATTTATTGGTTAGATTTCATAAAATATAACAAAGATGTAATAGATCCTTGTCAGTTTTCCCTGTGCTGTACTGCTGGCCCGTTGTGATGTTTTACACTGAATTAGTTCAAGCAGAATAGAAGATGTCAGGATGTTGGTTTGACCGGTCTGAATGTTTGAAGGTTCGCAGGCTGTCAGTTTTATCTCACTGTGTCTGTTATGTTACTTTATTACGTCTGAGGAGACAAATCATAATTTAATGTCACATTATTCTGTTTGTTTCTAAACTTTGTTCTTCATTTTAATGAAACAAACAGCTAAATAGGAAACCACAGCGAAATGATAATGTAAGTGTCAAAGAGAAATAATAAAATACTAACACTAGTTTGGGTTTCTGTAATATGTAGGTTCTTTGGGAGCGGGGTATTAGTCGTAACTTCAGCCATAGGGCACCTGAGAGCCACTCCTTTTCCTGAAATTGGTGCAGTTTGGTCTTACTTTTCCATATTTATGATACTGATCAAACTAACATCTTTATTTGCTGTTTTTGTTCTTCAGGTTTGAAAACTTAATCTCTTTCAGATCTCAGTTCAACCATGTAAATCAACCTTTTTTTCAGGTAGCAAGTTTCATTATTGCAAAAAACAAGAATCACCAAATATTAGCTTTAAATGTAAGAGTCTGTGTTGACACATTGATGTCGGAGGTGGTGCATTGCTGAGGCTCTGAAAGACGACGTTCATTAGCTGCACTCGCTCAACTATTTGTTCTTAAAGAAAGTAATAATCTCTTCATTTCATTGGTGAAAATGAATCTTTGAACTGCCTACTTACATCATTACAGTGTGTATGTGTGAAGCAGAGGCATTTCTGCTGCTGCTCCAAGAGCTCAAAGGGATTTTTCATCCTCAATTGGGTATGGGTGGGGCGGGCTGGGCTGAGGAACGGTGGGGGGGAAGTAGGTCACAACAAACACTGTCCTTGTTAACAGAACATGTAAATAAATAGACACATACCCACGCTGAACTAATCAGGAAAACAATTACACCCCCATTTAAAATGTGCCAGTGCACTGCTGTGAGGATGACAAGTAATTTCCCGCTCTTTCATTTTATGTCCCACAGCATCCAGATGAGAAGATTAATGACGCCTTTCAGTGGGATTTACAAACGCTACCTATCAAATGCATCGCCTCAACCTGTCATCGCTGACAACAGCTGACGCTTTATTAAAGGCAGCCAGTTGCTAATTCAATTGCCGTTTGAAATCTCTGACTCCTCCCCGATGACTGCGAACATCACGGAGGGGAAACTTTACACACAGACGGGGAGCTTTGAAGTTCCTTTACAGCTCGGAAAAGTCATGACAGACATTTATTGTGACATTTTAAAGTGGAACCAGAGATCTGTTGTAACTTCGCAGGGAGCATAATATTTCTGTATTGCCTTGTTTATTGTCATGCGCTGAATAGGTGCTTGTGTTGTTGGAGCTCCATCAGATTTGACTTCACGACATCAAATGTAATTGAACTGCGCGGACAAAAAAAAAAAAAAAAAAAGAATCAGCACATCATTTTCTTGCCGCCATCAAAAATAAAAATCAGAATAGGCTTCAGAAGCAAAAGAGAAAATCACAGCATGCTAAATCAATTTCAGCGTTGAGATGAGGTCATGAATTTCAGCGTATATGAAATTGTCAGGCGGTACATTGTGGTGATAAAGAGAGAAGAAATGATGATCATGCGTTTTGACTGGAGGCTGCCGAAACAAGAGAGACCCCGGCGAGAGAGGGAGGCAGTGTTGCCGCTTTGCCCTCCTTCAAGCAGGGCAATGAAAAATCCATCTGCATTGCAGCACATCACAGTTTGACTCGCTCCCGAGCTGCGCGCTTCTCACTGGTGAAGACGGGCAGAGGAACTGCCGCTGCCAGCCTCAAACTGATGAGAAAATCTTCAAAACAGAAGAACTTCTCCTTTTCCTTATCGAGAGAAAGACCAACCAGCCTCTGCATCCGTGCATTGCTCATTATAACCCAATCATATGATGCTCTGTGAGTCTTCTGCATCGACTATAAAGCTCAAACTGAGTCCATTCATTTGTGTAACAGAGGGTCAATGAGGGCTGCAGCCCATCCCAGCAGACTACTCACACACACTCACTCACATTCACACAAACAAGTCCTTTACAGTCACAAAATACACAATTTGGACTGTGGAATTCCTCACATACAAAGGGAGAACATGCAAACTCCTTCCTGAAGGGTTGTCGGCGCTCCCATTATAGTCAGAAGAATATTTCAGTTAATAACATTTCAATCACATTTTATTTATTCTCAAAACAGTGTATGAAAGAAAATGTGTCATTTAATACATTTTCATGCTTCCCAAATACTTACAGCGACTTTACCGGCCTTCCTATCACCGTGTTTATCCGTTTGTTTATGTAACTTATGTGAAGTGTACTGATGATGCTCATATAGAAAACACTTTTATATTTCAACCCCTTTCAATCCAGAGGCAGACGTGAACAAACTAGACAACGTAACTGAACCGTTCTAGTAATCCAAACCTGAACTGAGAGGTGAGTCAGACTTTTGGCCGTCAGGACGTCAGATGATGGAATATTTCTGGTTCTGCTCCATGAACAAAATGAAGTTTGCGATCTTCGCTTTGCAGGTGTTTGTCTGGGAACAGATGTGTTTTTCTGTTATGAGACCAGCTCTTTGATTACACGCCTCGTGTTTGTCAGGTTTAATTTGCCAACATGACTTCAGAGCAGAGTTCACTGGCATCTGGCCGCACAGCTGCATGTATGTAATTGCTCCTCCAATTAATTAGCAGCAAAGACAAGACTTAAACATTATGCATGCACTTTCAGAGGGTTGACAGGGAGGATTGGATTTTTTTTTTTTCTTCGTCTTCTTTTACTGTCCACACATATGGGCTTGTGATCTGTTGTAACGGGCAGCGTCGGCTGCGCTATGCTTTGATGTTTATCTTCAAATAATCGTTGTGCTACAGATTCCAAGAACAGTGAAAACAGACTGTTAAAAGTCAGAGGAGCTGTTTTCTTCTCTAAAGAATTGCTCCCAGAATGGAGTCTCAATGGAGCAGTCAGCGTGGAGCTGCTTTTTCTTTTTTTTTTTTTTTTTTCTGCCCAACATTCATTTGGACTTAAACTTCGGGGTCTGAATCTATCTTTGAAGCTTGTGACCTTTACTGTAGAGCCATCTAAATGGCCACAAGATAAGTGGCCACTTAGCAGCCGTTAAATGGGTTCACTGGTATGAAGTCCGATGTGATGGAGCGAGTGTCACGCCGTGAATTGTAATTTGTAAGTTCATTTTTCAAAAATATCACTTTATGGCCACTTTGGACGCAGCAGAAGACAAAAGCATCAGTCTGGTAAATGATGTGGAGCACACGCCATGTTTTCCCGTTCACACAGAGACACCATCACTCTTCATGTGATGTTTTACACCAGCGGTCCTCCAGGCTCCGGAATGCATCTTTAATGGCCGTGTTTTTCAAGAAATCTGTTTCACACTTAAACAAACCCAGAGCCTTATCAATGTGCACTCAGAACAAAGAACATGCTGTTATTTTTAAGGCTAAACGCTCTGTTTAAAGCATTAAATGCTCTCGGGTGGTGCCAGCACAGCATATTCTGAAACAATGACCTCAAAGAGCTTTTCTCCAGAACTGGAGTTACGGTGAACGATAACTTGCTATATTGTTGATTTATTTATGAGTTAATAGTGAAGAAAAGGTTACGAGGCTATAATTTCACACCGCGGTGCCTTTGGTTGTAATTTTCTTTAACAATGCAACGAGGTCAATGATTCAGTTGTCCACAGGTATTTGAGGCAGGAAAAAGGACTTTAACTGTGACCTGAAATGCCGCTGCATGGCGCTTTCTTTGTTTCACCAGTAACTGCAGATTAATAAGTGTACATATTAAATTCCTCTGACAGGGTGGTATATACTCTCCGCTCTATTCCAGGTTTCTCCACAGATTAGTAAATCATGGCTGCTCACTCCTCCGTCTTGAGATTATAAGACACATATTTACAATCTCACTTTGCACATGATCACACCGAGTAGAAGGTTTGGTTTACATGACGATGTTTGACGTGTTTTCGAAAAGCTCCACCTTGGATGTCATTTTAAAAAAAAGTTGCGTTTTGAGTGTCTAAATGTAAACGGACACCTGAAACACAACTAAAGCCTTTTGCTTTTACTTGAAAGCATTAAGAGGAATTTATTTCAAGCAGTAAACCTTGTCGAATTGCTCATAAATGTTGCATCAGTCCACTGAACCTGCTGATCTTCATATATTTTACATGCACTGTTGTGACAACTGGAAATAATTTAGGATTTTAGTTAGAGTCCAGATTGAAAAAGCTATTTTGTTCCCATTTGAGGAAATGCGGTTGAATAAACATCAGGAGAGTTAAAAAAGACAAATGTGTTTGTGGCTTACTGCCTTTGTTGTGAAATAAAATCCAAATGAAATCCAAAACGCTGGCTCCAGCAGTCTTGGTAAATAAACATTTATTCTTATACACTTCAATTACTGCATGAAATACAGCCTATTACAGTTGAAATATTAACAGCCTCACAAAATAACACCTAGGTTGAAAATAAAAAATAATTATCCTCTGAGGTAAATGCAAAAGCTGTCAACATTATCAGTTGCATGTACAATACTTGTGCTTTTTAATTAGTATTCTGATAAACACAGAAAAAAGAAGTCAGTCGCTGTTTTTAATTAACCTATGCAAATGAAATAATGTTTCATGTCCCCTGTTTGCATTATTTAGAGGAGCAAAGTAGACCCGGGCTGAATATTAACTTACTTGCTGTAATAACTGAGTGTGTGTGTGTGTGTGTGTGTGTGTGTGTGTGTGTGTGTGTGTGTGTGTGTGTGTGTGTGTGTGTTTTCCCTCTTCAAGTATGCATGTTTTTGTTCTGACTGATCATTCAAACTGAATTAATTGGAATTGTCTTGTCAAACGTCCCTCATTTTTTTTTTAAATCACTGGTTTTTACTTTGGAAATAACCGAGTGAAGATGATGGAAAGCTGATAACAGCTTGTCTTATCACTCATTCTAAAGCATCAATGAATGAATTCAAATGAGCGGCACGGGATTTATCATCAGTCGATTTCCAGCAACAACCCGTGGTTCCACCTCATGGTAGTTTCATCTCTTCTGTAGCTTTGAATCCACTATAATAGCGTGTGACATGTCAGAAATGAGAGGTCCTTACCAATTTCTGTGGAGGGGACGATGCTGTCACCTTGAAATATTTTGAGGTTATTGTAGAGCAAGCGTGATTTCCGGAAGCCCAAATTGCCAACTGAGGCCGCAACAAATGTGGAGATTATAGACCGAAATCCATCCTCTGTTCTTGTGATTATGAAACGTGCAATCACACACAGCACTGCCGCCTCAGAAAAACAGCACTACCTGACCGCCCATTAGTCCTGTCTTGCTTTGTCACAAATGAATATCTTGGACTGGAACAGTGATGGGAAACTGTAGGTTCTGTCCAGCAAATCTCCCTTGTTGTGCGGCCTCCTGCACAGACCCCAATGACAGGGTTTATAGTCTCTATGCAGTGTGTTTTATTCACTTTTAACTTTCTAAAACACTACTTGGGTTGATGCAATGCTGTATTTTCTTTTAGCCAAAGGCAGCCTTTGCATGCAGTGGCAGGTTGTATAGATGTTTTTTTAAAGCTCAGCCTCAGTAAAGGAGGAATCACCTCACTGAGACACAGTCTAGAGCCATGGTGACTCAGATTGAAGTCTCAGAAACAGCCAAATAATTATGGAGACTTCTCTCTCTTTGTCGGAGTTTCACACCGATGCAAAGCTGCATTAATGTTCCTCCCTGGTGCTAATGGCAGTGGCAATGTGCTCTGAAGAAGGAAATTAATAGATTCATTTATGCTGCAGCACTGAGTCTTGTGGGCAATCATTTCTTTATAAAGTAGTAGAGTGGAAGATAATATCCATGTTGGCTGTCTCCACTGTGAACATTGACAGGAGTCTGTCTTCTGTTTCTATTGCTGCTGGATAGGCTAGCAACACAGTGGTGCAGTGGTTAGCTCTGTCGCCTCACAGTGACATCATTGCTGTGTGAGTGAGTTTGCATGTTCTTTTTTGTGCATGCATGGGTTAATATTAATCTCCAGATTGTCAATGTGTGTAAAACACAGTAGCTGTGAAGGTCTCTCAGACTCATAACCTATACAGTGTAAACTCGAAATGGGTGATAACAGAAAAGCATGTGCAAACATTTTAAGAGAAATGTGAACACTTTAAACATTATGAAGGCAGTTACGGTACATTCAATTCTGAATAGCAATTTGAAGTTTTCTTTGGGGGCTGACCGGCTCGTGGACTTTATGTTTGACGCTCCAGCTCAAAGGGAATCAATCATCCAGCTGTGGTTGTGGGACACTGACAAGGTGAACTGCTGTAACTCAAGGCTTGTGTATGTTTGTTTGTTTGGTGCACACTTCAACAGGCAAATCACATGTAAAAGACGCACAGTCACTCACATGCTGTCAGGAATAGAGCAGCTCTTGTTTTATAAAGTGCTGAATGTGTTGGAACAGCCATCATTTCATTTCATTGTATTTTAGTGGTGTAGATTAACATTTATGTTCACATCTCAGCTGTTTTGGGGGGGGGGGGGGGGGGGTTTCAACTTGTAATGTCTTAAAATTGATTCTGATGACATTAGACCAGCATAAAAACAGAAACTTTTAAGAGTTTGTACCATTTTTCACTTGTCAAAATTTCATTATGGTGTTTTTCTGGTGAATTTGAGCAGGAAGTGACTGTTTATGATGATTTACACAAACATATGAAAGTCATCTGTCTGGTCCGTCTGTTAGTGTGACCTGAATACACTCACATCCAGGGATAACTATCACCAAAAATATATTTCACCTGGAAAGAAACTGTGAAAGCTCATGTCTCTATCAAGTAATTTTTCCTTCACTGTTCTCCATTTGTTCTTTTTTGGTAGCATGAATTTCATGGAACACTGCTGCAGCAGACTCAACTCTTTAACTGAGGGGCTATCCCAGCAGTGTTACAGATTCATGCCTAAATGAGACTTTGAATCAAAAAGACCTGTTCGAATTGAGAGCAGGACATGACACAGGAGGGCCTTGAAGCAGACATCGATCAGGAAAAATGGAGGCATTTAAAGAGCCATGCTCTTCAAACCTGGAGTGATGTGTTGGACTATGTGATCCCCTGGTGATGAATGTGGAATAGGACAAGTAATAATTCTAAACTCAACTCTGAGCATTCTGTCATTACAATGAATTTTCTTTACTGGCTGCTGCACACATCAGAACAGATATGATCAATAAAGGGGACGTATGTAAAATGTATATAATGACACTCTTTTGCATTAGGTGGTAGTGCTGATTCACGAATTCGAGATTAATTGAGTTTACATGACCGCAGTCAGCTGGACATTGTGTAGTTTCCATGATCATGCTCTTGATGGGATACAGCACAGAGCAATCAAAGCAAAAGAGAAAGAGAAAATAAAGTTGTTGATGCTGGTGGAGAAAGTCAAGAAACATTAGATAATTGCAGCAAGTAATTCTGAATATAACTTTTAATAAAATGAAATATGGGATATTATTTGTCATAAAGTTAAAGGACTGGATAAAATAGTAGCAACAAAAGAAATTCAGAAACGATTGCTGGAGCTAAGAAGGACTGCAACGGAGAAAACATCTTGTGATGAAGGCTGCAGTTAAAAGCCGTGGAGGGCCAGCTAATGATGAATCTCACAGTACCAGCAGCAGCTGTGCTGAAGGCACCTGCTTTACTAACACATTACGACTGACACATTATGTGTGTTACATCTTTCTTTGTTCAGTTCAGTTCAGTTCAGTTTATTTGCCATTTGCAGTACTAAAAACACCACATTGGAATGGGGCTGCAAGCAGCTCTCAGTACACATCAGACATCCATTCACACAATGCATGATAAAAACTCAAGCCACATTAGACCACAAGAGTCAGAGACAAAAATAATAAATAACAATAATCAGTATGAGCAATGTGCCCCCAGTACCAAAAGTGCTTTTGCCTTATTAAAGAGCATTGTTTAAGGACATGAATCCATTATTTGAGCATTGTTTGATCATGAAATCTGACTATTATGAGCAAAGTGAAACATGTGCCTGATATTCCATATTTTTGCCACAACATTGTGTTCAATTGTTCATAAATCAGCGTCCACATATGCGTGTGCGCTGACGTGTGAACAGATTTGAGAAAAAGCCACATATTTAAATTGGTTAGGTAACATTTAAAAGTGACAGTTATTAACTGTATGCATTACTGTCAATGCTCCCAGTTTGTAAAGCTAGAGTTAGTTACAACAGGCCCTGGCTTTAACAAAAAAAGTAAACTTTATTCTGTCCAGAAGATAATAAAAGGTCCATCTCCTGCCTTGTTTGCACACAGAGCAGAATACATCACAAACACACACAGAAATGGTTTATGCATAAAAGATAAATGAGCTGCTAGTTCCTTGTTGGTAGGATTTGTTCCTAACTCACTCTGCTGGCTTCACTACTACACATGAAAAAAAGGCTTAAGATTGTAAATATTTGCTATATTTAGCTGCATTAGAAAAAAAATCCCACAGATGTTTTTGTTTATACTGTGTCAGAGTCTCTTTACAAGCAAATTTTATTTGTTGGCTCATCTCATTGGTATTTGTTTAGTTATGAAATTGTGTTTTTTCTCTCTCTCTACATTATAAATAGTTCACGACACATGAAAAGTAAATTTGCCCATGCAGTGGCCTCAGCTGGAGGAGAAAGGCAGGGTAAGTGATACAGCATCATTATAAACATAATGTTGATCTTGGCTGCGAGCTGCTGCTGTCTGTCTGACAGACTTCTGGCTCGGGAACATCTCAGAGGAGTCAAGTTAATATTCCACATCAGTGCCAGTTTTAATAGCCCAGGCAGTTGTTAAACAATGCCATCAGACAGAGAGATGCAGTTTTGATCGCACTGTATCATCGAGGAATGAAACACCATTAATTGGTCTCAAAGCAGTTCTAGGAGCATTTAAGGCAACTTGATGGCCGTCTGCTGCAGAGTTTCTCTCTATTTTCCTGACAATGACCCAGTTTTTTTCAGAACTAATCTTTTTCATTTCTATCAAAAACACAGATCAAAACAAACTTCAGCGCAAACTTTGAATTTAAAAGAAGATTTATGCTGTTTACTGCCAAAATGATCCCAACAGTTGTAAACAGATATGATGTTAAAAGCATTAAGATATCCAGCATTTGTTCAGAAAGTACAAAGCGGCTTGAGAGTGGTTTGAGGGGCTCTCATCTGTCTGCAGTTTAATGACCACTGATCTAAAAGACTCCATAGAGAGATATCCTGCTAATTTGGGGTTTAACTAAGTATAACTAACAAACAGCACTGAATCATCAACACTACACCGTGTATCTTTGCATACAAGTTGAACGGACTGCTTTTCTCCAACTGAAATATGCTAAAAAGACAAAAACATCTCTTAAATTTGGTTGAATCGTGCACGGAAATTATACACACACATATATATATATATATATATATATATATATATATATATATATATATGTGTGTGTGTGTGTGTGTGTGTACATATATATGTACATATATATATGTATACATACATATACTGTATGCATATGTAACAAGGAGTCCTCTTTAAGTCGCCATTGAATCTAATAGTGACACAAAGACTGACTGTAATCAGTGTAATGGCACATAATCCCCTCATCTACAGTTTATGGATAAATGGTGTTAATAGCATTTTTCCATTGATTTAACAGTCGCGTTGTTCCTTTTAACATGGCCTCTATTAAGACGAGTGAATAAAGCGAACATAGAAGTATTTCTTCGACATTAACGGAGCTGTCGGTATGTATGTTGGTGGTGGGGCGCACATTATTTATGTTATTCTGGTCTTGAGTTGGCCAGCGTGATATTTTTAATCCTAAAAGTGGTTTGAGAAAGAATCAAATTTAGGCACCACTGAAGACCTGAAGAAGCAGCTGAGACAACAACATGCAAACAACAGCTCTCAAGTCAGCATTTATTCAGGACTACATGAGTCCGTCACTGGCACTGTGGCTGCAGAGTCTAATGTTACTGACACTCAGATCTCTTGGACGACGCTCTGTCAGGAAGACGGAGTTAATTCACAAATTAATGAGGCACTTCTTCTTAAGTAAACAGGAAGTTTAAGCTACGAAATGCGAAGCGACCGTTGGTGATAACAGCCTGCTGAGTGAGGAGCTCAAGGCAAGGTTTCCTCAAATGTTAGACATTCATACAGTCCATCCAGAAGTTGCAGCATGATGCGATGTTATGATGCTTTACTCACAATGAATATCTAAACCTGATTCTTCAAACCACAGTAGAAACACTTCCACGGCCTTTCAGTTCATGTTCTGTCTGAAAGCAGTTTTGAGCTCCACTATCTGTTTGCCCCGCCCCTCTGAAAGGCCGCCCTCCTCTGATTGGACTGTTTTCAGAAAGCCTGAGCTCACCGACATGCTACATTAAGTTCCTGCAAATGTGTGGAAGAGCAGATGAGCATACAGAGTTATCTGTGATCAGCTGACGTCAGCTTGTCCAAACTTAATGCTGTCAGCAGTGCGACAAACAGCTGCTATTCTCTCAACGTGTCACCGACTATCAGTGTTTTATTTTGTGGAACCATTCGAGAGGACACACATCAAAAGGCTGAAAGGATGATAGAAAATGCAGAAGTTAACCTGTAAATATCAGCTCAGTCATAAGCAGTGTGTTGATAGGATTTTTCTTTTTTTTTTAAAGTCCATCAAACAGTATGAAAAAAGGAGTTAACCCTATAGGCTATGCATGTGAGAAGGTATGACATAATAATAAATACAGTTTTTATTTTCAACAATAGACTGAATTACGTTATATAAAATTCAAGAGTGAAAACTGTATCTACTGCTGTCTACTGTGTTTGATTTTCTTTTCATCACATGGTAGATTCTGCTCATTCTACGTTGTTTAATGGCTGGAAGCTGACACACAAGGCGAAGCAGCATAATAACTATATTTCGCTCCCTGAAAGGAAACCACTGAAGGTTAATGCTGTGACTTGCAGTTCCTAACACATCCCAGCTGCAAATATTTGCACACAGCCGCAGTGCACACATCGGACGGGCTGCAGCTGAATTCAGGATGAATAGCTCAAAGTGGATGAGGAGTAGTGGAGATGAAAACAGATGGCATCCTGTAACATTTGATCTTGGTTTTTGAAGTTGTGCTCATGCGGATACTTTGCAGGTGAACTCCTGACCACATCTGCTAATGAAACTCGCACTGGTTTCTGTTTATAAGAGCCTGAACGCATTTGACCGCCACCTCTCATCTATAAATATGATGAACCATTTAACAGAATGACTCTTTCATGCAAAGTAGATGCCAACACAAACATTAGCTTTCATCTGCTCTTTAGCAGACTGCTGAGGCATTTTGCTTAACAAATTGGGGAAGAAAACTCAGCCCCATATTTCCGAGTTGTTTTTTTTTTTATAATGACCCAATTTCACTTTTCCTCAACTCGGCAGATGGAGCGAGCCTCGGCAACAATTAATTAACAGGAATTAGTAGCATTAATTAGAACAAAAAAAAAATGTCTAGGAACTCATTAGTGTGATACGGGTAACATTTCCACCGAGAGTCAACCAATTGAACTTGTAATGATAAACAGCGGTTTACTATGAGGGGATGAAGAAAATAGCCTCGATTTGACTTAATTGAACAAGCAGAGGACACAGTAACAATCCATAATTAGTCAAGTGCCTTTATCAGTTAGGTCTTCATAGTTCTGAACTTTATAGTTCACATAAATGTGAGGATGACAGCTGTGCTAGATTGGTTGGTGTCCTCACTAATTGCATTTTACCACCAGAAGTACTTTATCATCAGAAGCCACGCTTACATTAAGTCGTGTAATTATAAATTTAAATTTCATGACTACAAGTTCATTACTACAGTCTTTATTGCTTCCAGTAAAGGAGGGTGTGGAGAATGATTATTTTTGTAATTATTATCAGTATTTGCATCTAGTACGCCACTCCTGACGCCCAGAGGGGGAAGACGAGGAGGGAAGAATAGAAGCACCATCGAATGAAGAGGCTGTCAGGAGGGAAATGACTGGAGATGTTTGGGGCTCGTGAAGCTCAAGTCGGTTATTATGCATAAGATTGTGTGAGGGGGATGTCAAGAAAGTTTGAAAGCGAAACTGTATCATCATCTGTCACCATGTTTCAGCAATTGTACATTGCTGAAGTGTTCATTGTAATTTGCATTTAGGTTGTTTCAATTGCTTTTTTTTTCTTTTCACCATGTTCATATGTTAGCTGTCCCCTAATTATGTGGTATTAATTTTGGTTCAATCATTCAGAATGTTTAAAATAACTCCATTAATTTATTGCTCATCCCCATTATCAAGGCAGTACTCATATATGCAACATTCTAACCAGTTTTTGTCTGATACAGCTAAAACAATAATATGGATAAGTATTTAGCAATAATATAATATCTGCAAATAATGTTAGAAATTTGGATGTATGAAATTGTATGATTGAAGCCTTTTACTGTCGGAACAGATTTTAATCTTAGCAGCAGGAAGAGATTGAGTCTCGTCCTGCTGCTGCCTTTATTTGAGACTGGCATCTGGCATGGCTGCCGGACGTGACCGGGACGGCCTTTTTCAGTATAATGAAGCCCATACAGTAATAACTTATAAACCATAGCCATAGCCATATGAATGCATTTTCTTAGGGAAAAATGGCTTTTCTTGAAGTTTGTGTGCAGTTTGCTTCTGAAAAATATATATAGTGGATGGGATAGTCGTCATTCAACACCGGCTGCTACAGAAGTGTTGTCAGGGCCAGTGAGCTCTGCAGACATAAAGAAAATGACTATATTCCTATGGCAGTACTCAGTATGAATTTACTGTCTCGACTCAGTTGATAAACTATACTGGATGTTCTATTTTTTGGAAAATGAAAGATAACAGTATAATTTTCATAAAATCGTCACGACTTCAGTTGACAGTGTGTAGCCTACATGCTAGCATTTAGGTTAGCTTAGCAGAGATGTCAACTGGGTTGTATTCAAATTTCAAGTGTACGTTGTGTTATAAAGTTTAATGTTTTGTGTGTATGCATCCATTTTTAGAACTTATTCAAATAAAAAACACAGAACAGACATTTGGAGTCACAAGTACTGTACATGGTTTCATTCATCACAGCTTGAATGTAAAGCTTGAAAGACTTTCGTTCCTTCATCTTCATGCGTTGAATGGTGAAGATTTACTATATCATCCAGTCTACCTTTAAAAACAAAACATAATGCTATTTTATAGTAGCACTTACGTGTAAAGAATACACTAACTCATCTTGAAATATATTTCAATACCATGCTTTGGTAAGAAAATATAAATTAGCGTGTATTTCAGTGAGTACCTCATATTTTCTTGGGGTTTATAGCTATAATTACAGTTGGAATGTTTTGAGACATGAAATCGAAAAGTCTCCCAAACAATCTTACCAAATAACCTGGATCTGCTGATGAGTTTTACAGGGGATTTGTAAGTTCAACCAACAAAAAGAGATCAATTGTTCTGCTGAAGAAGACATAAACTGTAAGTATAGTGTACTTCAAACTGCTGCATTTACTAGTATATAGTCTGAGTTATGAATCAATCAGCGTGAAATATTGACGGGAGACTTGAAACTGGCAGTGGAAGCAAGTGAACCCTCAAACATTTAGCCAGTGAAGGAGTTTTGCATGTAAAAAAGAGGTCATAAATACCAGCAGGACCAAGTCAGAAGTTGGCTAATATTTATGAACGATATCCAGTTAGTGGCAATAAAAAAAGGTAACATTATCCTCTGAAGTGAAGGATTCACGTATTTTTTCCACAGTCAAGTCTAATATAAGTAGTTCTGCGTAAAGTAAAGGTTGAAAAGGAACAGTTTAAATAGAATCAAGTCTTTGCTTGTCCAAACATGTGAAAAACGCTGTGTTTTTTCCCCCTCAGTGACAGTGAGCTGTGAGAGAGTGTTAGTCTGCGTTTGGACTCGCTCTGGTTTTTGTCCTGGAGAAGCTGTTGAGGAGCTTCAGACTTGACAGAAATACCCGTCTACTCGTCTTAGTCTACTGTTGGAGTCAGAGTTTGACCTTTTAGCACCATCGGGTCTTTTTTCACTTCTCTTTCTGGGGGAGATGAGACGACGATAGCAGTGGTAATGTCACTGTGCTGGTGTGTGTGTGTGTGTGTGTGTTGGGGGGGGGGGGGGGGGGGGGGGTGGCTGAGCGGTTTGTGACTTTGTAGGAAGGCGTTCGAGAGAAGCAACACAACACACCTGAGTCTCATCAGGAACTAATGAGCTCCCTCCTCCCTCTCACAGTAGCATGCTGGGATAAAAGGAAACAGCTCGACATGAAGAGAGTAAAACTCATGGCCAAATGTATGTTGTTTTCTGCTTTAGTGCTGTAAAACTTATCACAAGAAAGAGTCTCATTTCTTATTTACAATCAGACAATGTTCACCTCTGCTTTCACATGACGTTTTCAAGTGAAAAAGGAAATCGTGCTCGGATGCACTGAAAAATGCAACTTCTTTAAAAATGTCTCCCAAAGTGAAAATCCTGGCCTGGCGTGCTAATTACATTGTTTTCACTGTTTCTGCATTTTCCTCGTAAACAGAAATCGTTTACAAAAACTTAGAAATTTGTTTTCACCTGATACGCTGTGTAAACCAGGCCTTAATCTGTGCGACTGATCACTAAATGGAGCTCTTGGTATCACCAGGTTTTCCAGACGTATCAATTGTGTTCTGAGTGGCAGACGAACTGAATACTCTCAACATCTCATTATTGATTTCCTTTCCTGTTATGTGTTTGCAGCGATGCCTTCATGTTTTACAGTACGTCAGACTCTTTCAGCAGAGCTTCCTACTGCAACCTGAGCCATCCATTATTTATAACAAACCAGCAGAACCAGCAATGATCCCTGTTAATAGAAACATTCAGAGAGGGAACCAGCGGGCACGCTCGGCTTATGTTGTGATTCCTGTCTTTGCTTCTGATCTCTGGTGGGATCGCCGGTGAGGAACGGCACATGATAAATGGCACCTCACTGCTCCTTTTTCATACTCATTTCCACTGTGTTATTTAAACTAAGAGCACTGATACCAACTTCTAAATACAAATCTGCACCGTGACAGGCGCGAGTTGCTGAAGATGAGATTCAAAACAACCTACTGATTGCAAAGAGAAGGCTAATAATTGGAAGAAAATGTATAAATTCAGTGCCAGTCTATTGAATTCCATTAAAATGTATGGTGACAAATAACCCAAGAGACAATTTTCTTCTGAAGAAATAGGTCACAGATTCAATTACAGTCACTGAAGCATGGACTCAATCTATCATGCCAAATTAAGTGCATTTTAGCAACCTACTTTTCTCAGAGAATTTTATAGACACATTCAGTCGAGTGGAGAGATCCTGCTCCAAAAAAAAAAAGAAAAGAAAAAAGACACCACCTTTTTCGTTTTACAATTTATACTGGTTTTAAATGGCATAAACATTTTGGTGAAAAGTCGCTGGCTTCTCCTGGAAAGCTGTTAAACGTGGAGGTTTGACTTTATCCGGTCTGAAGAGAGCGCTTCGTCTATTTTTCCTCTGATTCTCGTTGCAAGTTAAAGAGCTGCAGAGGCTGCTGCCGACTAATATTCTGCCAAGTTGTAACTGCAGGGGGGCATAAAGGAGATGCAGTACAATGCAGTTCCATGTTCAGTGCACTGCATTGTGTAGTGTACGTAGTGTTAACAGCCTACAGCAGCCCCGCCACATTTTTATAGCTATGGTCCAATAAACACAAGCATCGTGATGGCGAAAACCAAACTACCTTCAGCTGAACGTAACTGCATTCCTGCTATGTTCTTCCTCAGTAGTTAAAGGGACTTGGTATTGGCACTCAAAGCTTTTATAAAAGGTGCTTAATGCACCATTCTCTAAAATTGCATCCAGGTCACGACTTACACAATGTTGTCTCAGAAGTTTGCGGTCTGTTCTCAGCTCAAGGAAAATGAGAAAAAATGAAAAACTGTTTTGTACCTCCTGTTTTGGGTTATCAGTTTTGTTCCAGTGTGTGAAAATGCTTTTTCCAAAGTTTTCTGTTTATGTCTCAAATGCAGCAGAAAGCAATAGTACGACTGCTCAGTTTTTGATCTAATGTGTTTCATCTGCACCATTTCTGACTTCATCACAGTTACGAGCTTCTTCTCGGGTACCTTATTTGTGTGTTAGTTCAGATTTCTCCTTCAATCGATTGAAGGAGGCACCAAAAAAAAAAAAAAAAAAAAAACCACAGCTGATAACCTGCATGCAGTCAGAAATGGAAGATCTCATAGTTTATAGGGCTGCAAATGCATTACAAGAGGTAAAGAAGGACAGAGACAGCAGCTCTGCAACGAAACTTGACAATTCCTGGTAACCTGAATGAGTTTAAATGAATGTGGTCTTTAAAGAACCAGAGGGTCATATTTGTTTAGTGCCTTGCTCTGTCTTCATGTCTTGAATTCGCTCATGTTTCCTGATATCTGCTGTAACTCTCCCTGCCTGAGATCAGTGTATTTTCACACCACCTTCATGTCACCTGCTGATTACTCTTGATTGCTGTGTGCTGTGTCTTTGTTGGTTCTTCATCCAGTGCTCCACAAGTGGATGTTCTCCGTTTTTCCTTTTACCAAAGCTTTACTTTCATTTGAAGAACTTACGCCTTTAGATCCTGTATCTACACTTCATTATGCCATCATTTACAGCAGAATAATTGCCATTCAATATCTACCTGTGTAGTCAAGTCTACTGAATATCCTCCCATCCACTGCTGTAACTACAAGAGCCAAATAAGTCAAAGTACAATTTTTTCTGACAAGAAACTTAAAGACGGTAAACACAGCTGTGCTCCCGGAGATTATTGAACTCATATTTTCTTTTCATTTGTCTAAAAAATCATTTTATTTTCTTCCCACTTTGCTGTGTGCATCGTGTCCTCAGTCTGAGAGATACAGAAGACAGCGTTTGATGTAGTGTGTGCTTTGAAATGAGTGTGTGACCCAAACACTCCGCAGTCCAAATCAAATGGATGAAAAGCCCATAAAAGACTTTTGTATATAGTTTCCCTGCAGGGACTCGACTGAAATGCCATTTAGACAATACTTTTTTAGGGATAAGATAAAATGTTTTGTAAGTGCGACTCAGACTCGAAAAGCAATCTCACAAAGGCATGCGGAGCTGGATGACACCGAGAGAAGCCATTCATCCACAATTGACACTCACCTCCTAACCAAAGCTATTTATTGTCTAGTGATATTCTGAAGAGGTAAATCTGCTCTCTTGTCATCATCTTGTCATCTCAGAGGACATTGCACGTTTTTTCATTTCCTCTGTGGATGCATTCAGAATGATGGTAACCATGAAAGAAACCAACACTGACCATGTGAAGAGAAACCACTCCCTCCCTACTCGTCCCTCTTCCTCCGTCTTTTCAGCCGAGGAGCTTTTTCCTTCCGTTGCATTCAAGTGCAGAACAACACTCGACACTTCTGGTAAAAAAAATACTTTTAGCATTACATTTGGCTCTTTTGCTCTGCTCCATTTGATCTCCAGCTTGTACTATACAGTGCTGGATATTCTCCTTCTGAAGAAAGCTCCATAAAGGGGGGCTTTAATAATTCATGACTCCAGATTTAGATGTGTGTTCAGAAAGTGGAATTTCTCCTCTGTGTTGCTTTGCAGAGGAGCTGTGGATCAGCTTAGCTTGATGTGCAGTTCAACAACTTTTTCTTTTTTCTTTCTGTGGCCCAAGAATGATATGATGACATATTACTTTATTGTAAATGCAACAGAGCAAGCCATGAAGGATGAATTATATCCAGAGTATGTGCCGTTCCTCTTTCCATTATTAGCTTCAGAAGATTTTACAAAAGCCTTTTTATTCTGGAGATGACTCCCTATCAGAAGCCCGATAAAGTCTTGAAATGTGTTTAATCAAAGTCTCAGGGCACCGCGAGGAAGAGCCGCTCTCTTTACGTGCCGTGAACACACTACATAATGCTCACAAAATACAATAACGGCCTTATCTTCAGCATGTATGATACAGTATTTCATGCCAAAGTGTCAGTGCTAAACAGGAATGTATAAAGAACTTTATCAGCAGAAAGAAGTACCATCATCCATCATTCCAGAGTCACCTAAATACTTTATGTTGTATTATTTTGCTGCTTGCTCCTGTTTGTTTGTCCACTCCATGTTGCAGCATTAATCAAGCGGCAGTGCCGGATGTAATGGATGTTCTAACTAGCTGTTCGCTGGGTTTGGTTTCTGTATCTGGCCTAGTTGCATTTTAATGAAATGAAACATGATTGAGGAATGTGCAGCAGTCAGTTTGCTGTTTCTGCTGCTAATGCAATGTAAATGGAGCAAAATAATCTGCGGTGAGTAATGTCTGTTTACGTATGCATCGTGCATTCAGTGTTTGGTTTCCCTTGCATGCAAAGTATTACCTAGGTAATTGATTTTGCAAGGTTCATTAGGCACAATTTGTATATCAGATGGGCTGGAAAAGAGAGTTGTTGATTAGTTAGATCTTGCTTTCGGAAATTGCTTTTTTTCCCCCCACATTCTTATCTCTGTTGCAGCCCTAATGGTGCCGTACTTTGCTACTTTTTCTGTGTTAATAAACTAACACCAGTGAATCTCAACAACTTGTTTTGTATTCAAACATGCTTTGTAGGCTTTTTTCTTTTTTGGGGGGGGTGTGGGTTGTAGGGGTTTTATATCTGTGGGGTCATAAACAGCAGAGATAATACTACTGTTTATCAAAGGTAAAAATGTGCCGGCACTCATACAAACACACACATGGACATGTTGTTATTTTTATTGTTTCACAGGATCCACATTACACAGATGCTTAATGCTCACGATTTGCTTCCCAATGCCGCCCACTTGCTTGTTATTCCTGTTTATGTTTACACATTCAGCTTCTGTGTTTCAATTATTTTCAAGGTAATGAAATAGCAAACGGCGCTGGGTGTGCAGGGAGAGAAGGAGATAACCGGTGTGACACAGACTTCACAGGAAATCAGAGGTGACCGCCGGGGTCAGCGACCTGCGGGTCATTGGATCAGTGCTCCTGCTCTCTGATGGTTTCTCTTGGGACACAGGGTAAAACAGAAGGAATTGTCCAACAATGGTTCTCCAGAGGGGCCATTTTGTTTGATAAATGACATTTCTTTCATTCTTTCTCTATTTCCTTGACCAGTTCAAAGCAAATAGCTTTTGTGGATGTGACGGGAGGAGAGAATAACCACAGACTTCCTCTTAAATATTCCATTTCCAAATGTTTAAAGATGAATGCCCTTGAACCGCAGACAGATAGGTAATATAAGCCATCCTTGACAAGAAGACACTTTCCCGTAATCACTTCACTTCACCTCTTAACGATTGCGCGAACAATGAAACCTTATCTATCATGGATGTAAGCATCTGAAAAGGTTGAAGGCACTGAGGCTTTTCTTGAGCTCTTCATATATCATTCACTGTCACAGATCGTTCGGATGGCGCGGCGCTTCGGGAAGCTCCCACATGACAATTTCCTGCACTATTTTAAACAGTGGCTGACAAGCTCGGGCTTTTACTTGCAAACAATTTAGCTGGAGAAATTTCAGCGGCCGAAGGGCTCCTTCAAAGCCCTCAATAGGCCTCTCCTGATGTTTGCAAAACCATTAGTGCTTCCATACAGCACCTGGCAGTTTAATGGGCCTGTGCTTCAACAGACAAAAATAAATCTCACTGACTGAAGATGAAGAGCTTTAAGTATTTGCTTTTGGACAGAGTTAGCAGCCGAAGACCTTGGTTTTTTAGCTTCGTACACTTTCTAAAGATTGCTCGGCATCATAATGGGTCGGCATAGAGACATTCTCTATTTGTGATGTTTTACAAACCAAGAAAAACCTATTTTCAGAATCAGGCTCCTTTTTTGTTTGAGATCTCTGTTTCTTAGCTCCATTCGGGGTATCTTAATGACCTATCTCAGTGGTGCTTTAGTACTTGCAAGCTCAATTTGCTGGCTCATGAGCCAGCTTGGCAGCATAATGTTCTTTCTCCTCCACTTATTAATAATAACCCTGCCTTTCTGTCCCTCTGAGCCACTACTCATGATGTTTTACTTTGTACAACATGACAGACTCCTCACACGAACTCCGCCTGTTTCCAGCTACGTGAAAAATAAATGCATTAAAACACTTCAGTGCCTCGGTGCCTTGGCAAATTGCAAATGCTTCTCTTTGTTTTAATACGAGCAATTAAATGTCGATAACGACATAACAACTCCAGCTATTACAAAAGTGTTTGTTTTCTCTCCAACCTCATATGGTTAAAGTAATCAAGCATCATAGATGTTTGTATTTTTGGTTCAGTTTTTTTTTTAAAGCAACTCCAATACCTCAAATTCTGAATAGGTCTAAATGTTAATACTAATCCCATAACAGTGGCTGATCTGCCGAAGGTCAGGCTGCAGTTACAAAAACAGGCACAGATTTGACATTGTAAGCATAGACAGGAAACCTGATCGACGAATGGAACACACTGATAACATCATTCATTTTGCATTTTTGCCATCAACTGTATTGAGTTTCAAGTGTGTGTTGCAGATCACATGAAGGAGCTCATGTTAATGAATCAATGAAAAACACATGTGTGATTTAAAACGTGAAAACATTTGAGGAAAAGGCGTTAATCAGTCCGGTCTTCAGCAGAGATTCTGTTGTTATTATGGTGAACTTTTATTTGTGGACTTTATTAAAAGATACTTTCTGTTTTGTTGTTCAGACTGATTTTCACCCCAAAAATTCCATTCTCAACAGTGACTGTCTGATGTTTGATAACTTCCAACTCCTTGGTGTCACATTTTATTTTGTCCTCATGGAGGCTCAGTGCTCAATCAGTGAATGTTGAACACAACTAAACAGACTCGGAAATAATCCTGTTGCCAGTAGATTGTTCTCAGTTTAACTCTTGCAAATGTATGCAAAGCCCTGATTTGAATACTCCTGTTTGCATCTGATGCCACTCATGGTGTTATTCCTACTAGCTTACCTGCAAAACATACTGAAGGCACAATCGCTTTGCTTGCACATGCAATTCATCACGCTTTACAAAGGAACATAGCAAACTAGGTGCTGCAAATTATGGTCTTAACAAATACTTAACATAATCTAATATTTAGAAGAAACATGCTCTTCTAATTGTGTAAATCATTTCCTTTGTTTCTAAAAGATAGCGATGCCAGGGACATGTTAGTTGGTCTAATAATGTTACGCAAACATAACATCTGTAACTGATGTTCGACTGCTAATGCTGACAGCTTAAGTAAAGTTTTATGCACGTCAAGATGGATCTTGAGTAAACACCAGCACAAAAATGCAGAGAGGATAACAACAGGCTGGTAGCAGTTTCAGGCAAACTATTTTTGTTTCTGCAAATTTGGCTTTCCTATAAACAAAATACTTCTGCAGCTCTACCAGCCTTTTAACCAGGTGACATGCCTCCTCAAAGGCCTCAAAACACTGAAGTAGTAGTATTTTTTTTCTTTCAAACAGTTAAATGAATTGCAGGACGTGGTGGTTTGCAATGTTTTAAAAGAAACAGAACACATTTCACCAAAAACATCATACCAGATGTTAAAGAACACATGAAAAACATTTGCTCATTTGGGAATGAATGGCAGCAATGCATTACAAAAAAGATGGGACAAGGGTAGTGAAAGGCTGGAAATGAGCACTGATAAATGTATCACCAGGTATAAAACGAGCATTTTACAGATGTTCAGTCAGTTTCTCAGATATCAAATGAATTTATCAACAATAAATTACAAAGATTGTGTCAATCTTTCTACAAAGCATAAGATCACCAATCGAACAGTGAATATGGGGAAATCTTTGTGCACAGAGCATATAAGCAAAGGTCAGAATTAAATTAATACATTGAACAGAGACAGTATTCTATACAGGGAACCTCTGGATGTGATCAGAAACACCTCTGGAGATCCCTGTCTGAGCAGTTTGCAGTGCAATCCACAAAGATGAGTTATTGTTTTTTGCAGTAATGAATGTTGTGTGAGCATCATCTGCTCCCTTTCAGACCAGTATTTGAGGACAAGTTGTGCTTATATCAGGAAATCAATGCCAAACCACACACAGCATCCATTAAAATATGATGAGTTTAATTTCTAACAGTGGGTTTCCTCACTACCAAGTAAAGAGTAGTGTGAACAGTGTGTTTTTTGGATGTTCCTGAAGCAAAAAGTCTTCTTTTATTTTATGTCATACATAAAGGAAAGTTACAGTTCATCAAAATTGCTAATTAATTAATTCGTCTTCTTTTTTAAAACTCTCATTTGAAAGAACCCCCCACATTCCAAGATTAGAGGTGTATCATTTTGAAAACAATTTTCAAATCATAGTCTCTAAACTGAGTGTGTTGCTGTGCAGCGAAGTGCCTCCTCCCCTGCCTTATCTTATATGCTCAGCTCAGGAGGGGGACATTAAAAACGTACATCCTCCTTAGGTGAGTTTTATGCCTTCAAATCAGTTGGAGGATTATATGATCCCTCAGGAGCTGAGACAATTTTTTTTCCCGAAACCTTAGGCCGCTACAGTCAACACACAACACTTTTAGAAAATAGTGAAAATATGTTGTCATCTCGCTAAAATAAGACTGCTTTCCTTGGTTCCTGACAAGTTCACACATTGGAGAAAAACAGATTCTTGCCTGTCAACAACTCTATATGATCTATTTTTTATTGCGAGTTTACTCCCTGTGACACTGGCAGTGTTATTTGCTTTCACATCGGAGGAGTTTGCCCTCGCCTCCACATAAACATACATTTGACAGAAAAATATCCACAGTATCTTTGTGCTGTAGGTGTCCCGATTCTCTGGGGTACGGCTCGCTGCATTGCACAGAAAGAAGTGCATTACATGTGGGTTTTGACATGATCTCATGTTACACGCTGTGGTACTGAGATCAGATGATGAAATCTTTCGCCTGATTAGGAGAGCAACATGAAATATGCAACTTGACTTCATTTTCCTCTGAGCTATTTTCGTCAGATCCTCTTGTCCACTTAGCGGCGCAGGTTAATTGTCTCCTCGTTTCAGCCTCTGCATGTGATGCAACTTAAAAGGGACATGATTACAAATTCAAATGCTAATTTCCTCCGAGGCTCGGGAGGTGAGAATGCATGAAACCACGCAAGCCTGGTAGTAACTATTTATATGCGAGGTTATTAGAATAGGGAAACAAATTAACCAGACATCACTCTGGATTATGTTAACATGACAAACTGCTGCGGCGGAGGCCTCTAGCTACGTCCAGATGCTTCTCTGAGAGTCGGTACAAACGGAGTGGGAGTGTTTCAGCGCTGTGGGATGAAGTACAGTACGATGAGGTCGGGCCCTCCAAGCTCCAGGGGCTAACCCTTCAATCCATGGACACTGTGGTAATCCATTAGAGGGATCAGGGACACGCACTGCACAACAGACTGCAGAGAGCCGCACGCTGTGTGATGAGAATGATTGTCTTCGCATTGCTCGCAACGTGCGTAGAGGTTCATAATGCCCCCCGCGGCTTCCCCCTCTCACTGTCTGCTGGCTAATATAAGCTAACGATCGTACAGTTGATCTCTGCTCTGCCGATGGCGTGGCAGTAATTGGTGGGACGGACTGGAGTGATGATGAGTGCTGCCTGCAAACTTAAATTGCTGGTAATTTTATGCAGGAACACACTACAGGTTGCCCCATTTTGTTATTTGCAGGTATACATAATGTTAAATGAATGTAATGCCAGTCTGAGAGTGACTGATTTGCTGATTTGAAATGGCAAATTGGGATCTTATGTTTGAAAATACAACCCTGACAGTAAAATACATGGATGTAGATGATGGTCATACTGCACGTTGCTATCCTGTGGCTTTGCAGTTCTCATATTTGGTATCAGTTTCTTACATCCTGCATCCAACCAGAACACATCTGCTTGGTGGATTAGCATGGGAATGTATCATCTTGTAAAACACAAATTACTTGGACTGAACTGAACTTCAGTGGCAAAGATCCAAAGCTTCAGCTTGAACAGGCAGACTCAACAGCCAGTTACCTCTCTGACTGACGTCTCCTCTCTTGAGATCTTTGAACCTCGTGAAACTGAAGCTTCTTCTGAACTTATAAACCATCATATGCTGCCAGCTGGAAAGTTTTCGTCCATGTTTTTTCATGATCAGCATCTATTCATTTAGTTAAACTTTTTAAAAGCATGTATTAATGATTCGCTGGATCCATTCCACTCTGTTTAATATTAATCGTATACTAAACCGCTCTCATTTCCAGTGGGGAGAAATGTACACGTGCACTCAGCATTCTGACTGAATGTGTTGAGGTTCAATGGACTTTTCTCTGTCATGCATCATGACGGCTTCTTATAAGGTTGTGTGACAAATCCCCCTAAAATAGGCTTCCTGCCCTCAGCTGGTCCTTGTGAGGTGAATCAGCCGAGGCCTGATTGCTGCTGAATGAAAAAGTGAGGGAGCTTTAGTCGGGAGTGTGAGTGTCTTTCTTATTTATGATTATCTTCAAAATGCCACAAACCAAACTGGCTGCTGTTGATTCTTATCAGTCTGCGACACATCAGGCTGTAGGGACCGTTTCCATCTCCTGGCTGATCAGTACAGCCTTATCAGCACGATATATGAAGAACACATAGTATTATTGGAAACCACAAAATAGAATGACCACAAATAAGGTTTAGCAGAAAACCACTTCGGCCCTGTTTTACACAATGTTTGCATGGAGATTTGGAGACTGAATAACTATGACGTCAGGTAGAAGAGAGGTACTTGCCTATGCACTCATAAAAGAAGAGGTGTGTGTTTGGTTTCACCTTGGACTTATGCACCACGAAGAAAATAATAATTACAAACTACACTGATCCTGTTGTATCAGATTTTCTGAATTACAAGTCACGCTTTCTTTAGCTGTTGACTCGCCTGAAACCTCCATATGAAAATATACCTTTAAATACCATCTGTGACCACTAGGTGTCACTTTGCGACAACAAAATACTGCAAAACCTCCGAGCTTTATGCCACCACTGCTCTATAGCAGTTCCTGATGAATGATAAATGACTGATAAAGCATTTGTAACTAAATTACTTGGCTTAGTTGCAGTGTTGCATGCTAAAGCATTCAGTTGATGAGAGACTTAAACATTTTGTGTTATTTATACAAATGTAATTAGAGGCACACAAATCTGGCAGATATTCTTCAGTCAGGACTCACATTTCAACAGCTTTGATGAGCTCAGACTCTCTCTGACCTACAGTGTTTCTTCCTCCTGGAGTGTGCTGAGGAGCCAGTCAGACCACACAAGGAGAGCTGACACTGACTGCTGCCCTCAATTATGAAGCCACTTAACAGAAGCCCTGGGTTGGTTTGGGGCGACAGAGGCCGCAACCCGGCCACAGGTGAGCGTTTCACAAGGCCACATGAGAGGTACCCGAAAGAAACCGGCGACAGACCACATCAGCAGGAAAATTTTTAGATTATTGATTCATTGTTTTTGCAGTTTAGTCTCACATATAGGTCAGTTTTAATTAATTTATGGAAAAATAAGTCTTATAATGATATAATCAGGGTTGATGCAGCTTGACATTAAATCTCTACAAGCTGTCATGGTTCATGATTCAGACCTCTGAAAGCATCTGTTATAGAATCCCACCATCAACATGTACTGTTTTCATCTGCATAATTTTAAAAAAAATGACTCGAGGAATTGACTTTTTAAAGCTATTTGAACCATTTTGGAGAATAAATAAAGATAAATACAGGCGTCACATAGACAAAACGAGTATAACAAGTCCAACCGATTTGAATCTGCAATTTTGCAGGCAGGTTTGAAAGGTTATCTGTTGAGGAAGTTGTGGGTGGGACCACCACTGCTGTTCTCTTTGCTTTTGAAGTGCGTACTGTCATTGTGCAGGGATCTAAAGAGCTCTCTGAGACCTCCAGGCAACAGATTCTGAATGTCTGTGAGCCTGACAAAGGATCTAAAAAGGACTCCAAATGATGTGAAATGAATAATTCCCCTGTGACAAAGAAATAACAAAATCCTCTACGTTCACATATGGTCCGGGAGCAGACCACCAGTTCGCCAAGCAGTTTCCAAGAAATTGTATTTTAAGGTTTGAGGGTTGGTGACAATGCATGAATTTGACATACTGATTTAAAAAGTAAAACACACATCATAGCCGAGCTACGATCTGCCAGTGTAGTGGAACTCTGGTTATGAACGAGGAGGATCATGTGGAAAGAAAATTTTACAAATAATTTAAAAGCAGCAGCATCTGAGAAAGCGAGTCTCTGGTCAGTGGATTCTGAGAAAATGAGAGAATTAATCTGAAACTTGTAACTTGTGATTCATATCATGTGTGCTTCACTGTCTCTCACTATTTTCCTTTGTTTCATCTTCCTGCTCCTCCTCCCCTCTTTTACTCATTGTATCTGTTTCTCCATGCACACACACACACACACACACACACACACACACACGCACAGAGACCCATCCAAATGCACATACACAAACACAGAGAACCCCGCTGCACCCTCTTTGCAGGAAATTTAATGGTCTCATGAACATCAGCCGGGGTCGTGCTTGGGTCACAGCCAATTTATCTTAGCGATGCACAGCAAAGGAGGGGCGGCTGGAGGGGTGGGGGGGTTCTGTGTATGAAAAGCATCTTTACATTAGCCGGGGGTTGTAATTGATTAGCTAGTTTGTGTACAGAGAATAGATTGCAGTAGCGCTCAGAAAAGGAAAGGATGTGATCAAATTGAGTCTTATTCTCCTGACAGGATGTAATCATTTGCTCTGTGCATTGTTCCAACACTGTAGTCTTTATTATTCACTTTCCTGCACACATTCTGGCTGATGCTACTGCAAGTCTGATCATACAACAACATCAAGATAGATAGATAGATAGATAGATAGACAGTCTTGCACATAGCATGCACGCTTGTGGTAATCCAGGATCTCATGCTGATTTACTGTACACGCAACATTTGGTAGCTTGTTGGCAGACATATGGAGGGGCGTATTTCACTTGTGCTATAAAAAGCAAAACAAATAGCCCTTGAATGAGGCAATCATTTTCAAACACATGTGCCACTCTGCTGTTAGTCAAACAAAAAAATATATGTATATATACAAACTTCCTCTTGATGTGAAGAGTCTGTTTTTTTTTTTTACAAAAAAACGATACTGTTTGCGTTCTCCAGATTGAGGTGGTATCAGTGAATTGAGCTGTTCAGTATCACCGTCCGCTCCCGCTCTGCTGTGTTGTATCAGCTGCTCGTTTGACCAAACCTCGCCATGTGCCGTCGTTTCAGTTGCTCTCCTCCAAATTGCGACGCCGCTGTTTCAATTATATAATGCAAATTCTGTAGTCTGCAAAACAGCGTTGCGCTGGTATTCTGCATTTACGTCTCCTCCGAACTGACAAGAAGCTTCATTGTTTATTCCTGCGGTATCTCCTCAGTTGGCATGCTCGCTCTGCCGGCCAATCTTATCTGGGCCTGGACAAAAGCCAGTTGCAGATAGTTACAGAGAATGGAATTGCATTAATTAAGTTCACCGTAACCTAATAAGCTGAAACACAATCTGGTAAAATCAACCACTGGCATTTCCAGTATGTGGTTGAGGCTCGGGCCTCTTCATATTGCATAAAAGCATTCTGGGACTCATCCCCGTTGGAGAGCGCGGAGGCCTTTTGTGGCTCTGCGGCGACACAGATGAACCACACGGCAGCTCTCGCCCATGTCCCGGTTTTGTAACGACTCCTCATATCTGCTCACAGTCCTAAATGCATTCCCATCTGTGAAATGCCAAACAAATTAAATCTAACGCAAGCCGATTGGATTCAGTCATACTCCTCATTATGGCCATTAGAAGCCAATGAGGTATTGCAAATATTTTATTGCCAAATTTAATGAAGCTGCAGTTCTCCATTTGGATTTGTGGAATATTTGCATGTGCCGGCTCCTCGCGGCCGAATGTAATGAAGCCGTTCGGCAGACCTTGATCCATTTTTGTGGTGTGGGCCAGGTGTACGTGTGCAGGCTTAATCCTGTAGTGCACGCAGATCAAAATATTAGATTACAACCTCCGCGTAGAGGTCGGCCGCGGCTGATTATCAGTACCAGCAGAGAGCTGTACAGCTAAAGGCCTGTGGAGGAGTGGTGAGGCGAAATCTATGCAGGTTCACAGGTTTCTACCCCAAAGGCCAGATTTCACCATGCCTAATTGAGTTGCAGATGTAATACATATTTATGTGGCGAGGAGCTTTGTGGGATGCATTTCCAAATGGCCTTAAAGCTCCTGAATCATTTTGTTTTTGTGCACAGTGCCGTTTTTGTGCCTCCTTTTGAATGCTGGATAATAATGTGTACTAACACTGAATTTGTAATTAATCACTGCTGTATTTTTTTTTTTTTTTTTTAGCCCCATCCTTCAGTAAAAGGGAACAGTGTTGACTTAAACAATGGCATTGATACAGCAGCAGCTGCAGTGCTGCTAGAGTGCCATCTACTGGACAGTGTGGGTAATGGGGCTGTTTGCTGTTGCTGGGGAAGAAGACAAACAGGTACTGGGCAGCCAGAAGTCAGGATCAGCTCGGAATGAAATGCCTGCAGTTCTGACAGTCAGTCGGAAAATTGCTGAAGCAGAAAAAGTCTCAAAACTGAAGGAGAATAATAAAATTAGGAAAATATTCAAGCACTTTTTGAGTGTGACCAAAAATATAAGATCACGAATTATAAACCATTTGAACACATCAAGGTTTGTTTCTATCAAAATCATCAAAAATTAAGTGAAGATGGTTTATTAAAGGTGTACTTCTTAAATGTTAAAGGCAGTGCAAATGTCCACTTGAATGTCTTCTCTTGGCCTCGTGCCTGTGTGCCATGCACAAAACAACAGCACCACCGTGTGTTCACACCGCAGTGAAGCACAAACACATGTCAGAGGCAAAAGTAAGGCCTGATTTATTCGGCAAACTGAGAAATCTCAATGAGAATTTATGCCACAAACTAGTGCAGATTGGTGTCTATTTATAGAGAATAAATGTGGGACGATCTGAAGTTTTTCCTGTTTATATTTGACCCAAATAGAGCAATCAGCCTATTAGGAGCATAAACAAAACCAGATGCTGCACAAGAATTAAAGTGCATGTTGCTGTTAAATATGCTTTGTTTGCTGCAGTGGAGTGAAGGCACTCTGGAAGTCTCAGGCATGAAGCATTAAGGAAGGATGTTTACTTCAACAGCTAACAAGTGCGGGGGGTGTTTTTCTTTTTCCCTTTCATTAAATGCATTCTTTGATTATGGGAATGAGACCGTATCAGCTCACATGATGCGGTGATTTCAATATTTTTGGCAAAAAAAAACCAAACCATATACATAAGTCTTTGAATAATTACAATACCTTCAGTTTGGTGTGACTAGAAAGAAAACATAGTTTCCTTTGGGGAAATTACGTCTTGCATTAAACATTAGCTATTCATAGTTAACCTTAACTCTACATATTAGGAGCGGTGTGCTGCCACTGTGCCAGCGGTCTTGCTTCTGGACACTCATTAGTAACCTGTCAGCATCGGGATTCAAACCAATGAATTTCTGATTTCACTTCTGTAACCTCGAGGCTCCTACTGCCTCAACCAGCAGCCACTCCTTTACCATTTAAACCAGAAGCTACGAGCTCATTCTGAGTGACTTCTTAGTGAATAACTGTGCATGATTTCACGCACTCATCTCAGTGCTCCTCCACTCACTGTGCGGTCTGCTCCAGCTCAACTTCCGCTGCTATTGTGGTTCTGTATCATCATATATCTGTGTTGTTGGTGCTGAAGCCAGTGTAGTAAATCAAATCTGTGGCAGCAGCAGCTTCCCTTAAGCGCAGCCATGGAGCAGAAGTGTGGGATATTTGAGTTGCCGGGCCCTGCTGCTGTTTTGACATCGCCCACCGGAGGACAGGGGCGTCGCAGTGGCTTCCCGCCCCCCAGGTGAGCTCTACATCATCCTCTGTGTGCTCAGAGAGCTGCCATTACTCTGAATTTGGTCCAGTGTCGCTGCAACTGTTAGCGGGCAGTGTATCCAATAATATTGGATTCAGCGCTGCTCTCTTCTCCCCCAGCCAGATGCCCCTGAGCAAGGCACTTGAAAGAGTCGACAGCACAGTTTGGTGATTTCACAGAGCAGAAAGAGAAAGAAAAGCGACGTGTTTGGAAAAGAAAAGGGGAAAAGAAGCAGACCTGTCTTGTATTGAAAAAGAAAAAAGAAAAAAAGCTCCAGGAAATTGGATGCAAGAAGCACAGAACACACACACACACACACACACACACACACACACACACACACACACACACACACACACAGCAGGGGGTCTGGAGCATGGCGCCATGCTGAATCAACACTTCAGAGAGGCAGCTGTGGTACAGTATATTCACCAATGTGTCAGTTCACAGCAGAAAGGCGGAATTCATGTCGCCGGCACAAAAGCCAGCTGATATGTGACTATTCTGGTATTCTGTGTGGAGACTTAGCCTCATTTTATTTTTTTATAAATTCAACATCCCATTGCTGCATATAGAAAGTAAAAACCAACAGAAATAATGGGATTGAAAAGTCTCCATCACCCATTTTGCAGCTCCTTTTCTGACAAGAATACATTATCAGGAACAGCTTTGTGAGCTGAACTGGAAATGTTTCCATTCATTTCCACATATGGATTTTATTTTAGTCAGATTCCATTCACTTGGATTTACTTTGATCAGCTATGGGGGTTTTAGTGTGTGTGTGTGTGTGTGTGTGTGTGTGTGTGTGTGTGTGTGTGTGTGTGTGTGTGTGTGTGTGTGTGTGTGTGTGTGTGTGTGTGTGTGTGTGTGTGTGTGTGTGTGTGTGTGTGTGTGTGTGTGTGTTTCAGACATAATACAGAGGAATTTAGAAGCACACATTATTGACAAAATGATGATAAACAAAGAAAAAGTGAGGATAAGAAAACAAAAAATACCCCAGAAGAATGGAGAAATATTCTAGGGTATACCTGCAGTGATGGGTCTGGGTGAGCTCTCTCCCCTCACATTGAGATGGTCCCTAGTTCAACTCTGGGCTTCAGGATTGTTTTCTGTGTAGATTCTGCATGTTCTCCCTGGGTTTACTTTTTTTTTTTCCTTTTGGTTTCATCTGGCTTTCATCCCACAGTTCAAAAACACATCCAGGCAGACAACATTACCAGCAAATTCCTTTCAAATCAACTCAAATATGTTTCACCCAGAATGCATCTGGATTAAATAACAGTGTTTCATTTCTAAATTTGCATTCTGGACATTTTAATGTATGTTTTTACTTTTGTCAAGTTTCTCTCCATTGATCGTCTCAGCCACCTTCAGAGCACAATGCAGCCGATCTCAGCTGAGTGAAGGTTAAATTTACGCTGGACGGGTCAACAGTCAAATAATGAGAGACAGACAACCACACACTCACACTCCAAACTACTGATTTTCAACTGCTGGAGGAAATCCACATATATTCGCAGGGTGAACATGCAAACTTCACACAGAACAACCCAGCCTGGTCAATATCCCAAAAACCTTCTCCCGACAGAGAGCGTTTTCCACCGTGCTGACTGCACTGGCTGTTCAGTTCAGTTCAGTTTCATGAGGCCTTCGTTGAGCTGGGGCAGAAGATGATTCAACAAACAGTCTGTAAACCTCATCAGTACAGTCTCTGTAACTGTTGTGGTGCCTCCAACCCTCACCCACCGCTCCACCCCGCACCCAAACCCCGCCCACGCCTCCCTTCCTCTACTCCCATTAGGTGTGTGAGTTATTTCCAGGGAGGAGAACATTACAGGTCCAGTTGCATAAAACAGCAGGACTTCTGTATGTTGACTGTAGACAAATTAAATTATCTTGGCTTATCTGTGTGCTGCGTCTGCCTTGCACGAGTCCATCTTCAGCTGTGTCTGTGCTCCCATCGACGTGCCTGACGGAGGGCATCCTCACCTCAGACCTCTCCTCCTAACCTTTGCTCCGCGGGAGGAATCGGCTCCGGAAACTTCTGCTCCTGTACCATCCTGCTGTTTGAAAAGTGCTGCAGTTGCACATCCACTTCCCACTCATATATTTTACCAAATGAAACATTGATGTTCCCTCTAAAGCCTCCATCCTTCTTACTACATGTTTCACAGACAATAGCACTTTGCCAGCAATTTGTTTCAGCCAAGATGTATGGCGCCATAAATATTTAAAATCAAATTTGGCAAAAAGACATAGATGGATGTGGCACCCCAGGCTGTCGTGGGAGAGCCGCACTCTCTGAAGTACAGAGACGTCCCTACCGAACCCCTTCTGTATTTACACACACACACACACACACACACACACACACACACACACACACAGTACTTGTGCACATCTCCTTGCATTATTCTGTATGTGAGCATGCATGCATGAGATAGAGACCCTGGCATGCTTGTTCGCGTGTGTGTGTGTGTGTGTGTGAGTGTATGTGGTGGTGGTCGTGGAAGGCCCGGTGATGCAAAACATCAGTGTGTTTACACTCCAAACACTCCTGCTGGGCTTCGCTGAGCGAGCGGTCGGGCCTTTTGCCAGGCATCCTGTCTGCCGGCGCGACCCGCACGCGCTCTGCTGCTGATTAGTGCGACGGAGGGTTGAGGGAAAATTAGCCAACATGCAGAGTGACATGTTGATTTCATGCTCGCGTTCAGCGAGGCAAGTCCTTCCTGCTGAGCACCGAGTTCAGAAAAGTATGAGCCAAAACATGTTTTCCCTTCAACGCTTCCAGTTGAACAAAAAAAGTGATTCCCTCATTCAGGAGAAGAAGAGGTCTCAATAGAGACGCGTCGTCGGCAGTGCTGGGAATCGCGCGCTGCCAACAGTCACTCATTTGGCTCTAAGCTCGGCTCACAGCCGCTTCTCATGCTAAGCTGCAGTAATGCTGTCCATGACTTCAATGAATATTGCTGTAAACAGTAAAATAGATGACGGTTAAATACGCTCAATCAGCTTTTTCTTTGAAACAAACAGTCCTTCCTCCTTTGTAGAAAATCCCACTGAAGGTTTCACTGTGTAGCTTATTATGTTCTTTATACATGTGTGCATATATATATATACATATATATATATATATATATATATATATATATATGCATGTTGGGAAAGTTTATACTTCAATTAATTAATCCTCAGCTTACTTACACTTGTGTTTGCAGTTCTCAGAAGCAGTTCTTTTTTGTAATCGTTGATTTCTGTGCCTCCGACTTCAGCTGTATGGCCATCAGGTATGAAATAACTGATTGTCTGTACATGAGTTTTGTTTTTTGTTTTTTTTAAGTAATTGCTCTTTTTATTTACATCTAAAATTGTCCTCTTGGATGTGCAGAGCTTGAATGCACGGTGCATGGGAAGAAAGTTTCACAGACCGTTGAGTCTTATGGTATAGTAATAATAAAGACAGCAGGACTCCATTTATTTTACTGTGAATGTTCGTATCACAATAACAAGAAAACTGTGAGATATTGAATACTTGACCACATTTAATCACAAATCATCCTGAGATAATTTATAATCTAATGAATGTGCCCTCACCCTA
The DNA here is from genome assembly GCF_902148845.1 of Salarias fasciatus. Classification (NCBI taxonomy): domain Eukaryota; kingdom Metazoa; phylum Chordata; class Actinopteri; order Blenniiformes; family Blenniidae; genus Salarias; species Salarias fasciatus. The sequence goes on along the minus strand of NC_043745.1, from coordinate 11,880,297 downwards.
AATGTATGTAACTCTTCTGGCAAGAACTTTTCTTTCTCTTCTTAATAAATAAACTCAACAGACATTGAACTGACTGTGATCCAGACACAAAAATGTCATTAATTTATCTGTTTATGTCAAAAACAGGCGAACAAGTGTTACAGAAAGTTCTCCATCATTGCAGAAAACTGCCCCCCCCCCGCCCCCCCGCTTCCAGTGATGAGATTTTAATAATGACTGATTTAAGCAAATACATTTATTCAAGTATTCATTTCGAGTAATCTTCCCAGCGCTGATCATCTGAGATGCTGAATGAAGCCTCATCTTCACAGTAACTTCTAATGCAGTGAATATTCGCTCGCTCATCCCACGAGAAATGAGAGATCCTTTCTTCAGTGCCGTCTGCTTCTTTGATGTATCACCATTGACGTGCCGCTCCATTCATCACCATTTTACAGTAAACGCTCAATTTCCGGTGCTTGTCGTCTGCTCTTTGATGACAAATAGCCTGACTTTAGATGGCAGATAAAGGCAGAGTGTAAATAATCTGCTGGAGAACAGACGATGCTCCTGTGCTGTTTACCTGCCTGCGCCCTCTGGCAGCTTTTCTAAACCATCAGAAAAAGTGCATGAATGCGTCCGCTTTGGGAGTAATTTGAAAAAGTCTGTCCTGCTTCAGTCAATAGCTCACCAGTGATGAACAAGTATGTGTATGGAGTGAAAGGAGAAAATCTTTTGATTTAGTTTGGTGAAGAACAAATGTCAAAACAGGAGAGAAGAAATATGTGGAAATCATTTTTTCCTCCAGTGTTTTCTCCTTTGGACTTATGGGTATCTCAAAAGGCGACATCTAGTGGTCATTGTGGTTGTGACGAGAACAATAAACAGGGAAAAATGCAGTGTGTGTAATTCCAGCTTTCTATCACACTCTTCACTTTCCACATGCATGTGTTTGTATACATTCTGACCTCTGCACACCTGAAACGCTGCGCTTCTGGTGACTCAGTTTCCTAAAGGATCAGACATTACAGCAATGAAATAAAGTCAGATGAAATTTCTTCCCTCTATTTGTGTTGACGGAGAGAAAAAACAACACTATTGCATTAGTTTTTATTAGATTCAACCAGTGAAGGACAGTAATGTAATGTTGTATAAAGTAATACGAGGCCGAGTTCTGATCTGATGAATGCTGTAAATAATAAATATTTTCACATTTGGTTTGCAGCTTGAATGAAAGTCGAACTGAATTCAAAAGCTCTGTTTTATTGCTCGATCATTAACTTTACAGTTAGTAGTCATATTGTTACGGCTAATCGGTTTTCAGTTAAATAAAAGAGTAACGATATTGGTTATGACCCTGTAGGGTTGGAAAAAAGAAACATTTATCCCAGAAATTGTGTTTATATCTCAAGTTAAAAGCACAAATTAAGTGACTAAATAATTTAATATGTTCCATATTTATTTTGACCTGATTCCTGTTTTACCCAAGGCAAGGCAGTTTTATTTACAGCCGCATTCAGACACAAGGCAATTCACAGTGCTTTGCAAGGAAATAAAGTAAATACATTAAAACAAGTGATTAAGATAATGAAAAAAACATTAAAACGAAGTGATTAAGAGAGGCATGAAAAAGAAAATGTATAAAGTAAAAGCTCTATTATGATAACGGTGATGAAATGTGATCGGGAAATTTGTTCTCCAGGTGAGGAGCAGAGGAACTAAAAGCTGCTTCAACTTGTTTCTTCGGACTCTGGAAACAGAAGTGAAACTTCCTCGGGATCTCAGGAGTCTGGATGTATTTAGAAAGAAAGCAAAAGTCAGTGTCACAATATAAATTTATAATTTCCACCATGAGGACATGAATGGACATGTATCTTTGGTTTTCCAACATTGACATCTGCCAAATGATGTCTGTTAAGAAATGGCAGATTTCTTTTATCAGATTAAACACAGGGGTCTTCATCCTGGTGTGGAGGTCTGCATTATACCATCTGAATTCCTGTAACGGTCTGTGTTACAGCTCTGCCGCGGTGCACTGACCTCAGTGTGGGTGTGCTGTGAATTTCAGCTTGGTAGAGAACAGAGAGGCTAAAAATCATTTCAGTTCAGTGTCTATTAGCAGAGCAGATTAGTAAAATGAGAGCATGATCATCTCTATATATTGAAAACTACAAGAGTCTCCTTCTGTTTTATTGCACAGAAATGCTATCATATAATAGAAACTAAATGTGTTCGTGAAATATGTTTTTGCAAGACCTAAAGATACTGCAGTATTAACTTTCTGCTGTGCAAAGTGCAATTTAAGCGAAATACCACTTTTAATGATGCCTCTTCATTTAAAATGCACAACACAATCGAAGCCCGGTCCTTCGTATTACTCCATCCTGAGCTTTCTCTGCAGATTACTGATGTCTCAGCTCAGGTCTCGGAATATCAGATACTCTGTTAAACAACCAGTGAACAACTTGGGGACAGCTGTTACCTGGAAAAGTGCTCTTAATGTCCTCTTTGTTGTTTTCACACCTTGTCCAGTGCACAGTGCCGACCCGCGGGCCAGATTGGACCCTCTGGCGGCCTCCCTGTTTGACATAACTGGTATAGAATGTAAATGAGTGGTTTTCTTTTATAATCTTTGCTCAAAAATGCTCTGTGATTGCAATATATACAACAATTTGCATCAAATTCTGTTCTCTCTTTTGAAAGTTGCTTCTTTCGAAATCAAAATATGCCCTTCAAGTCTTTTTCTTATTTTTTTATGTGCATAAATTTGCTCCTGCTGTGTGGTTGCCTTCAGAAAGGCTAAAGAAAAGGTGACCTCTGTTCCCTGAAGTCCTTTGCTTCACTCAGCACTCTGTTCACACACATGACGGATGAACATTTTACAAACTCTTAACACAAGAGAACTCTGTTCATTTGACTCAGATGCTATAAAGACACCTGATAAAACACTGATTTCACTCACTTTTTTTGCCAAATTTCTGCATTATTCCAAGTTTAACCGTTGATTCCGTCTTTATTAGCCCATCAAATTCAGCAATTCTTTCCTCTTTTGTCCCACAACACCAAGATGTTCCAGATGTCGTCGTTGCCAGATGGAAATGGTCCGGGATTGTTGGCAACGGAGGCAAAGCGTCTCGCCGATTTTGATGACAACAGGTGTGGCGCCACCTTGATGGTGTTGCCGCGAGGAGACATTTCTGCAGCACAGGCAGTTTGCTGCAGAAATGTTACAGTTTTAACTTTCTGCGCTGATTGCATTGTACAGGTGTAGCAGGAAAACTGTCTGGAAAGTGAATAGTTTCATCAAGAGTGTTACCCGTCTATTGTGACACTGTAGGCAACGTGGAGCAGGCAGGCCTGAACCACACGCTTCCTTGAAATAATAATAAATAAAAAAAAAACTTTACAATTCTAAATGGCAAAATGAAGCTGTAAAACTATAAGGATCACATCCAGACACATCCACAATCCATTGAATCTATTGTCAGATTCTTCTTGTTTTTCTCTATTTGTTATGTCAATGACTGAAAATTTCCGTACTTTATTGCGGTGAAAGTTTTCCTTGGTTGCACTGTTGATCTCTAAGTCCTGTTCTTTGCCTGGTTTAATACTCAGTTCCTCATGAGGGAAAGGCATATCAAAAAGATGTGAAGTGTAGTTCTAAAAAAATAAATAAAAAATAAAGAAGGCTTTTGTAAGAATACGGCATTAATATTAGTACCTTGAAAACACTTTATAAAACAAAGTCCTTCAGCTGTCAAGACTTTTGACTTCTGGGTAATCGAGCCCTGTCATGAAGCGCTGGAAAAACGGTTACAAAGGTATGCCATCATCCTGAAGGAATGACAGTACAGAAAGATTATAACATTCTCACATTTCCCCCTCTGATCTTCCTCTTTCTTTTGTAGTTGATTTTTTTTAACACCCTTCATAGCAATTAAAATTTTTTGTGGTTCAGTTTTGTCAGAGCAGATGAGGCAACGACCAGGCAATCGCTCTCTTCGTTGTCGCTTCCTCGGCATGGCGGCCAATTCCCGATAATTCTTTGTAACTTGCTCTCCAGATATTTCCAGATATTTTGGACTTTGCTGCTGAGTTTGGGTTCAGGGGTCAACATGAATCTGAATCAGGGAGACAGTCATGACTGCTGGCTTTGTTTTGTTCTTTCTCGGATTTTTGTTCAGAGGTGTTTTTTGTGAGATTGAATAAACCTTGAGGTCTATTATGCTTCAATAACACATTTTGATGTCGCAAACCAAGGGCGCTTTATAAACACTTGTAGGAGCACTCTGACTGCGCCAGCAATTATTTTCGTACACTTTACCCTGCGCGGCAGGCGTTTTTTTTTTTTTCCCTCTCTTAACTAAACTAAACATCCCACTTATTCTCAGCCAAGCAACTTCTTAAAGGTTCCCTGACAACGTTGGCACACAAATGAGTGCAGAGGAGGTGCAGTGGGAGGCGAGCGCACGGCAGAGGAGGTGGGAAACAGTAGAAAGCAGCTTTTAAAGCCAGCTGAGCTACCAACTGCTCCTCCCGCACATCTTTTCTCTTATCTTAATAAGTAATGAGGCTGCCACGGGCTGACAATGAAGTATTTTGAAAATAGTTCTAATGTATGGCTTTGAAAGGAGCGGCCGGGCATTGATGTATGGCACAAACAGGCTCGAAAACAAGTGAAATATTAATGGGCTGTTTCCCGGGAGTTAATGCGGGATTTACCTGATTGCTTGGGTGAGGGACGGGTGGGCGAGGGGGGGAGGAGGGGGGGGCTGGGAGGAAGGTGTGGAGGTAAGAGAGAGAGAGAGAGAGAGAGAGAGAGAATGAATGTGTGTGCGTGCGTGCGTGCGTGCGTGCGTGTGTGTGGACATGGCATTGAGTGGTCAGTTTTTGGGGCTGCACTGAGCACACTTATCTCACAGGTTTGCATGTTCTTCCTGTGCGTGCGTGGGCTTTCTGTTGGAACTCCGGCTTCACTCCGCAGTCCAGTTTAACTGGTGAGGTGAAACTGCGACGAGGTGGATTTCTGTCTGTGTGTGCACACTGTGGTGCACTGACTTGCCTTCACCAATAGTCAACGGAAGAAGTGGGACAGGATTATCAAAACAAAGCCATCAGCAATGCTAATTAATATCCATTGTTGAGATTGGACAGTCTTGAAGGCTTGCAAGTAGTAAAATTGAGATGAAAAAGACTAAACCTCCTCTCATGCGTAGTGAGTTTGATATTATCTGGGTGTGTAGTTTTTGCTGTCGAAATCAACCAACATCACAACAGATTATGTTACTGCTCTTATTTTTGAAAGCAGATCATCGAGGGTTTATCAACCGTTACAGCAGGTATTAACACAAAACATGTCTTTTCCTGCTGCTAATTAATCCCAGGAGAATTTGCCTGTGGATTTACACCCTGTCAAAGCAGCCTATCATATCTGGATACACCACAAGGGAGCAGCAGTGCTAAAGGAAGAGGGTTCAGCAGGTTGTTAAACTGTATCACACTCTGCCGGAGCTCAGCTGTGAATTCCTCCTGTTTGGAGATCATTTTTACTGTGATGAATACTAATCACACTGAATTTTCCAAAAGTAGGGGAGATTATCACTCAAATTTGTTTGAGGTTTTAAATAGATGCAGGTAATTCTGAAGTATTTTTGTGCAATTAAAAACCATGAAGTTTTGTTCTCATATTGTGGAGGAGCAGCCACAGTCCACACTTTGTCCACAGTTGGGACAATGTGTCAGAAGAGCAGGCGTACAGTAATAGTTTAAGTGCTCTCCCCAGGAGACGAGGCCTAAAACAACACTGACGTACAGAATTGAAAAGTTCCGCTGCAGAGCGGCGGTGGCATCCCCGAATGCTTGGAAATGCCATTCAAGCTCTGCAAAGGTCAATAGTTAGAATAACTTTTGTTAGAGGAAAAAGAAAACTTGGCAGTATTATCACAAATTGCTTCCAGACTCTTTCTTCCTCTCAGAGCAAGTTATTACCAAAATTGAGAGCAGACACCATCTCCGCAAAATCATACATTTTTCTTTGAAGCACACGGCATGAGAACCAGGCCCCGGTCCCCTTCAGTCTTCCTCTTCCTATTTCTTTAGCTTGTATTTAAATGTACGCTCAACTTGGGCATTTTATTGGATCATTGTTCGATGTAAAAATGACCAATATCTGAAATCGATGCCCTCGTCGTCCATCTGTGCATGTCCGTGGTTCCTGTGCGTGTTGCTGGGAGAAGTCGTGTCTCCAGGCGGACGAACGGGCGGAGTCCACGCCTCAGATTAGCGTCCCAGTAATTCATCAACGGCCTTCGTGACACTTCTTTGTCCTGTGTTAAGAATTAGCAGTGTTATGATGATTGCGTGCCATGACTCACACTTTCCATGTGGGTTCATGGTAATTTGCAGATTTTAATTTCCTGGAAAATGTTTCCACTGACATGCTAGTGTTGTAATAGTGACTAATATCTGAGATGACATCCTGCTTTATTCCCTTTTCCAAAAGTTCACAATAAATTTCGGGACTGTTAATACAGTTTGGTTCATAATCTAAATGGTTGAACTATTAAGAACTATGAATGAGATTCTTACCATGTTGACCCTTTATATCAAACTCCATCCCCCACACTGTTGGAAATAAAGGGATGCTTTTTTGGATTGGTGGATTAGACCGTCATCACGCAGCTGCTGATGAGTTTCCCCGTGATGCTTCACAGTGTTTGGTGCTTTGGGTATCAGCTCTCCAAACAGGCTCCATCACTCAGGCTTAACTCCTCAGTTTAGAGCCCAAAGTGCCTCCATGGCGCGATAGCTCTTTTACATTGTGATTGTTCTCTTTGTGACTGGAAGTGTAATGCAGGGTGTTAAGTGAGCCCCCCCACCCCAACATTCATGCCACCCTGTTCAGCTGGAGAGGGACACGTGGTGGCAGTGGTGGGGGATTTTCTCATCTTCTGTCAATCATTCACACATGCACACAAAGAGAGCCTTTACCTCACAGCCGGCTCCGGCGGGGCGTCGCAGCGCCAGCCCTTTTCACGCAGATGTATTTTCATTTTATCTTTGGAAGGAAAACCATCCTCAATTACAGTAGAGTTGTATTTCATTGGCCAAATTATGTCCCTGTGGTCACAATAATATCCTGTCTGCAGGTCACATTTGCCACACTCAGCCTCTCCTCCCATTTTCACTCCTCTGGAACAGAGTGCCACTGCTGGCTGAAATGAAAAGCAAATATTAATATTCGCTGGTGTTACTCTGGAATGTAAAATATGGGAGGCCCACGGAAGTGTGATACATTACCTATTTAATGGCACATTTAGTTTCTGTGGAAAGCTTTTATTAAAATTAAACATATCACGCAACATGTGCATCGCCGTACAAGTGATATCTTTAAATAATAACCGAAGAGACTGAACTTAAAACCTTTACACTGAAAATCTGTTTTTTAAAATATAAAATCAGATATATGAAAGTTTTTAAGATTAAGATAAAACTTGGTTGGCTCACATTTGGACTCCTCTTCTGCGAGGAGCAGCCAATCTTTTGTTGCACACGGACGCGATCATTCATCCCAGGTCCTTCCAATGAGTTTTCAGCAATGTTTTTGTTCTTTTAATGCAATTTTTTTCTCACCAAAGATGGACAACTTCGGTGAAATGGTCCAGAACATTTTGCTTAAAGCTACAATCCCCAACAGTGAAAAGCTGGTTAGTATTGAAGAGGCTTTATGAGAAGTGGGCCGAGCATGCTCTGTAATTTCAGTCCGATGGATGGCTTTCCCATCAGTGCTTTCACATTAGGAGGCCAATTACTGCATGGGGAGATGAAAGAGTCTTAGTAAATATGAAATAGGTGGTCCAGGGTGACATTAATAGAGTTAACCCAGGGACACGGTGGGATCAAAGGGGCCTCAACCATATTAACCAATCTGTCTGTGTCTGCACACAACAGCTGATCGAAGATAATGATGGTGAGTGTCATCAGAAGACACAGACCACCACCGTGTGTGTGTGTGTGTGTGTATGCGTGTCGACATGGCCTGCATCGAGTTATGGTAGACCGCATGTGTCACTGAAAGAGTAAGGAACTCATTTATTTTTTTTATCATTACATTTCTACCTTTCTCGCAGCGCCGCACTTGGTTATAGTTTGAGCTGGCAGCAAAATGCTTGACGTTGAGAGAAAGTTGGTCAGTTTGCTTCCAGCCATCTTCAGTATCATTCCAGGGTCACGAGGCACGTCCCAGTCAACAATGGGGCAACAGACGGGTTACACAACGAACAGGTCGTGGGTCCATCACAGGGAAACACAAGGATTTCATTTACCCCACCAACGTGCAACCCCTGGATCTGGAGACACACACCACTCTTCAGCCTCTCTGTTCATTTAAATAACATTTCATAAAAGATATAGTTATATTTTTCTTTATTTCTAATTTAGTTTCACTTATATTTTGCAGTTCCACGTGAAAACATCTGCAAGAGATCGTTGTTAAGCTGTCAATCATTCAAACAGCAGCTGGGAAGTGAAGTAGAATCAAAAATTGTTCTATCAAATGGAGATTGAGGGAACATGCAAACTCCACACAGGAAGGCCTTTTGGTCGGTCATCATGCAAACTGAGCTGCTGATTTAAAGATGATTGAAAAAGGAGCAAAGGAAGTCAGTCATGAATGAACAAATCTTTCATAAATGTGGAATCTTTCATGCCATAAAGTAACAGCTGCTGTCAAAACGCCACCGTCTTATTTATCTCTGAAAGTGAAATAATTACAAAAAAACCAACACTGTTATCATTATTAATTAAGTTCAATGAAATTATACTAATATTAAAACATTACAGATGCAGACAAAGTTTAAACAGCATTTACAATATGCAAATAAGGTGAGGAATATTGATATTACCTTGACAAGGGTAAATTTCTATCAACCTCTCTCTTGCTGTTTTTATTTCTTCGTTGCAGTTTGTTTGGTTCAGTTGCTTGGGTTTTTTCTTTTATTCTTTCAGAGAAGCTTGTCCAGTTTTTAACCATGCAAAGTTGTCACACACTTTGTAGTTACACACCGAGTCCAGAGTGAATGAGGAGAAAATGTCAAATGGACCAATGAGAAGCCTCACTTAGTGACTACAGCAGCATTATTCTCATGGAATAAGGCCATTATCTCTATTTTAGACTGTAATATTTCAGAGGGGAAAAACAACACACATTTCAATGGTTTAATTGAAATAAGGTTCAATGTGTCAGAAAAAAAAGGCTGAAAAGGACAAACTAAATGAATAAGCTAATTAAATACCTGACTGAAACTGTAAAGCAGGAAAAATGAAGAATAGAAATACATTTTGAATTATTCCTCATTTTGATGTGCGACTTTATTTGGCATGAATTCATTAAAATATTATTACATTTCATACTTCACTGACAAAAATATGGAATTTTAAGGTTGTTTGAAAAAATCATAATTTGCCTTTTCAGGATTGAAATTTAAAATATGTTATGCACATATAAGATGGAGCATACAAAATGTTGAATTAATTAAAAAAAAAACAGTTTTTGTCTTGCACTTAATAAATACGATGCTTCATAACTACTTCTGAGACACTTGGCCGCCCACCCTCAGCTGAGGTGAGGAGACGGCAGACATAAAGCAGTGGCCCTTTGTGAGGAACATGTTTGTTGCTCCTGTCAGCTCCTAAACTGGTAAATCTGTTAACACTCCAGTATTCAGTGCAGATGGAGGAGCTCTTCCGTTTTTGTGGCAGTGAGGGAGTTATATGGCGGGGCGGATGGTGTTTAATTAGATTCATTGTAGCGTAGGTTGTTTACCCTAACCCCTCCTCTCCGCCGCCCCGTGCTCCTGACAGCGCCGCTGAAATATGGCACTTTTGCTTGTTGGCTTTCTCTGGCTTTGCCATCCAGATTTAAAAGCATATTGGTGTTTATGCACAGAGAGCTATAATGATCCATCATACCATGTGGACGAGAGGGCTGAGTCCTCTGCTCCACATAAATAAGCAGCAATTTGGCCATCTGCTTGGATTCTTTCCGTCTCCCTGGAGACCCCCATCTGCCTTTACATTATCAATTACAGTTCAGCCATGGCTTGCCCCCACCCTGCCACACACACACACACACACACACACACACACACACACACACACACACACACACACACACACACACACACACACACACACACACACACACAAGGCCACTGCCATCAAACTGCTATCTAGAATCAAAAGTCATTGTTATCTGGTGCCTCGACTAGCTAATCAAGAGTCTCTGCTTTTATGTAACCTATTGTTGAATCAATCACGTATGACATGAATTTTCTTATTGGGATATTGCTTCATTCTGTGACGTTTTGACTTATTTTGTGGAAAAAAGCCCCAGTAAATATCTGTAAATGGTAGATTTTGTTATTTGGCAGGATTTTGAGGATGGAGCATGAAGCAATGAAATACAGCGGTCTCAATATTTTTATGTCTGATATGTTTTCTGTGATAAATTATAGTTGTCTGGGATTTACAAATCATGCATCAGCATCAGGAACTTATCTTTTTTTTTTTTTAGAACTGTTCTGCTCCTATTGGAATTTATTGTCCTTTTAGAGAATTTTTTAGTCACTGTTCCTAATATTAAACATTATATTTACTAGTTTATCATGTTACGTCATGAATACAGGAGGGGTCACTTCTGCCATTCTTATCATTTGAAGTGCTTTTCAGTTTATTGTACCATCTATTAAAGATACACAATTCTTTATAAAATCTAATCACATCCAGGTATGGTTTAGAGTTTATTTTGCTGTCCATTTTTTCCATAGAATTCCTGAAATTGGTCCCTGCATCCCCTGCTAATGAATTAATTTACAGCCGGGATGGACAGTCGTATAGTCTCTTCTAGATGCCTACTCCACCTGACCAAAAATGACCAAAATCTGAAATTTCAGTCTAACTAGAGTGGTGTCATTCAGATTAAAACTTGTATGATGAACTATAAATTTATGTTCATGCTGCTTAAGCTCAGCTTCACATAAAAGTATTTATTAAAAAAACTATTGTGAAGATAAGATATAATTTTCAACAGTTGATTTAATCAAATAAAGAAACAGTCATAGTTATTCAAAATATGATTTTCAAATTTGTTACTATGGATTGGTGAACTGTCCAGGATGAGTGAGCGGCTTTTTTTTTTTTACTTTCTCAATTTGTGAAACATTTTTCAGAGCCTCATTTACAGTGGTGGTACAGTACTACAGTTTGAGAATCACTGATCAATATCATTGGTGACTCTGGTCCTGGAGAACTGCTGTACGCCATGTTTTAGATTCCTCCCCGCTACATTCATCCATGATCCATCTTCTATACTTTTTATTCAATTCAGTGTCACTGGATCTAACCCCAGCTAACAATGAGCTCCTTGCTATGAAACAGTGAACACTACTCCTCCTCCACAGCACTGTTCCTGCTTCACAACAATTAATCTAATGATACTGTCATCAACAGGCTTTACAGAAATCTCAATTAAAAGCCCCTGACTTCAATCAAGTGTGTTACTTGGAGGGAAAGACAAAAAAAAAACAAAAAAGAAAAAAGAAAATAAATAAAAGAAAGAAAAAACAAGCAGGGCCTTCCTATCTGATCTTATTTTCAAACAGTAGTTTAATGAAGGCCCATCTGCAAAATAACGACATAAATGACAGGTTGTACAAAAACCTAAATGAAAGTGTTTACACTGAGATGCCGAGGAAAAAAAGGCTTTTACTTTGAAAACGGTTATTTTATTTTGAAATTAATCGCGAAGGACTTCCTTACTTTTATCACATTTTCCAGCGTGTTCTACGGACAGGTAAATGTCTTTAATGGAGTTTCTTTCACTTCTTTTGTAAAACTAAGAATACAGTCTGAGGCTCCCCTGCTGAATCAGTATCGACCAGTCTGAACTTTCTTTGACGCAGGTGAGTCAGTTTCAGAAATTACGACAAACATTTTCTTGTTTAGTTTGAGGCTGGGCGTGTGCACGTGAGCGTGTTCGTCATTAAAATATCCCGAGACTGTTGTGAGGACTCACAGGTAATTTTCTCATAAATGAATCCATACTAGGAGCTTACATTTTCATTTCAATTCACTCAGCAGGGATTGTGTTTCATATTTCTTCACACACACTGAAGAAAGTTTCTCATTTGGCTCAATAAAAATAATAAATTTGTGTCTTTATCTTATGTCTTCAGCAGCTCTATTTATTCTTAATATTCCTCCGCAGTTATACTGTAACCTTTGACAATCTTTGTGAAAACAGTAGTGCTGTCAGTTTTAATCGCATTGATCGAAATTTAATCGCATTGATCGCAATTAATTGTGATTAATTCATGGAGAACTGTCAACAATTAACTTTTTTAAAGTTTAGATTAATTGCAATGAAGAATCTAATCCTCATAAATCAGTCCCAATGTCAGGAAAAAACACTATTATCCTCTAGTTCTTTTCTTTGACCTCAATGGATTAATCGTGATTAAAATTGACAGCACTAGGAAACAGTAAAAAAAAAAAAAACGCACATCCTGAATGTGGAAACAGTCTGTCAATCTTCTTAAAACGTTTTTAAGAAGATAATCTGTACAAAGAAATACAAGTATGAATAAAGAGGCTATTAATAAATTTAATATTTTATAAATTACCTTTTTCCCTCCTTGGGTCTTGTGTTATGCACAAAATTAACAATATATCTCACCTGGTAATGTAATATAATACGCCTGTGTGCTCAGTACTGCCCCCTACAGTGAGGCTGAAGGACTCACTTCCTGCTTTTTTCCTGTTTGATCTTAGCTCTGATCAGTAAAATTGTCATACCAGCAGGCATTAGAAACTAGGGCTGTCACTTTAGTGCATTAATTAGATTAATGAATTACACCTGAAATTAGTGCACTAAAAAAATTAATCTAAGATTAATTATAGCACACTTGAGTGGCAATTCAATGTGAATGGAACTGTTGTCTTATTTAGAGGTATGTTATACTGTAGTATTCATTTTGAATTGCTGTATTAAGTTAGCTTTAGTATTCATTTTGAATTAGTTTGCTTCAGTGGCTATTTGAGACTCAGCCTTATTTTATTTCAGAATTTTTTTTGTTTTATCAATATTTGTACTGCATTTTTTTAATAGTGCACCAGGCCGAATAGGTTTGCTGGGATGTACTTAAACTTATTCTTCTTTTGAATTTCTTTAATGAAACACACTGAAAGTGTTATTTAAGTTGCCTGATTGGGCTTAGAATTTATTTTGGACAAGACGTCCTGACTTGGCTTTCATTCATCATCAACAAAAATGTGGATTTCAAATCATCTCTTCTCGGTGTTTTCATTTGATGAGTCATGGACTATAATCCTGTAACGTCCCTGAATTTGAATTCTTCACTTGGGGACCTAAAGCAGATATGAGATTAAAATGTGATTAATTAGATTAATTAATTACAAATCCTGTAATTAATTAGATTAATTTTTTTGATCGCATGACGGCACTATTAGAAACATTAATTTTCTCATGGAAAGAGAATAAAGTATCTCCAAACATTTAAATTGGTGAGAATGTCAGCTATTTAATGATCAACTCAGACTCAACCCACTTTGTATGACATAGTGCATTCTGTGTTGAAACAACATGCAATACACATGAAAATAAACAAATATCTGTCACGGGGAGCAGCCTCCCTTGCCTCGGTTAATGAACCCATCTCTCCCCACAGAGTGCCGACTCAGCAGTCTGCGGCGCGCCTCCCGGTTCCGCTCTGCTCTGATTGAAAGACAGTGTCGACTCCTCTCAGATACATATCTGACGGGATCATTCTCCCCTCCGCTTTCAGCCCAGCTGATCAGACGATGTTTCTGGTTGTGAGGAGGCTCCAGATCCAGCGGCACCTCTTGTTCTGCGGTTTCCAGGAAAAAGCGCTGCCGCTCTCCGGGGGGACAGGTATGTGTGGGAAGAGGGCCCTTGTCGAGCGCACGGCGCCTCATTAATATGGAGACAGGTGCTCTTTTGATGAGTTCATAAGCAGTTCACCAGCAGCCTGGAAGTAGTGCACTTTACAAGGCTGTTCAAAGATCTTTGACATCTGAGGAGAGCCAGTGAAGCCAATAATCCTACTTTCAGAATGTGAGTCTTTCCTCTGAGATCAATCCCAGATCGAAACATCAAATAGAACTGCTGCTTTTCTTTTTTTTCTCCTCTCTCTCTCTCTCTGTTTTTCACCCCCCCCCCCCTTCCGCCTCGAACAAAAATCACTTACTAGATGGTATTAGACAAGCTAGCAAAAGTGTCATTACCGCTGGGATAGATGGGACGGATAGATTTCCGTCAAATCGTGGAATATTTTCCGCCATTTTAAGCCTAAAGTTAGGAGCGCAGAATTATTGATAAGACTGCGCTCTGGGTCCAGCGACGTGCCCAAAGGGCCCAGAGGGAAGCAATCCACAGAAGTGGGCTTTCATGTTCATCTATGTACAAGAACAAAGCGAGGATTAAGTCTGGGCTTTTGATCCACAAAGCGGGAGGAGTATTTTTTATTTTTTTTCCCCCCCCGCTCACCCCTGGGGACGGCCCTGCGCTCGGCTGGAGCGTTTTCAGGAGTGCCACAGCACTGTCGCCTCTGGCATGTCTGAAGATCCCCCACACTGTCAGCAGCAGAGTGTGGGAAAACTTCTGCCACTAATGGGCGTCGCAGCCGTTCCTTACACACAATAGACGGTTGTTGACTTTCGACTTTCTTTTGTCATGTGTTTGGAAAATGATACAGCGAGGTGTTCTTTATTAATCTGTGGGAGGGGGGGCCAGCAAGTGCCCAGAAATGATCATAAAAGAAGTGTTCCTTCAGTGCTTAGACCACTGAGTGGAATTAACTTGGTATATTTGCTTTGTCATCTTGGTTTTGCTGACCAAGTTAATTCGTTGTCTTGGTAAAGACGTTAATTAAGTTGCGTATGTCCCCTTGGTTACATTGATCTCGTCAACAGTTGACCTTTCGGTGCGGTTTGTCCGCTGTTCCGACAGAATCCAAAGCAGCTTCGGTGCTCAACGCAGGAATTAAGCATCCTTAATCACACAGTTCAATGTTGATTGAAGTTATTCACAGTGAAATATGAAATTGAGAAGATAATTTTGGACTGTTTGATCGAGGTATAATTCTGTGGCTTCACTAATTATTTCTGAAATTTCGCTTTGCATAGGTAAAGTTCCTAAAGTCAAAGATGTGCAGTTGTGTTGTTGAGCAGAGTTTGCTTATGGAGAAGTAATACCCGTTTCTCCCACAGCAACTACAATTTCAAATCCTTCGATGTAGTCGGTTTTTCCATTTTAGTATTAATCAAAACAGTTTTTCCGTCCTTCACTGCAGGTGGAGCTGGCTGAAGCCTTTTTGTAGTCATTCTGTTGTTGATTGCTTTTGAGTGTCTCTGCAGCAACTTCACATCATTCCAGTGTTTCAGAATCTGGCCCATCAAACCACCAAGCAAATTATAAGAATTTCAAAGAATTTTTTTTTAAATTTCCTCAGACTAACAGACACATCACTATGTTTTGGACCAGAAGGCATTAAAATCGGCTTCATTTTGTGAATGTAGTAATTTTTGGTCGTAATTGTTTGGTTTTATAAAATTTGGATCTGAAGGTTATTGTGGCACTATTTCACTGGTCCTTGCTTATATTTTTTATATATATTTCATTATTTTCCAGTGGCGATCATGTTTGAAATCCTCTACAAACTGTAGATCTCTGCCCACATGGTCTTAAATTCAACCATATTTGAACTCTAACCTACATGCTTGTTTGTCTTTTTCCTTCAGTAGCATAGGTTGCCTCGCCCAATCAGACAACAAAACTCCTTCTTCATGCGCTGCCTGGAGATCAGGTTAATTATTTCTACCCTTCCTTTTAATTCTAACGGATGCTTTATTTTGACAGAGGGCTGGTCAATCTGTTTGTATTGATGCTGTCATTTCTGGAGGCTAGAAAAGCTCCAAGTCAGATAGCAGATATGTTGGGCATCATGTTTCATCCGTCTCTGAGGTTTATAAGTAGATTACCTTTTGTAATTCGTTTTGTTACACCAGTCAATAAGCGTCCAATGCAAATGTGGTTCATTTGTATTTGAATTGATGTCCTGTCCCCATTAACTTATGCCTCTAATGCATTCTGGTACATTAGTAAATAGACCTGCCGGATTAATCATTAGTTCATTGGGATCATTTGCTTTCCTCGTGCTTAATCGAATCTCTGACATTGGTAATAAGGGCAGACTTCACCTGCCTCTCTCTGGACACTCAAAAACAAGGAAGAGTAATTTCAGGGGAATGTTGTAATTTTTCAGTTTGTTTGTTTCGCTCGTGCTCTATGTATTTATATCACTCAGGAGCCCACAGGTGAGATAACGAGGAGCACGAAAACAGATCAGTCATTGCGATGCTGCATGCGGGCGAGAAAAGTTGGCTGCTTTAATTGACAATTCTTACCTTTGTCACTTTTTTCCACGCGCCCTCACTCGCTGTTATCTCCCTTTCCTCACGCTGACCCCGATAATTAATGGCTTTTATGTCTCGAGAATAAAACCTCTAAATAGGCTCTTTGCGCATTATTTATTTAGTTCTAATTAATTGAAGTATACCTGGACTGAATTGAATGAGGCTAAGGTCTGTGCGTCCTGCGGAGAGGCTGCCTGACCGCGCTCTGCCCGCCTTTTTTACAACCTGACAGGTTTAAACAAGGAACTCATTAACCGATAAAAGTGCACGTCCTGATTATTTTTTATGGCTCTGCTGGTTTTCACCTCTTCTTGTCATTTGGCTCTTTAGCTCCACCTAAAAGGCATCGGGCGTGCTTACATAACGATTTTGAAGCTACGTGCCTGCGTTGAGAGACGGCGCCTCACCGGGTTTGAGGTTTTGAGGCTTTGCGGCGTTGCGACCCGTCGTCGGCTCTCCGTGCACCGCCCCCAGAGATGATCCATGGGGTCACTCCGTACAGCGTTGTGAAATAGCGCCGGCAATATATGCCCCGGCTTGTACCGGGAACGACCTGGGTGAGTTGTTATGAATACACTTAGAGTAAAACAAGTGGAGATTCTATTCTGTGAGGAGTCTTCAGATGTGTATGCTGCGATTCATTTTTCACTCCAGGCGTCTTGTATGAAACGCGCTCATGCTCGGAGGCCATTTTTAGTCCTGAGATGTGCCTTGAATAAGTAGGACAGAGAAGCATTCTGTGTGAGGGACATGACCTGGAATACCAATCCCACAACAATCCGGGGCCATCGGGTGCTCGCCGGCTCCCGAGTGTGAGATTCTACATCTGGATTAATGTGAAGTGCTCAGCTCCTGTAAAGAAAGTTTTAGTGGGAGGAGACACTCAGCTCAGCTCTATATTCCTGTTTTAAGTGTGCTTAAGCAGATTTCATGCTGTCCTTGGCGTCAGTCATCATATATAAGGAGACGTGTGGATTTATAGCAGCAGTGTCTTGTCTTGTATCCCTTCCAGACAAAGGAAGCCATTGTAAAAGTGCCTTTAACCCACAAAACGCCCAATCAGCACTACTCCTGCGTTCCTTTTGTTTTCCAACCAACCCCAAAATACATCCATCTCCCTAATGGATTTCTCCTTTTTTTGGGCAGCTAACATGTTTCAGAATATAGTCCGGAGGAGGGGTGGGGATCATAGATGGAGTCGGGCCACACAGACCTTTAAAAAGCCAGATTAATAACCCGGCGCAGATGATCTCATAGTTAAGTGTTTTGTGTTGTATTTACACATCCACCCAGGCTGTCAGGCTTCTACTCGTCTCTGAGAAATGGAACCGACACATCCTGACTCTAATGCATCTCTGGAAATATTTGAAATGAATAAAGCCCATGCTTCCTGGCCTGAGAGAGAGAAAGAGAGACATTCCAAACACTCCATTTGACATTGACACAGCGGCGCCTCTGCTCAATGCAAATACTGTTATCCCACCCACACCCTGCACCCCCGCCCACCTTCCTCCGTTTGATGGAGGAGTCACAGAGGAGAAAATCTCCTGCACTCAATGCAAAGTAATGAGACATATTAATGACATTAGACACTTAATTCAATGCATGTATAATTCATAATAATTGATTGCCCGGGTTTGAAGGAGCGTCTTTTTTTTTGAGAAAAATGATCCTATTAAGGCAGGTTTAATCCAAATCTAAGCTGTCAAAACACTCGGCTCTTATTGCATCTCACACTGTTAATTGTCATAAGCGTTTCAGATTGATTAACTACGTGTTGGACTGAGATAGAGCTTCACACATGATTTTCACTGATGAGGAAAAAGCGGGACCTGAAGCTTTTTTTTTTTCTTTTTGCATAGCTCAAGGGCTTTGTGAGCAAAATTAATTATTTGAAGAAATATTTTCATACTATGAATTCTATGTGAATCATTAAGTCAATCAGCAATACTTCACTCATTAATAAAGCAGCAATAGAAGAACACGAAGCAGCTGGTATTTATATACTCTAGTACAGTTTAGTGTGTCAGGAAGTCTCTGTAACTAACAAAATATCTCCAATTTTGACCAAAGATATCACAGTTATCAACATATTTGTGATAATTATCATTTCTGCTGTTGAAGATTTTCAACATGTATGCGTGCAGAACTTCTGTCTGTCACAGAAGCGTCCCCAATCTCTGTGTGTTGTTGTGTCTGCCACTCTCAAGACATTTATTAAAAAGAAGAAAAAAAAATTAGTTTTTTCTTTGAAATTTTTAAAATTAGCGTGGCAGTTTGGCGGTCTGGATTGAAGCCTCTTGCAGGATGGCTTTAGCCCATGAGCCTTATGTTTACAGCAGTAATTCAAGAATTTTCACCATAGTTTACAATATAACAAATTAGCATTTACATTTGCATTCGAGGAACTCATGAAAGTAAAAATCAGATCAGCAAGTCTCATATAATTTTGACCTCTGAGAAAAGAAATTGATGGTGTCCTGTCTTAACTTCAGAATTATTATTATTTTTTTAAGGTATACTGCTGCTCTATTGCATATGAAAACCAGATTCCCCTGTCCGTGTTCTCATTCTGCCGGTATCTGGTCGGTGAGCCATGGGAGAGTTTGTTCACCTAAAGCTCCTCTCCAGCAGGCATTAATCTCGCAGATCCACGCCACTTTTATGTTATTTGATAATCAATTTATCATCAAAGCCCAAACTGCATGGGAACCGGAAATGGGTGTTGAGTTCACAAAGGAGCAGAGGGATGAGAAAATTGACAGCACGATGCCGTGTGACCTGTGAGCGTCTTATACAATTCAGCCTGTTAGAGCTCAGAGGAGTGCAGCATGTGACCCCCGCTTCAGTTCCTGTGTTTAAATGGAGTCGCTGTCCAGTTTTTTCCCACCACTGTAAAACTCACATGTCAAGTATGTTTTTGTTACTGTATGAATCATGTCTGTCTACTGTCCATGTGAGACAACAGAGCCTGAGGTTTATTTATTTATTTATTTATTTTTTGTGAGTTGGGTCGTTCAAGATTGAATCGGCTGTTTACGAGCGTTTTCTTTGTCTTTATATGAAACTTGATACCGCTAATGAGGTTGCGTGGGCAAGAACTATCTGCAGGAATCCATGGCAATAACCTGCTATTACAATCAGAAGAGCATTTGCTTTGATTTCCTTTTAGTTTTAAGGTTTGTTCCTCGAGTCATTTACGTGAGCGTTTGATATGTAAGTGCTGTCATTTGCGGCTCGCCCGTTTCAGCGCAGAGGTTTTACAGAACAGCTCGATAGTAAGTGTAAAAATGAGTTCTTTGTGTTGGAGGTGAGTTTTTCTTAGTGGTTCCAGTTAAAATTGAGTGTATATGTTGTTGAACTTGACCTGCAAAGACACATTTTTAAAAATATGAACACAGACTTGAATAGACTGAAACAACAAGCTATCAGAAGGCATTGGCGTGGGAAGAGCTGAGGTTCAAAAGCGGGGGAACAAAGGTGGGTGAGTGGGCGGATTGTTGAGCGTTTGTAAAGATCTGACCTCTGATTCATTTTTCTTCAGCGACAACAAGAGTCAAGGAAGGTTTCATCTGACTTCATGCATAGGTGACAGAAAATGGATTTCTTAATCAGCCGTGTTTGAGCGAAGGTGCCCGGAGTGCTCAACCTCAATCAGACCGTATTGTTAAGAAATCACCGGTTAGATCCCGACCTTTGACCTCTGCTTTATGAACATATGCGGCAATCGGCAGAAATTATAGGGCTCGTCTTCAATTCATAGCAATGAAAGGTAATAGCTGCTCATCTGTGGACATAAATGCAATCATACGATCAACCTACGCCAACACGACTCCGTGTTTTGCTGTAAACAGTGTGTTATTTCAGTCCCCAGCCGTTTGCATGGGCAATCTTGTGTATGAATACACAACGCGTGGTGCACTACACCGCTGTGAATATATGAGCTCATGCAAGTCAAATGAATTTATCGTTCTCTCACGATAAAGATTTCACGGCAAAGCATTTCCGTCACGAAATCTATGCAGGTGACAGTGATGCTCGCGGCTCAGAAGACCGTTAAGGGCCGCCGAGCTGCACCGTGGCATAGCATTCTAACCAAGCAGGAGATTTTGATAAATAAGAATTGAATTTAGTTCCAGCTGTGACATGTTGATTGATCAAAAAGCTCATGGCTAAGGTCTCCCTCCTCTCCCGTCTTATTTATCCTTTGTCAAATGGTTTCAAAATCAATACTAGCCTTGTACACAACCTTTTCTGCTGCGGGCGGTCGAGGAGGAGGGGGGAGCGGCCAGAGAGAGGGAGAAAGAAAAACACCTGCTCTCTTGGTGATTGTTACTAATTTTTCCTGTCAAACATTTGAACACAGAATAATTATTTTCAGTGTGGTTTCAGGGCACAACAGATTATTGTACAATCCATTTAGATAACTTCTGAGAGAGGCTGGAAAATGAAATTGCCTCCAACCACACAAGTGGAGCCGGGAAGGTGATCTATCAGGCACTGCAGCGAATAACTCAACTTAAAGACGCTACGGTCTCGGCTGAGCTGGATTCCTCATGTTAGAGCTCAGAGACAAAGTCCCTTGTCACGGTTACAGATGAGACTTGTGTGGCGCTCACATGGGACGATTCAGGTTTGTCACTTACCCTGATGTTTCTCCAGACCTTTAGCCTTGAGTCAACCTGATATCTGGATTCATATTATCAAAATATTCAATAAAAAAGTGGTGTTTCTATGTGGTCATAACACACATTTTTAATTGGATTGAGGGACTTGAGGACGTCATGCGACATGTCGCAGTCATCCGATCACTCACAAACCTTTGTGCTCTCCACAAGGCCATGCTCACTGTGAAGTATATTAACTTACAAGGCAGGAGATGAGAGATGATACATGTGAATCTCGTCTGGTTGTGTGTAAGTGAGTCAGTGTGTGACGCTGGCAGGACGAGGCCCGGGTCTTGTTTTATGTTCCCCTTGGTTTGTTTGCTTTACTGTCATCCGTTCGGCTCCGATGTAGAAACAAAGACGAGAACCTCTCTTGAGTAAGTGTCCCCCTTCCAGGCACGATAAGTAACTGACCCCAGTGTTTATAAAGAGAAATGGACATTTATGAGCTTTTTACGAGACACTTGAATCAAGTGGAATGACTTGTCTCAAATTTTAATGAGTTTATTGAAATTAAAGTTGAGACCACTCCATGATATTACCATTAACCTGTCTATGACTGGCTCTTCAGCTGTAACCCAAGCACAGATTGTACATTTTCCCATTCACTCCCCCCCTCGGGCTACGGCTGGAGAGAACTCAGGGAGTGTTTATCTGCCGGGGGTGACTCTGCCCTGCAGCCAGCCCCTGCATCCAGGCAGGAGACACATCATAACATTGTCTGTCAAATGATTTGTGGCACACTTGGCGTATAAAGGCTTTTAAAGGCATTTCTCAATTCATTTTTGGAGCTAATGGAAACTCGGACAGCTCCGACCTCCTTAAACAATGGGTTAAAGAAACGCAGCAGACGTACTTTGTGGAAGAGTTTGTTCAGGTGTTGGGTGAATCAGGGGAACAGATGTAAATTGTGGGTTCACAGTTGGAGTCTCTGTGTGGCACATACGTCGGGATGAGCTCTTGCTCTAGAAATTTAAAATTGGAGGGGGAAGGGACCTAAACCTGGTTATTTAGACAGCTGGGGACATTTTATTTTCTCTGAAATGTCAATCGTGTGTGACCATTAGTGAGGAAGCTCCAGGAAGTGGCTCTCTGTACGCTGCACAATTAGCCGGATTGGAGGGCAGACCAAGCCAAACCTTGTAATGCCTCGGTCAGCTCACGTAATTATTATTGTTTTAGAAATCCATTACAGTCCAGATGATGGAGCCGGAGAGTTTGTTTGAGAAAGAGAGCATTTTGGTTGGGGTTTATGCAGCTGCTCTCTCATACTGGTAAAGGGCTGGAGGTGTTTGGTTCTGGCAGATTTAGTATTTTTTATTACTTTACTTTTCATTTGCAGATAGTTGATGGAGTAGAGTGAGAAATTATTGCTGTTTAGAAATTTGAATTTCACTCACACTGCTCAGTCAGTTTATGAGCTGTCAACACAAGAATAACTTCAACTTTACAGTATTCATGTTTTGCATCAAGCAAGTTGAATCTTGACATCTGAAACACCCATTTTACACATTTAAAACTTCAGACACGTGGTGAGAGAACCGTATTTAACACATGTTGGTTTAGTCATGTGATACTGAGACGTGGCAGAAGTGCAAGAAATACGACTTGTGGGGAGCTTACACAACAACACTGAAACCAGAGCCACTTCAGAGCATAGCCTTACTTGGATATACTCCATGCACAATAGTTATTCATGTAAATTTCTCAGACGAGACTTGGTAAATTTGTAGTTCACACCTTCAGCTACGAGGCCATAAATCCCAGTGGTGCTGATACTTTCCTGCTCTGAAGTTGTAAAAATTAAATTGGCAGAAGTGAAACGAAAGCATATTAAAACACCTTGGAGAGTCTCAATCAAATCTGTGAAAGTGCATCATGCTTTTATTTAGGAGCAATGAAAGTAGGAACAGTTGTCCAAAGTTGTACGTTTTTCAAACAGCAAATCTTCAGAGTTGTAGTCACTCTGCAGATATCACACACCGATCGGCCCAAACCATGACCACTGACAGATGACTTGGTAACACTGATCAATATATGACTCTGATCAATATATCACAACACCTTTTAGTGGCTAGAAGATGTTAAGGATTTTAGGAGATTTGACAATGACCAGACTGTGATTGCTGGACAAACTGGTCAGAGCCACTTCCAGTTTTGTTGCTTTCACAATAGTTTTTTGGACGGTGTTCTTCTGTCATTTGTATCGCTACAAGCTTAAAGGGTCTTGAACTTAATTGAATGGTTGCATTCAGCAAATGAATAATTTAAGTGTGCACAGGTTTTCATTCACAATCAGCCATAGGCAAGAACTCAGCTATAAGCCAACTGTCGCCTGATCAGTTTATGCATTATTAGCAGCTAATTTTAGATTTCAGCTAAATGACTTGTTCAATTTTTGTGTTGTGTCCACATGACAGAATTGGCTTAAGAGGTTTGAGAAGCAAATGAACCAGAAAGTTAAAATATGGATTGTACTGGTCTGCATTGTTTTATTCCCTGATGTTGTGAGAATTTGTATGCATTACAAAAAGGAGATCGTTCAACATAAATGTGTAAGTGGGGTGTAGATGAACAATAGAAATATGCAGTTCAAACACTTTTTTTTTTTACTGAAAAAATGACTTGTACTGTCCAGACTGCTGTAGGTATATTTATATATATTTTTAAAATTAACTTACTGATATGGAATCAGAAATTCATCTTTTCCTGACGACCCCATAGATCACCAACAAAAGATCATTATGCATTTTGCTTGTGCCAAGAGATGTGTTCTCGACAATTTCTTTATGATACCGTGTTTGTATAGTGTTTCTCCTATAAGTCTGGATTTTTCTCATTTCACGGTGCAAAAACTGAAACATTTTGGGGGCATTTAAATAATTTCCCTGACCTGGTAGGTGTTTCCTTTTATATTGTTCCATCAAGTCTGGCGTTACTGTCTTAGAAATCACGAGTGTGAAATATTAGTGTCTTAATTCGTGGTTGTCAGCTGTATATTTGCAGACAAAACAAGATAAACTTGTGGCTGAGCTGCAGCAGTTTTCACTACGATACTTATTCTAAGAAAGAAATTCTTTGTTCAATTAGTGGAGTTGATTATTCATTTGAAAGCCATTGATTATAGGGGATGTGCTGTCAGCATCCTCATTATTCCCTTTGGAGGATAAGAGTGCTTTGTCAAGATGCGCGATGAGCCGATGATGTGTACCTCTTAGCGGTATGACGTCTCCATCCATCATGGAAATTTTGGATCTCTCAATCTCCGGGCCCTCTGCTCTCAATCATAGCTCTCTCAGCTGCTGACAGGCAGCCACTGTAACATGCAGGAGGAGGCGCAGATGAGCTCTCCATTAATGAAAAAATAACATTTCACACAATACAAATGGGTGCGAAGAAGTGAGAGCACTTCAGAAATGCCCAGATAATTAGACTGTCCAGCAGCAGATTGATGGATGCACTATAATTACCTTTGTGTTATTATTTCAGGGCCAGACAAAAAGGGGAAAGCCGGTTTCTCTGCTTTGAGTTGCTCTGATTCATTAATCTCATTAATGTGTGGAATTAATATCATTTTATCAGACATTCCAGAGCTGCTGCTGGTGTGTGTGCTTCGAGCCATGATTCAGAACTGTCAGCAAGAGGGGAGGCATCAATCTAACTCAGCACAGCGCTAGCTCATCTGCCTTCAAGTCACAGGATGGGTGAAAAGTGTACACAGCAAACACGAAGCTGTTTCCCTTCAGTCCTCCTTTGTTCGGTGTCAGAGCTCTGCTCAAGTGTCATCGTCTGTTCTTTCTGGTCATAATGGTGACTCTGGACTATGTTGGTTCCTTTTAAAAAATGAAATAAAATTATTGTGAATTTATCTGACAGTTGGGACTGAAACACGATGAGAAAAAAAAAATCTAAATTTCTATTTAGCTTTACTACAGTATCAACATTACAACCAACAACTGCACCATTACCACCAACACTGCCACCATGAACAGTGTAATCAATAACACTGCCAACAAGTCAACCATCACCCAACTGACTACCAGACAACGCCTTCACAACCACTAACACAACCAACAACCTCGGTGTCATCGAGACCAGCAACACCACCGAACATGTACAACACCGCCACCAACGACCTTTCCAACAATCCAACCGTCACCGAAACAACGACCACCGCAACACCACTGCCTAACCGCCACCGCCACCAACACCACTTTCACAAGCAACAACCTTGGCGTCGACAACACCGTCGAAAGTTCGGGTGCCACCGCAGCAAACACTAGTTTTAACAACACAACCAGCATTAAAACTGTTACCCTGAATATCGTCTAAAAGAAAGCAAACACCACCGAAATCATAGATCCAAACAATCGCAAGTGAAATGTTACTTGACAGTAAGGATGTCCGGATGTCCCGATTACACTTTTTGGCCCCCAATATTGTTATTCGATATCGTCCGTTGTTCTTGGTAAATGGACTTCACTTTTATAGCACTGTACCACTTCATGAGCAGAGCCCAAAGCGATTCACACTTCACCCAGTGGAGGCGTCTGGCATGCAAGGCGCTCAATCCATCCGCTGGTTGCAGTTTGGGGTTCGGTGTCTTGCTCAAGGACATCCCGACTTGTGGATAGGGGGAGGAAGGGAATTGAACCAACAACCCTACAATATTGAGTCAATCACTCTTCCAACCAAGTCACCCACGTTAATATCTGCAATACTGCTATATTGCGAATATAGAATCACGTATTCTGCCGATATTTTCTGTTGTTTAGATTTATTGACGTTCTGCTGTGCTGCTTTGGGAGATGGGAATGGCTGCCATGAGCTCTTTTTGCTTGATTTTTTGACGTACTGAATCAACGTAGGCTACTCAAAAAGCCTGTAATGACAGCTGGTTAATCCTTACATCCTCCTCAAAAAAACGTCACCTCCCATGAGTTTACTGCTTGATTTTACTGTTTCATGATTTGAGTCGAAAGCTCCTCTTGAGTAGAAGTTATATTTCAGAAAACCCGGAGGTCTGCAGGCATTATGTTGACGTTTTACTTGTAATAATATATTTGACCTATTTGAGTGACTTTGGTGGTTTTTCTTGAGCCTGACAAAGTGTTTTTCAAACACTCTCATTGTCTTCGTACTTTAAAACTGACCACATGAACAAATCTGACTTGATTGCCATGCTCTACAAAGTTTTTAGGCAATTGCTTCAATTTATTCAAACATCCTGAAAAATCCATAAAAACAGGATTTATTTTCTTTTTTTAAAAAATCTTTGAGGTTTACGTCCACATCATAGGTATTGCAGAGCTGTGGAGAGCTGAAGTCCCTCCTGCTCCAGCCTGCAGGCCTCCTCTGTTGTAGCGGTGTGATGGAATGACGGTTCTCTCCGTAGACCCTCGCAACATCATAGCCTATCACCCTGCAGGTGGTTCAGTTTGTCGATGGGAGGAAATGGGATCTTTACACCCAATTTGAGGTGAAGTGACTCAGAGTTTACATGTAGGATATCCCGTGACCCTGGCGTAATGACTTCCAGACTGCAGGTGGTCTTGCTCTTGTGTGGCAGTGATAGGACTCCATAAACAGACTTAATCACATTCCTCCAGTTCTCTCTCTCTCACTCTCTCTGTTCTTGCTTTTTTTTTGGTTTCTCTCCCAATCTTCCTTCTTTTCAGTAGCATGGACCACACCTCCCCATTTGCTGCATCCTTACTGTCCTCTTCCATATGATTGTTTACATGGTCTATACATCTGTCTTTAGCATACACACAGAACGATGCATTGAGCACGTCTCTATTCACTCGATGCAAAAAGAAATCCATAACAAAAATTTAACAATTTATATCGGTTGCTACCACAGTTTCTCTGTAAATGCATGCAAATCTGACCAGCTCTCTCCCCAGTGGGCACTACATGTTAGATAAAGATCTGAACATGTGAAGTGCCTGCACACTACTGTAAGTACTGCTGTAACTGTACCCCGTCATATGTGTGCCATGTGAAGAAAGCCGAGCTGCCGGGGGGGTTGTGGTAATCTCGACCCAGTCTCACAGAGGGAAATCATGGTTAGCAGGGTGAGCCGTCACACAAAACAGCTGTTCACGCATCCTTTCTCTTTTTAATGGCACTTCCGTGGCATCCCATAGGTTGTCTGGGATTGGAATACAACCACCACCCCTTTTCAAGTACAAACGTGGTTTGTGTTTAATTGTTTTCAGATTTTTTTTTTTTTTTTTTTTAAACTCACTCTCCTTCCCCCTCATCCATTGAGCCCTTTTCCAGGCTTTAATAACGGAGTGGTTTTGGCGGGCTGAAGCAGCGTCAAAACTCCATGAGCACAAGTGGTTCTTCCAGGCCTGTGCTGGTTCCAGCAGGCAGCATGTGGCCCAAATGGAAGTAACTTATGGAACAAAAGCAATACTCATTAAGATGGACTGATATGTGGGCTCTCAAAAAACTGAAGTCTGCCACATTTTTGTCTTTCTGATTTCAAGCAGACATCCAGTCTTGTATATTCATTAAATCAAATCCATTTCAGTTTGCTTTTTCAATAAACTGAGACCATTTGCAGTTACTTTAAATGGAAAGTTTTGCGGTTATAAAACACTCTAATTTCTCCACACATAACCTTTGCAATTATTTTAACTAGTACAAGTACTAGTACAATTATTATAAAGTAATACTTCATACGTATGTGTGGCTATACTCATTTCTTTCAAAGTATCCATA
Source organism: Salarias fasciatus (assembly GCF_902148845.1). Lineage (NCBI taxonomy): Eukaryota > Metazoa > Chordata > Actinopteri > Blenniiformes > Blenniidae > Salarias > Salarias fasciatus. The sequence goes on along the minus strand of NC_043745.1, from coordinate 11,852,407 downwards.
AAGCTAATGCTGAGGTTTTATTTTCAGTCACTTGCATGCTCTGAGTTTGATTGACCAAATCATGTTTTATCACATCATATTGGTGTGTGTGAGAAGCTATGAGTGACGTTGGCACTACCAGATAACTCTGTGACCCACACCCCCTCCTTCGTCCAAAGAGAACATCTCTCCTGCCCGAAATGAGGGAGCCTTGAGACCGTCTGTGTTTGAGCGTCAGTCAGGACCTGGGACAATGTGTGACCGAGGCCCCCCACGAACCCTTCCATGCAGTCTATGACTGCATAAAAGTGAACCGTAACTACCATTCTCCGGCAATCTCCAGTTGGCACGACTCTCTCGCACTTAACCCTCATCTATCCACTTCACCAAAAGCAAACCTGAAAAGTAGGGCTGCACGGTTTTGACAAGAAACCTAATTGCGATTTTTCTGACCAATAATGCGATTGCAATTCCATTTGCGATTTTCACATTTTATTCTTTCAAATGCAGAAAACAGCCAAAATTATGGTCGAAAAAAAATTCTTGTTACTTTTACATGGTCTTGCTCAAGTTGACACATAGAGTAACCTAATGTAAACTAAATTGACCAAGCTTCAGGCAGCGGCAGCCGAGACACCACTATGCGTGTCTGCATCACGTTTGGAAAAAAATGAGAAAAAGAGTGCATCGTTTTAATGAAATAACAAAATAATCAAAACTCAATGCTGTCGAAATTGGAATTCAATACTGGTCTTGCTTGTGTGGTTCACAGAAAATTACTTAGACAACAGTTTTCAACGTGAAATAAATGGAAAATAAAAACCAGAACCGCAAATAGGCACCACTGTCAAACCAACTTCAACTCGAAAAAAAAAAAAAAAAAAAAAGAACTTGCCAGGCTCTAAAGATAAAGGGTAAAAAAATTAATCCTTATTGCTGTAATATTCTTAGATTACAATCAGTTTAGTAATCCTACTCTGGGTCATCTTCCCTCACATTATTGGGCTGCAGCTTCATGTTTTCATGGAGAAAGATGATCGCATCCACATGCGCTGGATGAAGGCTGGAGCTGTGGGGTGATCGGGTGAGAGAGAGAATAACCTGCGACTTGTCCACGTTTCTGTAATGTGTAGAGGTGAGTCTTCAGGTGTTGATACAAATTAGACGTGCGTCCTCTGGATCTGGCTGCTGCACAGCGACACAATCTAGTACATTTGGCTCCACGTCATTTTTTTTTCAAACCAAAAATAAGTCCAAACAACTGAATTACAGTTCTTTTTTAATACCAAGTGCTTCACTCCCTCTTCTGTTGTCATCTCAGCCATTTTCACACCGTAAATGAGTCACACTGAAAACGTTTTGCTCCTCACGACACCGCAAAGCACACACGCAGGGTTTGTTGTTAGCAACCTGACGCTAGTTAGCTGCAGCAGTGCAGTGCATACATACTTGCTTCCTGTTGTCATTTCTGATTGGCCGGTGGCCCGGAACGCGAGACTCGAACGTTTTGATTGGCGGATGGGTCTGTCACTCAAATGCCTCGAAAAACCTCAGCCCTGTGCGGTTCGGTTACCGCAGTAGTTAAAACCTCAATTTCGATGAGGTGTCGGTTAATCGTGCAGCCCTACTGAAAAGCCATGCTGTCAGGGTGAGCTTGGAAACAAAACACAGCCATTGGAAAACGTTTTTGAACATGCATGCGTGTTGCACCAGGAAGTTTAAATAAAATTGACTTCATGTTGAGATTGTTGTCATTTTGGATAGTATTTGTTTGGTTTTGCGAAAATATACATACTTTCATGTATACTCTGTACCACAACAAAGAAAAACTTGAAATTTAAAGTTTGGTCATTTAAAGGCACAAAGACATTGTGCTTTACGTGGCATCTGAACTAATGTGTTTGACACCCTGATCTGTATGGCTTGTATCGTGAAGCCAGAAAGCTTTTATTTTTGCAACGTTGAAGACTTTTTGAGTCAAGTGAAGGTTTCACACCTCTCAAACTACCAGACTACTGAGATTTTAATATTTTCATTTTCTTTGGTGAGTTGAAATGTTTGCACTGATTACAGAGCTGAGGACTCCTGCTTACTCTTTACACAAAGTAGTAAAACTAAACCGGATCAGAGAGGACAGGAATCCATGGATTATCCAGAAATGGTTTTTTCCTGAAACAAAGTGAACTGACCTTTTTTTGTCAGAAACATCATCTGCAGTGCTTGAAAGTCATTAAAGGACATGTATCATGCTTTTTTAGCTAGTCCAAACCCTATTATTGGCATTAACATGGTAATAGTTTATTTTTGGCGCTAAGGAAAAGTCATTTTGTATGAAATAAAAGATTTTCTGGGGCTAATTCTGAAACCCAGAAGAGAAAACGCTCTGTTTCACTGAAAATCCCGCCTCTCCCCCTGTGGACTTTGACTGACAGCGAACTTCAGCCAATCAGCGCTTCAAAACAAATACGTCATGCGTTAGCTTCTCTAAGGGCTAGCTTTAGCTCTTTAGCTCTAGCTTCTCTACACGCAAAGACACGCGAAAACGTCTTTTCCTGTTAGAAACTCACCAAGCGCAGACACTTCAGACTCTTGCTCTTGCTTGATTGTTGCTTTCAGACGATGGTTAAAGTTTATCTCCGTAATCGGAGATATAAAAAGCGGCAACGCTGATTGCCGAGGGCCTGCGGGAGGGGGTGTCTCCTCAGTGGAAAATGCGAATCAGCTGTGTGCTGGTCAGAGGAGCGTGGGCGTGTTGTCTGCGCTGGGGTGGGGTGGGAGAAGAGTGGTGGGGAGGAGTTCAACTTTTGTGACGTACTTAGGTTTGAAGAGTTTCAAACGAGCTGTTTTCTACCCGAAGGGAGGGGCTGCTGTAAAGAGCAGCAGACTGAAAGAGATTACTCAGACATGCGTGGATGAAGGTAAATAACATTTTGGGGGTGGTTTAAAGGGGAAATCAACTTTGTGGCATGCTTAAAACCTTAAAAAAGTGGATTTTGCATGATATAGGTCCTTTAAAATATGTGGATGTGTCATTCCAGCTGCTTTTAGGTTTCTATCTCATTTCAGCTTCTCAGTGTGGGATGTTACTTTCTACATCCATGTCAAGGTTTTATTCTGTGCGCCCACCATCTGAGAGCAAAGAAAAGAGCAGAAATTCAAAAGAGTAGAACTTTATGATATAAAGTATATAAAGTTTATATACCTCTCTATATCTATACTTGCATATTTAGCAGCATTTGGCCTGGTGGTCACTGATGGGATTAATGTGTGATAAACAAGCACAAAGCAATGCTGGTGGTTGGGAAGAGTTCTGATTGGATGGGGGGCTGAAGTGACATATATATGTATATCAGAAGTAAACAAACTCCAGTTCTTGCATTTTTTTTTCTTTCCTTATTTCTCAATTAACTTTGATGCTACAGTTTTAAAAAAGTTTTGACTTTTATTCTTCCGTCCATCCATTCTTTTCAGTACATTTCATTTTTCTAAGGCTCCCTTTAAAGAAATCATCTCTGGTTGAGTCCAATGCATTCTCCGGGTGGCCATCTTGGAATATGTGCGTCGTCAGGAAAGAGCATGAGCAGAACCACCGGAATGAACTTAAAGTGGATTAAAGGTATACATGATCCAGGAATCTTTTAATTCCACTTTAAATTCTACATGAACCAGACACTTTATTCAGAAATAAGTTTAATTCTTAATAATCATTTTCAATTGCAATTAGGTCTTTACAGGGTTACCTGGTTTGGGCTTAAAGTAATGGGGAAAAAAGACAATTACATTTCAGTCTAATTCCTTTCACAGTAGACATAAAAATCATGCTGGACAGACGTTGTGGTGTGTGTTCAGCCAAATAATACTGTTTGCTGATCTGTCCTTTCAAATTTCTATTGTACTTAATAAAAGTGCGCTGGAGTAAGTTTAACCCTAAAGGGACACGCTTTGACAGAATCAGCTTGCTTGTTGGGATTGCTCTTCAGTTGATGCCGCATTTAATGGCTGTCATGTATGGAACTGATCCTGCAGGTGGAGGACTGGTATCTGTAGCTTTCACTGGATTTAAGGCCTGCGTTTAAAACTATTTTTAAAGAGAAACTCAAAGACTTTACAACAGCTGAGGTAGAATTTAAGACACTCAGCGGATGTAACTGCATAAATCTTGTTTTAGGATTTGTTTGATCTGCATAAACAAAAGAGGGGGGAAAAGAGAGCGAACTACCCCACCTCTGTGAGATCTAACAAATCTCTCTGTCTGAAATGTTACTTGTCTTGATGACCCCATGAAACCAAATGATTTTTGTGGAGAGGTGATGTGATGGAATAAAGAGTGAAACACAGTCCAGTCCTCGGCGGACAGCAGAGCATCTTGTCCTACTTTGGGATGTTGTTGATGTAAGGGAGTCGAGTTGCTGAGGCATGCCTGAGAGAGATTATCATTGGTTGGGGGCGGCGTGGGCTGTAGGAAGCCATGAAACCTGCCATCCAGGCCCTAATTGGAGGTCATTAATCATGTGAGGCCGTCCTACAGTGAACAGCCCTGTGTTTCTCTTTGCCTTCGTGGAGAAGTCTCCTGTATAGACAAGAACTCCAAGTCATGCTGGGAACAGTTTGGTCATGCTCACACGCTTCTGGCTGGATTTGCAGTGAATACAGTTGAGCTGTACTGTTACCATTTGTAGCATTTGTATTGGCAGAAATCGCATTTGTTGCACCAGTCAGAATAATTAAGCTAGTAAATAAGATTAATTTCTGAGAAGGTTTAAACCTGTGGTTTTTAAAATGTGGAGATATGATCCTCTCCCACTGAGGTTTGAAAACTTTTCAGGATCATTATAGTGATGCTCAGATTGATGCATCCAGCTCTCATACCACACAAAGCTTTTCTCATCCTAACCAGTTTTGTAAATTTGTGCTAAACTTCCTGGTCGTTACAGACGGTTGATTTAATATTGGGCCTGCACAGTACTGTTGTTGAGCATTGCAATAATTTCATTTGTGATAAATGCCAATACTTACATGTATGCTGTCAGTGTCTCTGCTTTCAGATTTATGCTTTTTTTGGTCCCCAATTTACATTTCACTTGTAGCTGTCTCTCTTACCGATGCTCTCACAGTCCTGTCCAGGTGTCGTGACCTCAAACACTCAGATATACCCAGCGGATGAGGCACTTAGAGCTGTAGGATTCTGTCTGATTGGTCCAGTATGCTGACATGCAGAGCATGAAATGCACAGTGTGTTGAAATCCTGTTTGCTACTGATATCAGCATTGGGATAAATTTGTAATGTTTTGTGCTCTATGGACTAGTGGGAAATTAATCATGCGTCGGGTTAAGTATTGACCTTGAGTATAACGTCAAATTTGAGATGAAGACAGCTATTTAAAGGTACCAGCACATCTGACACAACAGTGTGTTTTATCAAAAATGTCAGTTCCCCCCTTATTGCTTCTAAAATATTACTTTAAAGAAGGCTTACTACAGAGAAACTGATTTGCTGCTCAGTGAATTTCTCTTGGTTTTGAAGCTTTACATATTTACTTTGATGTTTGTTATGAAGTTTTTCCTTTTTGATTTCTTCAGAAACTCATTTTTCTGTCCTCCAGGTTATTACAAGCAAACACTCCAAATCCAAATCGAAATGTTGGCAGCATTGACTTTTATGCAAATAACTTCAGCGTTTAATCTTCTATGACATGAGAATACATGAAAGTAAAAGTTATGTGCGTGGTTTGCGTGTCACCACATTTCAAATGACTATGCTTTCCCACTTTAATCTGTGTCGTTTAGCTATTCGGACTCAGCAGGGCCATGTTTAACCCACTGATATGAATTGGGAGCAGAAGTATATCTGAAAGCTGGAAATCATGGCCCCCCTTCCAGCAACTATTGATCGGAGTAGCAGAAAATCCATAGCGGCTGATTTGTGAACCATTACGTTTTGAACCCAAAGCTCATAATGTTCATATTCACAGCTTTACTCCACACTGATGAGGGTGAGGGTGGGATAAAGAGGCAGGGGGTTAGGGCGCCGGATGCTGAGGGGTTACGAAGGGGGGCTGTTAGTGAATGAGGGAAAGGCGTTGGAGGGACTGAAGATCATTAAAGCAATCGATTCAACTCTATCTGGAAGATTGCCCATACATGCAATAAAACAATAAGGGAAATGCACAAGGGGAACAATTTGTTATATTTACAAGTCTGTTTCTTGGAAATGTTTTGGTGTGCCATGTTCAGATGAAAGAAAGGAAACTCTTTATCTTTAAACACTGTGGCACTCTTCTGGGCGAAATAAAAATCATGTGAATCACCCTCACCACAGAGTGTGTCTGTATCTCAGCGTATTGAATTAGTTTAAAACACATCTAGTTGCATGCTTTTGCTAAACGTCTTGATTTGTATTGAGTTATGAAGTGCATTCGCATCCAGCAGCACATACCTAACCAAAATAACTCCTCGGGTTTTCTTTAGCCTTATGTTGTTTTCATTTCACGTCACCTCTGCAGAATCTGGAAATATTGCGGTTGTGAATGAGCGGAGCTGTTCATACGGCGGCGTCCCCCGGCCTCTACCTTAAGATGTATTTCCCAGCTTCATAACTCCTGCCTTGTTCCTTCTCCCGCTGGTCAGCCAGAGGTCACTTCGCAGCTGCCTCGCCGAGATTTCAATGCTGTCCGTATTCAGTTGCCGTCAAAGTGGAAATGAAAGATTCCTCGCGAGCGAAGGAGGAAAAATAAAGTCAGCGACAAAATTCTTAAGTGAAATGAAATGATAATTAGCCATTTCTAAGAAAAGGAGCCATTATGGCAGAGGTGTCAGAAAACTCATGAGGAGACATTAATCACAGCCTTCATCACATTTTCTCAGGTACACATTCGCCCCTCTCTTTCACGCCGCCCCGGTGCCACGCGCAGGCACACACTGCGACAGGCCCCCGGGGACACGCTAATATGTTTATCATACAAATTTTGATCTCATCTCAGCGGGAGCTGCAAATGAAAATTGCGTCTCACAGAAAACCTTTGAGATGTGTTGGATGCAGTCCATCTGTCAGCAGTAATTGAGTTATTTTTTTCATTGGAGGTGGGGTGAGATGACTCCAAACACGGTCACGCAACAGTTGAGCCATTTACAGTGCAGGTACTTTTAGAAAGCCTCCTCCTTCCTGAATCCACAAGTACATTGTTAGGCTAGAAAAACCTAAAAACCTGGATAAGAATGGAAAGAAATAGTTTGAAATGTATTCTATATTATTAACCTGACAAAACCTTAATAAAAATGCCGAAGCACTCCGACCATGCATTTATTTAAATGGGAGTAAAGTTAACATGAAACCTTTTTTGCATTTTAATTCTAGAAAAATTTCAGGTTTATACAACAGTGCTTTGAAAAGATGTCCATTGACATGGAAATGCCGAAAATAGTGAGCATGTTGGGCCACTGGTGGGGACTGTTGGTTGTTTCTGTAATAAAACTACACATGTGGAGAACAATTTGTCAACAGTGGAGAGTACACAGACAGTCGTGTGGACAATGAAGTTGGATTGTTATTATGAATGATTCTCAACTATGAAACGACCAAGTATATCGACTGGGAGTCATGACGCTCTGAAGGCCTCCATTGTAGTTGTAGTTTTCTTGTATTGTAGTATTCTTAATCTACATCGCGGATGTGCAGAAGAACCCTTTAACTGCTGTGTCTGTGGTGAGCATGTGTGGCAGCAGTTTCACAAAAGTTGCGTTTTCACCCGTTTATATGAAAATGGATTCGGGGCATTTCAAAAAAGTTACTTTTTTTTCCCGGCTCTGCGCACCAGTGTTGCGTAAAGCGAGACCCGAAACGCAATGTTTACATTTTCACTTGAAAATGTTGTGCCAATGAGACGTAAACCAGGCTTTCAGTAAAATGATCTTTGAACAAATGAACAGTAAAATGAACATAATGAATGTTAACACTAATACAAAGCGTAAGTGCAACAAGTCTAACTGCCAAAGGATGTTTGTGTAGTTTGTAAGATCCCTAACATCTCTCAGCAATAACGTTCATAGTAAAAATGTAGGAGATCCAGGATTCATTTTAAGTTAATTACTTGAGGTTCACTATTGATGCCTGAGCATTAGCAGCCCAAGTTTACTTTGTTAACTGAAGTTTTTTAATTAGTTTTTCTTCAGGCCAGCTGGGGATGTAGTTTCAGGCCCTTTCTATGAAGAGACAAATGACCAATATTCATTTGCACCTTACATAGGTTTATTGATGGTGAAACACACTTGTAGGCTCGAGCAAATCCAGCAAAAAGATGGCCTAAAAATTGATCGCTTCTGTAGTGACTTTCATGGAGAATTTAGTGTGTCCTATTTACTTTGAAGAGTATCATAAGTCTCACATCCAAGACATGATTTGAATATGAGATAGAATTAGTGCTATGCTATGCGATGAACAGTGTAAAGCATTTTGCTCAAGCAGTGGGAAAGCACTATGTAAGTGAAACCAATTTACTTTTTACCACAGTGTCATTGTAATAAAATCACATTTCCTTCACCGTGAACTCTCCTGCCATCCTCAGCCTGTGGTTTTTCAATACATACATACTCTTGAATAAAAACACTTTTAAAATTTTCTTTGCAATCAAAATAGCATCGCGATTGTGATCGTCAGGGCAGACTGTCCTGTATCAGCCATGAGTCGGGAAGCATCTCTTCAAGAATCTCGAAAAGCCGCTTGATCTGCAGGATATATTTTCCCTGCTCCTTGCAAGATGTGTTGAGTGGCGTCCTAATCAAAAATCAATGTGCCCACTTGAGTAGGCCCACAAGGCTTCTGTAGCGGGTTATGTAATCTGATAATATCAATCATAACTGTGTTAGAGGCAATCTATCTGACTTTCACAGGACTGGGGTCAGTGAGTGGAGGGGGGGAGTGGGGTGAAGGAGCTCTGGCCTTCCATGCCATCAATTACCACTTATTAAGGGGGGGGGGGGACTCTTTCAGAGAGCTGTGTACCCCTACCTCACCATAAATAATATTAACAGGAGCAGCCTCATCAATCAATACCATCACAGTTGTATTGCTCCAGCCTAAATGGCGGCTTCCATGGCTCTCCAGCCTCGATCAATGACCATGGCTCCTTCAGACTAGCACATAAGGGTAAATCTAGCTCTGCTTGAGCCCAGGGGTCTTTAGCCAGCCTTCTCCCTCCACTGCAGCATTGTCTACCTTCTGGCTCCTCCACTGCCTACTTCCGTCTCACTTCTCTGGTGTCGAGCGCCGAAGCATCGCCACCATCTGAAGCTGCTGCTAAACGCCGCTGCAGTGTTTGCCAAGTGCGTGAGCTTGTTAACGGCATGAAGCACAGACAGAGGAAGTGTCAGAAAAGTGTCTGGAAGAGTGATTATGCAGAATTAATGAGTCACTTAATGATCCCCCTCCCTCCACCATGTTCCTTCTTCCATTTCCTGCTGAAAAAGATGTGATGTGAAGATGAACATTCGAGGCACTCTGTCCTAACCATTGGTAGCTTCAGGGTTCAGGATCAGGGCAAGGCGGTGTGCAAAGTGATATTTCACCCAATTTCCCAAACAGCTGTCACTGATTAAACAGACTTTTCTTTTTTTAAACTTTGTCACCACTTTCGCCCGAAATACAAATTTATGAGCTGTTTCTGTCACTGCAGGCAGGAGATTGTTACAGGAACATGGTTTCCAGAAGGTGGCATGGTATTAAGGGCGTAATTACGGAAGCAAATAATTAGTGAGTAAAGTGCACAGAAAGAGTAATTAGCCTCATCATCTGCCTGTGACCTTAGCTCGAACCAATCAGTCCTCTGCTTGACCAGCTCCACCATGAGCCAATCATTCACCATGGGACTCCATGCCCAGCAACCGCCGAGAGAGCAAACGGCTCAGGCAACCTTTGCTTTCTGGCTGGTAATTAGAGCTGCTACATGGCATTCACAGCGTCACGCAATATGAAAACACTTCCTCCTCTCGGGGTAAAGTATAAAATTCACTTCCAGGTTTTATAAAGCGTCATTCAATTGAATGTATTTGTTTTTTTAATGGATTCCATACACATTTTTATGACTCAAAATAATAAAGCACAGACAGGACTCATGAACAACCTTTTATCAAACCAGTAATGTTTGTTGTGAAGACCGGACACTTACATTACTCATTACTTTCATAACCGTGTGAGACTTCATATCCTTCCGAGGTACAGGCTACCATTTGGTACCATGGTAAGCTTGCCAGCTCAATGATGCACGTTAACAATGTGCCTGACTCGAGTTATTATTTGACTTAGTGACTTAAATGGTCATGAACAGATGGACATGGTCTGCAACAGTGGCGCTTAAACGTTGCCGAGTTTACACTGAGGGCCAAGAAAATCTCCAGCACAACCTGCAGCAACCTGATCGATTGCTACAAGATAAGTCTATGCTTATGTTGTATTTATTACAAATTCTGACTTCAGCTTCTGAATGTGACAACAGAAATTCAGACTCATCAGTCAGACAACACACTTCCAGTCTCTTATTGTCTGATTTTGTTTCTGTGGTTTCCTGTTCTTAGCTGGCAGCCTGAGACCTGGTTGTTTTGCATCAAGATATGCTCTTCTGCATACATTGGTGGTAACTAGTGATTATTTGACTTACTGTTCCCATTCTATCACCCTGAACCAGTGTAGCCATACCCCTCCTACTCCAGGCATCTACAAAGTGCTTTGGACCAGAGAACTGCTGCTTATTGGATTTTTTCTCTTGTTGAGAGAATCTCTGCTAACTGTGGCTGCAGAAAGTCAAGTGTGACAGTTGTCTTTCAGCTGCTCCCTTCTGAAGAATGTTATCTGCATGTTCAACAGGTTTTCTGCCCGATGCTCGTTCTGGCAGAAACCTCAGTGAGGCTTTGGGGAAGTGGGTTTTGAACCCGAGGGTTTGCTTTAACTTGTGAGTCTAGTGATGTTAAAGGCAAAGTATGGATTGAAGAGAATGTTAGGCACAATATGGGAAACACAGCCAGAATGGAATCAAGGAACGGAAAATGCATCCACTCAAAGCCGTGCAGATTTTTTTCTAATTTTGCATTGGCACTTCAAACTATTTGATGACTACATTAAAAAATTGTTAAACCAGAAGAACATTTGAGTAACTCCTGAAAATGTAAACCGTGGCGGACCAGTGTCTTTGCTCACACTGTATTCTTGTTGATTCACCAGAGAAAATCAGTTCAGTCCAACCTCAGCCATGACTTCAAATGCTGGCCTTACACTGACCTGCAGACTTCAAAGCTTGATCAAGCCTTCCCCAGACAAGGCATTCTGTGGTTGAGGCAATTTGTTAAACAGGAGAGAGGTTTAGTGTGATTTGGGAGTGAAAGGATGTTTCAGTAGTCCTAGCTAACCCACAGCCAAGCCACTCAGGACCTGCGAGAAACCCCCGGGATCTTGTCAAAAAGAGGAGAAAAAAAGGAAAAGAAAGGACAAGTCACTAATGCTGCTTTGTACAGAAAACAGGTGTTTCTTTTTCCCAGGCAAGATGAACACTTCATTAGTCAAAATCTGTTTCTTACACAAGATATATTGTGTGCATGTTGTGTTTGCGTCGTTTCATTTCCTGAATAACACTTTTAGGTGCTATGTTGCATTCATTATAGCTTATCAAATAGGGCAAATAAATCCACTTGTAAAAGTTCCATAAATTAGAGAACAATTACGTTGGTTGAGATGGCATGGTAAACCCAGACTGTGTCATCTAGCGGGGCCCCGAGTGGGCGTGACGGCAGACGCTATAGAAAAATCCATGGCTGGAGTCACAGGGAGATGTGCTCCTTGTTCGCAGGATGAGCCGGAGTCTCGTCTAAATGCCTCCACTGTGGAATACAAGCTTCAATTGACTCATTGACTCCAGCGCCAGCCAAACATGTCTGAGACGTATCAGACCGGGGAAGGGGGGGGGTGGGGGGGGGGGGGGGGGGGGGGGGGGTGGCATTTCACAAACAGATGGTTTGTTTTCATACGGGGAAAAATACCCAGACTTTCCTTCCAGTTGTATATCTGGTGTGCGAAACTTAGAACAAATAAAGTGGATCTGTAGAGTGTGTGTTTCCACGAGAACTCGAATTTTCCATTTTCCATTCTTTTTAATCATTGTGTAGTTTAGAAAAATCCAAAGAGTGCGTGTTGCGTGTGTTTAAAAATGCGTACACTCTTTTCAAGATGTTCTATTTTAATCATTTTCGCAGGAGGAAAGTCCTCAGCCACTCTTACATTCTCTTCCAGTAATTGTCACAGTTGGGTGAAAGCTGTCAAGTGAAGACGTATGAGCGGGTATTTAAAACGGACATAATTTCATGGCGAAGATTGGAAATGTTATTGCTGTTTGATTATAGAACCTTTTGGGGCAACTGCAAAAGTCTTTACTCCTGGTTAACATTCAGATTAAACCCAATTACTGTATTTATGGGTACCACAAAATGATGTTTTGAAATCTGTCTCCCCTTTTAAACACTGTAAACAAAGGCGATCAATCATAACCCGCGACAGCAGTAATTGCTACCAGAGTGAGTCGACTCACTGAGTGCTGCGTCGAGACACCGTGCCGTTCCTCAGTATTTTGCCAGTCTCATCAAACAGCAAAGTGCTTCTCTTATCGTGAATGGAAATGGTAATCCATTTCCATTTGTGTTAACTTTTAAACTGCTCAGTTTTTTTTCTTTTTTTTTGTCTATAGGAACTCATTTCCTAATTATCTGAGCCTTTATCTATTAGAGGCAGTTTGTGTGTCATTTGGGAATTTGGCAGTCCAAAGAAATTCTCGAGTTTCAGTCAGAGTGAGTTCACTTTGAATTTCAACATGAGACAACATTTGTCAAAGTTACTCAACCAGATGGAGATTTACAACTCTTTGTTTTAATGTAAACATTTCCAATTCGGAAAGGTGGCAGCTGTTTGTCTTTGTGTGAGATGTGACCACATTTTTAAGTTTTTTTTTGGTCATCTTGATTGAGCTCTGTCATGACTGAATCTGAGAACATACTGTTAAGTTTTTTTTTTAATTCATAAACAATTACTCAGTATAAAAGTTTGACAAATATATATTATCCGTCAGCAGGTCAGCCCAAAAACAAACCAGACTTTTCATAACTTAGCATAGCTACCGATTGACAAGCAGTGCTAACTCTTTCAATAGTTCTTGTAATTTGACACCAGCCTCATAGTTTTGCTGGGCATTGCTGTGCCCCGAACAGAGGACTGTGTAAGTCAATCTATCATGAGCTGACATGATCTAGTGAAATGTGTGTTCATTCTCAAATTAATTACATTCATAAGCATTTATTAAAACTTTATCCATGTTTAATGTGAACGCCTGAAATAACGACGTCGTTTACAGAGCTGGCAGTATTGCAGACTCTTTAAGTCTCTCTATCAAATAAATTTTGACAGGCCGGTTGGAGTAGCGGAGACGGTACTCTAGTGAATGGAGAAGCATGGATTTTATGGAGCTGGCTGGTATTGACCTGTGGCTGACATCTTCTTCTTAGTTTCATAACATAATCAGCTCTTGACACATGATTATAATAACCCAATGCAATTTACTGCATTCTCTGCAAACACATTGATTTTTTTTGAACAGCTCCCAGAACCAATTACATTAATATTGCCGCATAATTAGTTTACACATTACTAAATTACTGACAGATTAAAAGTGAAATAGCACAGTTCATACCCTGCCCACATAACTGCCAGAGAGGAAATTAATATGGATTCAAAAGGTCCTCAGAGACGCAAGCAGTAAAAGCAGGGGGGAAGAAAAGCAACAATCTATAAGGCATGCTTGCATAAGGATATCCTCTCCGTGCGCTTTGCCAGGTGTTGGTTTCAGCGGGGGCATTCAGGCCTGGGTAATTAATATGGTCTTTAATTAGATTTGCATATGAATATTGATAGGGTAGCATTACAGTACTCTGTTTGCCTGTGATTACTCCATTATAATCAAAGCCTCCCATTCAAACCAAGGCTCAGAAATGTCCTGCTGTATCTGTAGCTACGTGCATATTCTCCGTATGGATGTTGGAGAGCCGCACTCGCCGTTTTTATTGCCACCCGCCTCCTGACAGGAGAGGGCCGTTGGATGGCAGATGAGCTGCGCCAACTTTTCAGCAGAAATGTATTGCCCTGACCTTTGATGTCCACATTGATCCAGTGTACTGAGTGGCTATTTCCTCAGAAACAAACATATTTAATTGGTATTGGGTTCCAATGGCCTGCCTTCAATGTCTAGGGGATGCTTTGCAGCAATATAAATCAATTCACGCTTATAGACACAATATGGGCGTGTTAGTGCTGACTGGTCATTTGAGGATAGCTGAGAGGTAAGAATTCAATAGACCCTGATCAGGCAAAGCCAATCTATCTCCATCAATCCTCCCTTTCTAATTGTGCACAGATGCTTGAGATGGAAGTCCTCATGAATTTCGTCTCTTTGAGGGCTTTCTGCTCAGTTGTATAATTTTGGTTATTTTTTGTAAGTGTCAGTCAAAAAAGCACCCCGGAGAAGTACTCTGGAACAGGTGCTTGTGATGATAAAAATGCGATATTTAGTATGCTGTGTTTAACACCTTCGTGATATACATGGGTCCCTTTGTCTTGAGGTTTACCCCTCAGCAGGCTTTGTACATAAATGACTGAGTTATGTTGAGCAAAACAGATATTGTGAACATATGGCTGAAGAAACGCGCCGTCTCTTTGCACATACAGAACAGCTCCATCAATTTTTGTTTTATTTTTACCCCTGAGTGGAAGCAGAGAGCCGACGTGTCTCAAGGTGTCACCTGCGTACAGGTCATGATAAACGGCGGGTGGGGTGGTTGAAGCTTTGCTGCTGAAGCACCCGGCTCTGCCCTCTCTCTGATGGTGAGGGGGTGGAGTGCTGCCGCGCTGCCTGTTAGCATCCAGCTACCTCAGGATTAACATGTGTCAATGCCTCTGATGCCTTTTGTCTCTTTGCTCTCATAAATTCCCCCCCGCTGGAACATTTCAGGAATACAAACATCGCTTGAACAACAGAACGTCTCAGATCTACAAGGTCGTGTCAACAAGCGTTGGTCTCCGCCGCAGAAAAACACAATTAAAATCTTGACGCATTTACATAATTCTTCCCTTTGTCTTTCAAAGATATTGATTCTCTTCATTTTCCCAACATCTTCCAAGCCCTCCAGGCCTGCTGGTTTTCATAACAGTCTTTGAAGTTGGCTGAATGGACCCCAAGGAAAGATCCTAATTCTCCTTGAACTTGCTTGGCTGTGGGTTCATGGAGGAGGGCGACCGTAGATTCTCTTCACTGCCCCGGATGTCTCTCGATGCCGAAGGACTTAAGAGTTTCTCCGACCAGCTTGCGCTTTCATTTACTACATCAGGAGTGTGAAAGTCAGACTCGCATACACAAATTTAAGCAGTGTGTCATAAAAAAAAAGAAACGTTTGATAACGACTGCTGAAATCCAAACTGGCGTTAGAGACGGAAACAGCTTAAAGGCCCCAAAACATTTTCATACCTCGTGCTCCGCTTCACTGCCTCAGACGTTCTGGCTTTGGGAGGGAAAAAAAAACCAGACAAATTTTTAAAAGCGACTTTTAACTGTTAAAGAGATTAACCAAAAAGCAGGTTTTGCTCCCACCATGACATCAGTGTGTTGTTGCCGGTCGGCGCCGAGGAGAGCGGCCGCTCGTTGTTACCTGTCCGCCGTGCAGCGCTGCTGTTTACTCAGCTGTAGGGCCTCTGTCTCCAGTGCAGGGGCCGAAGGAGCAGGTCACCAAATATTTCATTTCCCAAGTAAAACATGCTTCCCCTCGTCAGTTGAAAAAATAAAAAGAGAGAGAAACAGATCACAGTGATGAATGTGCAATCAGGCTGATTAAGTCGTTATTAGTTGTCTGAGGGATCCACCGAAGGAAATGAGGGCAAGAACGAAAGAGGTTGTTTATACGTCCCGAAGTCAGAGTTATGAATGTGACGTGAGGAGAAGGCCTTCGTGAACTTTTACCTCTGCAAATCAGCGATTTGAAGTTGAATTATCGCGCTGACGTACACTTGTTCCTTTGTTTGGGTTCAACTTGTTCAGTCAAATCTGCGTCATTTTTCTTTCAATCCTAAGGACCAAACAGACGAGTGAACCCAACGAGTGCTGAAAATACAAGTCTTTATCTGGGCTCATCTCTCTGACTGCTTTTTTTTTCCTTCCAAGCCTTCCTCCTTGACTGTTTTTACCAGCAGATGGTGCTGCAATCTCTTCCCAGTGCCTTTGTGGGGGAGCCAGACAACATATGCTCCCCTCAGTCCTCCGCAGACATGCACTGCACTTTTAAAAGAGGAGAAAGAGGGAGAGGGGAGAAGAAAAAAAAGTGTGGCTTAGTTCCTGAGCTGAGGGAAATGTTTGTTGAAATAAGTGGAGATTTCCTGGTTTTCTCTCTTTTTTTTTTTTTTTTTTTTTTTGGGGGGGGGGGGGGGGGGGGGGGGGGAGGGAAAAAAAAGGGAAAGAGGCAAAGTTTCTTTATGGGATGATCTCAGGGTGTACTGCAATTACCCTCACTGCTGCTCTACCTCTTTTTTTCTCCCCCGTCGCCGGGTTGGAACAGACAATGTTTTCCATCCCAGTCCCCTGGTACAGTTGCGTATAGCGTGGCGGTGGGCTCGCTGTTTGGGCTTTTTTGTTTTGTTTTTTTTTTCCACCGCTGGGGTAGGATCAGCTGGGCCAGATATCACAGCTAGCATGGACTGTGGGCGGTTTTGCGGACGTAAGTAAGAGCAACACGGACATCTTTCTTTAGAAGTGGACGAAGAGGAGACGCCGCAGAGAGAGAGCCAGGGAAAGAGAGCACGCCTTTATTTTTCCTGTGAAGAGGTTAATAATTAAGCCTGCGAGCATCTGCCGGGGCCTTGTCGTCTCTGTTCATGACATTTCTGGTTACATTTAAAACAGCTGTTTTCAGCTGCTTTTTTTTTTTTTTTATTTATTCACACAAAAAAGTTGTCGTTAATTATTTGCTTTTTTTCTGAATTATTATTCAGTCAGTTTTTAGTTTAGTTTAGTTTTTTTTTTCTGTACACCTGTGACTTGTCAAACGGACAACATTTGCTTTTCACACCATTAGGGGAGGTGTAGGCTGACCAGGAGCTGAGAAGTAAGTGTGTGTGTGTGTGTGTGTGTGTGTGTGGGTTGAGTTTGGTTGTTGAGGAGGACGACAGCGGTGGTGGGGTGGGGGGGGGTCGTCAGATGAGGTGGGGCAGGGGAGCTGTAGCGTGTAAGCTATTGAAAGGAGGAATGTGAGAGAGCATTATTGCCCACACTTCATGTGAATGGAAAAGGGGTTAAAGAAATGACAGCGTACAGTGGGTGGTAGGGCCTCAGCGCAGCCTGGGAGGAAATGGAATGAGAAAGTGCAGTCAGGCAGACCACTCATTCACCATGACAAATGGGAGAGGCCTCGGCCAAGGGGATACCTGATACCCCACGGTGGGCTGTGTGCACCTGCCCGGGCTGCATGTGCACCAAAGTGGAAATAAACCTCGGCCACTTGTAGCAGCACACCTCTGCTGTGTGCACAGTTCAAGCCACACAGCCACATGTTTATAAAAGTCACATTAGGAGCATTGCAGTGTAGGGTTGCTTCATGTTAAAATCATGCTTTAGGAGAAAAGCTTCCTGTTAGGATTTCACTGGTCAGTCTTACGATTAAGCAAATTCACTTCAGCGAAAGAAATAAAACTGATGACAGTTCTAATATTTAAGCCAGCAACATTACAGAAATTCGTTTTTTTTTTTATCATTAATATGCTGTTTTCATGAAATTTCACATGATTGTGGGAAAATTAGTAATACTCCATTCTAACTGATTCACGAGCAAACTTCAGATTCTTAAAGAATTATAATTACGCTTATTGTCATCTATGTTTTGTCATTTTGAAAATCTAGAGACTATTATTCCAATTACATTTTTCCTAATTTTTTTGTATAAACCTATATTTATCAGACAATCAATTGTTATCAACTGCTCAGGTTTGTATATCTTTTTTTTTTTTTTCAATTTATATTATTTTAAAGCAAAAAACATGAATATGCTTTCAAAGAGTTAATGACTGTTTCAGCAGCAGGTCACAAGCTTCGTGTCATGAGATCCTCAATTGAGGCATATATCAAATTCCAGTGGCATATTAAATCTTTGGGTCCCGTTCAGAATTAGAGGGGTGCTGCTATAATCCAATTGTGTGTGAGTGTGTGTGTGAAAGAGAGAGAGACGACCAAACAAGAGATATACGTAGACAGCAGAGAAGCAGCCCTCTGTTCACATACGCTCACACGTGGTTTCAGGAAGTGTATACACACACACACACGCCCTGGAGCTGTCACTCTTCCCTCGAGCGTCCCCAGGAAGGATTACCGACCTTCTCTCGCCCGGGCAGATGAGCCGCGGTCGGTCAGCCCCGCGCCAGTCAGCTTGTGGCGTCGGGGTGCAATGCAGCGTGCCACCAGCACACTCAATCTGCTCCCCCATCCCGGCGTTTGGATTGGGCTGTGGAGCCTCCGCAGGCTGACAGTGGTCCAGCTTTCTCTGCTCGCAGGGAAAGAATCATTTTCTGTATGTTTTGGAAGCAGCGCATGAGCTCACAGCCTGCGCTTCTTTCTTTGCTGGATGTACTCGTTACTCACCTTAGAAAAAAAAACAAAAAAAACACACACACATACACACACAAAAACCTTTTTTTTTTTTGCAAGAATTGCATTGATTCATATTTTACAAATGCAAAAAACGTGTTCAGAGAATTGACAACTTGAAGTACAGCGAGGCGTCCTCCTCCTCCTTCTCCTCCCAATCTAATTCTTTTCTCTCCTTTTAAACTGAAAATTAGTTATCACACTTAAAACTACGGTGGCAGTTTCTGTTAAATAAAACAAAGACTCATTACTATGTAAGACAGGAAGAGAAAAATGCTTTTTTTTCCTTTTGTTTAGGTTCATGTAATGACTGACTAAACTGTGCTTGTTTAATTGTATGCAAGTTTAACCATTAACGAAAAGCATCAGATCGCTCTGGTTTGTTGTTGGAATTACAGATCAGGGTCTCATGATGTGAAGACTGTTTTCAGTCTAGAATTTATTCTGAAAGTCTGATATTATGGATTTATTTGTGGGAAATATTAAAACAGTTGCTTTTTGTTGTTGCAGTCGTTATTTTCAAAAAACTACAGTTTATCAGTAACAGTGCAGCGCTCTGTCACGTGTTGGGATTATTTCTTTATATTTCGGATGAAGATGCTTCCACCTTGAAAAACGGAGTGATTTTCATTTTATTATCTTTATCAGTTTTTCGTGTCACAGTTGTTTTGCACAACCCTGCTAACACAGTGAGTGCTCAGTATGTAGTTTTTGTCTTTTCTTTCGGACTTCTCCTTTTTGAATGTTCACAATCTGTGTCATTTTCCTCCTGCCACAGCACACACTTGCGTGCATAAATGCTCTTTCGCTAACAGTAAGGATCTGTTTCACGGGTTGTACTGATTTCCAAATTTGTTACATGTTGTACACATATTTTTTTTCATATAGTGCATTTGAATGCGTTTACTATGAACCTAGCAGTGAGCATGTTTTTTTTTATTCCTGTGCAAAGCATCTGGGTTAATCTCATATTAGTCAAGAAGGATCATTCTCACAAACAGTCTTAGACGTGTTTCACAGAACTATGCTCTAAATTAAATGCATGGTGTCGCTGGATTACTGCGCATCACTTTAGAAGTTCATCAGTGATAAAAAAAAAAAAAAATAGGTGAAAACAATACATAATTGTTGCTCTATTTGTCTATTTCACTCTAAAGCACAGAGATGCTTCTAAGATTTTAAGTTAAACTGACTTCATGCTGCTGTGAATCCGCCATGAGATCATTTACATTGCAGGTCACAAAGTTTGTGTAGTGATTAGAATTATAATCTATTGTGATTAAAAAAAAAAAAATCTCCATACTTGGTTAATGTTACATGGTTTAACTAACTCACAGTTTTCTCCTTTTCTGTTCTGCAAGTTTCCCCTGATTGGCCCGACGTCCCGTTGTTCAGCGTCCACACACACTGTACTGCATGTATTAATGTTGTTTGGTGTGTCCCGTGGTTTGAGTTATTCGACTGCACGTTGCACACACACACACACACACACACACACACACACACACAGACACACACACTGCATCCTCACAGCTGATCTTATACTGAAATGTATTAATGTGAGGACGAGCGGCGGGTCGCAGGGACATCTGTTGCTCTAATAACCCACAGAGTAAACAATATGTTTTGAATTAAGATTTGACTTCGGAATAAGCCTTATCTTATGTATAAATCATAGCCAGCTAAATATGCTTTGTAAGGAGATTAGGTGTGCTGCACCCACCCCCACCCCCACCCCCTCCTACGCCTCCCCTCACAGCAACCAGGGCCTGGAGATGTAATCCAGATTCATAATCCAATGATTCTTACAAGCTGTTTTGTGTTGTTAAATACTGGGTATTTGTGTTGATTTAATATCATTCTAATCTCCTTAAAACTGCCAGTTGCTGTCTGGTTCATAGCCATCTTGTTTATTGCGCGCTCCCCACTCTTGGACTTCAGGGATGGGGCTGAACCACTGATGTGTTGGACACAGAAAACCAGGAAGAAAACGGCTTAATTTGTATTTATTGATTCATTTAGAACGGCTTTATAGCTCGAGAGCTCCTGCAGTCATTTTTTTCCCCCAGTATGATGCGTATAAACACATTTTGTGACAGTGATTCACTGTTTTGGCTGAAACATTTACACACACATCCTTTTTTTTTTTTTTTTTTTTAAACTGGTGTTCCCAGCCACCGTGTTTGGAAAGGAATTTATTTTCACTTCCCAGTCAAACCATGAACACGTTTATAAAAATCTGAGTTCCTTTAACTCTCCTCAGCTACAAATGAATTCTTAAAATATGCAGCTATTGAACACGTTTGTTTTTCCATTGTGTGTGTGGAATAATTTGTGGTATTTCTTTAATTTATGTTAATCATTTATTGAACATATTCATTTCATAATGCAGCTCATGTTATTTAATTTGAAGTTTCAGGGGAAAAACAAACTGTGTGTGTGTGTGTGTGTGTGTGTATGTATGTGCATGTGTGTGTGTGGGTGTGTGTGTGTGTGTCGGTCACACCTTCATCAGTACAACAGGTGGTTCTTAGAGTTTTGACTGTTAGGTGTTTACTGTCGATAGTAATTTAAAGTAATGGAGTCGTCCTAAAGCTTAGCCTGATTATTATCCCTGCTATTTTTATTTAGTTTTATTGTAAGTGGATTCTGCTCCCAGAAGATTCCTTCGGCGCTTCGACTTTGCCCGTCCAATATTATTAGTTGCTATGAGTTCAGCCCGCGCAAATCTGTTAATGCATAAGAACATAAGAGCTTCTTATGTTCCAAGCCAGGTCAGAGTGAAGACACATCAGATTAATATTTGATCATGCAGAAGGGCCCTTAATCAGATTTGCCTATTCCCTTAGCTGAGTGCTCTGCGGCAATTATCATAATTGTTGCGCTAAACATGCTTGTCTTTACGGCTGGCGGCTGGACGTGAGCGGCTGCCGTGCGAGGGGGATTCCTGCACCAAACCCAATTAATGCAGGATGGATGGCTGGGCATGCCGAGGGAGACGGGGGACGGAGGGGGGGGGAGGGAGGGGGGGAGGGAGGGGAGGGCTCAGCGTGTGCACGGGGCCGGGGATGCTGGTCCAGCCCACTGTCGGTGACATAGCCCAGGGCTGCGCCGCTGCAGCTCCAGCCACCTGGAGCTCCGCGGGACGGGCTCTCCCCACGCCGTAATCCGCCCTCAGCCATGCCACCAGCGCCTGCTGAAACGGAGGGAAATTAGAGCTCTGCCAGCATTTCCAGCCTACAAGTGTCTACGCAGGGGCACAGTCCGCAGACTCTCTGAGCTGGTGGATCGCAGTTTCTCTCACTGCGTAGTTCTGTCTTCTCTCTTTCTCTCGCCGAACAAGACAGGACATAGAAATCAAATTTTAAAATGCTCGCTGGAGATACAGCGGGCTTTCCAGTTTAAAACAGTAATTCTTTTTTTATTTAATTAGGCGTTAATTTGTATACCAATACTCATTTGCATCTATTTATCGGGACTGCAAAGAGTCACTACACTGTATACAGTAAGCTATGGCAATTAGATTTTTGGAATGAGAATGCAGTTCATTAAATCAGACAGAAAATATCTAAAACAGAATTTTTTTGTTGTTGATATTTGCATGAGAAAAAAAATTGCAGAGAACCCAGCCCCTTATTTACTATGAGTTTGCAGAAAATCTTTCACATTAAAGGTATGTGGAAATAACTATTGGGATATCTCTGAAAAGATGAAGAGCGATTCTAACAACAACCTGTTCATTTCTCCGCTCTGCATTGCAAAATATATGAAGTCTTAATTTGATAAGATATGCAAAAATTAGGATTGTACTGAGAAACAAACAGTCCTCATATCTAACAAAACAGCGACATTTTGATGTCAGTAGGACTGAAGCACACACACACACACACACACACACACACACACACACACACACACACACACACACACACACCTGTTCTTATAAGCTAATACATTATTTTAGTGTATGGGTACATATTACTTGCTCCCAACACTTTTTAATGCCCTTTACATTGTTTCTTTAGCTAGGTTAAGATCTATGACGTTTTTCAAATGGTAAATTGAAAAATATTTTGTATATAAAGAACCAACACAAAAAAAACCAAAAAGTTCAAAATAATTTTTTTGTCCTGTCTAAACAAAATGATGCATTTTATTCACCTAACTCAAAAATGACTGCTATATTTTCTTAACCTGCAGTATGTACTGTACGAGTTACAGGTAATGACACTTTCTGTTACTTCAAATGTGAAATGAAACCACTGAGCTGAAGTGTTTTCTATGTGTTGAGCCAAAATAATTGATCTGTCCAAACTTTGACTTGCGTTTTTCTTCATTCCACATCATTTGAATGGAGAACATTTGTGTCTCAGATCCTGTCCGCGGAGCCAAAACAATAAAATTCCCAAAGCGAAACTCTGCTCTGTGTCATTTTGATTGCCGTCTCATGAATACGTTGTCAGCCCACCGGTTTGTCATAAGCGTGTCTATTAAATAAATGAGCCCCCGGACTTGGTTGTGTCTGTATGAAAGCCATCTATCCTGCTGGAGGCATGGCACTGCACAAAGAAACACTGGGAGAGACGCTCCCCCATTAATCTATGTTGACTGGCTGGAAATTGCATCTTTGTAATGAGTATTAGGTGTGCATCTACATGAATTAAAGCTGAATGAGCCTCTGATTGATCACCTCGTCCCAAATGATGCTCCTTCCATGATCATTATTGTTTAAAAGTGACTAAATCATATCGGGATGATTAAAAGTCTGTGCTCAGAGGAGAGGGGAGATAAAGTAAAGGCAACAGTGTCTGAGAAATTGTGCTTCCATCCCCAAATTCTGTTTATATAGTTATTTAGAGTGGTGGAGGCGTTAGATGTATGACCAAACTGCAGACAGCACATTTACCACAGTGACGCTAACGTGAAGCCGTTTGACACAGACGGATGTTTCAATACGATTTTTCCATTTTTCTGTATTTTTGCACTTTTTTGACATATAAACCGTCTTTATTTAATACTTTTAGGAAACAACAGAACTCAGCAGCCCAGACCGGACAGTCGGGAAGAAATGAACCAATGCATCTTTAATTATACCCTCTCCGTTCTCATTTCAGGTGTGACGCGTTCTTCAGCTTTGATGGCTGATATAATTTTTTTTTTTTTTTTTTTTGGGGGGGGGGGGGACGACCTGACCACATGAAAGGTCTGCGAGGGTAAATAGAGTGCACAGGCAATGTTTGAAGTCGGGGCCAAAAAGTCCAGGTGTTTTTACAGGCATTGTGGCATTTATGTGGTCTAAACTATACGTCTGGAGTCGCCTACACCAGAGTGCTAGACGTCCCTGCCAGGTATTCACTTACTTCATAAAGTACATTCGACTGTGCGGACGCCGATTTGCTGGAGTTTGAGTCTCAGCTATAAAATCGTGACTGTTTGGACTCCCACTTGACTCTGGCTTTTCTTTTCTTTCCTCTCTCTCTCTCTCTCTCTCTCTTTTTTAAACAGGCCCCCACACATTCAACAAACGGACAGATCACGCTGCAGATTTAAACGTTCGCACGCTGCATTTTCTCCACTCTTTTCCGTGTAATGTATTATCAGCGAACCTGTTATTGTTTCGAGGATAAATTGAAACTGTAATTTCCTCGAGCGCAGTTTGGCACATGTGGGAGAAATAACAGCCTAAAGAAAGGATCCGAGTTCAGAAAAAGAGCAGACCTCGTCACCTTGTACCTCGACATATTTACTGTACCTGGACGCACTAATGTTCCTCTGTAATGTCTTTCTGGTAATTATACTGCCAAGCACCCTGTTGGGGTAATTATACTAAAAACACCCTCATTAGCAGCATCAAGATGTAAACCCCCAGAAGCCTCACTATCTTTCCCCTTGTGCACCCTTGGAGGGGAAGTTATTTGGCCAACTCTGCTCCGTTCTTAACTTTCTGCCGGTTGCACGGTTGTTTCACTGCTTCTCAATGTGGCTGCAACGCACTGAAATTCCACTCCATCACTGGGGAGGATGTTTTCTTCGCAAGTAGCATTGTTCCACATCTTCACTCCAGACCAACGGATGCCTTTGCACAAGCTTTTTTTCTTTTTTTTTTTTTTTTCAGATTTGTGGCTACGTTGCAATTGGTTTAAATGAAGAATGCTAAAAATGCTAACAACCTGTTTACCATTTGACAAAAGGGTTTAAACAAAAGCAACCGCAGCCTAAGTGCACCCATCGTCTGTGGAGCAGCGTGAAATGAAAAAAAGTCGCACCTATGTGGGGCTAAATTAAAGCCTGAAGTTGTTTAGGCATGTTGCTCGGTAAATGTGAGTATTGGCAGAGTAGAACTTCGAGCGATAGTAACTAAAAGTGTATTGCTCTGCGACTCACCATAACACACCAGCAAAGAAATTATAACAGTTCTGAGCCCCAGTGTTGTCTGGCAATTTGCTCTCTTTAAATTATTCAGAGGCGAGGCTTTTTTTATGTCAGCAACTGTGTGTTTTCCTGTGACAAAGCTAGCCTCACCTAATAGTTTCACTGCGTCTGCCGTTTTATGACTGACATAGCAATAAGCAGATTGTCCAGATATTTATGCCATCTGCAGCTAGGAGAGATAATTAAAGTATATAAATTAATCAAGTGCAATTAATTAGAGGCTTTATGTTCACAGCAGTACATCTTTGCATGTATAATTTATATTTATTGATTTGTTTGGTTTCATTAGCCTATAAGATAACAGTGCAAATGCATTAGAGGGGAAAATGCACAATTAGCATGCAGTAAGGGCTCCGGGTAATTGATAGATCAGTGAGCTCTCCCTGCAGATATAAAGCTGTGTAAACTGTCATAAGCTGTTACAATCGATGACTGATATTTTGCGCCATATCTCTCGCCTGATTAATGATGTTTTTGAAAGCGGCCTCCCACTTAATGGGACCCTGATAGGCATGCAGAATTTACTGTTTAATCAGGGTGGAGAATTTATTGCGGGCCCAGAACCTGTGTCGTCGCTGGTGGAAATGTATGATTGGTCTCTGTAAGTGCTATGCTGATGTTATTTGCTCCCGTCAGCAGCCAATATGGCTGAGCATTAAGAGCTTTGTGCTTCCCAGTTGATTTTTCATTGACTGCGCTGCCATCGTTCATCACTGGCTGGTTTCACCCGGCGTTCTGCAGAGCAGAGAGGAAAGCAAGCTGGGTAGTCGATAGCGGCCAACGCGTTCGCAGCGTTCCGGCGTTTCCTGCGGCGCTAACGGTGTGTAAACTACGCTCCCAACCAAAGACGCTTATTTAGTTCCCTGATAATGAGGCTATATCCCTCTGTGATCACGCAGTAAAGAGCTGATACTATGTGCGATCACATTTTCATTTATTTTCTTTTCCCCTTGTTGTTGCGTCCTCTGCTGACGTGCACACACGTGCGCACGCCCTAGGGAGCTGAGAGCATGGGGACATCAAGGGCTAGAGCCATTTCATGTGGCAGGAGAACATATGCAGCCTGTGTTTGGCATGATATCGCTTTGATTTCTTTTACTTTATATCGAACAGCTGCAGCTGTGAGTCTAACCCCGTAAAGACACTGCAGCCATCTGAATTAGTAGCTCCTGTTTGGTGTGGCTGACATATTTTGAAGATGTTGTCACTACATGTTGCGTCACTGATAATTCATGTGGCTGTAGCGATATAATTACTGTAAATAGGATGTGGGCTTTATGGGCGCCACATGTTGCTGTCTGGGAACAGCTTCTGTGTGTTTGAGACGGCGTTGAGGTGGACCACTTTCCCCCCCCCGTTACGCCGTCTGATGTTACGTCGAATCTAAAATGCTCAGCGGAGTGAGAGAGGTGTGAAACCTGTGTAAAATTAGCCGAGATGCTGTAGGTACATGGCGTAGCGTGCGCTTCAGGAGCTCGACCCTGCACCTGGGTGCCAGACGTTACATACATTTTTTTTGCACTATGTCTCAGGCAATTTCCTCTCCTTATGTCACTGTAAATACTTACAGAGACGCCGCCCCCTGTTTACGGTTGCAGATATGTGCAGTGGAAGAGGAAGAGGTCGTTTGCCTTGTGGTGATGTGCTCCAAATTGAGATCTTACTTTACACCTGCTCGGAATGGATCAGAAAGTGTTTCAGTGTGGCTCTGTCCTCACAACATCTAACATGATGAATGAACAGCACAGTATGGATAAACTGTCCTGAAATTCATTTTATTTGAGAAACCCTCCAAAGCTATTTTGTATAAAGAAGAAGTAGCGACTGGCTTGATAAAGTAACTCCTGTGTTTCATCTGTCACCTTTAGACGCTTCATGCCAGCAGCAGCTCGTCTACCCAGCGTCCAATCAGCACGATGATTCAGTTATTGACTTTCTGCATAGACTCGCCTAACAGAATCATTAAAATCATAAACTTCTGTGAAATATCATAAGACTTTATGATTGATAGTTTCATTTTTGGATGGTTTATTGACTGTTAAACCTCTCGTACTCAAACTACTATAAAGCAGCTTGATCCCACCACTTTTTGATGTAGTATTTTGATGTAATATGATGGACTCCATAATATTATCCGTATTAAAAGATATTAGTGACTGTTGATCGGAAAAAACAAATCAACTTGTGGTTATTTGAGGTCTTCAGTTTGAAATATGTGTTTACAGGTTTTGAGCTTAAGTTTATTTTATGCAACAAACTGTCTCCACATAAATGTTCTGATGGAATATGTAGTCAGTTTATGTTCAACATGTTCACTCTTTCCTTTGATTTCTTCAAGCTAATGTAAAACAAGGAAAAACAGCTGTGCTGGGTAAAGGCATTGCACTGAACCACACATGGAGAAACAGTGCGTCGACAATCTAAGGATTTTTCCGTTTATTCAGCTCTGACATAGAAAATAAATGGAAAATCAAACTTAAAGTCACAGTTTTATAGTACTCCAGTCGTGTCAAACACTTTACATCTGCCTGGTAAACAGTTTTCAATATTGCTGTGATCACATTACTACGGTAACACGAGTAAAAATGTGACGGCGCCTCACCTGAGACAAGGACGTTGAATTTGTAGCTTTAATTTAAACCAACACCTCACTCTGTCCCGCTGCCCTCTAAAGTAGGTGGTGTGGAAAGCGGCTATTTTTGGACTATATGGATGTCGGGCGGGCGACTATTAGTGAATAATGCAAAGCAAAGGGCCGCTGTCACAAAAAGCAACAGTAAGAGAAACCTTTTGACCTTCTCACCTCCCCCTCGTCTTGTTCTGGTGAGATAACAGCTGGAGATGTTTGGGGCCGGCCTCTCTCTGATCCTCTGGTCCTGCTGGAGGAGCTGGTCCAGAGGTGGGTGAGAGGTGATAGCAGGGCCATATTGACACGGCCGGGATCGTCCGCAGCTTTAAACCCACAACAGGCTATCCGATTTCCTCTCTAAAGGATCCCCAGAGAGCCAGAGCTTCCATTTTTCCTAACTTGTGGATGAGTAAACTGCAGGACCTGTCTGGGAGGTCAAATCAATCTCTGCTATTTATTACATAGAAATGTGACACTCCTTCTTAAATGCTCCCGTCCCGAGTGATTTAGCCCCGTGTCTGCGTCGTGTCTGCAGAGTGCGCGCCGCTGTGCGTATGTGTGCATGCCAGCGAGGTGGAGAGCGCCGCGTTTTTACGACCATTGTGCCAAATTGTCTTCTCCCCCCCCCACCCCCTCCTCCGACTTGTCTCTTGTAAACAAAGATGGGTTAATATGCTCTCTGAAGACAGTTTTATGTAAAGCTTTTAGCCCTGGTGTATGTATCATATTTACTGTAAGTACACTTCAAACACAGCAGCAGGCTAATGCAGCGGGAATGAGTAAGGATTGTAGTCATGCGCGGGTCAAATCCCGAACGCGGCGCCTAAATATGATCGCTATCATGCCAGCTCAGTGCGCTTTGATGCTCCTTCAGGTTGTGTCTGTATTAAGTTGTTCAAAGGACATTGACACAGTCATTAGGCCCCAAAGGGAGATGCAGTCCCGTTTCTGTGGGAAGCGCAGCTCTGTTTGCTGCGTGACAATGTGATATTGTGTGGCTCATGCTGTCTTAATTGGAAACAGTCTCGCCCCACAAAAGGTGCATAAGACCCCTGATTTTGTGAGACAATCTCAGCCCTCCCCTTTCCCATCCCCATCACCCCCTCCTCCTCCTCCTCCACCACCCTCGTCCTTCCCCTCCTCTGAAGAGCAGCGCGGCTCCCTCAAGCATTTCCTTAATCCTCCGGAAGATCATGCTCTCCCACTAAATATGGTACCTGTGGACAAACAATGGATTTTTCCATAATAATAAGTTGAAGATTTCATTATGAGTGGCTAATGGATGGACGGCCGCGGGTCTGAGCAGATACCCGCTGAAGCTCGCTTTTGATCAGCAGCATAGGGTTAATCCATGGTAAGAAATAATGGAGGTTTAGCGTGAGGTGGGGGGGGGAGCAGTATTGAGCTGGGCTGAATTTACAGCCGAGAGGGCTCAGTAAAAGGATGATTTTTAGAGCCTCTCGCTGCGTATTGAAGGGAAGACTGTCTGACAAGTCATCAATGAGCCCCGGCGCTGTACTAAACTAATGAAAGCTGCATTTGATCTTCCTCGAAGAGGTTCAATACCACTCCTGCTATTATTTAAGTCCTCAGCTTCACCCAAACCTGTTTTCAGATCCACAGAAATCATTAAATTGCACAGTGAAGTAAACTGTGTTTGTAAGTATTGGATGAGGAGGAAATATCCAAACTGCTTATAATGTATCCCCGCTGATTGCATCCAATAGACACTTCCTGACTTGTTTAGTGGCTGTCTAAGTCTCTCTGCACAGCCAGGCTCAGAAGCAATAAGGCACGTTCACTGCTATTTTTATTCTTTCTTTTCTCAATGTCGGCATCATGTGTGGTCTTATCACTTCACATTTCTTAACTAACCATCACGACAGCACCGTTGGGTTTTAATAGGAGGCCACCTGAAACCAAACTGCTGAGAACAAACGTCAAATCTTATCTCTCGCACATGTAACATGAACACAAACACAGGAGGTCTGAGGCCAGTGTATTATTTTGTCATTGGACCAAAAATGAAAAATAAAGCCCGGTTGTTGAATTTGCATTCATGCCCGAATGTTAAGGGCCACCCCGACCGCACTGGAGAGGCGAGCGGGATGAAAGATTTGGTCTGAGCCCGTGCCAAGGAACGGGGCATGCGTCATCTGCTAACATCAATGATGGGGGCTGCACCGCAAGCAAAACAGCCCATCCTCGCACTTGAACCGCAGTGATTCAAGGTTATGTTAACTGAAACATGTTGAAGTAATAATATAAACACTGTGATAAACCAGCAGTTTGGGAGATTTCAGTAATAAATCTGGCCAGAGGGGGCCTGCCTGAAATTTGTGATGACATGAAGTGGTTGTTAGTGTAAAAGTCTCCCATTATGCATCTGTTCTGCATCTACTCAACGTTCGTCCCGCAGCAGCTTCGCAGGTACTATTTGGCCTGTGTCGCATGAGCATAGATAGGAAAAAAAAAAAAAAAAGTCTCAGAATTTGTAAATATATAATGAAATAGTTTTGCCGTGCATACACACTTGCACACAGTGTGTTGCAGTTGTAGCCATGTAAGTGTAATTTCACCGTGTTTTTTCCTTTTTTTCAAGCAATGTTGGCGGCCGGTATCAGGGAAAAATATTTTTTTAGCGCATATTTGCAACGTTTTAACCTCACTACAAACTTAACTCTCTACAGTACAACACAGTTTGCGCTCCTTTTCTGTTGAAGACCTAAAATTCAAGCAGATATGTTGGAAAATGTGTTGTGAGACATCCAAAAGAATGTTTTCAGGCACCCACATATGCTGTACTGCAGTTTTCTCATTTAAATGTGTGAAAATGCAACATTTTTCTTTGTATGTTTGAAAACATCCAGTGTCACTGTAAAAAAAAAAGAAGATATTAAAAGCTCAGTGAATAAACTTAAAAATAAGTTACAATGACAGTAATAAAAAGTGTGAAATTCTGTCAGTCACAGCAAAAAGAAAATTGAAGGGTGTCAATTCTTAGCTGTAAATTAATCAGTAAAACAAAAACTGGATTTATAAAGTGGGATTAATATGCATATTAAAGTTGTCTGAACTGAAAAGTAAACTTGTTAACTATGAAGTTTCAAGTTCAACACTTAAATCTCCTACATAAAGCACACAGAGTTTTTTTTTTTTTTTTTTTTTTTTTTTTTTTTTTTTTTAGGTGGTTAATAACTTTGGGGCAAATGAGGTTAGAGGTCCAAGTAGCCCTTTTTTATTTTACAATGAATTGTCACACTGAAAGACGAGATGTTGGGAACAGTGATTTCCCCTAAAAGAATAAAATGTTGTGCGCTTTCGGTCTGAAAGAGAAGCTGTAAATGTGAGGAGAGGGGAAAGAGACAGTTTGAGGGACTGGTGAATAGGGGAGCCAGTTAGAAAAGAATGGGAGAAAGAGGGCAGCAGAGCTGAATTCTCACTGAGCGGAGAGCGAGAGAGGGTGATGGAAGTATAAAGAGAGAGAGAGAGAGAGATGCATGTTAGAAGAGAGAGCTGCTGGGGATAGGCCTGCTAATCCTCACATATATATTCCCCTAATTAATCCTGATTACCACTTTTTAATCGGCCTGCTCAGGCTGCCCCAGAATAAAGTGACACTTCCTAATGAATTAAACCTGCAATTTACAATTGGTGCACTATTCCCCGTGCCGGGTTTCCTCGGCCCTTTCCCGTATTGGTCCCGTGTGGGAGCCTCGGGTCTGTCAGTGGCGTGTGGTCTCACTCCACACTAGTTAACTGCTAAATGCTCGGGTCACACCTGCGCCCTTTTATGGGGTCTGGCAAATCAGTGGGGTTAGTGTTGTGAGGGGAGCGATCAGCCCGGCCGCCCCTGCCGCTAAATACATGCAAGACACAGACGTCTATATTTGACAGTGGCTGTTGGATACACACTTTTTATGGTGCTAACAATGAAGGCGTTTTGGACATTATTCGCAGGCCTGCATTTTTTTTCTTTTTTTTCTTGGGGGCTGCTGATTCATTAGAAAAAAAATAAAAATTTGACTCCCCGTGCACAAGGAGAGTGATCAACCTCGACCTCTTGGCCAGTGGAGTGTCTAATCCAATGAAATGTGTGAAGGGATAGATTGGTGACCCTGGCTTTACTTCCGGGTCAGCAGCAGCCTGTGGCCGCACGGTTTGAGACCACACCAGTAATGAACTCTGTCCCCCGGCGGTCGGGCCCTCTGCCGCCCTCATTTGAGTGGTCCGTCCCTGGTAGATGGGATCCTGTGAAGCAGTGATTGTTTCCACGATTAGGTGGGTAGAGCAGTGGAGCCGCGCTCGTGGATCCCCTCCCGTGGATTCGCTCCCTCAACGCGGCCCGGGCTGAAAAACAATAGCCGGCTGTCGCCCGGCGGCTGATGTGCCTTTGATCAGCCAAATGAAGGCTGCTGGCATTTCTTATGGAGTGGAGATTGCTTATCGATCTATATCAAAATATTCATGCTAATCCCGGGGCAGCGGAGACTATTTTCAAGCCGGGTTAGCAATCAGAGCTGCCGTCCTGTCTGGAGCAATTCGCTGAGCTGGGAAGTCTAATCAGCTCAGGGTCCTGCAGTCAAATGCACTTTGCCGTTTAAATTTGGACCCCTGACATTGATGGAGGAGTCCAGAGAAAGGTGTTGACAAACCAAATTGTTTGTTCCAGCACTATTTTGCTAGAGATCAAGTCCAGAGTAATGTGCAGTGAATTTGTTCATTACTAGCTGGGGTTGAGAGAGGAGAGGGCTGGGGCATCACTGGAGAGCGACTAGTGTTTCTGGGGTGGAGGGAAGGTGGGGGGCGCCTGATGTTGTTGGTTGAGTGTATGCATTCGTTTGTGGTGTGTGTGAAGGGTCTGTAATATACTGTGTGTTTGTGTGTGTGTGTGTGTGTGCAGAGGGTGATTGTGACAGTGGTTTTGGTGCATGTGTGTGTGTGTCTGGGTGAAAACAGGAGGCTGGAAGCATTTGGGGGGCCTTGAACTTTTTTTCATATTGTGATCAGATTTGTTATTTATGTAATAATTCAGAGGATGTTCTTGTTTGAAGATAAACTCCTGTCTTAACATCATCTCATCAGTTGTTACCAACTCTTCATTGCTTTTTATGCTGCACTACTGAATGTGGGATATACTCCCTGATCCTATGTTTTATGTTTTCTTTGCAGTTTTGATGCAGTTAAAATATGATTTTTTTAATCCCACTACACTTCCAGTCTGCTGTAGAGTCTTACATTCCTATAAATGTTCCCAATTTAACGTACTGTTTTTGAATACTTTCCATATTGGACTCAACATTTGCATTCAGAATTAAAACTGTCAAAGTGCATGCCGCAAATCTTCTCAGGGTGTGTGCACGGCTCCCTTGATCAGAGATTATGTTTTCCTACTTCCTCTGGCAAAAGCCCCTCCTCTGTCCGGTGACGCAGGCCTTTCTAAATCTGTCCCAATACGTTAATACTGTCATGCAATTATTGTGCAAAGAAATCTGTGAAGAAAAAGCATTGCCAGAATGGAGAGATTATCCTGCTGGAGGGTTGAAGGGCTAATGTCTTGCCATATGGCCCAGTTTGTAATGTTCAGTGTCCTGCTTCAGGGTCAATCATACATCAAGTATTAGTGTCAGGTGGGGATTAATGCTTAATGTTCCTTCACCTCCGACATAGCTCACTGTACTCTACCTGGCTCCGGTTACTGCCGTGACTTGATGGATTGTTGCACGCTGGGCAGGAGTCGGGGTGAAAGTGAAGAAGGCAGTGTCTCTATGTGCGGATCGAATGAGGGGAAAAAGAGCAAAAAGAAGGAGCAGGTTTTATTATTGTCATTAATATAACAGGAGTGTTGTGCAGTTATGAAAACAACAACCTGCTCCTTTTTTTTTGTCTCTTGCTTGTTTAGCAGCCTGTCTGGAGAGGGGGAAAAAAAAAAAGTCCTTCTGCTTGCGTTGCTGCAGAAACCGCCGATTAGCAAGATTATTGCTATTGTTGACTGATGCGAGGCCATACATTCTCACAGAGGGTGATTTACCCCACACTTATGCCATAATGCTAGGCTCGAACTCACTGCAGCCAGGGATGTTTCCCCTCGCCTAATCAAGATTTATTTTTCAGTTTCTGCACCGATATTCAGTTTATATGGATTGTTATTCTTCATCCAATAGAGCGCGCTCATATGCACGCCCAAAAAGTAGCTGTAATTTGATGCAGAGTCGAGCACATAAACGCATAACCGTATATTATTTGATTATTGTTGCTGTTAAAAGCATCTTAGTATTTTCCTGGAGGCATTTCTCTGTCACTTTAAAAGGAATGTGTATACAGTATTTCTGCAAGATACTAATTTCTGTGATTCTTGCCAGTCGCCTTGAATGGCCCCGTGTACCCTGCCAGCCTCCGTCACCTGGTAGACCGTTAAGCCCAGTCCTGGCTGGGGCATTAGCCTAAATGACTATATAAGTAATTAACCTCATAATCCCTTTTTGACTGATTGGAATTGATGGGTTCTTTTTCAATTGACACGAGCGCCTTCTCCATATGAATCCTCTCAGAACAAACACAAATGTCAGCGGGGGGGTGGTGGAGGGTGGGGATTGGGGGGTGGGGGTGAGTATGGGGTGGGGTGGGGTGGGTGGGGGTTTGGGGGGGCAAAACATATTGCTTATTGCAACCTTGAAAACGTGGTGATGGAGAGGGTTGCTTATGGAGAGGGTGTGACATGGCAAGGTGAGATTGTGTGTGTGTGTGTTTGTGTGTGTGTGTGTGTGTGTGTGTGTGTGTGTGTGTGTGTGTGTGTGTGTGTCTCTGTGTGTGTGTGTGTGTGTGTGTGTGTGTGTCTGTGTGTCTGTGTGTGTGTCTGTGTGTGTGTGTGTGTGTGTGTCAGGTTCACATATGTCAGACGGCAGGATGTAAGGTGCAGGTGTCGCCAGGCTTTGGTGCTGCTTGTCACCTTGTGAATAAACAGCAGTTGTTCGTCGTGGAAGGCGGGACTGATTCATGCGAGATTGGCGGAACATGGCAGATGGATGTACTTTTTCATATGTGTAAATAGTCGCAGCTAGCTATTAACATACCTCTGTGCAGATGGCAAACTGTAATAAAGTACAGGCGATAAAACAAGCCTCCTCGTCGATGGCTGACGCCCAGCCGATGTTTGTTCATTTTTACATACAGTGCAATATGTTCTGTAGCACAAGGGCACAATAACTAGTGGGGATATTTAGGAGTGCTTGTTGTTCCTGAATAGTAAACAGTTTTAATGTTGCAGTAAAAGCAGTTGGGTCTGCTTTGTTTTCACATAGCAGAAGTTGAAAACTTAATTTTGCATTCTGAAGGCACTTTCTAGTTTTACATCATATCTGATCCAATGAATGATTCATAAACGGAAACAAATCCTGAGTGATTTTTTTCTCGTCTGGTTTGACAAATCCGACATCGGGTTTGAGTTCTGCCACCTTACGCGAGCCGCGGGTGTAAGAGCGGCGGCGGGAGTAGCTCCACGGCGGAGTTTGGGTGCGAGCCGGTGTCGGAGCCACTCCGGCCCACAGCTGGTTCCCCTCCAACCGGATGATCAGCTCCCTCCTGACTCCAGAGACCAGGAGGAGCTGAAAAAACCCAGACAAGAGAGCGAGGGAGCCGCAGAGACAGACGGGCAAAGAAGGGGGGGAAGAGAAACAGTCGGGAGAGGCGAGGTGTGGAGGGTGGGGCGGGGTGGGGGTCGAACATAAGAGAGAGGGAGAAAAAGTGGGGGTGTGTGGCGTCAGCATCCAGATGCATCACAGCCACTCGCCGCAGTGAGGTGTGTGTGTGTGTGTGTGTGTGTGTGTGTGTGTGTGTGTGTTTGTGGAGGGCGTGCGTGCGTCTGTGGAGCCCAAGGACTTGTCGTCTGTCTGCTGCTGGTTGTGGCAGCCAGCTGTCAGGGGAGCTCAGGGAGGGAGAGAGAGAGCGAGGGAGGAGGCCAGGTGAAAGGAGGGC
The DNA here is from genome assembly GCF_902148845.1 of Salarias fasciatus. Taxonomy (NCBI): domain Eukaryota; kingdom Metazoa; phylum Chordata; class Actinopteri; order Blenniiformes; family Blenniidae; genus Salarias; species Salarias fasciatus. The sequence continues at coordinate 11,816,689 of NC_043745.1, read as the reverse complement.
CAGCGGCAGACGAGGACTGGAGCCAGCGTTCGCTCACTCCAAATGAATGGTGACAAGAGCGCGAGAGCCATTGATCCACTGGTCAAAGCACCCCTAAGGCTGCAACCTAATGTGCTGAAAAAAGAAACATCAGCCCCAGTTGGGGCTCGGGGAGAGAGACAATCCTCATCGGATGAAACACACAACACGCAGGAGATCAATAGGAGAAGCTGATGGACGTGGTCATTCGATACATTTGCATCCCTCATTAACGGAATCAAATGAAGAATTATATTTTTGAATACTGACTTCAGTCTGTCAGTGAGCTGACAGTATTGAGAGAGGTAAATCAGAAGAACAATTTCTTGCAATATAACATGTGCGTGTCGTGATTTCTACATTTGTCAGTGTAAATACTCTGAAACCGAAGCTGCAAGTCTGCATTTAAAGCACATTTTGTGTGATTTCATATCCTTTCTACAAAGTCGAAATGCTGAAAAATGCGTCTATCCACATATTTGTGGATATGTGTAAATGAGCAGAATAAAGAGGCATGCACAGGCATGTAGGACAGGCTGCTTTTAGCTGGAGACACAGATTGTTTGAAAACAATTAAAATTATAACAACTTTGCCAATAAGCCAACCAGTGTGTAAAAATGACTTCAGAGAAGTGTTATTCATTAAATGTGTAACACTGATAGTAATTTTCTCTCAAGGTGCAAGAAAAGTTTTTTTTTTCTCTTCTTCTTCCTTTTTTTTCGGCAACATTGGAGGTGAAGCTTCAACCATCACACGCATCTCTGACTTATAGCCATTTCCTAAGATTTTCCAGAGACTGTGTTTGAATAATGCCTTAGAGCTACGGTACATGTGTTAGGAGTTAACAAGCAAATATGCGCTGAAAATGCATGTAAGATGCAACAGAGGAAGTAGCCTAAGAACGCTCTGCGAACAGCATGCAAGCATAAAACATTACATTACCCCAGGATTGTGAGATAAGTGCAATTGCCATCACTCGGCATCAGCAGGGATAATTACCTGCAGTGGTCCACCTGGTTCTGCACTATGCATCTGTCGTGGAGGGAAAAATTGCATGAATATAAAAACATTCAACCACAATTAGTTTTCGGCTCGAGCACTTTTAAAATTCATCGCCTCGCTCTTTTAATATTGAGTCGTCGCCGAATGGCTCTGATTCGGGTCTGACTCGGAGCGGTGGTTCTTGATTGGCCGGTGTAACCGGAGCCAGGCGGCGAGGCGAAGAAGGGGGCCCTCTGCGGGTGCAGCGCCAAGCTGATTGATCGGTGATACGGGCTGAGGGAGATGATTGATTGATTGAGGTTGGTTAGGTGACAAACAATGCAGCGCCTCGCCCATCAAGGTGCAGCCCTGTCAGTGGCAATAATCCTTGATTGCCCCCCCCCCCCCCCCCCCCCCCCCCCCCTCTCTCCCCCTCCTCCTGTCGTCCTCTTCATCCACTCCTCTGGGACTCGACGTGCATCTGTCGAGAAGCAAAAGTCACACAAACGTGGTCGTGAGCACTGCTTTCTGGACCTGCACCAGTCAGGCTTCAACATGAGACGAGCCCGTTGCTCTTCTCCCACCAGCATGAGCGGCGGAGTCAGAATAGCAGTATTTGTCTTATATACACACACCTGCGTGTGTGTTTGTGCAGTGTTCAGAGCGGAGCGGCCAACATCCCCCCGGCCCGTCTCACGCATATTATTCATATTAGTGTTGATTCTTAAAAAATTAGTCGCAAGGATATCCCCCTTTGAGATTTCTGAGATTATCAAGCTCCACTTCAAATGCTTCCCAGATTGGGTTACGGCACCACACAGGATGCATTAGCCGGGCGAACTTTGTTTCAGGGCATCGGTCAGGTGCTGCTCTGCTCCCGCCGAACGCAGACATGGGCGTCTCGCTTTCCTCCGTGGCTGGAAGAGCCGCTCCGACTCAAAGCGCGACCGATAACCTCCCCAGCTGCTATCCGCAGATTCATCTGATAATCAGAATTTTCATAATAATTTCATTAAGACCTTCACAGCATCCTTTTGTTTGTTAACTCATTCAAGATTTGAAGTTCTCCTTCTTGCATAATGTTCCCTCCGTGTCTGACAGCCTGCCCTGCAGCTCTTCCGCTCGACGTGGGCCGCTTGGCAGGTCTGCTCTGCACATTTGGTTCGTGTCCCACACATTTCCTATCTGGTGGGCATCACAGGCATTTTGCTTTAATTGCTAGGCGTTCTCCGACTGAGTGCAGCTTATTTGTATGTTTGTTTGCCTCCCTGCCTGAGCTATTGGTAATCTATTCTCCCTTCTTAGCAGGAGGAA